>NC_041729.1:130524711-131188045 GCF_004115215.2 Ornithorhynchus anatinus | reverse complement strand
TCAAGGTGATGGAGAGCTTTGAAGCCAAGAGTGAGGAGTTTTTGTTTCGTGCGAAGGTTGATGGGCAACCATTGGAGGGTTTTGAGGAGGGGAGTGACATGCCCAGAGCATTCCTGTAGGAAATAATGGTGGTATTTAAGTGCTTACTATGTGCAAAACACTGTTCTAAGTGCTGAGGGGGATACAAGGTGATTAGGTTGTCCCACATGGGGCTCACAGTTTTAATCCCCATTTTACAGATGAGGTAACTGAGGCACAGAGAAGTTAAGTGACTTGCCCAAAGTCAAACAGCTGGCAAGCAGCAGAGCAGGGATTAGAACCCATGATCTCTAACTCCCCAGCCTGTGTTCTTTCCACTGAGTCATGAAATGGGTCTAAGTAAGTGCTTTTTTGAGCACTTACTGTGTGCAGAGCACTGTACTAAGCACTTGGGTGACTATAGTAGAACAGAGGGGTAGACATATACCCTGCCTGCAAGGAACCTCCAATCTAGAGAACACACAAGGTTTTAAATGATTCTTAATAACCCAATATGTAACCCAGTAAACTTTTGGACGACTCTGGGCAAACTGAATTTGTTTCTTTAAACTGAGTTTAGGTTCATGAGAATTGAACCTATCCATGAATTTATGGTATGTGCCCTGTATTCTAAGAGAAGGAAGTTCATTTGCATGGAGAGTATTGGAATTCTTGGAACCAAGAAATGCCAATCTATCAATAAAGAATTTCATGATAGGCTGAAGCCTGCGGCGATACCAGGTGGGCAAACAAGGAGTGTCCCACCTGTGTTTTTTGGTCCTGCAGCTAAATATTTGGGTTTTAAATTCTATGCAGTTCCCTTAGAGAGATAAAGATAGCTTAATCTGGGGAGAAAGTAGAGCCTTTTAACACTTCTCATCTTCCTGAGTTATTATTGTTCTTCTTGTTCTTGGAATGGGTTTTCTAAGCACTGGCCAATGACTTGTTTCTAGTCAATAGGATGTAAACAGTCGGAATGAGGCGGAGAGAAAATACATTAGTCAGTCCTAAGAAAAACAAGCAGGTAGGCGTGGCTCAAAATAGCAGGATGATAAAAGTGTTATTTCAGTGAGAAGACTATCGCTGGGAAACTGGCAAACCTACCAGAGCAGGGGTACCATACTCGGGCTCCATCATGGCCCTTTGTTATGCAACAAAGAGCTCTATGAAAACATCACAGTAATTTTCCAGGGAGCGTGTTTTAACCTAATTAGCTATAAATAGCTTTGACTGTTCCTCTTGGAGCATTAAGCTCTGTTAATATAGTAAATACTTATGTGAAGCCAATTATTTGATCTACTGCCAAAATTTTTAGTACTCTTTCCCAAGTAAGATGGCAGTAGAGTGCAGGTGATGTTTCCTACCAGTTGTCAGGCTGACAGGATGCCAGTTCCAGACAGGAAATAATGAATACTATTTCCTTCAGACACACACACACAAACAAAAACTCACACACATCAATTACTGGTATTTACCGAGTTTTTATTTTGTGCAGAACGCTCTACTAAGTGCTTGTAAGAGCACATTTGAGTTGGTGGGTATGACCCCTATCCTCAATGACCTTACAGTCTAATGAAGGAGGCCCACATTAAAATTAATTACAGGTAAATAAAGAAACTGAGTATTAAGATACGTACACGAGTATTGTAGGAGTGAGGATGTGATGAGTGCCTAAGTGGTTAGGGGTAGAGCTAAGTTCGAAGGTAAGAGGGTAAGAGGGAACCTTGAGTGTGGGGGATGAACATTTCCTATTGGAGATAAGATTTTAGTAGGACTTGTGTATATCAGTCAGTCAGTCACTTAATTGTATTTATTCATTGATTCGTTCTTTCAAAACTATTTAGTGAGGGCTTTCCATGTGCAGAGCACTGCACTAAGTGCTTTGTGTTGTCTTATGCCATTGAGTCATTTCTGAAAGACAGCGACACCATGGACACATCTCTCCCAGAACACCTCGCTCTCCATCTGCAATCGTTCTGGTAGTGTAACCATAGAGTTTTCTTGGTAAAAATCCAGAAGTGGTTTACCATTCCCACCTTCAGTGCAGTAAGCTTTGAGTCTCCACTCTCAACTCTCTCCCATGCCACTGCTGCTCAGAATGGAGGTGTTGTGACTTATAGCAGATTGCCTTCCACTAGCTAGCCACTGCCCAAGCTAGGAATGGTATGGGTAGGCCTTTGCTTGACTCTCCCTCCTGAAGCCGAGACTGGTAGAGTACTGCAAACTCTCAAGGTGCGACCCTGAGAGGGGACTAAGTGTTTGGAAGAGTACAATATAACAATATACAGACGTTTTCCCTGCCCACCATGAGTTTACAATCTAGATGTGTACATAGACATCTTCAGAGGATAGAACTCTGGCAGAGAATTAAGATAATACTCTTCTGACAAAGCTCGCCAACTGAAAAGGAAGTGATGTGAAGTTGATAGAATCAGATATGTGCAAGAGTCAATATGAGTAATATAATGTGAATATTTTGTAACTTGCAGTTTTCAAGAATGAAACCTCTACCTTTTAGGAGAACTGCATATCAAGCAATTGAACAACTGTATTTATTGAATGTTGCTTACTGCGTGCTGATCACCATACTACAAGCTTGGGAAAGTACAATATATACTCTCTCCCTCTTCAAAGCCTTATTTATTAAGGACACATCTCCTCCAAGAGGCTTTCCCTGACTAAGCCCCCCTTTCCTCTTCTTCCACTCCCTTCTGCATAGCCCTGACTTGCTCCCTTTGTTCATCCGGCCTCCCAAACCCACAGCACTTATGTACATATCTGTCATAATGTCTGTCTCCCCACTGCCCAGACTGTAAGCTCATTGTGGGCAGGGAATGTGTCTGTTTATTGTTGCTTTGTACTCTCCCCAGTGCTTAATACAGTGCTCTGCACACAGTAAGCGCTTAGTAAATATGATTGAATAAATGACTGAATGAAGTTGGTAGATTAGTTCCCTGCCCACAATGTAGTCCTCTAGACTATACTTCTTAAAAACTTGGGTTAGGTACACGTAGAGCATAAGAGATTATTGTGCTCAGTCACAGTCACATTACTGTGCATATTTTTCAATTTGCTGCACCAGTAAGACTTTGTGTCATGAGTGTCATGATTCAGGCAAAAGGAAGGCATACAGAGACCTATATCACAACATGCAAATCTAATTAAAGAACACCAAAGGGAAAGAGAAATCCAAGGCTATGCTGTTTGACTTTAGACCAGGTTTAACACATTGTTAAAGAAGTTATATGGCTCTTTCCTTACTATCATGGCACTTTGAAGAGGAAAGATGGGTCTAGGTTCATTTCAGTAACCTCTTCGAAGTACCTCCTGCTATTACAGATGATGCCCTGCAAGATGCAGAAAATGTACCATAATGCCAAGACATGGGGATTAATATGAACATGGGGTGTGAGAAAATTAATGTCAGGGCCATGAAAAATGGCAAAATACATGGATACAATGACATACCAGCTAGCTTACTACAGTGCTCTGCACACAGTAAGTGCTCAATAAATACAATTGAATGAATGAATGAATGAACTATAATAATTATGGTATTTGTTAAGCCCTTTCTATGTACCGGGCAGATGGAGGGAGAACCCTACTTAAATTCCTTCAGAAGCTTTCCTTCAAGGTACGGAAAAACAGGAATAAACAGAATTCTATTTCCTAGACAGTATATTGGCCAATGATGCCCTCTCTTTTATTTGTCCATCCTTACTGATTCTCATGCCCATTTGCCCTCGCCTATTGTTTCAGGCATTTAACTCCCTTCTCAAACCCCCTTTTCCTTGCCTCCTCCATCTCTTGCCTTTAATGGCCTGGCCACATACTTTATTGATAAAACTGAAACTATCAGGTGTGATCTCCCTAAAATATCCTCTGCTACTTTCCAGGAACTCCCTCGCCTTATGACTTTGTTCAACTCTCCCATCTTTCCCAGCAGTATCTCAAGAGGAGATCTCTTGCCTTCTCTCAAAATTCACCTCCTGCAACTACACCGCCAACCCCATCCCTTCACTCTTTATCAAAGCACTTCCCTTCCCCCTCCCTTCTACCCTTCCTGACTGCCATCTTCAAATGTTCACTTTCAAATGCCTTGTCCCCACTGCTTTCAAGCATGCTTATGTCTCCCCATCCTAAAAAAAACCTCTTCCTTGATTCCATGGGTTCCTTCAGTTATCACACCATCTCCCTCCTACTGTTCCTCTTTAACTCCTTGGGCAAGTTTTCACACCAATGTCTCCAGTTCCTCTCCTCCAGTTTTCTCCTTGATTCCTTCCAATATGGCTTCTTCCCCTTTCACTTGCAAGAAACTGCCCTCTCAAAGGTCACTAATGAACTCCTTATTGCCAAAACCAGTGTACTCTACTCTAATCCTTCTCAACCTTTCATGTGCCTTCAACACTGTCTACCATGCCTTCCTCCTAGAAACATTATTCTATCTCGGCTTCACTGACACTCCTGGTTACTCTCCTATCTCTCTGGCCTGGCCACTTATTCTCAGTCTCTTTTTTGGACTCCTTCTCTGCTTGCCATCCCTCAACTGTGAGAGTTCATCAAGATTCAGGTTTGGATCACCTTCTATTCTCTTTCTAAACCAACTCCTTTGGAGAACTCATTCACTTCTATGGCTTCAGTTACCATCTCTATGAGGATGATTCCCAAATCTACATCTCCAATCCTAATTTCTCTCTTACTCTGCACTTTCTTTCTCTCCAGTGGTTGCCCATCTACCTCCGCTTCAAACAGAATCTCCTTGTGATCTGCTTTAAAGCACTCAATCGTGTTTCCCCCTCCTACATTACCTCCCTGATTTCCTACTACCACTCAGCCCACACACTTCACACCTCTAATGCCAACCTACTCACTTTTCCTCAATTTTGCCTCTGTTGCCACTGACCTCTCACCTACATCCTGCCTCTAGTTTGGAACACCCTCCTTCTTCCTATTCAACAGACTATCAATCACACCAAATTCAAAGCCTTATTGAAGGCCAATTTCCTCCAAGAGGCTTTCCCCATCTAGGTCTTTATTTATTTTTTTCCCATTCCCTTCTTTATCGCCTTTGTACTTGGATTTGCACCTTTAATTCACCCCCTCCCTCAGCCCCATAACACCTATGTACATATCTGTAATAAATGCCTGTCTTCCCATCTAGCTTGTAAACTCCCTGTGGGCAGGGAATCTGTTCTATCAACTCTGTTGTATTGTACTCTCCCAAGAGTTTAGTTCAGAGATTTGCACACAGAAAGCACTCAATACATACAAACGTTTGAATGTGGTTAAGAAAACAGAAAATCCAATCAAGAAGACGAGCAGGTCATTTGAAAGATTGTTGAAGAGCATATTGTGATAGCATGGAATTGTGATTAATAAATATGGTATTCGTTAAATACTTACTAGGCGCCAGGCACTGTTCTAAGGTTTGGGGAAGATGCAAGATAATCAGCTTGGTCACAGTCCCCGTCCCACATCGGGCTCACAGTCTTAATTCCTCTTTTACAGATGAGGCAACTGAGGCACAGAGAAGTAAGAAGCAGCGTGGCTCAGTGGAAAGAGCCTGGCCTTCAGAATCAGAGGTCATGGGTTCAAATCCTGGCTCTGCCACTTGTCAGCTGTGTGACTGTGGGCAAGTCACTTCACTTCTCTGTGCCTCAGTTACCTCATCTGTCAAATGGGGATTAACTGTGAGCCTCACGTGGGACAACCTGATTACCCTGTATCTCCCCCAGCACTTAGAACAGTGCTCTGCACCTAGTAAGTGCTTAACAAATACCAACATTATTATTAAAGTGATTTGCCTAAGATCACACAACAGACAAGTGGTGGAGCTGGGATTAGAACTCATGACCTGCATCCAACCTGATTTTTTTGTATCCACCCCAGCACTTAATACAGTGCCTGGCACATAGTAAGCACTTAACAAGTACCATCATTATGACCTTCTGACTCCCAGGCCCGTGCTCTGACCAAATCAGGTGCCTAGAGAACTGTATGCAGCCCTGGTCCCCCTCTAGACTGTAAGCCTGTTGTGGACAGGGAATGTGTCTGTATACTGTTACATTATACTCTCCCAAGCACTTAATAAGCGTGGCGCAGTGGAAAGAGCACGGGCTTTGGAGTCAGGGCTCGTGAGTTCGAATCCCAGCTCTGCCGCTTGTCGGCTGTGTGACTGTGGGCAAGTCACTTAACTTCTCTGTGCCTCAGTTCCCTCATCTGTAAAATGGGGATGAAGACTGTGAGCCCCACGTGGGACAACCTGATTCCCCTGTGTCTACCCCAGCGCTTAGAACAGTGCTCTGCACATAGTAAGCGCTTAACAAATACCAACATTATTATTATTAATACACTGCTCTGCACACAATAAGTGCTCAATAAAACAACTCACCGACTGAATGCCTGACTGGTCCCAACCTTCTCTATAGTTATGAGACTCAAGCCCCCATCCTTCCCCCAGAATCCATTTTCAGTACTATGAGCTTCACCTGCGAGCTATATACATCATCACCTGGCAAGGCAGGATTACACAGGGTCACTCAATTGAAGTTATGCTTTCAGCAAAACAGCTTTGCTGAGTAGTAGGTAGGACACATTAAGAGAATGAATAATAACAAGATATTCAAAGAATTTCTGTGCAGTGATCTGAAACTGAGCTACAGAAAACAAGGGAAACACAAGTAAACAAATCTTAGGGCATATTACAGCTGAAAACTCAGACAGTTGCATTAAATAGACCAGTATGGGGTATTATCGTCAAGGATAGAGATGCTATTTTCAAGAAGGAGCAAGAGCATAAACAGCACCATATGCTGTGAACAAGCATAATAACAAAATATAGAATGGATAATAATTGCGGTATTTCTTAAGTGTTTACTATGTGCCAGCCACTGTACTAAATGCTGGGGTAGATACCAGATAATGGGATTGGAAACAGTCCCTGTCCCATGTAGGGCTCATAGACTTAATCCCCGTTTTATGGAGGAGCTAACTGAGGCTCAGAGAAGTGAAGTGACTTGTCCAAAGTCACACAGCAAATAAGTGGTGAAGCCAAGATTATAACTCAGGTCCTTCTGACTCCCAGACCCATGCTCTATCCACTGGACCATTGCCCCCATACTCAGAAGGGAGAGAGGGAAACCAGGAGAGTCACTCTATAGGACCCCTCCCTGAGAAAATTACAAATATTCAGTTGAGCCAATCAGAGGGAAGGATCAGGGAAGAAGGAGAGAGGGGCCAGGTTGTTGAGTAAAAAGGTCCTCAGGAAGTATTAGATCCAAGAAAAGATGGTTTGAACCAGAATTGTTTTCATTTTGACCAAATCTAGAAAACATTAGACATTAGACATCTTCTAGACTGTAAGCTCATGGTGGGCAAGGGATGTGTCTGTTTATTGTTATTATCATTAATTTATAGTTAATAATAATTATAATTATAACTGTGGTATTGGTGGAGCACCTATTATGTGCCAGACACTGTACTAAGCAATGGGGTACATACGAACAAATAGGGTTGGACACAGCCCTTGTCAAACATGGGCCTCACAATCTCAATCTCCATTTTACACATGAGTTAGGTGAGGCCCAAAGAAGTGAAGTGACTTGCCCAAGGTCACACAACAGACAAACGTCAGAGCCGGGATTAGAACCTATTACCTTCTACCTCCCAGGCTTGTGCTCCATCTACTGCAAAATGCTACTCTCCCAAATGCTAGTACAGTGCTCCACACAGAGTAAGCACCCAATAAATACAAATGAATGAATGAACAATTTGAGATTTCTGATCTTGGTGTCTGCCAATGCTAGGAGCTGGAGGAGAAATTCCAGCTGAGAAGGCAAGGGGACCTGGGTAGTTATGGGAGAGAGAGGGAGTGATCTCTCCCCAAGCATCCTGCATCCAGAGCTGGGAGGGGATGGTTGGCTACTCATGGATGAGCCTTTCACCTTCAGGGAGGTGCCTGGGTTCAACAGAAGGGGGTTGGCAGTAGTAGGAGTTGAAGGGAATTTGGATGCAGTGAGCAGTAGCCCTCATACCTTTGTTCCTAGAATGGAAGAACGGGCGAGCTTTGGGGCTCGGCGGAGGCTGATTGGAATCCAAGTGCTCCTAAAATGACTCCTGTTGGGGGACTTTTTTAGAAGGTACTCTGGGACCCCCTTTTACAATACCACATCGCTTTTTTCATGGACATGTACACAACCAGGGGAGAGGTAGAGTACCAATGGAGAAAGCCATTCCTCAAAGAATCACCAGGAGCACACCCTGAAGTATAATCACAGAACCTGCGGAGGTGCACACACTTTTTTTGGTCACCCTTACTATGAACAATAATAATAATAATGGTATTTGTTAAGCACTTGCTATTTGCCAGACACTGTACTAAATGCTGGTGTGAATATAAGCAAATCATGTTGGACACAGTCCCTGTCCTATGTGAGGCTCACAGTCTCAATCCCTATTTTACAGATGTGGTTATTAAGGCCCAGAGAAGTGAAGTGATTTACCCAAGGTCACACAGCACTATCCATCCCCTGTGGCTAAAATTTCCCAAAGAAAGCTGCAGAGGGTTCAGGCAATAAGCTGACTGTTTCACTCTCACAATTCAGGAGCTTTTGCCTATTGGTAAATATTAGCAGATCAGTCTGCTCAATAAACTATACATTTCTGGGCTCTGATCACCCAATGCAATGTACTTCTATCTATTTGGGAAAAGGCCGGTTCCAATTTTTTTTATAAATTAATTTTTGGTATTCATTGAGTGGTTATGGTATGCTGAGCACTGTACTGTTTGGAAAGGTATAATGCAACAGAGCTGGAAATGAAATCCCTACCCACAAGATGCTTACAGTCTACAAGGGTTACAGTCTGTAGCAGGGGCCAGACATTGAAATAGACTGTGGATAGGGAAAATTGTGGAGTAAATAAAGAAAAACTTGAGTGATTCGAGTTTACGATTAATTTCAAGTGTGTATTTACATAATCTAATAGAGTGCTCACAAAAGATACGTTAAAATCTTGCTGCTGTTACATATGTATCACAAGTGAAAATCCACGTTATGCAAATCTATTTAGGCATTGTGTTAGTTAATGTAATATTTATGTAATATTTAATACTTTATAAATTCTATGAGAATTGCCCAGCTGGGACATATCTGTTCAATAGGAATATTCACTTAGTTTTCTTGATCCAAAACCTGTTCTCATCCATTTTGCAGAGCTCTGTGTGGCAAGTCTCTTAACTTCTCTGTGCCTCAGCTACCTCATCTGTAACACAGGAGCCCCTCATGGGCCAACCTGATTACTTTATATAACAATTATGGCATTTGTTAAGCGCTTACTATGTGCAAAGGACTGTTCTAAGACCTGGAGAAAATACAAGGTGATCAGGTTGTCCCACATGGGGCTCATAGTCTTCATCCCCATTTAACAGATATTATGTATTATATTATATTTTACAGGTATTACAGATTTTATATCTACCCCAGTGCTTAGAACAGTGCTTGGCACATAGTCAACACTTAACAAATACCATTATTATTATCATTATTATGATTGAATACTGATTTTATGCATCATAAATGTTGATTTTCATCCTATGTCTGAAAATATCACCACTTGAAAGAGTGATGTTTACCATCAAGTAATTCAATTTAGCAACATAGTTTAAAGTGACTATCACTACCATACATGCATCTCCCTATAGGTGTCTTCTAAATTGCCACTTATAGATTATTTTATACATTGTGTAAATTTCCTGTGTACATGGGGCTCCAATCTAAGTCACAACTATGATATTTGAGAAACAGCGAGGCTTAGTGGAAAATGCATGGGCTTGTGAGTCAGAGGTTGTGGGTTCTAACCCAACTCCGCCACTTGTCAGCCACTTTGGGCAAGTCACTTCACATCTCTGGGCCTCAGCTACCTCATCTGGAAAATGGGGATGAAGACTGTGAGCCTCACGTGGAACACCTGATTATCTTGTATCTTCCCCAGTGCTTAGAACAGTGCTTGGCACATAGTAAGTGCTTAACAGATGCCGTCATTATTATTATTATATTTGTAAGTGCTTATTCTATGCAAATCACTGTACTAATCACTGGAGTAGGTACAATTTAATCAGGCTGGACTCAGTCCTTGTACCACACAGGGCTCACCTTCTAAATAGGAGGGAGACCAGGTATTGAATCCCCATTTTACAAATGAAGAAACTGAGGCACAGATTACAGTCAAGGGGCAGAGCCAGGTCCTCTAACTCAAAAGCCTCTTTTCACTAAGTCATGCTGCATTCAAGTTTTATCACTATTATCATGGTGTTTATTAAACAATTACTATGTGTCAAGTAGTATTCTAAGCACTGGAGTAGATACAAATTAACCTGGTCAGACACAGTCCCTGTCCCACATGGGACTCACAGTCTATGAAGGACAACAGGGTTTGAATCTCCATTTTACAGTTGAGATACGGAGAAGTCCAAGGCCACATATCAGAACCCAGATCCTATTTCTATAACACCCATGCTCTATCTAGTAGGCCACACCTCTTCCCTTAACTTCCAAACCTCAAAAAAACCTCAAAATACTGTCAATTTTTATTCAACTGGGATAGCTCTTCTACCCAATTTCCTGGGAAAAAATTCTACATCATCCTCTTTGTTTGACTAGCAATAAACAGAAGCAGCTGTTCAACACAGAAGCATGAAGTTTCCTAAAGGTGTTGATACCTAAATTTCCAAAACAAGCAAACCAAAAAACAACTTATCAAAAATCGTGTCCTAGAACTTCCTGGAAATAAAAAAAGAAACCCAACATTTAATAACTAATTATCCATGGCTAAAATTCAGCTGGCAGACTGATCTGGAAAGTTCCGCTGATATTTCTATTCATCTATGAAGTAATCACATTGATAAGATAGTGGTGTACCTGGGCAACTTTTTGAATAGTTCAAAGCTTAAATTTCCAAGATAGAAGACTCCATTTATCCCGTACAATGGCATACATTTACTATAAACCCAAATTACAGGATTCATTTATCTAGCAGTTGAGAGCACTTGGTACAAAATGTTGAATACAAACAAAAATACACCTGAAAACATTTATTGGCACAGGATCAAAACTGAAGGTTTTCATTGATTTTCTTGAGGGCATTTTTCTATATGCCGCTTGGAATATTTTCCATGAATATCTGCATGAGAGTTATTTTCACTGTATTATATCCCAGTGAAACCGCCTCCAAGGCAGGGACCTTGTCTCTTCTTTTTATCTCTCTGGCCATTCATTCTCAATCTCCTTTGTGAACTCCTCCTCTGCCTCCCACCCCCTAATTGTGGGGGTCCCTCAATGTTAATAATAATAATAATGTTGGTATTTGTTAAGCACTTACTATGTGCAGAGCACTGTTCTAAGCACTGGGGTAGATACAGGGAAATCCGGTTGTCCCACATGAGGCGCACAGTTAATCCCTATTTTACAGATGAGGTAACTGAGGCACAGAGAAGTTAAGTGACTTGCCTACAATCACACAGCTGACAAGTGGCATAGCCTGGACTCGAACCCATGACCTCTGATTCCCAAGTCTGGGCTCTTTCCACTAAGCCATGCTAGTTCTCCATCTACACCCACTTCTTTGGAAAACTCATTCACTCTCATGGCTTCAACTACCACCTCTATGCAGATGATACCCAAATCTACATCTCCAGCCCTGATCTCTCTCCCTCTCTGCAGTCTTGCATCTTCTCCTGCCTTCAAGACATCACTACTTGTATGTCCTCCTGTCACCTGCAACTTAATATGACCAAAACAAAGCTCCTTATCTTCCCAACTGAACCCTGTCCACTCCCTGACTTTCCCATCACTGTAGATGGCACCACCATCCTTCCTGTCTCACAAGAGTATTACCTTGGTGTTATCTTTGACTCCTCTCTGTTATTCAACACACATATTCAATCCATCACCAAATCCTGTCTGTCCCACCTTCACAACATCACTAAATCTGTCCTTTCCTCTCCATCCAAACTGCTACCATGCAAATATAATCAATCATCCTATCCCATCTGGATTACTTCATCAGCCTCCTTGCTGACCACCCAGTTTCCTGTCTCTCCTCTCTCCAGTCCATCTTTCACGCTGTTGCCGGGATTATTTTTCTACAAAAATGTTCAGAACATGTCACTTACCTCCTCAGAAAACTCCAGTGGTTGCCCATCTGCCTCCGTATCAAACAAAACCTCCTTGCCATTTGCTTTAAAGCATTCAATCACCAATCACTTTGCCCTCTCCTACCTCACCTCACTTCTCTCCTTTTACAACTCAGTCTGCACACTTGGCTCCTCTAGTGCTAAACTTCTCACTATGCTTTGGGCTCATGTGTCTCACTGCCAAGCCTTAGCTCATGTCCTGCCTCTGACCTGGAATGCCCTTCCTCTTCAAATCTGACAATTTCTCTCCCATGCTTAGAAGCCTTATTGAACGCACATCTCTCCACAGAGGGCTTCCTAGATTAAACCCCACTTTTCCTCATCTCCCACTCCCTTCGGCATTGCCCTAACTTGTACCTTTGCTCTTCTCCCCTCCTAACCCCACAGCATTTATGTACATTGCTGTAATTTTATTTGTTTGTATTGATGTCCATCTCCCTCGCTCTAGACTCATTGTGGGCAGGGAATATCACTGTTTATTGTTGAATTGTACTTTCCCAAGCACTTAGTTCAGTGCTGCGAACACAATAAGTGCTCAATAAATATGATTGGATGGATGAATGAAGGAAGGAATTATAATCTATTCATTAATCAATCAATCACTCAGGTGGTGGTATTTACTGAGCAATAACTGTGTGCAGAACACTATAATAAGTGCTTAAGAGAGTACAATGCAACAGAGCTTGAAAAACCATTTCCTGGTGATGAGGAGCTTACAGTCTGGAGGGGGAGACAAATATTAAATAAATTTTGGATGTGTACCTAAATACTGTGGAGCTGGGATTGGTATGAATATCGGGTGCATAAAAAGTACAGCATAGCCTAATGGAAATAGCCTGGGTCTAGGAGACAGAGGACTTATTGCAGCTCTGCCAGCTGCCTTCTGTGAGACCTTGAGCAAATCACTGAACTTACCTGTGTGTCAGTATACTCATCTGTGAAATAGAGATTCAATACTTGTTTTCCCCTCCACTCAGAACGTGAGTCCCATGTGGGATATGCACAGTGACCCACCTGACTAACTTGTCTCTATCCAATGCTCAGAGCACTGCTTGACTTACATAGAAAGTGCTTAACAAATACCATAATAATATAGGAACAAATGCACAGGCTACACAGAATGGAGAGGGAGTATGGGAAATGAAAGCTTAGTTGGGGAAGGCCTCTTGGAGAAGTTATGATTTCAATAAAATTTTGAGGGTGGTGAGACTGATGTTCTGTCACATATAAGGGGGAGGGAGTTCCAGGTCAGAGGGAAGATATGGGCAAAGGATCTATGGTGAGATAGATGATATTGTGGTATAGTAAGTAGGTTGGTGTTAGAGGAGTGAAGCGTGAGGCCATTTTGTAGTGGGAAATCAGCGAGATAAGATGGGAGAGGGTGAGATGATCGAGTGCATTAAAGCTGATGGTAATGAGTTTTTGTTTGATGTGGAGGTGGATGAGCAAACACTGGAGGCTCTTGGGGAGTGGGCAGATATGAACTGAACATTTTAGAAAAATGATCCGGGCAGCAGTGATGTAAGGACTGGAGTGTGGAGAGACAGGAGGCAGGGAAGTCAATGAGGAGTCTTTTACAGTATGCTTAGTGCATCACGGTAATAGTTTGAATGGGGGGGAAAGGGTAGATTTTAGCAATGTTGGGAAGGTAGAACCGACTAGATTTGGTGACAGTTTGAAAATGAAAGTTGAATGAGAGAGATGAGCCAAGGATAATACCAAGGGTCTGGACTTGTGAGATAGGCAGGAAGATGGCACTGTCCACAGAGATAGGAAAGTCAGGAAGAGGACAGGGTTTGGATGCAAAGGTGAGGAGTTCTGTTTTTGACATGTTCAGTTTGAGCTGTCTTTGGGACATTCAAATAGAGATGTACTGAAGGCAGGAGTGAATGTGAGATTGTAGAGAAGGAGAGTAGTTGAGGATGGAGAGGAGGATTTGGGATTCATCCACGTAGAGATGGTAGTTGAAGCTGAGGGAGTGAAAGAGTTCTCCATGGGAGTGGGTGTAGATGGACAATTGAGTGAACCCAGAATTGAACCTTGAGAAACTCCTACAGTTAGACGGTGGGAGACATAGGAGATGCCCATGAGAGAGATTGAGAATGAGCATCAAAGGGATGGGAGAACCGAGAGACAATAGCGTCAGTGAAGCCGAGGTTTGGAAAATGTTTCCAGGAGATAGGGGTGGCCCACAGTGTCCAAGGCAGCTAAGCGGTCGAGGAACATTAGGATGGAGTAAGGGGGAAGGTCACAGATGAATACAAATGATGAGTCTGAGTTACACCTCCTTCAATTTTGAGTGTTTCATTCATATGGAGAATATATATAAATAGATATAGTTCTTTTGAATGAATGCACTCCCCTCTTCCTAAAGGCCTTAGAGAAACCAAAAAGTATTGTTTTAACAAATGACCCATTCTATTGGTATGTGGGCATATTTGGAGGCAACATAGCCTCCTGGATAGCGCAAGGGGTCAAGAGGCAGGAATACTGGCTTCTAGTCCTGGCTCCCCCACTGGACTGTGAGGTTAACATGTAAAAGTCCCTCGGCCTGCCTGGGTCTCGGTTTCCAAATCTGTAATGTGAGAATAAAATGACCAATTGTCCTACCTCTTTAAATGTGAACCCTGTGGGGGACAAGGCCTGCATCCTTTCGTCTGGTCATTAGGTATCGACTCCAGTGCTAAGTAACACCAATTTAATTAGAATTACGACTCTAATCATGTATGGGAAGGGGAAATGTGAGACCTTCCCTCAGCTACCTCATGTTTCAGTCTCTGTTTCTCCCCACACAGAAAAATTATAGTGTCACACTAAAGTGTTGAAAAAGAAAACGGCTTCGACAGCCAGGATTTCTTTCAGTGTATTTTCATAAGGGTTGTTTAGGCTTCTTCAGTCGAACGTCTCAAAAAAAATTCATATTGCCAGCATCTCTGTGCCAATTTATGGAAAATAACCATCACTTGGATTTCAATTTCACATAAAAATTGGCTCATTTCTAAGTTTTATAATTTGCTTCTCCATGAGCCAGATAGGATCAGAAATGTCATACTGAATGACACTTTACCACACATTTCAACACATCTAACTCTCTGACAAGAGAAAGTTGATTTTCCATCTTCTCTGTGTTGCACAGTTGGTGGCTGCGGATGACTTTGACAGTTAATCTGACATCATTTTCACTAGCTAACTGAAAAAGGGCTCACTGCAGGGGTCAAGCTTGCAATAACGTGCAGGAAACATAGGATTGGTAAGTAGGCATAGGTAATTAAATTCAGAGATGAACAAAAGTGTTTCTAAAAAGTTAGAGAGGACTAGAGAGAAAAGTTTTCAGAATTTACCAGTATGCAACATGATTGTACTTGCTGAGTAATTCCCATTTATCTACAATCATTCCCGGGTGATGAATATTTTTTATAAACATGGTAATCTGTCTAGCATTATCTAAAAATAATTTATGGCTGGAGTTTGTGTCCTCAAAAGATGGAGGAAATAAAGAAAAAAGCTGTATTTCTCTAGGAAGAAAATATTTTCCTTTAGGAGTAACTGAGGCAATCAAGGAGAAAAATGACTCCACAGTGATAGCTTTGCATTCAGTAAAGTACCCATCGTATATTTAAGGATGAGAAAAGGAAGCTCAACCTGGAAACTCACTCAATATCACTTTGTAAAAGCTGTTCTTTAAGTAGAGAGATTGAACTTTAATCAACTACTAGAGTTTTCCAGATGGCTCTAAGTGGGTATATCTATAATCTGATTTTAGGGGGGATAATTTCCTTTGTTCCAGTATAATAGCATATTGAAAATTTTCCACAAAAGCAGATAAAGGGTATAGTCAATCACATTTTCAAATTCCAAAAAGTCCTCTGGTTGGATATTTTGCCACTAGCTCTGCCTTATTTTCAACTGACTTTCCCAGCCCAGCTTTCCTGTAATATTTTGTTCGCTTGATGTGAGTGTTGTTATGAGGAAACCCTTCAATTTGTTTCTTAAGATAAAGGAGGACAAGGTGGGAGGTAGGAATCCCCTGTGATTAGTGCTCACTGAAGGAATCAGATAGTCAAAGCTGAAAGGAGAAAGTCAGCAGTACTAATGTGTGGAGGGAGTAAATGTCCTTACTTCCTGTTCAACTTTGGAACTGAGAGCCTTGCATTTGCAGGAGGTTTCTGGGGCCTGTTCTGTTTCTCTGCAGCGAAAGCAGTGAGCAGTTATGCAGGATACTAAGTCAGAGGGCGCAAATTTAAAGGTGAGTCAGGGAAGCCCAAGTAAGTGGGCAAGCTGGGGAGAAATGGGTGAAGAAAGCCAATATGTAAGACGGAGAAAGCTGTTAGAGAAGCTTTCAGCCAAAGCTGAGGGGTTGGTTTGATGTGAAGGAAGACAAGTAGCCCTCGAAGGTTTTGAGGAATGGAGAGATCTATGAGAAACAACTCCGCTAGAAGATAACCAGTCCCGCAGTATGAAGTTAAGAGTGAAGGGGAAAGAAGCAGGAGGCAGGGAGACTAGTGAGGAGGCTAATACAGAAGTCTAACCATGATATTCAATCAATCATATGTATTGAGCACTTACTCTGTGCAGAGCACTGTCATAAGCACTTGGGAAAGTACAATGCAACAATGAACAGACATATTCCCTGCCCACAACGAGCTTTTGGTCTATAGGGGGAATGGTATGATAAGATCCTGAATCAGTGTTAGCGGCTTGAGTAGAAAGGAAGGAAATTCATTCACTAGTATTTATTGAGCGCTTACTATGTGCAGAGAACTGTACTAAGTGCTTGGAATGTACAAATCGGCAACAGATAGAGACAGTCCCTGCCCTTTGAAGGGCTTACAGTCTAACTGATGTGAAGCTAGAGGTACCAGGGACTTCAGAAGGGAGTTAAAGGTTTGAGGTTTGTGAGTGTGGGAGTAGAAGAGGGAGGAATCGAAGAGCTGGCGATCCGAAAGAAGAGCTGAAGTGCAGCAGGAGAGAATTAGTAAGTCCTTAATAAATACCATAATTAGCTCCAACACACCAGACAGGTCTCTGTACCGCTTCTATTTCTCTCACAACCGACAGCTATTACTCCTGACTTGAGGTTGTGTGTTTCTGATCCTTGCTCCCTTCCTTACTCTGGATTGTAGTCACCCCATTGTAGCCAAAGACAATGCTGCTCCATTGGCAACTTGCTTCCACCTCCCCTAGTCACAAAATCAATCTGTTTCCTATGGTACTTGTTAAGCACTTACTAGGTGCCAGGCTCTGTATTAAGTGCTGCGGTAGATACAAAGTAATCAGGTAGACATAGTCCCTGTCCCACCTGAGCCTCACAGTCTTAATCCCCATTTTACAGATAAGGTAACTGAGGCACAGAGAATTTAAGTGACTTGCCCAAGGTCACATAGACAAGTTGAAGAGCTGGGATTGGAACCCAGGCCTTCTGACTCCCAGCCCCATACTCTATCCACTAGGCCATGCTGCTTCTAATCTTAGGACCCAATTTAAAATAAAGTCATTGCCCAATTCCTGCTGGGTCTATTAGTTGCTACTGCTTTGCAGGAATTCATCCAGTTGGGCTGAGCCGCCTCTAAATATTTCACCCCAGGCCTTCTGGGGCCCATCGAGATTGGCTCCAGGCATGGTTGGCCTTCATACTTGAGAAAGATGTCTCAGGCAAAGGGCCAAAGGATTCTCAGAATTCTTGCTCTGAAACTAGCATGTTTTAGAGGGAAGAGCTGAGGATTATGAGTCAGGAGACCAGAGCTCTAGTTCCAATTTTGCCACTGGCCTACTTTGTGACCTTGGGTGAGTCACTTTACCTCTCTGGACCTATGTTTCGTCTTCTGTAAAATAGGGTTACAATTGAGGATAAAACAGGGACTGTGTTCAACATGATTACCTGATGACTATTTCAGCAGTTGATGCTTAGCAAAGTATTCATTTTTAAAATGATACAATTATGATACAATTTATAAAAGCTCAGGATTTGCACCCCTTGTATCCTATCCTATCCGTTACCAAGACCTGCCGGTTTCACCTCTACAATATCACCAAGATCCGCCCTTTCCTCTCCACCCAAACGGCTACCTTACTGTTACGGGCTCTCGTTATATCCCGGCTAGACTACTGTGTCAGCCTTCTCTCTGACCTCCCTTCCTCCTCTCTCGCCCCGCTCCAGTCTATTCTTCACTCCGCTGCCCGGCTCATCTTCCTGCAGAAATGATCTGGGCATGTCACTCCCCTTCTTAAACAACTCCAGTGGTTGCCTATCAACCTCCGCTCCAAACAAAAACTCCTCACTCTAGGCTTCAAGGCTCTCCATCACCTTGCCTCTTCCTACCTCTCCTCCCTTCTCTCTTTCTACCACCCACCCCGCACGCTCCGCTCCTCTGCCGCCCACCGTCCCTCGGTCTCGCCTATCCCGCCGTCGACCCCTGGGCCACGTCCTCCCGCGGTCCTGGAAAGCCCTCCCTCCTCACCTCCGCCAAACTGATTCTCTTTCCCTCTTCAAAACCCTACTTAAAAATCACCTCCTCCAAGAGGCCTTCCCAGACTGAGCTCCCCTTCTCCCTCTACTCCCTCTACCGCCCCCCCTACACCTCTCCGCAGCTTAACCCTCTTTTCCCCCCATTTCCCTCTGCTCCTCCCCCTCTATCTTCCCATCCCCTCAGCACTGTACTCGTCTGCTCAACTGTATATATTTTCATTTCCCTATTCATTTTGTTAATGAAATGTACATCGCCTCGATTCTATTTAGTTGCCATTGTTTTTACGAGATGTTCTTCCCCTTGACTCTATTTATTGCCATTGTTCTTGTCTGTCTGTCTCCCCCGATTAGACTGTAAGCCCATCAAACGGCAGGGACTGTCTCTATCTGTTGCCGACTTGTTCATCCCAAGCGCTTATTACAGTGCTCTGCACATAGTAAGCGCTCAATAAATACTATTGAATGAATGAATAGCCAAAGCATACAGTGGCCAACTCCTAACCTACATCCTCCAGCTAGCCTGAAACTCCTTCCCCTTTTGTATCTGACAGTCCACAACTCTCCCCTTCCTTCAGAGCCGAATTAAAATCACATTTCCTCTAAAACTAAGTCCTCATTTTCACTACTCCCTCTCCCTTCTGCGTAACTACTGCACTTAGATTTGTGCCCTTTATTCACCCTGCCTTCAAACCCACAGCACACTTGTATATATTCCCAATTCATTTTTAAATCTGTCTCCTGTACTATTTCCTTGAGGGCAAGAAACATGTCTATCAGATCTGTTATAGTGTTCTCTCCCAAGTGTTTAGCATATTGCTCTGCACACAGTAAGTGATCTATAAATACCACAGATTGATTACGGAGGGGAAGGGGCAGGAACTCTAACTATTCTTTAAACTTCTAGATAGTCCCTTGTGCAGTCCTCCTTGTGCAGTCCAGAGACCACTGTTTTTCATGATAATGATGATGATGCTCTGGCTAATCTGGACCACTGACAGCACTAAGAAACACTGGACATTGACCCAAGTGATGTCACATGCCTGAGGCCAGACTCATCCTGTGGTTGCCTATCAACCTTCACTTGAAACAAAAACACCTCACTCTTGGCTTCAAAGCTCTCCATCACCTGGCCCCCTCCTACTTCACCTCACTTCTCTCCTTCTCCAAGCCACCCCATACACTCCACTCTTCTGCCACTAATAATAATGTTGGTATTTGTTAAGCGCTTACTATGTGCCGAGCACTGTTCTAAGCGCTGGGGTAGACATAGGGGAATCAGGTTGTTCCAGGTGGGGCTCACAGTCTTAATCCCCATTTTACAGATGAGGGAACTGAGGCACAGAGAAGTTAAGTGACTTGCCCACAGTCACACAGCCGACAAGTGGCAGAGCTGGGATTCGAACTCATGAGCCTTGACTCCAAAGCCCATGCTCTTTCCACTGAGCCACATTGCTTCTCCAACCTCCTCATGGTGCCTTGTTCTCGCCTGTCCCACCATCGACCCCTGGCCCTTGTCCTACCTCTGGCCTGGAATGCCCTCCCTCCTCACATCCACAAACTACATCTCTTACCCTCTTCAAAGCTCGAGAGCTCACCTCCTCCAGGAGGCCTTCCCAGAATGAGCCTTCCCTTTCCCTCAGTCCCTCTTCCCCTCCTCGTTCCCCCTACTCCTTTCCTCTGCTCTACCCCCTTACTCTCCCCACAGCACTTGTGTATATTTGTATATTATTTTTACTCTATTTTATTAATGATGTATATATATCTATGATATTTATCCATTTTGATGGTATTGATGCCTACTTGTTTTGTTTTGCTGTCTGTCTCCCCCTTTTAGACTGTGAGCCCGTTGTTGGGCAAGGATTGTCTCTGTTGCCAAATTATGCATTCCAGCTCTGCACCCAGTAAGCACTCAATAAATACGATTGAATGAATGAATGAATGAACACATCATTATGTGATGATTCTACATGCCCCATATGCAGATGTATGTGTGAGGCTGCAAGGTCAGGGCCTGGCGGAAGGCCAAAGTCCTCTACACAGTAGATCGAAATATTCTGGGAGCTCCCAGAATCAGTTGGAACATTCTGAGAGGAGGCTGACTTCTCTGCCAGTAGTGGGAAGGCTCCATTAATTGTGGTACTTGTTTAGAGCTTACTATATGTCAAATACTGCACTAAGCTTTGGGGTAGACACAAGATAATCATGTCATACAGAGTCCCTGTCCCACTCTGGGCTCATAGTGTAGCAGGGAGGGAAAACAGACACTGAATATCCAATTTACAAATGAGGAAACTGAGGCACAGAGAACTTAAGTGACTCACTCAAGGTCACACAACAATCAAGCAGCAGAGCTGGCATTAGAACTCAGGTTTCTTGACTTCCAGACCACACTTTCCACTAGGCCACACTGCTTTTTTCCCAGCATTCAACTCAACCATGGAAAACAACTACCTTTGCATTATGTGTTTTTTATGACCAAGGGAGGGAGGATCCCTTGAAAGTCAGAATGGCACATTACAAAAAAGATTCTCGTCTCATCTAATGCCCTTGGTAGAGGCTGTAAAATAGCAGTACAAGATGTAATCTATCACACTGGGCAAAGCTGGGGTACAGTAACTGACAAAGACAAGAAAAAATGTGTTTTTTACAGCAGGATAGTTTTCTACTGTGAGGAAAATGAAAATGACCAATTTGGATTTCATTAGAACAGGAGACATAGACCCTACTTAGTGTTTTGGAGCATAGTCTCATGATCAAGTGACTCCTGTGTTCTTCTCTCTATTGTTTTAGTGCTTTTTCTCTGCTTTTTTCACTTGCTCTAAAGACAATTGGATCAGACTACATCAAAATATTTCTCAATGTCATTGCTTCCAAAGCAGAAATTTAGCCACTCTGAAACAAAAGACAATCTACTAAAAGCCATTATGTAGTTGAAATGCTTCTCAGTTCAGGAAAAAGGGAAGCAAAGACATTCATAATATTCAAAACTCTAAAGAATATGGGCATAAATGATGTGTATCCAGTGAAGTTATTTTTTTAAATTGGCATTATTCTGAGATTCGACATGTAAAGTATTGGTTCCTTCCATCTCCAGCCCCGGGGAGCACCTCCCTCCATTTCATGATCCAGCCTCTCCCAGCTGGGCCTCCCTTGACTAATCTCTCATCTCCCTACCCTATTCTGTGCTTGTCTGCTGTGTGACTTTATGCAAGTTACTTGCTTCTCTGTGCCTCGGTTACCTCATCTGTGAAATAGGGATTAAGACTGTGGGCCCCAGGTGGGACAGGGACTGTGTGCAACCCAATTTGCTTCTATCCACCCCAGTGCTTAGTACCGCTCCTGGCACACAGTAAATGCTTAACAAATACTAGAATTGTTATTATTATTATTATTCCATCTTCTACCACATCCCTTCTGCACTACAGTCCATAGTCCAAACCACTTATGAACTTAGCCCGCCTCCGGTCCACAAAGCATTATACATGCATAGCTGTATAGCAACAATGCCCTAATGGAGAGAACCCAGGACTGGGAGTCAGAAGACCTGGTTCTAATCCCAACTCCATCTCATGTCTGCTGTGTGACCTTGGGCAAATCACTTAACTTCTCTGTGTCTTGGTTTCCTCATCTGTAAAGTGGGATTGTAAATATCCATTCTCCTTCCCATTTAGACAGTGAGCCCCAGACTGAGAAGCAGCATGGCTTAGTGGAAAGACCCCGGGCTTGGGAGTCAGAGGTCATGAGTTCTAATCATGGCTCCACCACTTGTCAGTTGTGTCATCTTGGGCAAGCCACTTCTTTGTGCCTCAGTTACCTCATCTGTATAAATGAGGATGAAGACTATGAGCCCTACAAGGGACAACCTGATTACCTTGTATCTACCCCAGCACTTAGAACAGTGCTTGGCACATAGTAAGTGCTTAACAAATACCAACATTACTATTATTATTATGTGGGACAGGGATTTGTCCAACTTGAGTATTCTGTATCTACCCCAGTGCTTGACACATAGTAAGTACTTAAAATTTTTATTATCATTATTATTGTTATTATTATTGTGCCCCATAGCTGAAATGTACTTTAATTTCTATCTCCCCCAATGGATTTTAAGCCTCTCAAGGGTAAAAATCGTGTCTACTCTACTGTACTCTCCCAAGGTTGCAGTACAGTGCTCTGCTCAGACTAAGTATTCAATAAATACGACTTTGGGAGCTCGTTTAGCTCCTAGTTGACTCTGGGCAGGAAGATAGTCCTAGGGGTTGGTCCCCAGGCCAATGCAAGTCAAGTGAACCGCAGCTGATTCATGTCCACTCTGCGGTCTCAATCCCCAACTACCTCAGGTGTACCTCAGGCTATGGGGCATCTTGGAGCAGTGGTAGCTGTTACCCTTGACAGAAGGTTAGAAGTCAGGGGCAGGTCAGCCTGGTTCCCAGTCCCGGCATGTTCCCCAAATCTAGGAGTCACAATGGTGCAGTTTGCTCCGCCCTTCCCTCTTCTCAGCCAATTTCTGATGGTACTGAAGGGGGTGGGGGAGGGGGCAGGAAGGAGGCTGAGAGCCTAAGGGAATGGAAATCAAAATTGGTTTCCTCACTCTGCTTTCACCTTCGGGCTGTTTCCCCTCTCTTCATCATTGTTATCTGCAATCTCCTTTCCTTAAAGATTCATCAAGTGTTCATTGGCAAGTTATGGCTATTCAGATTGATTTGCATTTTTGGACAATGAGCCAGAGAAATTCAAATACTATCAAGAATGTCAAGAAATAAAAACAGATCTGTTATCTTAAGGAAAAACATCAACTTGATATGGAGCAAAAAAAAATGTTTTTTTTTTTCCACTACTTTTCCTTTCAAACAATAAATAATCTAATACTGGAAATGGACATGAAATCTAGGAATCACAGAATTGGAAGAAACCCCAAGAACTCAACTGACCTAGCCTTGGCTCAAGCCTTGGCAAGAATAAGCCATTTAGGACAGATGACTGTCAGTCCTTTTCAAAAAGATTTCCTGAAGTAGCGGTTCCACACTACCCCTCAATTTTCCAGTGTTCAATCTACCTCAGAATGAAGTTCCTCCTGGTAATTAGGTCTAATCAAATCCTTTTTTCCTGCAAAATGAGCCCATTTCCTTATATCTATCCTCGATGGAAATGGAGAAGCATCATGTCCTTACCATTAGTGTTCCATTCCTTTTAGAATTTCTTTTCCTAAAGTTTATTTTCTTTCCCTTCAGCACAATACTCTATATTTTTAAGCCAGATTTTTAAAATGCAGGCTCTGCGGCATCCAAGAGAAGAATACAATCACTTGCACGGCTAGCACAGCAGTCTCTGTTGCTACAGGCATTTCCAAGAAGATAAGTAGGATTGTTAGTTAGCATGGAGAACTGGGAAATAGATAAGGGGAAGAATTTTACAAGTGACAGTAACTCTCCTCTTCACCTTACTCCATTCCCAATGATCTGTGGGATCCAGCTACTCTGAGCAGCAGGAACAAAGAGTCCTCCCTAACAGAGAATACCTGCAAGGCATTTTGAGTTGCTTAGATATGGTATTCCTTCTCTGAGCACAGAGTGATGGCCCATCCTGCCACTTTGGACCATAATCAAGTTGGAATGGTAGGCTATGAGCATGCCCTTTCCTCTCCAGCCAAACTGCTTCCATGTTAATCCAAGCATTTATTCAATCTGGCATGGATTACTGTCTCAGCCTCCTTGCTGACCTTCCAGTCTCTTCCAAAGGTCATTTTTCTATGAAAACTTTCCGGCAATGTTTCCCCACTCCTCAGGAATCTCCAGTGGTTGCCCATCCATCTCCACATCACCCAGAAACCCCTCACCATTGGCTTCAAAGGAGTCAATCACCTCGTCCATTCCTACCTCACATTGCTGCTCTCCTATTACAACCCAGCCCGCACACTTCGCTCCTCTAATGCCAAGCTTCTCACTGTACCTCGATATCTATGTCACAGCTCACCTCTCGCCCACCTCTAGCCTCTGGCCTGGAACTCCCTCCCTCTTCATATTCGACAGACACACTCCCCACTTTCAGAGCCTTACTGAAGGCCCATCTCCTCCAAGAAGCCTTCCCTGACTAAGCCATCCTTTCCTCTTCTCACACTCTGTTCTGTGTTACCTTGATTTGCTCCCTTTCTTCTTCCCCCTTCCCAGCTCCACAGCACTTATGTACGGATCTGTAATTTTATTTATTTATATAAATGTTAGTCTCCTCCTCTAGACCGCCAGCTCACTGTGGGCACGGAATGTGTCTACCAACTCTATCATATTGTACTCTCCCAAGAGTTTAGACCAGTGCTCTGCACACAGTAAGCATCTCAATAAATGCAATTGACTGACTGACTGACTGACTCCCACTTAGGCAATCAGGACAGCATAATAAATTGACACTGCTGGAGGAAGGAATGTCTGTAGCTAACTGCCACAGCTGTAAATTCTTTGGCAATTCTTTTTTGGTATTTATTAAGTTCTCTCCAGGTGGCAGGCACTGTAGTAAGCTCTGCGTAGATACAAGCTAATCATGTTAGACACAATCCATATCCCATATGTATTTGATGCTTTTGATGCCTGTCTACTTGTTTTGTTCTGTTGTCTGTCTCCCCCTTCTTGACTGTGAGTCCGCTGTTGGGCAGGGATTGTCTCTATCTGTTGCCGAATTCTACTTTCCAAGCGATTAGTAAAGTGCTCTGCACACAGTAAGCTCTCAATAAATATGACCCAATCAATGAATATAGAGCTCATAGTCTTAATTTCCATTTCCCAGATGAGGCAACTGAGGCACAGAGAAATTAAGAAACTTGTCCATGATGGCACAACAGACATGGGGTGGAGCCAGGATTATAATTATAATAATTATTATGGCATTTGTTAAACACTTACTAACTGCAGAGCACTGTTCTAAGTGCTGGGGTAGATACAGGGTAATCAGATTGTCCCACATAGGGTTCACTTTTTTTAATCCCCATTTTTACAGATGAGGTAACTGAGTCACAGAAAAGTTAAATCACTTGCAGACAAGTGGGGGAGCCGGGATTAAACCTCATTTCCTTTGACTCCCAGGCCCGTGGTCTCTCCACTAGACCACCCTGCTTCCCTTCACTCTCACAAAGAGAGCAGGGTAAATCAGCATTTCTCCGGTAAACTCGAATTCCAGAACGAGGTAGACTTGGTAGCTTCAATCCCTGACTCAACCTCCCTTGACACCATCACCTTCTTTCAGGCCCAGCTTCAGGTGGTAAGCAAGAGAGACAGCCAGTGCCTTGGGCCCACTGCCGGCGGGGGCAGAGGGCACTCTCACTACTTTGTTCAGACTTTCCATTCAGAACTTTTTAGGCCGAGTAAATCTGGAAATCAGCTAATTGTCATATTCAACTTGTCTAGACAGTACAATTCTCATTAGTTTTGCTATTACTATACCCTTGTCAGAGGTTTAGGGGAAACAGCATGATCTAGTGGATAGAGCAGGGGGCTGGGTGTCAGAAGGACCTGGGTTCTATTCCTCAACGTTACTTGTCCGCTGTGTGACCTGAGGCAAGTCACTTAACTTCTCTGTGCCTCAGTTCCCTCATCTGTAAAATGGGGATTAAGACTGTGAGCCCTATGTGGGACAGGGACTGCAGCCAACCCAATTATCTTGTATCTACCCCATCGCTAGAAAGAGTGCGCGGCACATAGTAATTGATTAATGACCACAATCATTATTATTATTATTATTAGGATTGGGCAGACAATGACAAAAAGTGTTCTTTGTGATGCCATTAGATTATGCTGTGTGGCCAGTGTCACACACTCTAAGTCACATGGGTCATGTCAGAGGGCACGGAAAATCGTTTTTCACCTCATAATCCTGGCAATCTCATAATCCCCAAATTGCACTGCATATGATCAGGGGAGTACCCTGCATGAAGGTGCTGAAGGAAATGTTCTTTTCCCCCAAAGAATGTTCAACAAAAGATCCTTCCACTGATAGATTTAGTCTCCACTAGGCTCCTGTTCACAGGCCGGATTTGATCATTTGTAAATGCACACTTTGATAACAAGAGCGTGTGCCTTTTATAGCAACCTATATTCAAAATCCCAAATGGTTTCCAAACTCCTCCTCTTAATTCCCAATCTATCAAAGAGTCCTGCATGCTGAGCAAGTTCCTCTTTTCTTTTGATGACAGTATGTGAAAACAAGTGGGAAATTATTTTCAGAGGAAATTCCCCTCCTACTGAAGTAAACAGTATTGATTCCTCCATCTTTTGATGGTAGTTCGTTGGAATGGTTTCCTAGAGAGATCTGTGTTTTGTTGATAGTGTGCATGAACTGTCCTTGAACGGTTCCAGAGATGAGCCGGTTGTTCAGCCTGGACTAATGAAGGTGCAGGCCAGGTATCTTGCTGTTATTTTTCTGCAGTTGTTCGCCATATGCAATGGCTCCCTGGACCACTGGTAACATGTTCCATGTGGAACATCAAGTAGATCAGAAAAATCATCACTGAGGTTCCATCCTCAGTACTCTACCAGTATGGGCACCTGATCACATCATTTCTTCAGGTAAGATGATAGTGTAGGTATCTCTCACAGATAGTACTTTGCGCTAAACACTCTACTACACCATGAAATAGTCCTGCTGTTGTTCCAGTATGGTAGTAATAATATTTATTAAGTAGTAAAAGTATTCATTAAATTCTTACTGTATTCTGAGTACTGCAGTAAGAACCGGGAAAGAATGCACAGGCGGAAATTACAAACCATCCCGGGGCTTCAGGGGACTTGCAAAGCTAACAAAAGAGGACAGTTTTAGGAAACAGGATGCCTGGATCCTACCATTAGCTCTGAAAGTAGAAGAATATCTGCAGAGGTTCTGCCATTATCATAACAAATAATTATTAATAAATAATTAACAATAGTAACAGTATTTTGTAAGCACTTACAATATGGCAAACACTGTTCTAAGAGCTGGAGTAGATACAAGAGAATCAAATTGGACACAGTCCCTGTCCCACATCAGGTTCACCATCTAAGGAGGAGGAGAACAGGTATTCATTATTTCTTTATTCATATTCATGTCTGTCTCCCCCTCTAGGCACTAAGATTGTTATGGACAGGGAATGTGCCTATTGATTGTTATACTATACTCACCCAATCGCTTAGTACGGTGCTTTGCACACAGTAAGTACTGAATGAATGAATCCTCATTTTACAGATGAGGAAACTGAGGCATAGAGAAGTAAGGGATTTGCCCGAGATCAGACAGCAGACAAATGGGAAAGTCAGGATTAAAACCAGGTCCTCTGACTCTAGAGAGCAAGCTCGATCCACTAGGCCATCCTGCTTTTCCATCAGTAGTGAAGGATCTTGACCAAAATCCACCTCAAGCAATCTGGGAGGGGGAGAGGTCCAGCAGGAATCCCAAACAGTTGTTCACTAATGTGTGTGACAAAGAGCTCAACAGTGACCAAGGGAAAAACCTCCTGTACCATGGCACTGTGTGCAAAATCACTTAAGCCATAAATCAAGAAGCTGCACGGTCTAGAGGAAATAGCCCAGGCCTGGGAGTGAGAAGTAACTGGATTCTAATTCTGGCTCTGCCACTTCTCTGCAGAGTGAGCTTTAGAGAGTTACTTAACTTCTCTCTGCCTCACTTTCCTCATCTGTAAAATGGAGATTAAGACTGTGAGTCCCATATGGGACAGGGACCATGTCCAACCTGATTATCTTGTATCTACTCTAGCAGTTAATACAGTGTCTGACATATAGTAAGCACTTAACAAATACAATTTAAAAAAATGGATCTTGCCTGAAGGGGCAGGGAGTGTGTCTGCTAATTGCGTTATATCATACTCGCCCAAGAGCTTAGTACAACACTATGCCCATAGAAAGCGCTCAATCAATACTACTGATGGATTGATTGATTAAAATCCTTGCATGCACTTCACAGTTGTTGCATCCCTTCCCAACTATTCCCTAGTGGCTCTCTGTGGCCCAGATAGACCATGATTAACAGAGAAGGAAGAGTTTGAGTGGCATAGCGCAAGCCACTTGTTCTCTAATTGGTTCCTCTGCTGTCATTCTCAGTCTTGAAGTCTCTGGATTGAGGTTCACCAGTCATCCTTGACAGAGACTCCATTGTCATCACAATTAATACAATCAAATATTCACCTTTCTTCCTAATAAAAATAGAATTAAAAAATGCTATGGGAACATTTGAGACATTAGTTGAGACCTAATTCTAGGTGTGAACCACTCTGCCTGAGTTTCACATTTTAGCGGGTAAACAGTGCTTAAAAGCATCTTATTTTTTACAATTTTCATTAATGCAGCTTCAGTTTGCAAATGAACTAATAGATTCTGAAGATGGTACGTCAACAAAAGTTTTAACACTTGAATGTTACCTCTGCTATTTTTCAGGAGAAAAACTGTCGGAATGGCATCAAAAGTCTGAATAGCCTGCTCAAAGGTGTTTGAGAAGAGAGAAATCTCTATGTGATTATTATTAATAGCAGTAACAAATACATGTGAAACGCTTTCCCTAATCTGTGATGCCAAGAAAATCCATTTAGATGTCATTCATCTCTTTATTGGAGTACAAAAAGAACTTACTGCCTGTTTGAACCTAACTCTTAAAACAACGACTGCATTTGTTCATTATATTGCATTGTCAGTCCAACAGAGGGGCATTCGCTTATATATTTTCTGGAAGGGCAATCTATCAATTATATTTCTTAAGCTCTTACTGTATGCCCAGTTTACACAGACCCTATATGTTTCTCCCTCATATTTCCTAGGTTTTTTTTTTTACTACAAATAGTGAAACAATTTAAATTCTGAATCATTCATTTCAAAATAACAATTATCTCTCTTCTCCCTGATTCAAGTCGGCTTTACCTAAGGGATCCGAGGACCACTGGATGGTGAATCTAGGACATTTGAAGTGTGAACTCTCTTTCAGATAGTCAATATTTTTAATTAACAGTTGAGACAGTGACAAAGAGTTGGCCAAGTGATGATGGATTGCAGAGCTTGTAGAGTAATGCAAGAATATTAAGGGAGAGGTCACAATAAAGAGAGCAAGGAAAGAAACAACGGTAGTGGTGATCAGACCTAAAAGAGTGAACAGGCTCAAATAGTAATGTTAAAAGTCATTGAGGATGGTCAGTCAATTAATCAATAGAGTTTATTGGGCATATACAGTGTTCGGAACACAGTTCGTGTTCTGATGATACCATCATGATTATTATTATTATCATAAATTATGTATTTATATTAATGTCTGTCTCCCCTTCTAGACTGTAAGTTTGTTGTGGGCAGGAAATATGTCATCCAACTTTGTTGTATAGTACTCTCCCAAGTGCTTAGTACAGTATTCTGCACATAGTAAGCACTCAATACCATTGAAGATTCAGGGAACATGTCTCCCAAACTGTTATATTGTAGTATCCCAAATGCTTAATACAGTGCTCTGCACACAATAAATACTCAAGAAATATTTTGATTTATTAATAAGTTGGGAAGATTAGGTATTACTCAGGGAAGTAAATGTGATCTCAGAAGGATTAAAGAGACAGAGGAGTTGTGGTCTTTCGATAAACGGGGAAGGGATCACAGTCGAGAAAGTGGCTATGGGAAAGTCAAGACTGAGGCAAAGTAGGTGGATTAGTTTGAAAAGAATGAAGATAGTGAGCTGGGGTGTAGTGGGAGAACAGTGATAAGTAGGAGAGAGATAGCTGATGGAGGGCCTTTTTATGGTATTTTATTAAGCACTTACATTTTTATGGTATTTGTTAAGTGCTTACTATGTGTCAGACACTGTACTCAGCACTGGGGGAGATAAAAGGTTAGACTGAAGTAACTGAACATAAAGAAGTGAAGTGACTTGCCCAAGGTCACACAGCAGACAAGTAGCAGTGTGGGATTAGAACCCAGGTCCTTTTGACACCCAGGCCCATGCTCTATCCATTAGGCCACATTGCTTCCCTTGCTAAATGTCAAACATTGTTTGAAGTGCTAGGGCAAAAATAATAAAATCAATTATCATGAACTACCACTGGCAATGCCCTGGGGAGGGCCATATGTCATCTTGGAAGCATCTCCATCTTTTAGCCCTCACATTTAGTAAGCTACTAAGTACTAAGTCTTCTGTGATCTTTCTCCATAGTAGTTCTCAGATCCAACGCTTCCCATTCATGTAAATGGCCACTACCCATGTTCAGGCTCTTGTCATTTCCCAGTTAGACTACTCTATCAACTTCCTCAGGGACTCCTTGCCTCCAGCCCCTTTCCTCTTCAGTCTATAAAACTCTACAGCCCAGAGTATCTTCCTAAACTCTCATTATGCTCACATCTTTTCCTTCTCCAGGAACTAAGCATTTCTCCCTGGCAAAGGGAAACACACTTGACCAGTGGCTTTGAGAGTCTTCACCAGGCCTCTCCTAGTTTATCAGCTCCCTTCCTGCTCTCCTTTTTTTTCCTTTTTTCTGGTATTTGTTAAGGACTTACTATGTGCCAGGCTTTGTTATAAGTGCTTGAGGACAAGGTAATCAGGTTGGACACAGACCCTGCCCCACCTGGACATGAAGTCTTAATCCCCATTTTATAAATGAGGTAACTGAGGCACAGAGAAGTGAATGACTTGCCTAGGTCCCAGAGCAAGTGGATCCAGGATTAGAGTCAAGTCCTTCTGACTCCCAGGCCCATGCTCTAAGCAGTGGGCAATGGTGTTTCTCTGATCTCACTCACACTCTCTAATCATTCAATCAATTAGTAATATTTATTGAGCACTTTCTCTGTGCCAAGCACTGTACTAAGCACTTGGGAGAGTAAAATACAAAACAGTTCATAGAACCTTTCCCTCCCTACAATGAGTTTATAGTCTAGAAACAAGCCTATAGTCTCTTCCCTTCTTTAAAGCCCTCCTAAAAGCTTACCTTCTCCAGAAGACATTTCCAGATAAAATTTCTTCTCCCGGAGCCCTTAAAACATTCATTCAATAATATTTATTGAGCACTTACTGGGTGTAGAACACTGTACTAAACACTTAGCATTGTTCTAAGTGCTTAACACATATGCTGTCATAATCTCCCAGAGCAATTATGTTCTTGTCGAGTTCTGTGCTCTATTATTTCTTCACATTTCATCACTCACCCATCTTTCCATTCTGTTGTCATAACAAGTTGCATTTCACTTTCCCCTTCTAAGCTACTGAGGATTTTTCTGTGTCCGCTGTTAAACTGAAGGTAATCTCTATTACTCTCCCAAGAGTTTAGTGCGGTGTTCTGCACAAAGTAAGTACTCAATAAGCAACAGTATTTATTATTATTATAAGTAACAGTATTATTGTATTATAACAGTATTATAACAGTACTTATTATTATAAAATAAGGGAGAAAATAAAGGAGAAAAAATCCATCTTTCCACTCTGTTGTCATGACCAGTTGCATTTCTCTTTCCCCTTCTAAGCTACTAAGCATTTATCTGTGTCCCCTGTTAGACTGAAAGTAATCTCTATTCTGCACAAGGTAATCTCTGTTCTGCACAAAGTAAGTGATCAATAAGTACTGTTGCTTATTGAGCACTTGCCCTCTATTTCTGGACAGAGTCAGCAATAATAATAATAACAATATAACAATAATAATGATAACTGCGGTATTTGTTTAGCACTTACTGTGTGCTAGCTACTCTACTAAGAGCTGGGGTGCTGGAATGACACAAGCTAATCAGGTTGGACACAGCCCATGTCCCATATGGGGCTCACAGTCTTAATCCCCATTTTACAGATGAGGTAGCTGAGGCACCGAGGAGTGAAGTGACTTGCCCATAGTTACCCAACTGACAGGTGGCAGAACCGGGTTTAGAACCCAGATCCTTCTGACTCAGGCCTAGGCTCTATCCGCTAGTTCACGCTGTTTCTTTACCGCATCAGGTTACAGCATAAGCAGTTTTTCCACTCTAGCACTGGCAGGTGGAAGCATGGTAGAAATGGGGCATAGGAATAATAATAATAATTATGGCATTTAAGCACTTCCTATGTGCCAAGTGCTGTTCTTAGCGCTGATTTCAACCCCATTATATTTGGCATCCACATCAGCAGAGGGGGACACACATGCTGGGGGAAGGTGTGCATTTCACGGGGCCTTATTCACAATATCGTTGCGAGTAGGCAAACTTCAGTGGGCCACAGCCCACAAAGCTGGCAATTTCTCCACTCTTGGTTGCAAATATGTGATTAAGATCCCCAAAGGACCCATTACAAAGTTTTATTTTCTGGCATACGGAGAAATGATTCCAGTTATTTTACAGGAAAAAAGAAAAAGCAAAACAAGCTTCAACATCACAGAAGGAGAAAGAAAATATTACTGGTTGAAACCCTGGTGGAATATTAACAAAGGCAGAATTTTAGTTATGCCAGCTATGAAAGCCAGTTTAGGAAAGAAACTCATAAAACATTTCAAGTCCAGGCAAAAATAAAACAAGCAAAAGCGGAATATTATTTCAGCTCTAACAGGCCCATAAATATCACTCAAGTTACAAGCCAAGGCAAAACTTCTGAAACAAACCTTCAGAGTTGTACAATTGAGTCTAAGAAAGGGGAAATTAGCAATAAACCATAAAGCTTTTTACAGAAATATATTGAAAAAAGACAAGAACACAAAGAGATAAATCGAATGAGGTAATCTCTAGGGAGAAACGCCATTAAAGATCTGAAAATTCAAATCCAGATTAAAAGACAGAACCATGAACTCTGGGTGCGTCAAAATAGGTGGGTGTGCACCGGGTTTGAAAAACAAGTTTTGCACATTGCCAGGGACTTTGGATGGCATATTATGAACAGGCTTCCTCTCCTCCTATGAAACATCAGAACGTGCTTTCTCTGCATTATTTTCTCACCAAATCATCTGGAAAAGAGAAATGACTTTTCCATGCATCTTACATCCAACAAACTTTCTTGACCTCAGTTTGAACCACAAAAACATTGCACTAGTCAGTCCTATCCTCCTTCCTCAACTTTCTTTTATTAGTCTTCCTTCTGCTGTAATGTTCATTTCATTAGTGCCTTATAGCAGGCTTTTTTTTTAAGTGAAGTGACACTCGAGTCTATATTTGAAATATCTGAGCTGTAAATGTATTAGATGTATTCATGTTGGAAAAACCTGGAATTTGGCATTAGATTTTGACTGGCTCAGCTATAATCTCTGTTTCTAGCCGTCACGAGGAGAGATAAGATGACTTGATTTGTACTCTGGCAGAGAAATTGAATAATATCTTTGGAAAGCTAAAAATCAGTTCAAAATTTTGCACTTAATGTGGCTACTGTGTTCACTACCTCACAGACACATAACTCTACAAATATACAAAAATACACACAAAAACAAGGAGGAGGGAAAGGACCAGGATGTATAAATTCAACTGAGAAAGACCTGTGGGCCATAGTCAACTTGATTTTTCTGTTTTATTGTACCCAGTGGTGTGTGTAGTGGTATTCACACTCTAAGGGACCCTAATACTGTCATCTATAACAGAAGACACAGTTATCTCTGAAAGTGTTGTATTAATGTCACCTACTCAGCACATATTAAGCTTCACACCTTAGAACAGAACTCCCTGAAAAAGCAGTCAGTTCACCAGTATCTGGAGCAAAAGTCACAGCAACACGGCTCCAAAGAGCTGCTCTATGGCCACTATTCATTCAGTCAGTCAGTCAGTCATATTTATTGAGCGCTTACTGTGTGCAGAGCACTGTACTAAGCCCTTGGAAAGTACAATTCGGCAACAGACAATCCCTACCCAACAACGGGTTCAGAATCTACAAAGGGAAAGACAGACAACAAACCAAAACTAAACAAGTAGACAGGCATCAATAGCATCAATATAAATAAATAGAATCATAGATATAAACACAACATTAATAAAATAAATAGAATAATAAAATGATAAATATGTACATATATACACAAGTGCTGTGGGGCAGGAAGAGGGGTAGAACAGAGGGAAGGAGTAGGGGCGGTGGGGACAGGAGGAAGAGCAGAGGTGAATAGGTCAATAGGTGAAGCTGCATAATCCAGAGAGACAAAGGACTGGCCTGGAAGTCAGAAGAACCTGGATTCTAATCCTGGCTCTGCCACGTGTCTGTTCTGTGATCCTGGGCCAGTTACTTCACTCCCCGTGCCTCAGTTACCTCATTTGTAAAATGGGGATTAAGACCATGAGTCCCCTGTAGGACAGGGACTGTGTCCAATCTGATTATGATGATGATGGTATTTGTTAAATGCTTACTATGTGCCAAGCACTGTTCTAAACACAGGATTCTTGTACCAGCACTTAGTATAGGACCTGGCACACAATAAGCGCTTAACAAATATCATTATAAAAATATGACAGGAGTCCCATGAAACCCCAGAGGTCAAGAAAAAAAGCAAAACATCTAAGGACCCTGTCTGTATTGACCTACGGAGTAGCTGGGAGCCTACTGCAGCTGACAGATCAACCTAGTGAGTAGCAACTGGGAAAGGGTTTTTTCTAGAGTGGAGGCTTTGCCAAGATATGGATACTAAAACACAATTTCAAAAACTGATACAGGCTCATGATGATAATAATTATTATGATACTTGTTAAGCACTTACTTTGTTCCAGGCGCTATCCTAAACTCTAGGGTGGGTACAAGCAAATTGGGTTGAACCCAGTCCCTGTCCACGTGGGGCTCACAGTCTCATTCTCCATTTTACAGATGAGTTAACTGAGCCACAGAGAAGAGAAACAACTTGCCTCAGGTCACACAGCAGACAAGTGGAGGAGCCTGGATTAGAACCTATGCCCTTTGACTCCCAGGCCCGTGCTCTATCTACTACACCATGCTGCTTCTATAAATGATGTCGTTTATATGTGCCCAACACTAAATGCCCAACATTATACTAGGCCCTGGAGTAGATGTAAGATAAGTAAACTGAACAGACTCCTTGTACCCCACGGAGTTCACCATCTAAGAGAGAGGAAGATCAGGTATTTTATTCCCATTTGACGGATGAGGAAACTGAGAAGTTAAGTGCCTGGTTAGGTTCGGGCAGGGACCAAAATCTCTGTCTCCTGCTCCCAATCTCCTGCTCTTTCCAATAGGCCAAGCTTTCTCCCAACTCACCTCTGGATGGGGCAAAAATAGCAGGGTAGTCAGCTCACCAGTATTTGAAGCAACACTCACAGCAACATGATGATCATGATGATGATGGCATTTGTAAAGCACTTCCTATGTGCAAAGCACTGTTCTAAACATTGGAGAGATTACAAGGTGATCAGGTTGTCCCACATGGGGCTCACAATCTTAACCTCCATTTTACAGAAGAGGTAACTGAGGCACAGAGAAGTTAAGTGACTTGCCCAAAGTCACACAGCTGACAAGCATCTGAGCCGGGATTTGAACCCATGACCTCTGACTCCCCAGCCCATGCTCTTACCGTTGAGGCACTCTGCTTCTCTAACATGACTCCAAACTGCGGCTCTAACGGTCAAGAGGAGAAGCAGCATTGCCTAGTGGATAGAGAATGGCTTACCAGAGCACAGCAAGGGTTTATCAATGTGTGCACATGATGTGGAAGAAAATGTTGCTCACTCATCAGGACTTTCAGCCAGATTTCTTTTAATAGATAGGGTTGACGATCAGTAACATCACATTCGTAAAGGAAGGGCATAGATAATTACAGTACAGTCCTTACCTACTGCCTCAGAGAATCTGAAAAGTCTGGCTAATTAAAAGTTCCTTTAGTAACAAAGGTTAGTGATTTTTCATCTTAGGTAGGCTCTACTCCACTTCTCAAGTGGGGACATTGTGCTCCCCTTCTCGGCCCCAAGGACATTGTGTCCTCGGGGGACATTGTGTCCCCCTGCTCGGGCCCGGGGACATTGTGCTCCCCAACCGCTCCCCCACTCTGCCCGAGGCGGCCATTTTAGGAAGCCCCCACTCTGCCTGAGGCGGCCATTTTGGGAAGGCCTCACTCCCTCTTCCCTCTTGAGGTGATTCATCCCTCCCGCCCCCGCCCCGGGCGACGACGTCCTTGTTCTCACCATGTTACCTTACCTTGCCGCCGCCTACGGCCGCCACCCACCCCGGACAACCTCAGGGCCTCCCCGCCGCCACAGGGTTATTTGGTCATGAGCTCTGGGACTCTCTCGGCCGCTGGCCGCTTGACTTTGAGTCTGATCGGGTAGGGTGGGCTCATCCCCCGACCCTGGTCATCGCCTGCTTATTAACACTATTGTAGTGTGCCTTACTGTAGCATGTTGCTATATTTGCGATCTCGCTTTTTATTGTTCATTGTCGTCAGATTTTGAATTTGATCAGGTCGCCCCTTAATCGAGTCTACCCCCAACCCTGGTCATCACCCCTTTTATTAACACGACTATATTGTATCATACTGTATCATGTTGCTATATTAGCACCACTGTATTGTATCATATTGTATCATGTTGCTATATTACCGATTTCGTTTATTACTGTTTATTGTTGTCAGTGCTGCCACCCACCTCTCTGGCCTCGCCATGTCCCTCCTCCCCCCCTCCCCCCTCCCGCCCCTTCCTATCCTCCCCTTCCCCTTCCCCTTCCCCTCTCTCGCTCGGCTCTTTCCCGCTCTCTCCTCTGTCTCCTCCCCCCCTCCTCTCTCCCGCCCTAGAACCCCACTTTACCAGCGCTACCCCTCTTCCCCCTCCCCCTACTCTTCCCCCCACCAAACCCCCTCTTCACCCCCTCCCCCCTTCTCTCTTCCCCACCCATGCCCCATCCCAGTCCTCTTGTCCCACCGCCACCCCTCATCCCCCTCTCCTCGTCCAGGGCCCCGCCACCTCCTTCCCATCCAAACCCTCCCCTCCCCCCGCCCTTCCCCCCCTCCTCCCCTTGCACCCACAGCTACTTTCAAGTGTGGCCTCTGGAACCCCCGCTCTATTACAGGCAAGCTACCTTTCATCCATGACCTTTTCCTCTCCCGCTCTCTCCTCCTCCTCGCCCTTTCGGAAACGTGGCTCTCTCCCGAAGACACGGTCTCCGCCGCCGCTCTCTCCAGCGGAGGCCTCTCCTTCTCCCACTCCCCCAGACTCACCGGTAAGGGAGGAGGCGTCGGCTTCCTCCTCTCGCCCCGATGCCGCTTCCGCACTATCCCTCCTCCCCCCTCCCTCTCCTTCCCCTCCTTCGAAGCCCATATCATTCGCCTCTACCACCCACTCCAGTTACTTGTCGCCGTCATCTACCGCCCTCCCGGTCCCACCTCCGACTTCTTCAACCACCTTGACCCCTTTCTCACCTTCCTCCTCTCCTTCTCTCTGCCCACTCTGATCCTTGGAGACTTCAACATCCATACGGATGTACCCGACGACTCCTCTGCCGCCCGCCTGCTATCCCTCCTCGACTCTGCCGACCTCCTCCTCCACCATACCGCGCCCACTCACCGACTCGGTCACACCCTCGATCTCGTCATCTCATACCGCTGCACTATCTCCTCACTCACCAACTCTGAAATCCCTCTCTCGGACCATAACCTTCTCACCTGCCTCATCTCTCACACTCCCTCCCCCTGCAAATCTTCGCTACTGCCCCACAGAGACCTCCGTTCTCTCGATCCCATCCGTCTTTCCAATAGCATCTCGCCTCACCTTGCCGCCCTGTCCTCTCTTCCCACTCTCGACGATCAGGTCTCCGCTCTCAACTCCACCCTCTCTACTCATCTCGACTCTCTCGCCCCCCTTTCCCTCCGCCGCTCTCGCTCCACTAACCCACAGCCCTGGATCACCTCCTCCGTCCGCCTCCTACGCTCCTATGCTCGAGCTGCTGAGCGCTGCTGGCGAAAGTCCAAGCACCAAGCCGACCTCACACACTTCAAATTTATCCTTTCCTGCCTTAACTCTGCCCTCTCCTCCGCCAGGCAAAGCTTCTTCTCCTCCCTCATCGACACCCATGCCCGTCACCCCCGCCGATTGTTCCGGACCTTTAACTCTCTCCTTAGGCCCCCTGTTCCTCCCCCTCCCCCATCTCTCACCCCTAATGATCTGGCCACCTATTTCCTCACGAAAATCAACACGATCAGGTCTGAGCTCCCCAAAGTCACCCCTCCGCCTCTCCCCTCCCCCCAAACAACCCCCTCCCCTACTTTCCCATCCTTCCCTGCAGTATCCTCAGAGGAGATCTCCTCCCTCCTCGCAAGTGCCACCCCCTCCACCTGCGCCTCGGACCCCATTCCCTCTCACCTTCTTAAAACCATCGCCCCTGCCCTCCTCCCTTCCTTAACTTCTATTTTTAACCACTCAATCTCCAAGGGCTCCTTCCCCTCTGCCTTCAAACACGCCCACGTCTCCCCCATCCTAAAAAAACCCACTCTTGACCCCACTTCCCCCTCCAGTTATCGTCCTATCTCCCTACTACCCTTCCTTTCCAAAATCTTAGAACGAGTCGTCTACAATCGATGCCTAGAATTCCTTAACTCCCATTCTCTCCTAGACCCCCTCCAATCTGGCTTCCGTCCCCTCCACTCTACCGAGACTGCTCTCTCTAAGGTCACCCATGACCTCCTTCTTGCCAAATCCAATGGCTCCTACTCCATTCTGATCCTCCTTGACCTCTCTGCTGCCTTTGACACTGTCGACCATCCCCTCCTCCTCCAACTGACCCTGTTGGAGTTCCTCAAGGGTCAGTTCTTGGCCCTCTTCTGTTCTCCATTTACACTCACTCCCTCGGTGAACTCATCCGCTCTCACGGCTTTGACTACCATCTCTACGCAGATGACACGCAGATCTACATCTCCGCCCCTGTCCTCTCCCCCTCCCTTCAGGCTCGCATCTCCTCCTGCCTCCGGGACGTCTCCACCTGGATGTCGGCCCGCCACCTAAAACTCAACATGAGCAAGACTGAGCTCCTCATCTTCCCTCCCAAGCCCGGTCCGCTCCCAGACTTCTCCATCACCGTGGATGGCACGACCATCCTTCCCGTCCCGCAGGCCCGCAATCTCGGTGTCATCCTTGACTCGTCCCTCTCGTTCACCCCACACATCCTATCCGTTACCAAGACCTGCCGGTTTCACCTCTACAATATCGCCAAGATCCGCCCTTTCCTCCCCACCCAAACGGCTACCTTACTATTACGGGCTCTCGTTATATCCCGGCTAGACTACTGTGTCAGCCTTCTCTCTGACCTCCCTTCCTCCTCTCTCGCCCCGCTCCGGTCTATTCTTCACTCCGCTGCCCGGCTCATCTTCCTGCAGAAACGATCTGGGCATGTCACTCCCCTTCTTAAACAACTCCAGTGGTTGCCTATCGACCTCCGCTCCAAACAAAAACTCCTCACTCTAGGCTTCAAGGCTCTCCATCACCTTGCCCCTTCCTACCTCTCCTCCCTTCTCTCTTTCTACCGCCCACCCCGCACGCTCCGCTCCTCTGCCGCCCACCTCCTCGCCGTCCCCGGTCTCGCCTATCCCGCCGTCGACCCCTGGGTCACGTCCTCCCGCGGTCCTGGAACGCCCTCCCTCCTCACCTCCGCCAAACTGATTCTCTTTCCCTCTTCAAAACCTTACTTAAAAATCACCTCCTCCAAGAGGCGTTCCCAGACTGAGCTCCTCTTCCCCCTCTACTCCCTCTGCCATCCCCCCTTTACCTCTCCGCAGCTAAAGCCTCATTTTCCCCTTTTCCCTCTGCTCCTCCACCTCTCCCTTCCCACCCCACGGCACTGTACTCGTCCGCTCAACTGTATATATTTTCGTTACCCTATTTATTTTGTTAATGAATTGTACATCGCCTTGATTCTATTTAGTTGCCATTGTTTTTACGAGATGTTCTTCCCCTTGACGCTGTTTAGTGCCATTGTTCTCGTCTGTCCGTCTCCCCTGATTAGACTGTAAGCCCGTCAAACGGCAGGGACTGTCTCTATCTGTTGCCGACTTGTTCATCCCAAGCGCTTAATACAGTGCTCTGCACATAGTAAGCGCTCAATAAATACTATTGAATGAATGAATGAATGAAAGTGACCCAAAAAAGCCAAGAAGGTTTCAGACCACACCCTCAGCTATCTAACAGGTCTCCCATTAGTGCAACAATCCTGAAATGCAAAAACAAACCTCTAGTGTTCTTGGGGAGAGTATCATCCTGGATCAATAGAGGGTACCCCAAGTTTGGCTCACCCCACAACCCAGCTCAGTGTCATGACTCTAGTGTTGTGTACTCTGGCTTGGATATGCCATCATCTGTCTTCTTTATCATGATGGGGAGGGGAGGGTTAGACCAAACACGACAGAGTTCTCCCCTTGTCTCACTCTGCGTTCAATCAGTCCCTCGGAAGGGGATTATGTCCAGTTTTAGACACTGAACTGCCAAAGGAATGTGCAAAAACTGGAGATGTTTCAGTGAAAGAATAAAAAGGAGGACTGGCGTGTGAAATATGACCTCTGGAGAAAGAAAGAATAAACAACTGTTTAGCCTGGAGAACAGAAGGTTGACGGGTGTCTGAATAACTGTCTGTAAATAAAAAGAGGATTTTTATGAGGCAATTGCGGGCCAGTTATTCTCCAGGTCCATGGTGAGCCCAAAAGGATTAAGGATTTTGGGCAGAAGGACAGAAGGAAAGATTTCATCAATGAAGATGTCAAGACTCCATTCCTGGAGATATTTAAGAATATGTACTGCGTGCTCCGGTTAGGCACTGATGTGAAGTAGACACTTTCTAATCGCCTTCCCAGAACTTTATTCTATGAGCCAGTGATTCTAGGATGCAGTTCACATATCCTTCCTCATTAAAGATAAGAAACAGCATGGTCTAGTGGATAGAGCACGAGCTTGGAGGTCAGAAGGTCATGGGTTCTAATCTCACCTCCACCACTTGTCAGCTGTGTGAACTTGGGCAAGTCAATTCCCTTTCTGAGCCTCAGTTACCTCGTCTGTAAAATGGAGATTGAAACTGTGAGCCCCACATGGGACAGGGACTGTGTCCAACTCAGTGTGGCTCAGTGGAAAGAGCCCGGGCTTGGGAGTCAGAGGTCGTGGGTTCTAATCCCGACTCTGCCACTTGTCTGCTGTGTGACCCTGGACAAGTCACTTAACTTCTCTGGGCCTCAGTTCCCTCATCTGTAAAATGGGGATTAAGACTGTACTATGCTCTTGGGAGAGTACAATATAACAGAGTTGGTAGACAGGTTCCCTGCCCAAACTTTACAGTTTAGAGGATGAGCTTACAGTCTAGAGGCACAGTCCCTTTGTTCCCAGAAACCACAGAGCATGGGCCTGGGAGTCAGAAGGACCTGGGTTCTATCATGCTGAATCCGCCACTTGTCTGCTGTGTGACTTTGTCCAAGTGGGACATCCTGATTACCTTGTATCTACCCCAGCGCTTATAACAGGGCTTGGCACATAGTAAGCACTTAACAAATGCCATCATTATTATTATTATTATTTGCTTGTATTCCCCCACCCCCCAGTGCTTAGTACAGTTCCTGGTGCATAGTAAGTGCTTAATGAATACCATCATTAAAGATAATGCTGAAAATTGCAAGTATGACCATGCATATCAACTTGGGAGAGCACAATAGAGTTAGAAGAATTGATTCCTGCCACTCTCTTGTACTGTCCCAAGTACCTAGTATGGTACTCTGCATACAGTAAGTGAGCAATAAATACCACCGATTGATTGATTGCCCTCAAAAAACTTACACTCTCTCTTGAGACTCTCTCACCTCCATCCCTTCACTCAGGCTGTTCCGTCAGCTTGGAAGCTCCTGACTCCCCTGAGAAAGACCTCAGCTCTCCCTGCTTTGAAATCCCTCTTAAAATAGCACCTCTTCCTATAAGCTTTCTCTAATACATTTTCCATCACCCTGAATTATAACGTCCTTCAGCCGTGACTAGCATTTATTTGCACTTATTTGCATCCTCCTTAGCACTCACATGCATATGGATATATGACATCATTGCAATTTTAATGGGTTTTATGTTTTTTCCACCACTGAAGTGTAAGCATGTGGGCAGGAAACATATCCCTTTTTTTCTCTATTCTTCTCAAGTGCCTAGTATGGTACACTATAGCTTCAAGGGGATGCTCAATAAATGTTACAACTACTTCTAACAATAATAATAATAAAGGTGGTATTTGTTAAGCGCTTACTATGTGTCAGGCCCTGTACTAAGCACCAAGAAGTATATAAGCAAATTGGGTCAGACACAGCCCCTGTCCCACATGGGGGTCACTGTCTTAATTCCCATTTTACAGATGAGGTAACTGAGGCCCAGAGAAGTAAAAGTGACTTGCCCAAGTTCAGAGAGCAGACAGATGGCAGAGTCAGGATTAGAACTGCGGTCCTCCTGTGTTTCAGGCCCATGGTCTATTTATGCTTTTTCTGCCTCTACTACTTCCCATCATCTTTCTAAATAAAGATTGTTCTCTGGTTGTGGTCGCTCATTTGCAGGACCTGACACTGTTCAGAGCCCTGCCTTTTTACCTCAATGGTGGTGTGATCAATCCATCAATTAATCAGTCATATTTATTTAGTGCTTACTGTCAGCAGAGCACTGTACTATGCTCTTGGGAGAGTACAATATAACAGAGTTGGTAGACAGGTTCCCTGCCCAAACTTTACAGCCTAGAAGATGAACTTACAGTCTAGAGGCACAGTCCCTTTGTTCCCAGAAACCACAGAGCATGGGCCTGGGAGTCAGAAGGACCTGGGTTCTATCATGCTGAATCCACCACTTGTCTGCTGTGTGACTTTGTCTGCTGTGACTTTGAAGTCACACAACTTCTCTGGGCCTCAGTTACCTCACCTCTAAAAAGGATAAAGAGTGTGAGCCCCATATGGGACAAGAACTATGCCCAACCTGATTAGCTTATATCTATCCCAGTGCTTAGAATAGTGCTTGACACATAGTAAGCACTTAACAAATACCATCATCATCATTATTATTATTATTATTATAAGATTGATGTGCCTGTCGTGGGCAGCATCAATACTACTTTACCTCATTGCTTGGTTTTCTACTTGGATGCCTACTATCCATCTTTCTTGTGGTTTCCCCACCTAAGCTCTTCTTCTACAGCTACTAAGATAGCCTGCAGACATCTCTGCTCCTCACCTGTTTTGAATGTTTTTCTTAAGACATGCCGAGAGAAACTGCGAGCTCTAAGCTAAGAAAAGCTCCTGTTTGGCCCTAAGAGGTCTCATTTGATCCTTTGATCTGTTTGGGCGGTTTGGTTAAATGTTATTTATTGTTATCATTTTCTAATTGTTTGCTTTAACAAATTAAATTTTTGCCTGTGTATTGTCCGCAACGTTCCTCTTTGTAACTTTCCACCTGCTTACTTTGTGGCAGTCCTTGAGGCTGGGTGCTAACCTTACTTTTTTGGCAGTTTCTCAGGGTCTAATAATCATGGTGGAATCTTCCACTGAGATAAAAAAGAGAATGGGGCTTGGTACTAGTACATCTAGACCAATAATTTGCCTGAAGCAATTACTGGTGGCTTGTAATGTACCACTCACACCCTCTTATCCCTATCAGTCTTCTTCCTAATGGGGCCTAGAATGCAACAAAAAAGTAGGAAAGCAGGAGTGCAGCAAATTGTGAAGTGCAGGGCCAACTTTGACCCCTTAGCCAACTATGGGTTACTTGATTCCCAGTGTTCTTCCCACTGGACCTAGAGTAGGCCTGACAGAGACAGTGAGAAGGTATTGACATCTGTGGAGTAACTGAATAGATCAGCAAAGTGGGGAAAACAGAAGGGGCAGAAGAGGGTAAAAAAGGTTCTGCAATCTAGTATGGAATAGAGAGATATCTCTCTAGTCCTGTTTAGTTCAACTCATCAAAGACAATTGGATGAGCTGAGAACAGGGAGATGTAGGAATAACAATTTGATGTGAGCATACTCACAGGTGATGGCCACATGCTCGTGATCTTGGGGTTAGGAGTACACCCTTTCAGGGTCTCACTTGGAGACTTTCCTCTTCCGCTTCTCGACTATGTTGGTATTTGTTAAGCGCTTACTATGTGCCGAGCACTGTTCTAAGCACTGGGGTAGATACAAGGTAATCAGGTTGTCCCACGTGAGGCTCACAATTAATCCCCACTTTACAGATGAGGGAACTGAGGCACCAAGAAGTGAAGTGACTTGCCCACAGTCACACAGCTGACAAGTGGCAGAGCCGGGATTCAAACTCATGACCTCTGACTCTCAAGCCCGTGCTCTTTCCACTGAGCCATGCTGCTTCTCTACTGGTGGGAGAGTCAAGCAGAGGCCTACCCATTCCATTTCTAGCTTGGGCAGTGGCTAGAGCTAGCCACTGACTTACCACTGACTTACCACTGACTTACCAAGACCTGCCGGTTTCACCTTTACAATATCGCCAAGATCCGCCCTTTCCTCTCCACCCAAACGGCTACCTTACTGCTACGGGCTCTTGTTATATCCCGGTAGACTACTGTGTCAGCCTTCTCTCTGATCTCCCTTCCTCCTCTCTCACCCTGCTCCAGTCTATTCTTCACTACGCCGCCCGGCTCATCTTCCTGCAGAAACGATCTGGGCATGTCACTCCCCTTCTTAAACAACTCCAGTGGTTGCCTATCGACCTCCGCTCCAAACAAAAACTCCTCACTCTAGGCTTCAAGGCTCTCCATCACATGGCCCCTTCCTACCTCTCCTCCCTTCTCTCTTTCTACTGCCCACTCCACACGCTCCGCTCCTCCGCCGCCCACCTCCTCACCCTCCCTCGGTCTCGCCTATCCCGCCGTCGACCCCTGGGCCACGTCCTCCCGCGGTCCTGGAATGCCCTCCCTCCTCACCTCCGCCAAACTGATTCTCTTCCCCTCTTCAAAACCCTACTTAAAACTCACCTCCTCCAAGAGGCCTTCCCAGACTGAGCTCCGCTTCTCCCTCTACTCCCTCTACCAGCCCCCCTTCACCTCTCCGCAGCTAAACCCTCTTTTCCCCCTTTCCCTCTGCTCCTCCCCCTCTCCCTTCCCATCCCCTCAGCACTGTACTCGTCCGCTCAACTGTATATATTTTCATTACCCTATTTATTTTGTTAATGAAATGTACATCGCCTTGATTCTATTTAGTTGCCATTGTTTTTACGAGATGTTCTTCCCCTTGACTCTATTTATTGCCATTGTTCTTGTCTGTCCATCTCCCCCGATTAGACTGTAAGCCCGTCAAATGGCAGGGACTGTCTCTATCTGTTGCTGACTTGTTCATTCCAAGCGCTTAGTACAGTGCTCTGCACATAGTAAGCGCTCAATAAATACTATTGAATGAATGAATGAATATCGGTAGTATATCATAATTGGTGGAATGATGGCAATCGATATATCTCAGAGATTAAAAATGAACATTTTCATCTGTCACCAAAAGGAGATAGTCTATTAAGAAAAATGGATGTGGTTTATGTTCTATCCAAAAGTCAAAATCCAGAAAGAAATTCTTTTTGAGAAGAACTGTATTTTTATATTCTCTGAATGGTGCATAAGTATGTGCTCCTTATGTGGTCTCCACAGAATTTAGAAGAGAATTTAGAGGTGATTTATGAGTGTTATCAACTGCATTGCCCTGTGCAATCCTTCAGAGATGAATTTACCATTATGTTCTTGGCATCTTGATCTATTGTTACTGGCCTATCTTTTTTTTTTTTTTCCATAGGAATGCATCAGAACTCCAGTATTTCCAGGAAGCGGAAAAACTCACAGTGGTTAAATTTGAATGACTGGTTTACAGTTATTTATTGGTCTTTGAAGAACAATGCAAATCACATATTTTCTTATCTTGTTCCTTTCCCCATTTGTTGTTAAGAGTTTATAAGCAAGGATGAAGTGTGTGCTGAACTGTGGTATTTCTATATTGTTCCGGAGCTATTGAGATGTGATCAAGTTTTACAAAATCTAAAACGAATTAATGGAAAAAGGCTGAGAAGCAGTCTGCCCTAATGGAAAGATCAAGGCACTGGAAGTCAGGAAACCCAGGTTTTGATCCCACTTTTGCCTCTAGCTGATTTGGGCCTGTGGGCAACTTAGTTAACTCCTGAGGGCCTCAGTTTGCTAATCTCTAGAATGGAAATAAGATATCACACCCTACCTCTTTGACTGTGCATGCCTCGTGGGATGAGATTGCTCTGTCCTGCAGGACTGTTTCAGGACAGCAGCATAACTTAGTGGCAAGAGCCTGGGCTTGGGAGTCAGAGGCTGTGTGTTCTAATCCTGGCTCTGCCACTTGTCTGCTGTGTGACCTTGGGAAAGTCACTTAACCTCTCTGTGCCTCAGTTACATCATCTGTAAAATGGGGATTAAGACTATGAGTCCCACGTGGGACAACCTGATTACCTTGTAACTAACCTAGTCCTTAGAACAGTGCTCAGCCTGTAGTAAGTGCTTAACAAATACCTTTATTATTATTGCTACTATTATTCTGATGTGATTGTCGTCTTGTACTTTCCCAAGTGCCTAGTACAGTGCTCTGGACACAGTAAGTGCTTAATAAACACAACTTAATGAATGAATGATCTTGTATCTATCTCATAAATTAATCAATCAATCATGGAATTTATAGAGTACTAACTATGCAGAGCAATTAGTCTATGGTGTTTTTGAGTATTTTGTGTGTGCAGAGCATTGTATCAACTGCTTGGGAAATTATGAAACAATTAAGGTGGCAGCCTTGATCCCTGGCCTCAAGGAACTCACCTTCTGGTGGGGAAGACAGATATTAAAATAAATCATAAAGAGTGGGAGTGGCAGAGTATAAGGATCTGTAAATAAGTGCTGAATTAATTCTGTGGTATTTATTAAGCATTTACTATAATAATGTTGGTATTTGTTAAGCGCTTACTACGTGCAGAACACTGTTCTAAGCACTGGGGAAGATACAGGGTCATCAGGTTGTCCCACATGGGGCTCCCAGTCTTCATCCCCATTTTACAGATGAGGTAACTGAGGCACATAGAAGTTAAGTGACTTGCCCAAGGTCACACAGTTGACAAGTGGCAGAGCCGGGATTCGAACCCATGACCTCTGACTCCCAAGCCCGGGCTCTTTCCACTGAGCCATAGTTGTTACAAGATTTTCAGGGTAGACACAGTCACTATCTCATGTGAAGCTCACAGTCTTAACTGGGAGGTCAAGCAGGTATCAAATCTCCATTTTAGCAAGGAGGAAACTGAGAAATAGATCAGTGAAGTGACTTGCCAATGGTCATACAGTAGACAAGGATCAAGGCTGGGATCAGGCTCCTAGGCGCATGCTTCTTCCACCTCTAAGCCATGTTGCTTCCCTCCCTGTATGTCCCCCAGAGATGTGCAAATGAAGTGCCAAATTGGGATCTGGAATTGAGCACTTATTACACTTGTGTGTTATGTACACTTCTGTAATTTATTTGTTTAGATTAATGTCTGTCTTCCTCTCTAGAATATGACCAGGTAATGTGTCTGTTATATTCCTATATTGTACACTCCCAAGCACTCAGTACAGTGACCTGCACACAGTAAGTCCTCAATAAATACTACTGATTGACTGAGAAGTGATAGGGAGCAGATGATGGGATCCAGCTGCCCTCAAGCCCTGTAATGGCTCTCGTTGCCTAGTTCTCTGAGATCCTAAGCCCTTCTTGTCTTGGCGGTTCTTCTGGCACTTGGCTTCATGGGCTTTTGGAGGCTTTGGGGTTTTGTCTGACAAGGTAGTCCACTGTCTAAAGATCCGGGGAACTACCCCAGCACCCTGGACTAAGGAAAGCCGCATAACTACCTTGACCAGCCAGGAATTCAAATTGAAAGTCAGGTGAAATTGACTTCAATGACTAGGAATCACTTGGTGTAACCCTTTGTATGGCTCTTTTCCCGAAATGTCACCAGCTATCATCCGAAACTTCCAAGACTGCCCCCAGAGATGCTCTGCTCTGCTACACCCACTGCTTTTTTAAAGTGGTATTTGTTAAGGGTTTACTATATGCCAGGCACTGTACTGAGCACTGAGCTAGATATAAGCAAATCAGGTTGGACACATTCCCTGTCCCACAAAGGGTTCACAGCCTTAAACCTAATAATGCTAGTCCAGGGGGGTAATTGCACCAGACATTCTGGCAGGACTCTCTCACATTGCTCAAAACCTTCTGCCCACACCTTGGGTGTCCATGTTCAGACTCTGTTTTGTGTGAATGTGGGAAGGTTTGGGCTTGTCAGATCTGGGAGTCTGCTGTGGCAGGCTGGTCCTGACAGGAAGGGTGATGGAGAGGTGTCAAGGACACTCCTAGTCTGGAACTTCCAATTTAGGAAGGCTCCATATGGGCTTTTCCTTAAGTCTTCCTGAGTCTTCCTTTTATGTTGGTCATCCTCCACTGACTTTAGTTTTATCTCTGTCACACCTTCCAGGACAGTTTTTTGTTTTGTTTTGTTTTCTGAGGAGCAATATGGTCTAATGGAAAGGTCATAGAACAGAGAGACAGAACACCTAGGTTCTCATTCCAACTCTTCTGTATGAACTTTAAACATCTCCTTTTCTTAGTTTCTTCATCTTTAAAATAGGCATTAAATTCCTGCTCACCCCAGTTTTTAGACTGTGAAGCTCGTGTGTGGAAAGGAACTGAGTCCTATATGATTATCCCAAATCTATTCTATCAGCACAGTTCTTGCTACACTGTCAGTAAAAGCTAAATAAAATCCGTCTTGATAAAAGGAGGACATTTAAATGCCAGATTCCTTGAACTGATGCATTAAAATATCAAAACTATGGAAAATATTATAGAAACCATTTTTAAAAATTAATCAAAACCACATCTTTATTTTTATTTTCTGCTTGGGTTTATATTTGTCTAGAAACTTTGAATATATATGTTATTTTTCTCCTCCAACCCATGAGAATTATCTAAATTAGACAAAAACATATATCTATCTAATTTGCCAACTTGCTCAGATTTGAGCCTTGTACATATCTCTGATGCAACCCTTCTTTAACCACATCTGTAATAAATTCTTTCCCAGCTGGATCATCATGGTTTAATGGGGGAATCACTTTCAGATGGAGTTTAACTATGTATCAGTGTATTTGGATAAGCTGATTATCCAAGTGCAAGTAGATTTTGTTGGATCCTCCTCTCCTCCCAAAGCATGATGGGAAGATGTATGTTCTTTACACTTTCCACATGCTTCCCGTAGACCAGAAAGAGGGAGAACTGGGCCAGCTTCTTAGGCGTCAGTGTCCCAGATTTTTTTCAGGAGTAGACAGTTGGGTTTTGTTTGTGAGAACAAAATTCCAAGCCCCAGCTTCGAGGGGCATCAGTTGTATGAACCTAACAAAGGGTGTGCCTCTATGTGGCTAGCGTGTTTGGAGAGATAATTGAACAGACTAAAATGAAAACTGTGCCCTGAATCTGCAAAGGACAAGTCTCACTCCAAACAGCTCCCTAAATTAGGGGAAAATGTGCCATACAGAAAAAAGAGATATTAGTAGACTTATGAATTACTCCCCAACCTTTGATTGATCACTGCACATCTGACATCAGTGAGTCCATTTAACTGACAGAGCATTTCAGGTTTTTCCAAACTTTCCCTTCTTTGTTTCCCCCTCTCCCACCTACATCCTGTCCAGATGGTTTCAGGGCAATCCCTAAAGTCCAGACAGGGGACAGAGGAGAGGACAGGGATTCCAGGACTGCCAGATTGCACTTGGCATTGGGGCAGTCCCTTGAACCTATCAGGAAGCACACCCCAGCTGCCAAGCTGCCTTACCTGCAAGAGTTCAGTGTCAAATGGCAACAAAAGTACTATTGCTAATAAACAGATCATTCAATCAATCACTCAGTCAACAGCATTTAATGATAGCTACTTGGTGCAATTCATAATAATAATGATAATAATAATAATGGTAATTATAATTAATCTCCTTGCTGACCTCTCCAACCTTCTGTCTTTCCCCACTCCAGTCCATACTTCACTCTGCTGCCCAGATCATTTTTCTACAAAAATGTTCAGGACATATCATCCTGCTCCTCAAAAAACTCCAGTGGTTGCCCATCCACTCCCATATCAAGCAAAATCTCCTCACCATTGACTTTAAAGCAGTCCATCACCTTGCCCCCTCCTACCTCACCTCACTTCTCTCCTTCTACAACCCAGTTTGCATACTTAGCCCTCTAGTGCTAACCTTCTCCCTGTGCCTAGATTTCCATTGTCTCACCGCTGACTCTTAGCTCACATCCTTCCTCTGGCCTGGAATGCCCTTGCTCCTCAAATCTGACAGACAATTACTCTCCCCTCCTTCAAAGCCTTACAAAAGGCATATCTCCTCCGAGGGGACTTCCCAGACTAAGCCCCACTTTTCCTCATCTCTCACTCCCTTCTGCATCACCCTGACGTGCTCCCTTGGCCTTCTCCTCTCCAAGCCCCTTGGCATTTATGTACATATCTGTAATTTTTTTTATATATTTGTCTTGAAGTCTGTTCCCTCTCTAGGCTGTAAACTCGTTGTGAGTAGGGACTGTGACTGTTTATTGTTGTAATGTACTTCCCAAACACTTAGTATAGTGCTCTGTACACAGTAAGTGCTCAAAAAATATGATTGAATGAATGAATTAATTAATTGTGGTATGTGTGAAGCACTTACTCTGTGCCAATCACTGTACTAAGCACTGGAGTAAATTCCAGTCAGGTTGGACACAGCCCATGTCCTTCATGGGGACCCTTTCAACTTTTAAGCCCTATTTTATAGATGAGGTCACTGAGGCCCAGAGAAGGGATGTGACTTGCCCAAGGTCACACACCAGAAATATGGAGTAGCTGGTATTAAAACCCAGGTCCTTCTGACTTCCAGGCCCATGCTCTGTACCTAAGCCAAGCTGCACTGGGGTAGATATAAGATAATCAGGTCTCACAGGGGACTCAGGGACTCAAAGTCTAAGTAGGAAGAAGAATGGGTTATTGAATCCCCAGTCTACAGATGAGGAAACAGAGGCACTGAGAAGTTAAGTGATTTGCACATGGTCACATAGCAAAGGGGATTAGAACCCAGGTCCTCTGACTTCCAAGCCTGCACTCTTTCCACCAGGCCATGCTGATGGTTCTTTGACAACTAAACAGTGGAGAAAGTACAATAGAGGTAAAAGACATCATTCCTGTCACAAGGAACTTACAATCCTGTAATAGAAATAAAAGAAAGTTGTAAATTTAAATACCAATTTTGTAGCTTGCTTTTTTCTAAATGACAATTGTAAATGCACCCAAGATGTAAATAGTTTAAAACAGAACTAAATTTCCCTCCTTGCCTGCCTTCCCAGGTCCTACATCTTGCACTCCCTAAAGAGTTCTCTGAGCTACCTAACAATGGATCTCGAGACCCTATAAGATACAACTCTGTTGGAAGCCTAAGCTTAACAATTTTTCATTTATTCACAGCAGCACCATTAAGAAGCAGGAAGAGCCAGAGTCGGTGATTTTTTTTTTCCCACTGGGAGTCGGCTCATCCCAGACAGACAAGTCTTGAGAATTGTTAAAATCAAATACCACTTGGCCCTTTGACACAATTGAAGTACATGGAGTACTAATGCTTTCTCACTGCTAATCACCGTGTGCCAAAGAAAAACATGTGCCTTTTTCATGGAAGAGCTAGCCAGTGCTTGTTGACTTTCCTCCAACACAAAGGAAGGAGACTAGTAGCCCTCTTGCCATCATTTTGGGAAAGGGGAAAATTGCCCAACCTGACTGCACACTGGCCTTGCTTGGCCATGGGTTTGGGAAGGCTAAGCTGGGAAGTCCTACTCCATCCTGGAAGGGAGAATCTCTCTGTCCAATGTCTATGACCTCCCAAATCTAGGAAAGGAAGGTATGCCCCACCCAAGGCCTAAAGATGTCTTTATAATGATGGTTTTTATTTAGCACTTACTATGTGTTAAACACTGATCTAACTGCTGGAGTAGGTACAAGTTAATCAGGTAAGATAATAATAATAATGATGTTGGTATTTGTTAAGCACTTACTATGTGCAGAGCACTGTTCTAAGCGCTGGGGACAGTGAGGATCACAGTTAATCCCCATTTTAAAGATGAGGTAACTGAGGCACAGAGAAGTTAAGTGATTTGCCCACAGTCACACAGCTGACAAGTGGCAGAGGCGGAATTTGAAGCCATGACCGCTGACTCCCAAGCCCGGGATCTTTTACACTAACCCACGCTGCTTCTCTGTAAGATGCAGTTCTTCTCTCACAAGGGGCTCATAGTCTAAGTAGGATGGAGAACAGGCATTGAATCCCCATTTTACAGATGAGGAAGCTGAGGCAGAGAGATGCTAAGTGACTTTCCCAGGGTCACACAGCCGACATGTGGCAGAGCTGGGATTAGAACCCAAGTCCTGTAACTCCCAGGTCGGTGCTCTTTTCAGTAGGTCAGGTTGCTTCCTTCCCACAGTCCTCTTCCAGACAAGTGACTTGTTGGATGTTGAGTGGCCTACGAACATTTATTCTCCCTCATCTCGATTCAGCACTGATTTACATATCACCCTTCTCATCAGCTCTGGGCATCCTGACTGACAGCATCATATGAGGGCAGGTAGAAACAAGACTCTTTCTTTCCTGAGAGATAGACACTTGGATAGTCAATATGGAAAGTGAATAATCAACACTTTCCAAAGCGAAAGTAGATCCATCGATCAATCCATCAATCAGTCAATCAGTGGTACTTAATGAGCACTTTCCTGTAGGCAGAACACTGTACTATGCACTTGGGAGAGTTGAGAGACACATTCACTGCCCACGGAGAGCTTTCGATCTAGAGACTAGTATTCTTCCAGTGTCCAATTCAACCAATGTGACTATAGTGTGCTACATGAGAAACATCCACACTTTGCTCAGCTGACTGGATCGTTTTCTAAAACTATGTTCAATCTACATCTCCCCAAGCCTCAAAAATCTCCAATGAATGGTTGCCCATTCTCTTCTGCATCGAAGAGAGACTCCTTAATATCGACTCTGCATTCAATTACCACTTTCTCTCCTACCCAAGCTCAATGATTTCCCTACTTCAACCCAACCTATACGCTCTGTTTCTCTAAAACCAACCTACTCTCCCTACCTCAGTCTTGTCTCTTCTGCCACCAACCCTTTGCTCACATCCTCCCTCAGACCTGAAATTCCCTCCTGTTTCATATCTGACAAATTGTCCATCACTCTCCCTGCTTTCAAAACTCTCCTAAGATTGAATCTCCTTCAAGAAGTTTCCTAATCTAAGTCCCTTATTTCCCTTCTGTATTGGCTCTACTCTTTGCTGTATACCCCTTGTTGTTATTGTAGTCTTTCGCTGGCGAGTCATGTCCGACCTATAGTGACGCCAGGGACACATCTCTTCTGGACACATCTGGCTTCCATCCCCTCCACTCTACCGAGACTGCTCTCTCTAAGGTCACCCATGACCTCCTTCTTGCCAAATCCAATGGCTCCTACTCCATTCTGATCCTCCTTGACCTCTCTGCTGCCTTTGACACTGTCGACCATCCCCTCCTCCTCCATACCTTATCTCACCTTGGCTTCACAGACTCCGTCCTCTCCTGGTTCTCCTCTTACCTCTCTGTCCGGTCCTTCTTGGTCTCCTTCACTGGTGCCTCCTCCCCCTCCCATCCTTTAACTGTTGGAGTTCCTCAAGGGTCAGTTCTTGGCCCTCTTCTGTTCTCCATTTACACTCACTCCTTTGGTGAACTCATTCGCTCTAACGGCTTTGACTACCATCTCTACGCAGATGACACGCAGATCTACATCTCCGCCCCTGTCCTCTCCCCCTCCCTTGAGGCTCGCATCTCCTCCTGCCTCCAGGACGTCTCCACCTGGATGTCGGCCCGCCACCTAAAACTCAACATGAGCAAGACTGAGCTCCTCATCTTCCCTCCCAAACCCTGTCCTCTCCCAGACTTCCCTTTCACCGTGGATGGCACGACCATCCTTCCCGTCTCTCAGGCCCGCAATCTCGGTGTCATCCTTGACTCGTCTCTCTCGTTCACCCCACACATCCTATCCGTTACCAAGACCTGCCGGTTTCACCTTTACAATATTGCCAAGATCCGCCCTTTCCTCTCCACCCAAATGGCTACCTTACTGCTACGGGCTCTCGTTATATCCCGGCTAGACTACTGTGTCAGCCTTCTCTCTGACCTCCCTTCCTCCTCTCTCACCCCACTCCAGTCTATTCTTCACTCCGCTGCCCGGCTCATCTTCCTGCAGAAACGATCTGGGCATGTCACTCCCCTTCTTAAACGACTCCAGTGGTTGCCTATCGACCTCCGCTCCAAACAAAAACTCCTCACTCTAGGCTTCAAGGCTCTACATCACCTTGCCCCTTCCTACCTCTCCTCCCTTCTCTCTTTCCACCGCCCACCCCGCACGCTCTGCTCCTCCGCCGCCCACCTCCTCACCGTCCCTCGGTCTCGCCTATCCCGCCGTCGACCCCTGGGCCACGTCCTCCCGCGGTCCTAGAACGCCCTCCCTCCTCACCTCCGCCAAACTGATTCTCTTCCCCTCTTCAAAACCCTACTTAAAACTCACCTCCTCCAAGAGGCCTTCCCAGACTGAGCTCCTCTTCTCCCTCTACTCCCTATACCACCCCCCCTTCACCTCTCTGCAGCTAAACCCTCTTTTCCCCCTTTCCCTCTGATCCTCCCCCTCTCCCTTCCCATCCCCTCAGCACTGTACTCGTCTGCTCAACTGTATATATTTCCATTACCCTATTTATTTTGTTAATGAATTGTACATTGCCTTGATTCTATTTAGTTGCCATTGTTTTTACGAGATGTTCTTCCCCTTGACTCTATTTATGGCCATTGTTCTTGTCTGTCTTTCTCCCCCGATTAGACTGTAAGCCCATCAAACGGCAGGGACTGTCTCTATCTGTTGCCGACTTGTTCATTCCAAGTGCTTAGTACAGTGCTCTGCACATAGTAAGCGCTCAATAAATACTATTGAATGAATGAATCTTTTCCAGAATGTCCCACTTTCATCTGCAATCATTCTGGTAGTGTTTCCTTAGAGTTTTCTTGGTAAAAATACGTAAATGTTTTACCATTGCTCCTTCTATACAGCGAACAAATCTCTGCCCTCGACTCTCTCCCATGCCACTGCTGCCCAGCACAGGTGAGTTTTGTCTTGTAGCAAATTGCCTTTCAATCACTATTCATTCAATAGTATTTATTGGGAGTTAAGGAATTCTAAGCATCGATTGTAGACGACTCGTTCTAGGATTTTGGAAAGGAAGGGTAGTAGGGAGATAGGGCGATAACTGGAGGGGGAAGTGGGGTCAAGAGCGGGTTTTTTTAGGATGGGGGAGACATGGGCATGTTTGAAGGCAGAGGGGAAGGAGCCATTGGAGATTGAGTGGTTAAAAATAGAAGTTAAGGAAGGGAGGAGGGCAGGGGCGATGGTTTTAATAAGGTGAGAGGGAATGGGGTCCGAGGCGCAGGTGGAGGGGGTGGCACTTGCGAGGAGGGAGGAGATCTCATCTGAGGATACTGCAGGGAAGGATGGGAAAGTAGGGGAGAGGGTTGGTGGGGGGGAGGGGAAAGGTGGAGGGGTGACTTTGGGGGAGCTCAGACCTGATTGTGTTGATTTTCGTGAGGAAATAGGCGGCCAGATCATTGAGGGTGAGAGATGGGGGAGGGGGAGGAACAGGGGGCCTAAGGAGAGAGTTAAAGGTCCGGAACAATCAGCGGGGGTGACGGGCATGGGTGTTGATGAGGGAGGAGAAGAGGTTTTGCCTGGCGGAGGAGAGGGCAGAGTTAAGGCAGGAAAGGATAAATTTGAAGTGTGTAAGGTCGGCTTGGTGCTTGGATTTTCACCAGCAGCGCTCATGGTCTCTGGATCAAGTGTATAGACACATCAGTGTGTCTTGATACTATAAATGCCATAACTAACTCCCTTTCCAGTTAGGAGTAACAGTGACTCCATTCCAAAAGCTCAACCTCGTTGCTTGCCCCACAACACAAAGTAGCAAATTCTTCTATAAAATAATCTTGGGTAGTTGTTTGGGGAAATAGAGAAATATTTGGTTCTGCAAATGATATAATGGCATTCTTCATCTGGATGAAAAGGAAGTAATCTAGCTAGCACTTAGCAAATACCATCATTAATATTATTAATACCAATCAAGTCAGAAATGGAACCTTCAAGTCTTGACTCATTCTCTCAAGTTTGAATCACTAGATCCTGCTGACTCCCTACCGAATGTCAGGTCCATATCTGTAGACCACAGATAAGCCACAACTCAATCGAATTAAAGTGACTGGTATTGACATCCAATGTTGCACCATCAATTTATCTTTAATTAACATCTTAGGAATAGTTTACCCCACAAAGTCATCATTTTTCTCAGACTAAAAAGAGCATTCTTGATTTTGACACTGCTTTATTTCTGGTTCTTGGGGAAATAATATGATGATGATGGCATTTGGTGTAACTTAGTTTTTCTTTTTTTGCTTTTTCATTTGATGATGTGTGAGAAAAAATGCTTCATGGAATGCAAAATCTGATTTCCAGGGCTGTGCCCAGAGGCTACCACAGTGAATAATGATAAAGCCACGCCACTCACTCCAGTCAAAAGAGTATGGGACTGGGAGTCGGTGGACCTGAGTTCTAGTTCCAGCTCTACCACTTGGTTGTTGGGTGATCTTAGGCAAGTCATTTCACTTCTTTGTGCCTCAATCAATCACTGCTATTTATCAACTACTTACTTATGCGGTTCTGGTATGTGCATCCATAGAGTTTTCTTGGTAAAAATCTAGAAATGGTTTACCATTACCTTCTTCCATGCAGTGAAAACCCAAGTCTCTGTCGTTGTCTTTGATCAATATTTTGATCACTTGAACATCCTCCTTTGACTCTTTCCCATGACGCTGCTCTGAACAGGCGAATTGACTTTGATGCTTCAGCTTAGATCTTTCTGTTATGGGTAACCTTAGTGAAAGAGCATCTCTCAATGGCATAACTATGTATGCAAAGTCTCCAGCCACGGTATGTAACTGATTCATTGGAGAGTTTTGCTAGGAAAAGTCCAGGGAAAACTTGGAAGAGACAGATCAGCAGCTAGATGGATAGAAATCATAACAATGATAACGGAAGAATGGTTAGTCAAGTTGTGGATTATGGCAGAAGATTCGATGTTCTGGAGAAAAGATATCCATAGAGTCGCTAGGAATCAGAAACAACTCCATGGCACTTATAATTCAGTCAGTTGTACTTATTGAGTTCTTACTATGTGGAGCACTAATAGTACTGCGTACAGTACACTATACTAAGCCCTTGGGAAAGTACAATATAATAGTGTTGAGGGATGCTATCTCTGCCCATCAGGAATTTACAGTTTACAAGGGGAGACAGACATTAGAATGGATTATAGATAAGGGAAATAGTCGCATATAAGGGATCTAGGATGAGTATCAAAGTGCTTAAGGAGGGGAGCAGCATGGCTTAGTGGGTAAAGATTGGGCCTGGGAGTCAGAAGGCCTTGGGTTCTAATTTCAGCTCTGCCACTTAATAATAATAATGTTGGTATTTGTTAAGCGCTGACTATGTGCAGAGCACTGTTCTAAGCACTGGGGTAGACACAGGGGAATCAGGTTGTTCCACGTGGGGCTCACAGTCTTAATCCCCATTTTACAGATGAGGGAACTGAGGCACAGAGAAGTTAAGTGACTTGCCCACAGTCTTGTCTGCTGTGTGACCCTGGGTAAGTCACTTCACTTCTCTTTACCTCAGCTCCCTCATCTGTAAAATGGGGATTAAAACTGTGAGCCCTACGTAGGACAGGAACTGTGTCCAACCTGCATATCTTGTATCTACCCCAGAGCTTAGAAGAATGCCTGACACATAGCAAATGCTTAAAACATACCATAATTATTATTATTATAAGCTGAAACAGCAAGCTTCAGTTTTGTCATCTGTTAAATGGGGATTCAATACCTAGTCTCCCTCTCCTCTAGACATTTAACCCCATATGGGATGGGAACTGTGGCTGACCTGATTAACTTGCATCTATCCCAGTGCTTAGTAGAGTGTCTGGCACATTGTAGCACTTACCAAATACCACAATTATTATTCCTTCGAGTTTCCCTCCCAATTCCATATAATTTCCATCCTAGAGCTTGTGAGGTGGCTAGCTTGCTACCACTTTCTTACCCTAAATGCTTCTCTATCTCTACTGCCTGTTCGCCAACCAGACCTCAGAGAACAAAGTGCTGTGATAGAAGCTGTTTGATCATCTGCAAAAGGTTAACAGAAAAGATGTGCAGGGTCCTTCTTATTCCCCCAGAGTGGACCATGTTTTCTCTAGACTCTAAGCTTGTTATGAGCAGAGAACTTGTCTTCTAATTCATTCATTCATTCAGTCATATTTATTGAGTGCTTACTATGTGCAGAACACTGTGCTAAGTGCTGGGAATGTACAATTTGGCAACAGAGACAATCTCTGCCCAACAATGGGCTCGAATTGTACTCACCCAAGTGCTTAGTACAATGCTCTGCACGTAACGCTCAATAAAGTCAATCGGATGACTTTACAAGTAGCTTAATGAATCCTTAGTTGAAGTAATGGTAAACACAATGGGGATGTTCAACATTTGGGATTTTTAAAAGCGTGAGCTTGTTCTGGGCAGAGAACGTGTCTACCCAGCTCTGTTATATTGTACTCTCCTGAGCACTTACTATAGTATGCACACTGAAAATGCCCAATATGTATGATTCATAGATTGAAAGTCATAGTACTCTAAACCATAAGCTCGTTGTGGGCAGGGAACATGCTTTCCACCTCTGTAGCACTGAATTCTTCCAAGTGCTTAGTACACACTGTGTGCTTTGAACACCGTAAATGCTCAATATATGCAAATGACAGATTGATTCAAATAACCAAAATAGTTCTTATCCTAATTCTGAAACATGGATATATTACATTTCATGAAGGATTCTGGGTGATTGAACCTATTAAGAAATATAAATGCTTGGATTTATTCCCTTTTTTAGCACTCTGTCAATTTTGAATTCCTAAGGTGTACATTCATATTTTCCATACTGGGAAATTGCTCTACTTATGTGTTACAAGTCTTCCCATAGGTATAATTCTTCTCTTCCTTTGTAAATCTATAAAAAAACATTGAAAATCAGTTACTTGAGCTTTTAAGAATAACTAGGGTGCAGAATGACTTGGCCAGTTAAGAAAATGATTCAACTGTCAGTTCAGATAAGCTTTTAATTGTTTCCTTGTTTACAGTAACTTGTGAAACTTTTAACCATAATCATAAGTGGTATTTATTGAACACTTACTGTGTCCAGAGCATTGTACAAAGTTCTTGGGAGAGTACAATACATAGAAGTTGGTAGACATGTTCCCTGCCCACAACCAATTTACAGCCATGGACAAGTAAAAAAAGCTAATCAAAAAGAAATTGCTCCCAAACAGAAATTTTATTTTATGCAATTTAAAAAGTTATATACTCATTTTAAATCTCAATGATAATCATAATAATAAATAATGACAGCAAAAGTACTCTACTGAAAATAGTAATAGCAATAATATTTATTAAGACCTCACTGTGGGCTAAGTGTTTTTTTATGGTATTTGTTAAGCACTTATTTCAAGTCAAACACTGTTCTAAGCCCTGGAGTAGGTATAAGCTAACTAGTTAATTGTTAACTAGTAAACTGTTTCCAAGTAGGTTGGAAACAGTCCCTGTCCCACGGGGGCTCACAGTCTAGGTAGGTGGAGAACAGGTATCCCCATTTTACAAGTGAGGAAACTGAGGCACAGAGAAGTACAGTGACTCTTCCAAGGTCACACAGCAAACAATCAAGCAGAGGTTTCAGGTTTTAAATCAAACAGTAAAAACTCAAAATTAAATTAAAGATGGAATGCGGGGATGAATACAGAATAAAAGCATCATGGTCTAGTGGATGGTCTATGAGCCTGAGAGTCAGAGGATCTGAGTTCTAATACCGGCTCAGCCACCTGTCTGTTGTGTGACCTTGGGCGAGTCACTTAACTTCTCTATGCCTCAGTTACCTCATCTGTATAATAGGAATTAAGACTGTGAACCCTATGGGTGACAGTGTCCGAAGTGATCTACCCTGACACTTAGTACAGTACCTGGCACATAATAAGTGCTTAACAAATACCATAAAAAACAAGCTGTAGTATGGTTAGAAAAGTAAAGTTTCAGGGTTCTCATAGTCCGAAAATCTTTGACAGTTGTGTCCTGTCAGTGTTTTAAATTATGTGGAGAAGCAGCATATTCTAGTGAGAGGCAAGAGGGCTTAGTGGATAGAGCATGGGCCTACAATCCAGGATGCTTGTGTTCTAATTCTGACTCTGCCACGTAACAATAATAGGGCATTCATTACGTATTTACTCTGTGCCAAACACCGTACCAGCCCTGATGTCTCTCCTTCTCTCCAGTCTCACATCTCCTCCTGCCTTCAAGACACCTTGACTTGGTTGGCCTCCCATCACCTCAAACTTAACATGTCCAAAATAGAGCTCCTTATCTTCCCACCCAATCCCTGTTCTCTCCCTGACTTTCCCATCAATGAAGACAGCACCACCTCCTTCCTATTTCACAAGCCCATAACCTTGATATTATCCTTGACTCCTCCCTCTCATTCAACCCACATATTCAATCCACCACTGAATCCTGGCCATCCCACCTTCACATTGTCACTAAAATCTGCCCTTTCCTTTACATCCAAATTGTTACCACGTTAATACAATCACTCAATCTGTCCCACCTGGATTCCTGCATCAGGCTCCTTGTCTCTCCCTGCTCCAGTCCAGACTTTCTCTGCCACCTGGATTATTTTTCTACAAAAACAGTCAGGACATGTCACCCTCCTCCTCAAAAAACTCCAGTGATTGCCCGTCCACCTCCTCATCAAACAAATTCCTCACCATTAGCTTTAAATCATCACCTTGCCCTCTCCTACCTCGTTTCGCTTCTCTCCTTCTACAACCCAGCCCACCCACTTCACTCCTCTAGTGCTAACCTTCTCACTTTGCCTTGATCTTGCCTGTCTCATCAATGACCCCTTGCCCACATCCTGCCTCTGGCCTGGAATGCCCTTCCTCCTCAAATCCAAGAGAAAGTTACTCTCCCCCGGCCTTCCTTCAAATCCTTATTGAAAGCACATTCCCTCCAAGAGGCCCTCTCTCTCTAAGCACCAGCTCTCTTCATCTCCCACTCCCTTCTTCTTCTCCCTGACTTGGTCCCTTGACTCTTCTTCCCAGTCCCATGGCACTGATGTACTTATCTGTAATTTTATTAAATTGTATGTCTGTCTCCCGCCTCTAGACTTTAAGCTCATTGTGGGCAGGGAATGTGTTTGTTATTGTTGTATCGTACTATCACAAGCACTTAATACAGTGCTCTGCACACATTAACCGCTCAATAAATACAATTGAATGAATGAATACTAAGTGCATGATAGAAACAAGGTAATCTGATTGGACGCATACCTTGTCCCACAGGAGGTTAAAGTCTAAGTAGTAGAGAGTAAGATTGGATCTCCATTTTACAAATGAGGAAACTGAGGCACAGTTCTGTTAAGCAACTTGACCAAAATCACACAGCAGACAAGTGGCATAGCCAAGTCTAGAACCCAGGTACTCTGTCTCCCAAGCCCATGCTTTTTCCATCAGGCCATGCTGCTTCCCACTTGTCACTTGGATGACCTACAGCATATTACTCAACTTCTCTGCGCCTCAGTTTTCTCATTATAAAATGAGGATTAAATATGTTAGACCTCCCACTTAGATTGTGAGCTCCAATTGAGACAGGTACTGTGACTAGCTTGATTACCTTGTATCTTCCCAAATGCTTCATACAGTTGTTGGCATATAGTAAGCTCTTTACAAATACCACAATTATTATTATTGTGGAAGTGACATGCTGTCATGTTATTTTCCGTACCATAGAGATGGCACAAGACAAGCTGGGAAGGAAATGCTAGGATGATGCAGAGGGAAGAGGGGAGGGCATTGAGAAGCAACATAGGTCATCAACAAACAACTCTGGGATTTAGGTGGGTTGGGAAGCAGAGGTATATACTGCTGTTACCTCTGTTTTCTCTCCCTGAGATGGGGCAAATCAGGTGGGGACCAAGGCCAGTAAAATTGGATTTAGGCATGTACATGTTTATCAACTTCACTACCTTCCTAATCACTTTCTTTCTACTGCTCCATAACCAGTCGATCAATTAATAGTATTTACCGAGCACTTATTGAGTGCAGACCACTGTACTAAGTGCTTGGGAGAGTGCAGCATAACAATATGAGACACATTTCCTGCCCACAGTGAGCTCAGAGATTAAAGGGCAGTAAATTAAGAGAATACTCTGGCTTATGCACAGGTATGGACAGCACCTGTTCATGCATTAGTTAAGGAGAGATTTCGTGGTCTTAACTTCTTTTCATCCAAGTGCTGCGGCACTTCAAATATTCCCAGCTCATTAGTTCTCCTCCCAAAAGCATTATGGGATGGGGAGAAGATGAACGAGAGATGAGGCTAGCCTCCTGGTGTCCAGAGAAGGAGGTAGGGTCAGTCACTCAATCATATTAATTGAGTGCTTACTGTATGCAGAGTTTTAAGCTCTTGGGAGAGTACAATATAACAATATAACAGACACATTCCCTGCCCACAACGAGCTTACACTTTAGAGGAGGAGATGGACATCAATATAAATAAAGGAATTACAGATATGTACATAGTGCTATGGGGTGTGTACATGAGTACATGCTGTACATGAGTGTGTGCAGTGTTTTAAACTCTTGGGAGAATACAATATAACAATATAACAGACACATTCCCTGCCCGCAATGAGCTTACAGTCTAGAGGAGGAGACGGACATCAATATAAATAAAGGAATTACAGATATGTACATAAATTCTGTGGGGCTGGGAGTTGGGATGAATAAAGGGAGCAAGTCAGGGTGACGCCGAAGGGAGTGACAGAAGGGGAAAGAGGGCTTATTCAGGGAAGGCCTCTCAGAGGAGATGTGCCTTCAATAAGGCTTTGTAGCCAGGGTGAGTAATTTTCAGTCTGTCCATCTACTGGGCCATGTCATAGTCAAGTCTACCCTGGGCACACACACCAGTGGGAGGCAGTCCAACTCAGTGCTGCCCAGGAGATGGAATAAACTAAACAAAAACCTTCCACTTTGAAACACTTCCAGTTGGAATGGATGCATCCCCCTTACTCATTTACGGATGTCAAGCTGCAGACTCTTCAGCCTACTTCCACCCACTGTGTATCCCCCCAGTACGGAGAGACCTATTGAGTTTAGTGAGCCAGGTTGCTCAAGTGCTAGAGGTAACATGGATATTTCCAATCACTTTACAGTGTGTAGTGTTCCGTATAGTGCTTAAATGCTTAGTACAGAGGTCGGCACCCAGCAAGTGCTCAATAAATACCACTGATAGATTGATTGGACTCGTAAGCTCATTGTGTCTGTTATATTGGTATATTGTACTCTCCCAAGCATTTAGTACAGTGCTGTGCCCACAGTAAGCTCTCAGTAAATACAATTGACTGGCTGATTTTGTTCATCTGAGTAATATATTTATATTAATATATCCATAATGTATTTATTCATGTTAATGTCTGTCTCCCCCTCTAATCTGTAAGCTTCTTGTGGGCAGGGAATGTTTCTGTTTATTTTATACTGTACTCTCCCAAGTTCTTAGCACAGTATTCTGCACATAGTAGACACTCAATAAATACGTTTGATTGAATGAATGAATGAATAAACATAACCCTTCATTTTCCTCAATGTTATCATCTATTATACTTATCTTTGGCTCATCCATAGCACAGTCAGCTATTGGTTCCAACAGGGTTAGAACTACATGTTTCACCATACAGTTTATGAACTCTAGAATGATTTTTCCGGCAACAACATCTGGCTAAGGGAACACTCCAGACAGCTGGAATGGTAGCTCTGAAATGGACAGCAGGGCTATCTTGAGGTCAGACTGCTGTAGGGCTGCCTCAACTATCTTTTGCTCTGCTGTGATCTATCATAAGAGTCTGGATGACATCAAGTTCTCAGCTTTTCCTCTGACATGGAAAAGGCAGCTCTACATTATTTATACCACATCTTGGAGGAGAGATTTTTCAGCTTCAATTTACAAGGGCAAGTTTGAAAAGTGAAGAATGCAAGGGAAAAAATGCTCTTCATCAAGAGGCTGATGTTCTGTATACAAGCTGCAAGCGATTCTGTTAAGCTACTAAAGAAAGAAAAAAAAACCTTCTGCTACTTTGATGAAAGACATCTGGTTTCCAAACTACTGAATTCAAAAGTAGAAACATGTTTATTTTTTAAACACCTTTGAAAACTCAAGATTCCATCTCACCCCACCTTTCACATATCTAGTTCCAACAGCCCATGTTCTGTACCAACAAAAATAATCACCAAGAATGTGGGTTTCTGCCTTTAAGCAAAGTCAATTGGTTGGAGACTTAGGGGTAGGCTTATTAAAATGATTATTCCTGTCCTGATCAGTTTGGGATTTTTTGACCAGAACAATCATCCAGGCAATTTAATGAACTCCCTAAATATGTAGAAGAATATATGGTGATAATAATGTGCCTTTATGCTATGTTATTGAAATAATGGTACTTATTAAACACTTATTAATGCCTGACACTTATTACGTATTAGGCATCATGCTAAACCCTGGGGTGGACACAGGATAATCACCTTTGACAGAGTCATTTCCCACCTGGGGCTCACAAACTAAGAAGTATAGAGAAGAGGTATCTTCTCTCAATATTAAATAACATGAAGAAAGGGAGGCACAAAGAGGTTAAATAATTTATCCAAGGTCTCATGAGAGGCCAGTGGCAGAGCTGAAATGGAGAAGCAGCATGGCTTAGTGGATAGAATTCAGGGCCTGGGAGTCAGAAGGTCATGGGTTCTAAAGTCGGCTGTGCCATTTCTCTGCTGTGTGACCTTAGGCAGGTCACGTCCTTCTCTGTGCCTCAGTTACCTCATCTGGAAAATGGGGATTGAGACTGTGAGCCCCACATGGGACAGGGACTGTGTCCAACCCAATTTACTTGGATCCACCCCAGTGCTTAGTACAGTTCCTGGCACATAGCAAGTGCTTAACAAATAACATTATTAGTACTATTAATAATAACAATAATAGTAATCAAAACCCAGGTCTCCTGCCTCCCAGACCTATGCTCTTTCCTTTAGGCTGCACTATCTCTAAACGTAAGTAATTAGACTTTCTGCCTAAAGGCACAAGACACCTGCCACCTACAAATTATGGGAAATTCTGTTTATCTCTTAGTGTAGTTTGGCAAAGAGTAACAACTGCCCAAGCAATATAGTCAGCCCTGGCAGGGAGGGCACTGGGCTATTTTTATTTTATCTTAAAATGGTTAGTGATCCAGTTGAAGTGAAGGCTGTTCTGTCCAAAATGTGCCATGGGTTCACTGAGGAGTTTTATTTTACAAAATGAGGCTCAAACCATGAAATGAGGCCTGAAAAAAAATCGACCCTAATACATTTTTTGCCTTTTCATTAAGTTGCTATGTCATCTCAAACATAGATTGAAAGAATAATGATGCTGAATAACAAAACCTTTTTCCACCTAACGCACTCATTATTGACACATAAAATACCTAGTGAAGGAGGCTTTGGCATCAATTCAATCACATACATTTATAAGACTAGATAAAATCAAACAGCCCCTCACAAACAGAGATAACATGCATAAATGACCTTGAGTTAATTCAGCGGAGAGCCAGCCCTGTTTGCCTATTAGCATTAGAGGAACTGAAGGTGTGGTTTCTGGCTTTAGAGTGGTAAGAAAAAAAAAACACCCCACCCTTTTAAATCTGAATTTATTTTCCATGGAAGGACATATTGCTCAAGAAAACAGGTGTTTGAGAACAATCCCCAGGAGGCAGAATTTATTGAAAGTTATTTGGGGGTTTTTTGTTGTTTTTTTAAAAAATAAGGCTACTCCATATCTAATTTGCAGAAAACAGTGATTTCTCATTTAAAATGTTCATGCCTGTTCCACAGATCCATTAAGACTTAAAATGGTTGGGAGTGTCAAACTTAGCTTTGTGATTGAGGGTTTTAAAAAATCTGATAAAATGTAGGGAATTGCATCAGACCCTTTTTGTGTAGGACATAGGTGGGACATAATAGGTAAGTATGAGAAAGAAGTAGTCAACAAAGCCAAAAGAGGATGTCAGTAGGTAAATAAACAAGACTCATGCTCTCTCTAAGGTCACCCATGACCTCCTTCTTGCCAAATCCGATGGCTCCTACTCTATTCTAATCCTCCTTGACCTCTCAGCTGCCTTTGACACTGTCAACCATCCCCTCCTCCTCCACACCTTATCTCACCTTGGCTTCACGGACTCAGTCCTCTCCTGGTTCTCCTCTCATCTCTCTGGCTGGTCATTCTCGGTCTCCTTCGCAGGCTCCTCCTCCCCCTCCCATTCTCTAACTGTTGGGGTTCCCCAAGGATCAGTTCTTGGCCCTCTTCTGTTCTCTATCTACACTCACTCCCTTGGTGCACTCATTTGCTCTCACGGCTTCAACTATCACCTCTATGCAGATGACACACAGATCTACATCTCTGCCCCTGTCCTCTCCACCTCCCTTCAGGCTCGTATCTCCTCCTGCCTCCAAGACATCTCTACCTGGATGTCTGCCCGTCACCTAAAACTCAACATGAGCAAAACTGAGCTCCTCATCTTCCCTCCCAAGCCCTGTCCTCTCCCTGACTTCCCTATCACTGTGGACTGTACAACCATCCTTCCTGTCTCTCAGGCCCGCAACCTCGGTGTCATCTTTGACTCAGCTCTCTCGTTCACCCCACACATCCGATCTGTCACCAAACCTGCCGGTCTCACCTTTATAATATAGCCAAGATCCGCTATTTCCTCTCCACCCAAAATGGCTATCTTACTGTTAGGGGCTCTCGTAATATCCCGGCTAGATTAGTGTGTCAGCCTGCTGTCTGATCTCCCTTTCTCCTCTCTCTCCCCACTCCAGTCTATTCTTCACTAGACTGCCTGGCTCATCTTCCTGCAGAAACGCTCTGGGCATGTCACTCCCCTTCTTAAAAACCTCCAGTGGTTGCCTATCAACCTCCGCGCAAAACAAAATCTTCTCATTCTAGGCTTCAAGGCTCTCCATCACCTTGCCCCCTCTAACCTCTCCTCCCTTCTCTCTTTCCACTGCCCACCCCACATGCTCCGCTCCTCTGCCGCCCACCTCCTCACCGTTTCCCGTTCTTGCCTATCCTGCCGTCGACCCCTGGGCCACGCCCTCCTGCAGTCCTGGAATGTCCTCCCTCCTCACCTCCGCCAAACTAATTCTCTTCCCCTCTTCAAAACCTTACCTACAGCTCACCTCCTCCAAGAGGCCTTCCCAGACTGAACTCCCCTTCTCCCTCTACTGCCTCTACTGCCCCCCCTTCACCTCTCCGCAGCTGAACCCTCTTGTCCCCCCATTTCCCTCTGCTCCTCGCCCTCTCTCTTCCCATCCCCTCAGCACTGTACTCATCTGCTCAACTGTATATATTTTTATTACCTTATTTATTTATTTTGTTATTGAAATGTACATCGCCTTGATCCTATTTATTTGCTATTGTTTTAATGAGATGGTCATCCCCTTGATTCTATTTACTGCTATTGTTCTTGTCTGTCCGTCTTCCCCGATTAGACTGTAAGCCCATCAAAGGGTACGGACTCTCTCTATCTGTTACCGATTTGTACATTCCAAGTGCTTAGTACAGTGCTCTGCACAGAGTTAGCGCTCAATAAATACTATTGAATGAATGAATAAAGTGGAAATAAGTTTTCTGACATGGAGATTTAGGGATCCAAAGAATAAGGCTAATTAAGGAGGTAGTCCACTTAAGGATCACATCTGCAGAACAGTCAGCAGTACTGTTGCTTATTTGTACTTGGTACAGTGAGAGATATGGATTTTATCTGTAAATCCCTAAATGGTGGGTGTCCTGATTACTTTAAAGATCACCTTCTTCTCCATGCAACTTTCCGGCCATTTGAGATCACCTAGAATGTTGGCAGTTTGAGGTTTGAGGAACTGATGTAAAGGACATTCCACTGTGGAATTCCTCCTCTTGTGATGGTGCTTACTGACCACTGGCATCTCATTCAGTCTTGCCTACTCAGATGATCTGTCAATCAATCAATCATATGTATGGAGCACTTACTGCTTCCCCCACCACTATTAGGCATAATCCTGGCTTGGGATGAATTTTGGCTAGACCTGAGGTCTTCAGCAATTTATACAGCTGCCCATAGTTCTTTCAAGAGGAAGGAAGTGGGGAAGGAAAAATTCGATAACTTTATTATCAATCAATTAATCTATGGTAATTATTAAGCACTTACTATGTACAAACCACTGAACTGAGAGCTTGGGAGAGTACGATGCAGTGGAGTTGGTAGACACTTTTGTTTTTATTTTTTCTTATGGTATAAACCACTCACTTGAGGCACTGGGTCAGATACAGTATAATCAGATTAGACTTTGGACCTGATCCACAAGGAGTACTTTATTTAAGGTAGGGAGTGGAGCTATTTTATCGCCATTTGGTAGAGGACCCTGAGGAACAGAAGGTTTTAGTGATTTGACCAAGATCACAAAGCAGGTTAGTGGCAGAACTGTCAGTGGCAGGTTAGTGGCCACTTATCTGCTCTGTGACCTTGGACAAGTCACCTCATTCAATCATTCATTCAATTGTATCTATTGAGCGCCTACTGTGTGCAGAGCACTGTACTAACTCCTCGGAAAGTACAATCAAGCAACCAGTAGAGACAGTCCCTAACTAACAACGGGCTCTTCTCGGGGCCTCAGTTCCCTCATCTGTAAAATGGGGATTGAGGCCACGTCCAACTCGATTTGCTTGCATCCACCCCAGTGCCTGGCACATAGTAAGCGCTTAACAAATATCCCAGTCATCATCAGCAGCAGCAGCAGCAGCAACTGAAATAAGAACATTGAGTCTCCTAACACCGAATGGGTCTCTTTCTACCTCCTTATGAGCTTGAAAATGATGCTAGAGCTAGTAAAAACAGCTACCCTGCTGTAGTTCATCCTGCTTGAAGGCTAGGAGTTGACTGAATTCCAGGACCTCGGTATTTGTGATCCTGTTTTGCCATATATAACACCTCACTGGTCTCACTGCTTTAAAAATCAAATGTGGTAAGAGTGGAAGATCCTTGTAGGCTGAGATTAAGTACTCTCCCAAGTGTTCAGTATGGTGCTCTGCAATGATTGATTGACCCAGGGCTCAGAGCCTTAAAGAGGGTTAAATATTTCCCCCAGTTTGGTTGGAAGTTTGAAGCCAACTTTGGTGCAATATTTTATTTTTGCCACTTTCACAAAGGATATGCTGGCCTTCTTAATTTGGATTTCAACATCTTTGGGTGATATGCTGCTGACACTCAAGCCTTATTAGAATTAGAATGGAGAAACAGTGTGGCCTAATGGAAAGACCAGGGGCCTGGGAATCAGAGGATTTATGTTCTAATCCCAGCCCTGCCACTTGTCTGCTGCGTGACCTAGCGCAAGACACTTAACTGCTCCGTGCCTCAATTTCCTCACTTGTAAAATGGAGATTAAATTCCTGTTCCCCCTCCTACTTAGACTGTGAGCCCCATGTGGGGAAATTACTGTGTCTGACCTAATTAACTGGTACCTACCCCATCGCTTAGAGCAGTGTTTGATGCACAGTAAGTGCTTAAAGAATACCATAAAAAATTCATAAAATGTTATTTTGAGTATAGATCTATTCTAGGTTACAAGTGCTCTTTCCACTAGTCTGTGAGAAGCAGTGCAGCATAATGGAAAGAGAATGGACCTGGAAGCCAAACGACCTGAATTGTAATCCCAGTTCTGTCATCTTGCTTGCTGCGTGAACTTGGAAAGTCCCTTAACTTCTCTGGCCCTCAGTTTCCTCATCTGTAAAATGGTGAGTAAATACCTTTCTAAACTGCAAGGCCCAAATGACATGGGAATGGTGTCTGATCTGATTATCCTATACTTAACTCAGTGGTAATGCTCACTACATAGTAAGTGCTTAACAAGTATCACAATAATTATATATAACCCACCCACTGTATATTTGGTAGCTAATTTAACAACTTAAAGGACTTGACCCAGGCTTATTATCATTTTCTGATGGCTTTAAAATTTTACACTCTAGCAACTACTTTGAGAATGTGATTTGTCTCCCGGGATTTCTAAAGTCCGACTGACAATGATAATGTTGGTGGTGTCTCTTCACAGATCATGGATGAGCCATCGATAGTCACGTAGACTCACAGATGAACCCTCCGGATGTTGTGGTCTCAACTGCTTAGACAGTAGCCTTGTTTGTTTTGTAACCTTATCAAGTAAGGTAGCTGCTATTTCCAGAAAAATAGTCCTCGGTTAAGCCATCTGTTTTAACAGCTGCATTGGGCAGATTACCTGTTGTTGACTCATAGGTATAGTACATAACATTTCTTAACTTATGTTGTTACAAAAACAAGAAATATTTCAAAAGAAATAGTGTGTACAGTTTTATGTTGGTGTTCTACTAAAACTAAGAATTTTGAGGGCATCAAAACTTTGGGAAGGTGAAGTAGCAGACATGGAAAGGGAACAATTCCAACCATAATCGCTCTGAGTTAGCATAAAGAACTGAGGAGCAATTAGGAGCAGGCAATTAGTTCCAGGAAAATAATTCTTTCTTCCCCTTTTGAACCTGTGGGTATTTTCCTACACATGAAGAGGGTTCTATTTTGACCACTCTGGGTTTGATCAAAAGGCTTTTCCAAAACTTTTGTAGTGATTTGGGGGAGGTTTGGACATATTATCACTCAGATTTCACAAGAAGATGCTGTGCAAAGATCCCAAAGTATACTGCACTTTGAATGACCTGATCAGCCTATCCTACACTCCACGCTCGGCTGTGAGCTAATGTGCATAAGGTTTCCCTCAGTAATGATGATCAATCATTTGGATCAATAATTTGGTTTAGTATTAAAGAGTAATTAAGCAGCATAATTAGCTGGGAGAAAAACAACAGACAATCTGGAAGGACAATGGCAAAGTCGGGCTGATAAAGCCGGTATGCCATACCTGTGAAACACTCAAATGATGGCATGACACACTGATGCGAATGACTTGAAACGAGACAATTTCCCTTTTTATTTTTGATGGTAAACCTCCCTCCACTATGGCTCATGCTGACAGGAGGGTGAAGTCTGGGGTTGACACTCCACGGCAGAGGAGTCGGTCAGCCCTTCACTAATTCAGGTGCCTCACAGTTTAGGTACAAAGAAGCCGGTGAGTATTGGTGATGGTCGCGGTTGGAAATCCCAAACTTGGTATTGTCCTGGATATCTCTCTGGCTTTCATTTCTCATGTTCAATCTCTTTCCAAGTCCTCTCGAAGCTACATAACATCTCCTGGATCCTCCCCTTCCTCTTAATTGGAACAGCTACCATTCTGGCTTAAGCTCTGGTCAAAGGTATATCAGCCTCCTCGTCGGTCAAAATTGCTCTCCAATCTAAACAACGTGTGGTTGCATGGATCATGCATCACTGCTTTGCATAAATCTCTTTGCTCCTCCAAACCCTCCACTGGCACCTCTGCCCCTCATAACAAGCAAAAATTCATCACAATTAATTTCAAGGCTGTCCACCACTTATCTCTGTTCCTCCTAATCTTTCAACTTCACCTTGTTCTGATGCTGTTCCCTAAATATGAGTGGCCACAAGCTCTTTCTATATCCAAAGCCCTCTTGAAATCCCAGCTCCTCCAGGCAGTTTTTCCAGATTAATGCTCAGTGACCCAAGTCATATAACTCCCCGCAGCCATCTCTAAGACTTACTTGTTTACATCCATACTCAGTACTTACATGTATATGTTTGTTCGGTTTTATCTTAAATTATTTATTTTGATGTCTATTTGCAAAGACTTTAATGTCTGATTCCCCTGTTGAAGCATAAACATCTTATTAAACTTCTTGACACAAATCAATGTGAATATTTCTTTACCTTTAGAGCCCATTTCAAGACTGAAATGGTCACAGAAAAGTAACAATGTTATATTGTAGCACTGTAAAGTAATGATAATTATGGCATTTGTTAAGTGCTTACACTATGCCAGGCACTGTATTAGGCGCTGGGTTGGATACAATTAAATCGGGTTGGACACACTCCCTGTCCCACTTGGGGCTCACAGTTTCAACCCTCATTTTCCAGATGAGGGTACTGAGGTACAGAAAATTTAAGTGGCTTGCCCAAGGTCACACAGCAGACAAGTGGCAGAGCAGGGATTAGAGCCCAAGACCTCTGATCTCCAAGCCCCTGCTCTTGCCACTAGGCCATGCTGCTTCTCTAGGGTTCTTTAGAACCCATAACCTTCTGACTCCCAGGCCTGTGCTCTATCCACCAAACCATGCTGCTTGTCGTACTGGTAGTCCACTAGTCTAGTAGTCTAGTAGAGTAGACTACTAGCAAAACCTGGGGGTCCCAAACTGGAACGAGAAGGGTCGGGGCCTGGCCTGCAATGCAAAGGATAATGGGCCCAAAATGCAACAAGAAGTGTTCGGGGCCAGGCCTGGAAGGCAAAAGCAGGGGACTCAAAATAGAACAAAAAGGGTTCAGGGCCAGGCCTGGAAGGCAAAAGTGGGGGACTCCAAACTGGACCGAAAAGGGTTCGGGGCCAAACCTGCAAGGCAAAGGCTGGGGGTCCCAAAATGGAAGTAGTCTACTAGTAGTCTAGCAGGGCTACTAGTCTAGTAGGGTAGTCTATTAGTACTGCAGACTTTCTACTTGGCAGAGAGTTGCCAAGGTATACTAAGTGCTTGGAAGAGTGTGCTACAATACAGATGGTAGACAAGTTCCCCGTCCACATGGAGTTTACATCTAGAAGGATAGGATTCCTGCCAGGCTTGTCTCCATTATTTTTGATCAGCCAGGAAACTCTTTTAATAAAACTCAAAAGGCTGCAAGCATTATCAAGAGCCCTGAATACAGTCAGTCATTCAGAATTTGCTATTTCAAAATAACTGCATGAGGTAGTGGAAAGAGCATGGAAGGCCTGGAAGTCAGAGGACCTAGGTTCTAATCCTAGCTCCTCCATGTGCCTGCTGGGATGCCTTGGGAGACCAATTTAGCTTTTCCGTGATTCCTTTACCTCATCTATAAACTGGGGATTCATTACCTGCTCTCCTTCCTACTTAGATTGTGAGCCATGTGTGGGACAGCGACTGTGTCTGACCTGATTATCTTGCAATTTCCCCAGTGCTTAGGATGGTCCTTGAGACAAAAAAAAGAAAGAAAATAAAAAAGAAAATAAAATAAAACATGCCGATAATCAACAACCAATTTGTAGGTGGGTCACATGAAGAAAGGGGGTAGCAGAAGGAGGCCTGATAAGGTGGAATAGGAAGGCTAAAAGCAAAGGGGCAAAGGAAATATTTCGACGACTCAATATCAAAGCTATGGAAATGCAGTATCACAATTAGCAGCAGTGTGTCCGAATGGAAAGTGCTCGGGTCTTGAAGACAGAGGACCTGCATTCTAATTCGGACTCTTCCACTTAACTGCTATGTGACCTTGGGCAAGTCACTTAACTTCTCTGCCCCAGTTACCTTATTTGTAAAATGTGGATGAAATACCTGCTCTCCTCTAACTTAAACCCTAGGAAAGGGATTGTGTCCCATCTGATTGTACTGTATCTAGTACAGTCCTTGGCACATAGGGAACCAGAAGGACCTGGGTTTTAATTCCAGCCCTGCCCCTTGCCTGCTATGTGACCTTGGAAGAGTCACTTCACTTCTCTGTGCCTCAGTTACCTCATCTGCAAAATGGGGATGGACTGCAAGCCCTTTTGGGACTGAGACTGCATCCAACTTGAGAAACTCCTATCTACCCCAGTGCTCGTTTTGTTGTCTGTCTTCCCCTTTTAGACTGTGTGCCCATTGTTGGGCAGGGACTGTCTCCATCTGTTACCGAATTGCGTATTCCAAGTGCTTAGTACAATGCTCTGCACATAGTAAGCGCTCAATAAATAGGATTGAATGAATGAATGAATGAATGAATGCTTGGAACAGTGCTTGGCACATAGTAAGTGCTAAACAAATACCATCATTATTATTCAAAATACCACTATAATTATTGAAATCAGGGAGATGGACATACTACAGCAAATGGAGCGGTTTCTTTTTTGCAATCAAGGAGGGAGCGCCTCTTTGCAAGCAGTGACTTTGGAGGATGGTGAGAGAAAGAAGCATAAAGATAAACACCATCAAAGACTGTGAACCATATACATGTCTCCTGATCAGGGGTAACATGTTGGGGCCAACAGGACTGTCAGACTTGCAGTGGCCTTTTCAGAGACAACTGCACCCAACTGTTATTGTAAACCTCATTATGAGTGGCACCATATTTGAATAAGAACAACTGTATATTATGCTATGGAACATATTCTTCTAATGGGAAGTTCTTTTTCAAGGAAATCATAAATCAATTACAAGTAAAAAAAGTCCAGGGGTTAATAGAATCCAGCATTTGTATCCAAAATCCAATTTACATCTGAAAGGAAAGTTTCTTAACATCTTGGCCAGGCTGCCTGATGGAGTAGAATGTTGTTCTTATTTTTAAATGCAGATAATGTTTAAAATGTACTGTTTTATTTTTTTAATCACCCATTCTTGTGCTGGACCCCGATGTATCCATTTGTGATTTCTAGTCAACTCTTTTGCACATTTATTCCCTCTGGGAATCTTTCTTTCACATACTTGGAAACTGTTGCAGCGTGGTCAAATGAAAAGAGTATGGGCCTGGGAGTCAGGGAATCTGGGTTCTAATCCTGACTCTGCCAATTACTTGTTGTGTGGTCTTGGGTAAGACACCTTCTCTGTGCCTCAGTTTCCTCAGCAGTAAAATGGAAATTTAGAACCTGTTCTCTCTCTTTAATTATGATGATGATGGTAAATGCTTACTGTGTGCCATGCACTGTTCTAAGCACTAGACTGTGAGCTCCAGTGCTTGAAAAATCATAAGCATTAAACAAACACCATTAAAAATCAATAAATAAGTTAATGATATTTATGGAGTGCTTATTGTGTGCACTTGGGAGAATGCAATACAACAAAAGTAGATAGATGAAATTCCTGCCCAGAAGACGCTTAACAGTCTACAGGGGAAAAAAGCCATTAAAACAGAATAAGATTATTTATAGAAGTGCTGTGGGACTGGGGTAAGTACCCAAATACTTAAGGGGTACACAGCTAAGTGTATAGCCAGTGTGGGGCTGAGGAGTGGATAGGGGAAATAAAGGGATTAGTGTGGGAAGGATTCTTGGAGAAGATGCAATTTTCGGAGAGTTTTGAAGGCGGGAAGAGTGATAAACTGTGGATTATGAAGGACGAGGGAGTACCAGGCCTGAAGAGGAATGTGGGCAAGGGGTTGGCGGAGAGATAGATGAGATTGAGCTATAGAAAGTAGGTTGGTGTTAAAGGAGTGAATTGTACAAGCTGGAGGAGATCATTGAGGAGGATCATTGAAGGAGGAGATCATTGAGGTAAGGTAGGAGGGAGAGAGCTGACTGAATGCCTTAAAGCTGATGGAGAAGGTTTTTGTTCGATGCAGAGGTGGATGAGAAACCACTTGAGGTTTTTGAAGAGAGGAAAGAAATGACTGAATGTTTTTTTTTCAGAAAACTGATCTGGGCAGCAGAATGAAGTATGGATTGGAGAAGGGAGAGAGGATGCAGGGAGGGGAGGGAGCAGGAAATAATGTATACTTAGATCGGCACTGTAGTGGCTTGAATAGAGAGAAAAGGGCAGATCCTAGAGATGTGGTGAAGGTTGAACCAACAGGATTTCGTGATAGGTTGAATGTGTGGGTTGAATGAGAGAGACATGTTGAGGACAATGCCAAGATTATGAGCTAGTGAGATAAGGATGATGATTATTATTGTGATTATAACGGTACTTGTTCAGAACTATATTTCAAGCACAGTACCAAGTCCTGGAGTACATATGAGATAATCAGATTAGACCCAATCCCTGTCCCACCCAGAACTCACAGTTTTAAGTAGGAGAGAGTAAACTATAATACCCATTATATAGATTAGGGAACTGAGGCACAGGAAAGTTAAGTGACTTGCCAAAGGTCACATAGCAGACAAGTGGCATAGAAAGGATTAGAACTCAGGTTTCTGACTCCTAGGCTTGAGCTCTTTCCCTTAGGCCAAGATGCTACTCTATAGGAAAGATGGAGAGGACAGAGTTTGCATGGGAAGGTGAGAAGTTTTGTTTTGGATGTGTTAAATTTGAGTTGTCAGTGGGACATCCAGGTAGAGCCATCACAAAGGAAGCAGGAAAGTGGGATTGCAGAGAAGGAGAGAGATAAGGGCTGGAAAGGTAGATTTGGGAATCATCTGCATAGAGACTGTATTTCAAGTCATGGGAGCTAATGAGCTCTCCAAGGGAAGGGGTGTATATGGAGAATAGAAGGGAACCCAAAACTGAATCTTGAGGCACCCCATAATTAGTGGGTGGTAGGCAGAAGAGAAGCCTGTGAAAGAGACAGAGAAGGAGCCATCAGAGGGATAGGAAGAAAACCATGAGAGAACGGTATTAGTGAAGTGGAGGTTCATTAGTGTTTCCAAAAGAAAGGGGTAGACCATAGTGTCAAAGGTAGGTGAGAGGTTGAGGAGGATTATGGTGGAGTAGTGGTCACTGGATTTGGCAGTTGGTCACTGGTGACACTGAAGAGGGCCACTTCCATCAGGGAGCTAGCTTGAAGGGGGGTGAGCAAAGTTTTGGAGGAGAGGACATGGAGACAGTGAGTGTAGACAGTTTGAAAGCAGTGGAAGGAGCCAGTGGAAAGTGAGCGGTTGAAGATGGCAGTCAGAGAAGGAAGAAAGGAAGAAATTGCTTAGGTGAGAAGGGATGGGATCAGAAGCACAGGTGGAAGGGGTCAAATTTAAGAGAAAATGGAAGAACTCTTGAAATACTTCTGGAGAGGAATGAAGGTTTAAAGATGGGGGCCGAGGAGGAAGGAAACAGAGAGGAGCAGGAGAGATTTTAGGGAGACTAAACCTAGTAGTTTCCACTTTACTGATGAAGTACGTGGCCAGATTACTGTGGGCAAGAGATGAGCAGTGGGGCAGGGAGTTTAAGGAGGGAGTTAAAAGCCTGAAAAAGCTACAATAGAGGGGAATGAAGATGGGAATCAATAAGGATGGACGTATGTTGACTTACGTTGCTGGGTGGATGAGAAGGCAGAATTAAAGCAGGTGAGGCGGAAGGTCTGGTGTCTAGCTATCTGCCAGAAGTGCTCTGCAGCTCGTGCACAAGAGCAGAAGCTTATTGTTGAGGTGATCTATGGCTGTGGGTTGATGGTACAAGATCAGGGGTGGGGTAGAGAAGCAAGGGAATTGAGTTCAGTTTGAGAGGGCAGTGTTGAGGGTGTGGATCTGTATGTCAAAAGGCCAGATGGAACATGATGACTTTAGGAAATTGGAGTGGGTCAAAAAAATCCAAAATCTTATTAGGGGAACAGGACAGATGTGCGGGGAAGGCAGGGAAGGCAGGGAAGATGTACAGGAGAAAAGGCAGGTCAGGACATTGCGGTAGGAGGGGGGATTTTCAGAATTGGTGAATGTTCACCTAATAGATGAGATTGTGTATGTGCCTGAGCTGGTGAGGATTGTGTATGTGCCCGAGTTGGTGAGTGAGCAGGTGGAGTGGAGCAGGAGGTCAGTGGAGTTGTTGAGTGAGAAAAGGCGGACTATGGAAAGGTTACTGGGAATATTCTAATCCCAGCTCCCTCGATTGTCTATGGAGTGACTTTGGGCAAATCACTTAACTTCTCTGTGTCTCAGTTACCTCATCTATAAAATGGGGATTAAGACTGTGAGACCCGTGTGGAACATGAGACTGTGTCCAACTTAATTAGCCTGTATCTACCCCAGTGCTTAGTACAGTGCCTGCCACATAGTAAACGTTATACAAATACCCCCCCAAAAAATTAACATGGTTGTTAAAGTCCCTGAAGATCAGTTCAAGGAGGGAAAAAGAGAAAAGGAATATAAGAAAGGTGCTAAAATGGTTCAGAAAGTTGGAGATGGGGCCTTGAGGGGTGGTAAATAACAACGAGTAATTAGAGTGGGTGGTGGAGACAGGTGGTGAGGACTTTAAAGAATGGTAAAAAGCAACATAGGGAAGTGGGGTTATATAAAAGCAGCACTGGGGGCCAAGAAGGAGACTTTTCAGTGAGTCTTGGGGCATGGGAGAGGGTGAGACCCCTTTGGAGGGAGTGGCAGAAAACATAGTGTCATCTGGGGAGAGCCAGTTTTCCAGGATGACTAGAAGGAGCAGCGACTGATTCAGGAATAAGTCAAGGATGAAGGGAAACTTTCCCAACATGGAATAGAACTTCCACAGACCATATTTGTCTAAGGCTGGGGGTCTGGAAGGAGAGAGAAAGGAGGGGACAATGTGCAGTGTGCAGTGTGTCAACCATCCCCTCCTCCTCCATACCTTATCTCACCTTGGCTTCACGGACTCTGTCTTCTCCTGGTTCTCCTCTTATCTTTCTGGCCAGTCATTCTCGATCTCCTTCGCAGGCGCCTCCTCTGCCTCCCATCTTTTAACTGTTGGAGTTCCTCAAGGGTCAGTTCTTGGCCCTCTTCTGTTCTCCATTTACACTCACTCCCTTGGTGAACTCATTCACTCTCACGGCTTTGACTACCATCTCTATGCAGATGACACATAGATCTACATCTCTGTCCCTGTCCTCTCCCCCTGCCTTCAAGCTCACATCTCCTCCTGCCTCCAGGATGTCTCCACCTGGATGTCGGCCCACCACCTAAAACTCAATATGAGCAAGACTGAGCTCCTCATCTTCCCCCCCACAAGCCCGGTCCTCTCCCAGACTTCCCTATCACCGTGGATGGCACGACCATCCTTCCCGTCTCTCAGGTCCGCAATCTCGGTGTCATCCTTGACTCATCTCTCTCGTTCACCCCACATATCCTATCCGTTACCGAGATCTGCCGGTTTCACCTTTACAATATCGCCAAGATCCGCCCTTTCCTCTCCACCCAAACGGCTACCTTACTGCTACGGGCTCTCGTTATATCCCGGCTAGACTACTGTGTCAGCCTTTTCTCTGATCTCCCTTCCTCCTCTCTCGCCCCGCTCCGGTCTATTCTTCACTCCGCTGCCCGGCTCATCTTCCTGCAGAAACGATCTGGGTATGTCACTCCCCTTCTTAAACACCTCCAGTGGTTGCCTATCGACCTCCGCTCCAAACAAAAACTCCTCACTCTAGGCTTCAAGGCTCTCCATCACCTTGCCCCTTCCTACCTCTCCTCCCTTCTCTCTTTCCACTACCCACCCCGCACGCTCCACTCCTCTGCCGCCCACCTCCTCACCTTCCCTCGGTCTCGCCTATCCCGCCGTGGACCCCTGGCCACGTCCTCCCGCGGTCCTGGAATGCCCTCCCTCCTCACCTCCGCCAAACTAATTCTCTTCCCCTCTTCAAAACCCTACTTAAAACTCACCTCCTCCAAGAGGTCTTCCCAGACTGAGCTCCCCTTCTCCCTCTACTCCCTCTACCGTCCCCCTTCACTTCTCCGCAGCTTAACCCTCTTTTCTCCCCATTTCCCTCTGTGCGTCCCCCTCTCCCTTCCCATCCCCTCAGCACTGTACTCGTCCGCTCAACTGTATATATTTTCATTACCCTATTTATTTTGTTAATGAAATGTACATCGCCTTGATTCTATTTAGTTGCCATTGTTTTTAAGAGATGTTCTTCCCCTTGACTCTATTTATTGCCATTGTTCTTGTCTGTCCGTCTCCCCCGATTAGACTGTAAGCCCATCAAACGGCAGGGACTGCCTCTATCTGTTGCCGACTTGTTCATTCCAAGCGCTTAGTACAGTGCTCTGCACATAGTAGGCGCTCAATAAATACTATTGAATGAAAGGTTGAAGAGGGCTTGTTTGAGAGTGAACTGAGGGTAGTTAGCATATGTGGAGGGGGATGAGGGGCTGCTTCACAAGAGGGACAGGAACAGGGCGATCAAAGGAAGGAGACTTAGAGGACATGGTGAGAGTGTATAGGATATTCAAGAAAGAAAGTCTAGAGCCATAGCAGTTGTATTTATTGAGCACTTATGGTATGCAGGCACTGTACGAAGTACTTGGAAGAGTATAATATAACAATAAACAGATACATTCCCTGCCCAGGTCCCCCTGTGGGTGGGGTCCCAGGAGCTCCCAGCCAGGGGGATCCGGAGAATGAGTGGAAGAATGTGAACAATTATTAGTGGCCATTTAGAGTGATAGGGAAAGTGTTCACAAATTGTTAGCAGCTAGATTGACGTGCAGAGTTCTGTTTATCCTTTCTCCTTGATGTGTTCCCATTTCAAGTTGGTGTCCCGTCCTTCTGTTGTGTTCTCAGGATCCGGGTGGGCAAAAAGGGAGTTGGGGCTGAGGGGAGGGGAGGGAATCAGCATCCCATTCCCCATCATAGTCCCAGACCCCCCGATCCAGGGTGATCCCAGTCCTGTAGCATGTGGGAAGGGGTCTGGGCGGATCATGGTCTTTTCCCCTTGGCTTGGTCCTAGATCTCAAACGTGTGGGGATGGGGAGTGAGCTGGAGCAAGGTGGACTTCTTTTCCCATGGGCAATATGTGTTTCACTGTTGCATATTAAGTATCAAAAGGTTAGCTGGTTAGAAATAAATTGAAAAAGTGTTCTAAAGGCCTAGAAAAAGCTGAATTTTATGTGATTCTTTAGGAGCAGAAGCAAACTCAGGAGGAAGGGAGGTCAGCAAGGTGGGTGAAGAAGTAGATAAGGTGGGAAATGATAAGTTTTTGGATCGATATTATAGCAATTTGGATGGAGAGGAAAGTCCACATCCAAAAGATTTGATGAAGGTAGAACCAACAGGATTTCATGACAGGTTGAATGTGGGGGTTTTGAATGAAAGAGGTGAATGGAGGACAATGCCAAGTTTAGAGACTTGGGTGACAGGGAGGATGGTGGTATGTTCAGTGTTAAGGAAGTTTAGGGGGATGATATTTGGGCAAAAAGATAAGGAGTTTTATTTTGGACATATTAAGTTGGACGCATCAGTGGGACATCCAAGTAGAAATGTTCTGAAGGCAGCAGGAAATGCGGAGCCTGCAGAGGTCAGGATTGGAAAGATTTTGTAGCCATTTGTATTCATTCTAGAGAAGGTTTGAAGTAAATAAGATAGAATTATTTACTGGAAAAGTTTGTAAAATTATTTCATAATCATGGATCTCTCCATTTGTTCAAATGAAGATTTGAAATGAAAGCCAATTGGATGGAAACAGTTTCCTAACAGCTGTACCCTTTTCTGATCTTTCACCTAAATGTTCCATTCTTCATAGGAGAGTGTTACTTTCACTTTTCTAAATTTTTGAATATAACACACAGGGCCTGACCTAAAGGCTTCCAATACAAGATTCACAGAAAACTGAAAGAACCCAAATCATGTTGAATAGATGGATTTAGACACAGGAATCTATGATCGAGTCTGCACTAAACTCTGGTGACCTTCCAGAGTGAATTCTTCATTAGAGACTTCCATTTATACCTGACAACTAACGTCTGTTGTTAGGACGAGGGTGGGCAGAACATGGTCCATGGGCGTATCTATCAATCAATCGGTTCTAACTGACTTAATCCCAGCTCAGAGCGGAATCAAGCCTGGTTTCATGCCAACCACACCCTTCTTGGCCACTTGTGGTTTGCTGGGTGCAGATTGGCATGTAACCTGGGTTTCCTTCACATTTACTGCCAGTCCAAAACTCTGTGGTATGTGATTAATAGTTATCTATATGTCATCTTGTGTAGAAGCATCATCATCAATGTCAACAGTATTAATGGAACCTCTCCTCTGTAGAGAATACTGTACTAGGTATTTGGGAGCATACAATACAAGTTGAAGATATGCTCAGAAGTTACAGAAGTAGATGTTGTAGTAATAGCAGGAATAATAATAATAATGATGGCATTGGGTAAGTGCTTACTATGTGCCAAGCGCTGTTCTAAGCACTGGGGAGGATACAAGATGATCAGGTTATCCCCCATGGGCTCACAGTCTTCATCCCCATTTCCAGATGTGGGAATTGAGGTACAGAGAAATTAAGAGACTTGCCCAAAGTCACACAGCTGGCAAGCGGCGGAGCCAGGATTAGAACCCATGACCTCTGACTCCCAAGCCCAGGTCCTTTCCAATGAGCCACACTTCCTCTCTACTACTTCCGTTCCTGCTTCAGTAGCAGTCGTAGTAGAAGTACCAATTCATTCAATTATATTTACTGAGCGCTTACTGTGTACAGAGCACGGTACTAAGCACTTGGAATGTACTGTGATAGAAATACCAGTAGTAATAGTAGTACCTGTGTTCTGAACACTCTCGCACCGCATGGCTCAGTGGAAAGAGCCGGGCTTGGGAATCAGAGGTCATGGGTTCTAATCCTGGCTTTTCTGCTTGCCAGATGTGTGATTTTGGGCAAGTCACTTAACTTATCTGTGCCTCAGTTACCTCATCTGTAAAATGGGGATTCAAATTGTGAGCCCCACATGGGACAACCTGATCACCTTGTATCCCCCCCAGTGCTTAGAACAGTGTTTTGCACATAGTAAGCGCTTAACAAATACCACCATTATTATTATTATTATATCCAACAATTACTCTTCCTACTTCCAAAACCTTCCCGAAGGCACATCTCTGCCAAGAGGCCTTCCATGACTAAGCCCTCATTTCCTCTTCTCCCACCCCCTTCTACATTGCCCTTGAACTTGGATTTGCTCCCTTTATTCAGCCATCCCTCAGGCCCACACCATTTACGTAGATATCTGTAAATTACTTATTAATATTACTGTCTCCTTCTCTAGACTGTAAACTCATTTTGGGCAGGAAATGTAATAATGATGGCATTTGCTAAGCACTTAGTATGTGCAAAGCACTTTTCTAAGCACTGGGGGGGATACAAGGTGATCAGGTTGTACCACCTGGGGCTCAGGGTTTCAACCCCCTAAAATGTAAAATACAGATGAGGTAACTGAGGCCCAGAGAAGTTGAGTGATTTGTCCAAAGTCACACAGCTGACGAGTGGCAGAGCCAGGATTAGAACCCATGACCTCTGCCTCCCAAGCCCGGGCTCTTGCCACTGAGTCATGCTACCTCTCAAGATATAGTAGTAGCAGAAGGTCCCGTCAGGGTCGCACCTGGAGAGATTCCAGTCCTCTACCACTCTTGACTAGGGGAGGCAGTCAAGCAGAGGCCTGTCCATTCCATTCCTAGCTTGGCCAGGGGCTAGTGAGTGGCAGGCGATCTACTTCAGGTCAAATCTCCCCTGTTCTGGGCAGCAGCGGCATGGGAGAGAGTGGAGGGTGGAGAGTCGAGTTGACTGCACAGAAAGAGGCCGTGGTAAACCATTTCCATATTTTTACGAAGAACACTCTACAGACCCACTACCAGGATGATCGCAGATGGAGCTGGGGCGTTCTGGAAGAGATGCATCCATGGCGTCGCTACGGGTCGAAGGCGATTCGACAGCATAAGACAAGACAAATAGTAGAAGTAATACAAATACCACAATTAGTAGTAGTAGTATAGAAGAAATATTAGTGGTAATAGAAGTAGTAATAATAATAATAATGGTGGTATATGCTAAACGCTTACTATGTGCAAAGCACTGTTCTAAGCGCTGGGGGGATACAAGGTGATCAGGTTGTCCCATGTGGGGCTCACAGTTTTAATCCCTATTTCACAGATGAGGTAACTGAGGCACACAGAAGTTTAGTGACTTGCCCAAAGTCACACAGCTGACAAGCGGTGGAGCTGGGATTAGTACTTATGGACACCCACAGGGTGTAATGCATTGAATTGTACTCGGTATTTCCATCTCAGCTGAGCCAAATGCATGCCCTAAACACCTCTGGCTCACCCATCATGGCTAGGAAACTCTGTTTTGGCCTCAGTATGCTCTGTTAGTGCTGGATCCACTATGAAAATTGCCATTCTGCCTTCTCTGCACCTCTTCATCTCCGGAACAGACCAGATCAGGCAACTGCATCCTGGCTTCCCCGCACGCTCTCCATCTCCCTCCACAAGGCTGAGAAAACTGCCTTTCCCCTCCCCGACCACCACCCAGTGCCAGCACCCGCTCCCTTTGGCACCATCGAGGAAAAGCCTACCCCATCCTGCTTTCCACTGCCCGGCAGGAATGGGAATGGTAGCTGCAGCAAGAAGCCTCATATAACCTGGGGAAAGCTAGTGGCTGTGGTGGTCATCGCTGTGGACTCTAAATCATGAGAGGTCCTGCTGCTCTAGCTACGGCTCCCTGCTGACTTTTGTTTTTGTTTTGTATACTGTGAATTTGTCTTATCCTGTTTTGATGTTTTGAGGTTTCTTTGCTCCCACTATGTCATCTCCAGTTCTCTCCACCAATCAATCAATCATATTTATTGAGCGCTTATCATGTACAGGGCACTGTACAGTATAATGGAGCTGATAGACATGTTTCCTGCCCAAAATGAGCACACATACACCCCTGAATGTGAGACCCTTGAGGGACAAAGTCCATGTCTAATTTCTACCTGTATATTCTTTCCCACCACTCAGTACAGTGTTATGCACACAGTAAGCACTCAATAAATACAATTATTATTACTACTACTACTATTCGTGAAATCCAAAACAAGCGATACATAGCCTCTGCTTATAATCTAATAGGTAAGACTCTGTTTTCACCCACTGCCATCAAAATAAATAATTGAACATACATTTAAATAAATTTAGATACCTAAGTGCTGAGCTAGAGTTCCATATAGAACAGGGACTGTAACTGACCTGATTAACTTGTATCTACTCCAGCACGTAGAAAGGTACTTGACACATAGTAAGTGCTTAACAAGCATCATAAATGGACAAAAAAAGACAAATGAACATAGATTGTCAACACACAATAGGAACAAAAGTGTAATCCAGCAGTCTCTTGTTCCAGTGGACACAATAAATAATATGTGAAGCTGTATCATGCAGCAGTGGCTGATGTAACCCAGGATCCCTAAATCCTGGCAGATCCCTAAATCCAATCTCTGCAGGGAAGACAGTTCCTTTTCTGCCCTTTCCTTTCCCTGCCTCCTCTTACTGCTTCCCAATCAGTGAGTAGTGCAGGATGGATTCTGGCATCTGCACGAGCTTAGGAGGGAGGTCGCATGCATGGAGCAGGAGTGCCCATCCTGATTCTGTGTTGCCTTCAGTCAAAGGGAGATAATCTATCCTTTCATCTCCATCCAAACTACTACTGCTCCTATCCAAGCATTTATCATTTCCCACCTCGAGTACTGCAACAGAGAGTCCTCTCTCACCTCCCTGCCTCCTTTCTCTCCCACTCCAGGGCTCACTTCACTCTGCTGCCCACATCATTTTTCTAAAAAAAAAAATTCAGTCCACATCTCCCCACTCCTCAAAAACCTCCAATGTTTGCCCATCCATCTCTGCATCAAACAGAAACTCCTTATCACCTGCTTTAAGGCACTGAATCATGTCTCTCCCTCCTACTTTACTTTTCCTATCTCCTACTACAACCCAGACCACATGCTTTAGTTCCTCTAAAACCAACCTACACCCTGTACCTGATCTCATCTTTCTCACCACTGACTCCTTGCCCACATCCTCCCTCTCTCCTGGAAGTCCCAAACCCTCTTCATTTTCGACAGACCACTACCCTCCCCACTTTCAAAACCTTGCTAAAATCACTTCTTCTCCAAGAGGCCTTCTCTGACTAAGCCCCCATTTCCCCTACTCACCACCTTTTCTGTTGCCTCTAGGCTTGGATGTCTAGCCCTTTAGCTCTTTGTTATCCATAATAATAAATAGAATAATTGTGGTATTTGTTAAACATTTACTATATACCAGCGCTGCAATAAACACTGGGGTAGATAGAAGGTAACGGGGTTGGACACAGTCCCTGTCCCACATAAGGCTCACAGTCTTATTCCCCATTTCACAGATGAAGGAACTGAAGCACAGAGAGGTTAGGCAATTTGTCCAAGGTCACACAACAGACAAATGGCAAAGTGGGATTAGAACCCAGATCCTCCTGACTACGGGGCCCATGCTCTATCCAGTAATCCATGATGCTTCTCTATTCACCCCAGCCACACAAAATCCTTATATTCTGCCATTTTCTTTACCTGTAATTTATTTTAATGTCTGTCTGCTCCTCCCGAATGTGAACTCCATGTCCATCTACCATCTCTGTTGTATGAAGCACTTAGCAGAGTGATCTGCACACAGTAAGCACTCAATAAATACCACTGATGGATTGAGGGAAACCCATTCAACCGCTTGCGGCTCATTAACTGCTTCCAGAGGGTAGAGGATCCTTGCTTTCACCTGAAAGCTTTCAGCTCCTGTCCAGCAGGAAAGACCCCTGCAGCAAAGCAATGCTGGGTCTCCATGGTAACAAAAGCTGCAGCTTCTCCTCTGTGTAGGCCAACAGAGAATACCCAGAGGCAACAAGACTGAGTGAAACCAAAACAGTTCAAAAGAGCTTGGCTCAAAAGCCGGGATTAGAACCCATGACCTCTGGCTCCTAAACCCATGCTCTTTCCACTGAGCCACGCTGCTTCTCTGAACAAGCAAATTGGGTTGGACACAGTTCCTGCCCTACACTGGGGCCCACAGTTTCAATCCCCATTTTAGAGATGAGGTAACTGAGGCACAAAGAAGTGACTTGCCCAAGGTCACACAGCAGACAAGTGGCAGAGTTGGAATTAGAACCCATGACCTTCTGATTCCCAGGCCCATGCTCTATCCACCATGCCATGCTGCTTCTCTATATGTGCTCCCTTGGAAAACTCATCCCTGACTTCAGCTACCATCGCTATACAAAAGACTCCCAAATCTACCTCTCCAGCCCTGACCTCTCTCCTCTGCAGGCTCTTACTTCCTCCTGCTTTCAGGACATCTCTATTTGGATATCTCACTGACATTCAAGGTTAGCATGTCCAGAATTGAACTTCTCATCTTCCTTCCCCAACAATCTCTTTCCTTGGACTGTCCCATCACTGTAGACATCACTATCCCCCATCTCGCAAGCTCTCAACCTTGGCGTTCTCCTTAACTCATTTCTTATATTCAACCCACTTATTCAGTCTCCTGTCAAATCTTGTCAGGTCTATTTTCACATCTCTAGACTTTGTCTCACTCTGTCCATCCAAAGTACTTCAGGGATGGTGCAGTCATGTACCATATCCCTCTTCAACTACTGTATCGGTGCTCCTCACTGCTTCCCTGCCTCCAGTCTCTCCCCAGGCCAGGCAATTCTTCCCTCTGCTTCCTGGGTCAAATTTTTCTAATAATCTTGCACACATCTCTCCACTCCTCATAATCCACCTATGGTCACTTATCCATCTCTGCATCAGTAACCCTTTACCATTGGCTTTAAAGCACTCAATCAGCTCTCCCCCTGCTACCTTACTGCACTGATCTCCTACTACAACTCAGCCTGCACTTGGTTCCCCTAATGCCAACCTTCTAATTGTACCTCAATCTCATCCATTTTGCCACCAATCCCTTACTTAAATTTATCCTCTGACCTGAAATTCCCACCCCCGCTTATCTAACAGAACACCACTCTCCTCAACTTGAAAGTCCTACTAAAACAGTATCTCTTTCAAGAAGCCTTTCCTGACTCAGCTCTCATTTCCCCACCCAGTTCTCCCTCCCTTTTGCATCACCTATACTGTCTAAGCACTGTGATACTCAGTCCATGCCCTTTTGCTTAGTGTGGATAGGAAGGATTCACCAACTGTTCCCTTCTTTCGCCTTCTCCAACAGAAGGGCAGTTTTAATATTTTGGTGTGTGTGTTTAAGAAGAGTTTGGGATGGGTGGTATGAGAGGACATTTACTCAAAGGGAAGGTGCTCAGTTGAAACTGTGGAATGACAGGGTTACATTTTTTAAAGAAGGAAAAACATGATTATATCATCAGTCAATGAGATTTGTAATGTGTTCAGATCCCGGTAGCCATGTAAAGTGTCAAGTGGTAGATTACCCATCATCGCCTACACTCCCAACTTGAATTAGAAATACAACCAGTGCATTGAAGGATATCTTGTGATAACATCGCAGCAGGCCCACTGAAACAGAACCCTCAACTACAAGTGCCAGCATGAATAGGGAATGGGTGTGCTTCAGAGACACTGCCTACTAGCAACCATCAGGATTTTGGATATGGCAAATAGGCACCCCCAGGAGGGCTTACTTTCAGCAAAGTAAGAAATGTGGACTGTGGAAGTTATTGGGTTATTTCCATCCTCTTTGCACCATCTCAGAGACTGATTAATTGCAAGGAGGCACTCCAAAACCCTGTACTCCCCTCCCCCCCAACAACCCCCTCCCCTACTTTCCCATCCTTCCCTGCAGTATCCTCAGAGGAGATCTCCTCCCTCCTCGCAAGTGCCACCCCCTCCACCTGCTCCTCGGACCCCATTCCCTCTCACCTTCTTAAAACCATCGCCCCTGCCCTCCTCCCTTCCTTAACTTCTATTTTTAACCACTCAATCTCCAAGGGCTCCTTCCCCTCTGCCTTCAAACATGCCCACGTCTCCCCCATCCTAAAAAAACCCGCTCTCGACCCCACTTCCCCCTCCAGTTATCGTCCTATCTCCCTACTACCCTTCCTTTCCAAAATCTTAGAACGAGTCGTCTACAATCGATGCCTAGAATTCCTTAACTCCCATTCTCTCCTAGACCCCCTCCAATCTGGCTTCCGTCCCCTCCACTCTACCGAGACTGCTCTCTCTAAGGTCACCCATGACCTCCTTCTTGCCAAATCCAATGGCTCCTACTCCATTCTGATCCTCCTTGACCTCTCTGCTGCCTTTGACACTGTCGACCATCCCCTCCTCCTCCATACCTTATCTCACCTTGGCTTCACGGACTCTGTCCTCTCCTGGTTCTCCTCTTACCTCTCTGGCCGATCATTCTCGGTCTCCTACGCTGGAGCCTCCTCCCCCTCCCATCCTTTAACTGTTGGAGTTCCTCAAGGGTCAGTTCTTGGCCCTCTTCTGTTCTCCATTTACACTCACTCCCTCGGTGAACTCATCCGCTCTCACGGCTTTGACTACCATCTCTACGCAGATGACACGCAGATCTACATCTCCGCCCCTGTCCTCTCCCCCTCCCTTCAGGCTCGCATCTCCTCCTGCCTCCGGGACGTCTCCACCTGGATGTCGGCCCGCCACCTAAAACTCAACATGAGCAAGACTGAGCTCCTCATCTTCCCTCCCAAGCCCGGTCCGCTCCCAGACTTCTCCATCACCGTGGATGGCACGACCATCCTTCCCGTCCCGCAGGCCCGCAATCTCGGTGTCATCCTTGACTCGTCCCTCTCGTTCACCCCACACATCCTATCCGTTACCAAGACCTGCCGGTTTCACCTCTACAATATCGCCAAGATCCGCCCTTTCCTCTCCACCCAAACGGCTACCTTACTATTACGGGCTCTCGTTATATCCCGGCTAGACTACTGTGTCAGCCTTCTCTCTGACCTCCCTTCCTCCTCTCTCGCCCCGCTCCGGTCTATTCTTCACTCCGCTGCCCGGCTCATCTTCCTGCAGAAACGATCTGGGCATGTCACTCCCCTTCTTAAACAACTCCAGTGGTTGCCTATCGACCTCCGCTCCAAACAAAAACTCCTCACTCTAGGCTTCAAGGCTCTCCATCACCTTGCCCCTTCCTACCTCTCCTCCCTTCTCTCTTTCTACCGCCCACCCCGCACGCTCCGCTCCTCTGCCGCCCACCTCCTCGCCGTCCCCCGGTCTCGCCTATCCCGCCGTCGACCCCTGGGTCATGTCCTCCCGCGGTCCTGGAACGCCCTCCCTCCTCACCTCCGCCAAACTGATTCTCTTTCCCTCTTCAAAACCTTACTTAAAAATCACCTCCTCCAAGAGGCGTTCCCAGACTGAGCTCCTCTTCCCCCTCTACTCCCTCTGCCATCCCCCCTTTACCTCTCCGCAGCTAAAGCCTCATTTTCCCCTTTTCCCTCTGCTCCTCCACCTCTCCCTTCCCACCCCACAGCACTGTACTCGTCCGCTCAACTGTATATATTTTCGTTACCCTATTTATTTTGTTAATGAATTGTACATCGCCTTGATTCTATTTAGTTGCCATTGTTTTTACGAGATGTTCTTCCCCTTGACGCTGTTTAGTGCCATTGTTCTTGTCTGTCCGTCTCCCCTGATTAGACTGTAAGCCCGTCAAACGGCAGGGACTGTCTCTATCTGTTGCCGACTTGTTCATCCCAAGCGCTTAGTACAGTGCTCTGCACATAGTAAGCGCTCAATAAATACTATTGAATGAATATTGTACTAGTAGTAGATCTTCCAAAAATGTGGCATCTTAAGGAAACTCTGGTGATGGTTTTGACAGAGTGTCAAGACGGATGGAGTCACAAAACTACAATCCATCAATGAGTCCTATTTATTGAGTGCTTAGGATGCACTCTGGTATCTGTCAGGGGCAGCCTGATGACTGCAAGAGTCCCCCAAACAACTCCATGGGGTAGCAGAACCTCCCCTTACATTCCTTTCACCCTCTCCCAGGAGCCAAAGGTCAACAAAAACCTACCCCTTCTTCTCTCACCCCCACCGTGCCCCACATAATTCTTCAGATTCATCTCAACTAGCTAGCTATTTAAACCTTCCTTTAGACTTTTAAGCTCCCAGTTGGCAGGGAATTCATCTGCCAACCCTGTTGTACTCTACCCTCCCAATCACTTAGTCCAGGGCTATCCACACAGTTAGCACTCAGTAAATCGCATCGATTGATTTAAACCCTTTCCATTTTCATTACTTTGTTATTTTAAATGCTCCTATCATTTATAATGTATTCGTCTCTTCTTTGGGCCTGTCTTGCTGCTCCTAGATTCCTAACTCCTGGTGGGAAAGGGACTACACTTACATACTTTCCATGTATATACCACAGCTATTAGCCTGGTCTTTGGCACATAGTGAGCACTTGATCAATCAATCGATGGGATTTTTTGAGTACTTGTGTACAGGGCACCTTACTCAGTTCTTGGGAGAGTACAAGTGCTGTGGGTAGAGAAGTAGTGTGGCCTAGTGGCAAGAGCCCAGTCTTGGGAGTCCGAGGATGTGAGTTCTAATTCCGGCTCTTCTGCTTGTGTGCTGTGTGACCTTGGGCAAGTCACTTAACTTCTCTGTGCCTGAGTTACCTCACCTGTAAAATGGGGATTTCGACAGTAAGTGCCAAATGGGCACTTCACTTTCCTTCTCTGTGCAGGTGAGTTACCTCACCTGTAAAATGGGGATTTCGATGGTAAGCACCATGTGGAACAAGCTGATTACCTTGCATCTACCTCAATGCTTAGAACAGTGATTGGTACACAGTAAGCACTTAAGAAAAACCATCATTATTATAATTATTAGGGGAGGGGCCAAGTGCTTAGTGAGTACAGACTCAATCCATCAATCAGTGGTATTTATAGAGTGCTCATTTTGTGCACAGTACTTTACTAAGCACTTACTGCCCATAATACACAATCAGTGTAGAGGGGAGAAATTAATAAATGACAGACAGAAAAATGAGAGACAGACTTTAATAGAAATAAATAAATTATAAATTATAATTATATATGATAAATAAGTAAATGATAAATAAATGATGATAAATCATGGACTCAATTTCACAGATGAGCAGGGCAGGAACTAGCTACCAAACAAATTGATTTGCTCCTGAGAAGTCCACCATTATATTTCCAAGGAAGGGAGAGAAAAGAGGGGGAAAAGTTTAGGTCCACCAGAATTTCTGCATCACAATTTGTTCTAGATTTTTGCTGGCCAATCCCCTCTCAGAAAGAGATCTATGAACTTTTTTCCTGAGAACAGGGACATCTCTTCCAGTGAAATGGCTCCTGCAAGCAAACGTTGATTATGACTGCCTAAGAAGCAATTCAAGGTGCCAGAAAAATGTAGTTCCCCTAATCAGGTTTAACTTTGATTCTTCATAAATAAACCACTCAGTTTTTCAAAGGGGCCTTTCTTCCATACATATATTGCCCTGCCCTTCTTTTCTTGAAGAGTTCATGTCTTCAATCCTGGGCAGACAGGGATGTTACAACCCTAAGGTTTATCCTCTCTAGGAAACCAAGAGAGGATGTGAAGCTCCTCTCCCTAGGGTGTGTTTAGAATAGGAAAGATCTGTACCTGTTTGAATTGACTGTTGTACTGAGGATAGACTGGTTGACTTCTGAAAGACACTTTCAACTCCGTATTAATGACTAGAAAAAGCCTATGTCTGGAGGACATTTACAGTGGCCATGAGGCCTCCCTTCTTCTAAAAAAAATTCTATTTTGGGAAGAAAAGTCGGAGGAAGCAGGTTAGGACAATGGGTTATGACAAGGAACAGCAATTTTTTTTCACAGTATTTGTTAAGCATTTACAATGTGTTCAGCACTGTTCTATGTGCTGGGATAGATGCAAGTTTTATAAGGTTGAACACAGTCTCTGATCCCATACAGGGCTCACACTCAAAGTAGGAGGGTGTAGAATTGAATCCTCATTTTACAGGTGAGAAAAACTGAGGCATAGAGAAGTTAATTGACTTGTCCAAGGTCACACAGCAAACAAGTGGCAGTTGGAATTAGAATCCAGGTCCTCTGACTCCCAGGCCTGTGCTCTTTCCACCTGGCCATGCTGCTTCTCTGTGTTATATAAGACGGTCTGTTTTGGAAGTGATTATCTTGTAACCATCCCAGTGTTTAGTACAGGGCTTGGTATATAGTAGCATGGCATAGTGATAGAGCACAAGCCTGGGAATCAGAAGGCCATGGGTTCTAATCCCAGCTTGCTGTGTGACCTTGGGCAAGTCACTTCACTTCTCTGTGCCTCTGTTCCCTCATCTGTAAAATGGGGATTGATACTGTGAGCCCAATGTGGGACAGGGACTGTGTCCAAGTCGATTAGCTTGTAACCCCCACAGTGCTTGATGCAGACTGTGAGCCCCACGTGGGACAACCTGATTCCCCTGTGTCTACCCCAGCGCTTAGAACAGTGCTCGGCACATAGTAAGTGCTTAACAAATACCAACATTATTATTATTAGTAGTACATTCATTCATTCATTCATTCAATCAATCATATTTATTGAGAGCTTACTGTGTGTAGAGCACCGTACTAAGTGCTTGGAATGTATAATTCGGCAACAGATAGAGACAACCCCTGCCCAACAACCAGCTCACAGTCTAAAAGGGGGAGACAGACAGCAAAACAGAACAAGTAGTCAGGCATCAAGTACAGTGATGTGGTACAGTGCGGGGAACATAGTAAGTGCTTAACAGATACCATAATCATTATTATTATAGTAAGCACTTAACTAATACCATTATCATCATCATTATTATTATCATTAATAATTGATTTCTTCATTTTTAGAAGGGGATGATATTTGTCACGCACACATTACAAAACAGGACCTTCAGATGCCCTTTAAATAAGGATATGGAGAGGACAAAGACCTGAAAGCAGAGGTTTGGAAAACTACAGCCCTACCAAAGTTCCTAGCATGGCCATTGCCCTGTCTAAAGCCAAAATTATAATTATAATAATAATGTTGGTATTTGTTAAGCGCTTACTATGTGCCAAGCATTGTTCTAAGCGCTGGGTAGATACAAGGTAATCAGGTTGTCCCACGTAAGGCTCACAGTCCATCCCCATTTTACAGATGAGATAACTGAGGCACAGAGAAGTTAAGTGACTTGCCCAAACAGATGACAAGCAGTGGAGTTGGGATTAGAACCCATGACCTCTAACTCCCAAGCCTGGGCTCTTTCTATGGAGCCATGCTGCTGCTCAAAAGACTTTACACGTCATTGGTGGGCCCCATCTTTTGGGGCTACAGTTTGAAGGGTCATGGGTTGGGGTGTGGCACCAAAGAAAGTGCTTAGTACAGTGCTCTGCAAACAATAAGTGCTCAATAAATATGATTGAATGACTTGAGGGAGAAATATGGACTCACCAGCCACAGAAGCAGTTGAGATAGAGGGGGGGGTAGCCATTACACCAAAGAGGAAGTGGGGATGGAAGTCTCAGAAGGGTTTTGGCGAGCTTTAGGAATTTCCACAACAGGTTGTAAGGGTAACTTCCAAAGTTACTAGGATAGCAAAATTTGCTGCTTTGATTGGATCTCCTAAAACAAGTTTGTACCCTGGAATTGTTAGGTAAAAATATCAGCAAAAAGTGGGATGGTGTACATGGCACGTACAGAAAGGTTAATCCATGTAATGGGGTAGAAAAATGGGTTTCATGCTCATGTAAAGCACAGCATTATCTTCAAGTACAAAGGTTGGCTAACCCTATGTGAGAGTTTTTATCTGTATGTGAATGAGTCCACTGTTTAATTTCACCTCTTAATGAAATACTTGTCAGATTATCATAAAAAGTAGGATGTAACAAGCAGGACTGCTTTTCCTTTAAACCATTTCCCTACATTGCGGGAAGTGTTTGCTACAGTGACCAGCTTGCAATTCTCTGTCCCTTCAAATCTGCCAGGCCATGGCTCTTCACATCTTCGAAGCCCATCTGAAATCCCACCTCTTCCAAGAGCCCCTATTCTCATTGCCTGGTCATAATCCTATCTAGGGTCTGACTCACTAATGGGTGACTAGTAAACTTAAAGCTTTCAGTGAGAGTCCTGAAACATGGTAATTTGAGGCTCTAAATGGATCACGCTCCCAGAATTCCTTTCTCCCAATAAGAAAATGGCCACCCAATGTGAGACACAAGAGGTTATTTAGGTAGAATGAGGATGTAAGAATGTTCCACTTTATTATCTAGTCTATATCTCTTTCTTCTATAACAAGAAACCCCCAGAAATCCCCCAAATCTCTGCCTACTGTGGCAACCTGATACTTTCAGCTTCATGCATGCTCCTGGCTGCACTGGAAGCTTTTGGATTACTTTGCATTGGAAATAAGCTCACAGCCTGAGGTGGATTCCCTTCCCCCAACTTTGTATCTGAGACTGAATGACACTTTTAACAAATTCTGACTCGTTTCATGGAGCAGAGCTGCCGTTTACACTCCCAAACACAACGATTGAGAAGAAAATAAAAAATGTGTTCCAAAAGCGACACAGCTGGGAAGAAGTTGAGAAGCATGTTGTCATTCCAATTCTTCTAACATGCTCCTTGGCCCCTTTTTCTAAAGGGGAAGGAGAGGATGTACAGAACAACTCTTTCTGTCCTTTCAAAATGCGGCTGTAGGCAATGGCCAAGATACAATCTGTCCTAGCCTGAGGAAGCCAGGGCCTGGAGCCGAAACTCTCAGAGAGGAGAAGAGGAAGGCTATTTCCCTCTCTGTCCCAGGTTGGTTGCACTATCTGTGCTTTCCTGAGATCAAAGGAAATAATTATGCCTCTAGTCTAAGCCACGGGAGCAAAGGCCTAGCTAATGTAGATGTTCATGTGGGAATCTTTTGTGTGGCGCAGTGGAAAGAGCACGGGCTTTGGAGTCAGGGCTCATGAGTTCGAATCCCAGCTCTGCCACTTGTCGGCTGTGTGACTGTGGGCAAGTCACTTAACTTCTCTGTGCCTCAGTTCCCTCATCTGTAAAATGGGGATTAAGACTGTGAGCCCCACGTGGGACAACCTGATTCCCCTATGTCTACCCCAGCGCTTAGAACAGTGCTCGGCACATAGTAAGCGCTTAACAAATACCAACATTAATCTTTTGTCTGGGAAAAGGAGAAATTGAAAAAGAGAGTTTACGGAGAGCAATTCAGAGAGTACCAGGACACTTCCTAGACTATAAGCTTGTTTTGGACAGAGAATGTGTCTGTTTATTGCTCTACTGTACTCCCCCAAATGCTTAGTACAGTGCTCTGCACACAGTAAGTTCTCAATAAACACAATTGACTGAGAGTCTGCCTCCTGAGGTGACAAGGCCCAAGGGAACCTCTGAATGAGAGGGAGAACAGGCTCAAGTCCAAAATTAAAGTATGGGATAGTAACTAAATCTGAGAGTGTGGACAAAGTGGGATGACAAAGTTAACAGGCAGAGGATGAAGGACATTGCAATCAGCTACAGCAAGAGGTGACTTGAGAGTAGTGCTGGAAATAATTCAGAACCAGACTGAACTCGACTCTGATAAACAAAAAAGTCCTGAATGAGCATTCTGGGTCTGCAAAGGGATTGGAGACCACTGGGGTGGGGAGTGGTGGTGACAGAGGGTGACACAATCTCCAATCTGGACCAGGCTCTGCTACCCAACCCTGTATCAGGTCTCTCTCGGGTTGCCAGAAGCCAGAGCCTCCCCTCTCCCATTCAACTCCAGCCCACGGCCTGGGTTGCAAGCCTAGTGTGGTGCTCAGTGACTGGTTCCCATCCTATCCCCTTGACCCCCACCGAAACCTCTCCTTGATCTCCTCCACGGAACTGCAACCCCCACCTGAAAGCTTGGTGTCAATAGGGGAAGCTAAGAAGGTGGAAGATCCCACTGAGTAGGCCGGTGTTCCAATTTGAGCTTAATAATGATGGTAATTGTTAAGCATTTACTGTGTGTCAAGCACCCTTCTAAGTACTGGGGTAGATACAAGCTAATTAGGTTGGACCCAGTCCCTGCCCCACAGGGGGTTCACAGTCTTGATGATGATAATGGTATCTGTTAAGCACTTACTATGTGCCAGACACTGTACTGAGAGCTGAAGTGGTTACTAGCAATCGGGTCAGACACAATCCCTGTCCCATATGGGGCTCACAGTCAATCCCCTTTTACAGATGAGGTAACTGAGGCACAGAGAAGTGAAGTGACTTCCCAAGGTCACACAGGAGACAAGTGGAGGAACCGGGATTAGAACTCAGGTCCTTCTGAGTCCCAGTCCCATGCTCTATCCACTAGACCACGCTGCTCCTAATAACTAATGCGGAAATAAATAAAAAAAACCTCTATCTATATAAGCGTGAATTGCCCCAGTTTAGTAAAAGTAGCTATAACTGATTTCTACTGCACTCTGATCTGTATAGACCTTGCTCACATTCACCCAACAGTATGCAGTAAAAGAAACATCCTTATATTTATTGCTGAACTTTACCCTACTGAACAGAGTTGGTCTAATGAATCACTGCTACTTTGCTTCATGGGTTGGTTATGTGGAAAAGGAGAGTTTACTGTAATTATAATAATAATAATTATAATAATAATTATATTGTTATTTGTTGAGCTTACTATGTGCCAAGCACTGTTCTAAGTGCTGATATCTCCCAAAGCACTGAAACATTCCCTATCATGTTTTTGAATGCATTCTTTGTCAGTAAATTCCACTTTATTTTTAAGATTTTCCTCCTCTTGCAACCATCACGATCTTTTTTGCTTTTTCCCACACTTAGGATTATGGTCTCTGATTTCTTATAGTTCCAACCTGATGTTGCATCTCGACTCTTAGCCTTTGTTTTACATTGCTTAATTGCAAAATAAATATTGTTACTTTCAAGACGGGTAGATGCATGCATTAGGTTAGAAAGCATCACTGTGCTTGATCCATGAGCTTACCTCAGGGCCTAGTTGAGCCACTTAAAGTAATCCGGTGTGCGCCTTGGTAATTGAAATCCTTCCATTAATATCACTCTGACCCTTTAAAATATTTCTCTTGAAGTTGCAATCATGTCAAGAGGTGAGCCAAATGGTTTGGGAGAGACGGAGATATTTCCAAAGAGAAAGCTTTTGGCCATGCACCAAAAAGCTGATCTTAGTAATTTGGATTCCCGGTCCAGATCTGTTTATCTGCAAGGTTCCCATTTATAGAGAGCAGTCAATCCTTCTTTCATTCTTGGAGAATGCTCAACTCTTGTAGTTCAGGATGGACACTGTGGCATTCCAGCAGAGCTCGGTATTCTCAGATTCCTTCATTGTCTTTGTTAGTTTTTTCTATACACATATAACTCCAGCCATACTTTTCTGTACTCAAAGACAAATCAAAGAATTATCCCTTGCATTTCAAAATCTCTCAAACCAGTGTGCCTGAATGTCTTTAACTGGAGTGCAGTGTTTAATCTTCAGACCAAATTAATTAAAACAGTGTATGTGAAGGTCCATTGACCAAAAGCTATTTGTACATATATGTATGTACAATCAATTCTGGCCAAATATATATGTTTATTTGGCAGGAATTGATTTTTCACCAAGAAGTGGATGAACTAGAAGCCCTGAACACAATAATATTGTACGTAACATAGGGGACATTTTCATCACAAAGCAGTCTACTACTGCTTTAATAAAGGATTTTCATTTTACTTTTGCAAAACTAATCCAAATTGATAACCAGATAATGCTGCAAAACTGTTTTTAATTCTAGAATTCTGAAAATATGCCAGTATTTGAATATAGATATTTCTAAAATGAAATCATTTTCAAGAGACTTCATATTGACCATCGCTTTCTTTCCAAAGCAACTTGAATATTTTTATTTTCATTCTCCTCTAGATCCCTAAATGTGGATTTCACATTTTGTTTCTAATGGTTGGTACCCTGGATAGCAGCACTGTTTTGTCAGCCAGGTACATAAAGCTCAAAATGGGGAATGATGACCCAAATTGGATGAGCTTGTGATGTTATTTGTTTGCCTGAAAGGTAAGGGTACCTTGAAAGTAGATGATTGTATCTCTGCAACTATCCTGTTAATGTAATCAAAGTAGAAAGGAAAAATGCATAATTTGGGTGCAAATTTTTGTTTTTCTAGCTTCAGTGATTTGGTTTTGTGGTCTTCATCAATCAGTATAACATGACAATTGCACATGTAAACATAACCTAAGAGCTACTACAGCCTGACAGGTTGGGTTTATGGAAGAGCCAAACCAGAGGTAAATTAGAACTCCCTCCCAGTTACCCTCCAGCTCCGCAATCCACATCCTATTCAGGGATGGATATTGGTTCTCCAGAACTGTGACCAAAGGAGAATTCAGTCCAGCCTGAAATCTATGCTGGAGCTGTTGCCTAAGGTTGGTGCATATCTGAGTTGGAGGCATTTTATCTGTCCTGCCCGCTGATGTGGTTTGGCAGGCTATTGCAAACATATTTTCTGGCCCCTTGTCTCAGATAGAGAGGATTTTATAGGAGAACTAAGACTCATTCAAACTTTAAGTGCTCCTTGGAAATTGAACAGTATTTACTAGCCCCTCCCATTAAGAGAATAGACAACTGAGGAACTCCAGAGGACACAGGAAATCCATCTGATAGGTTCATATTCTGTCTACCCCAGCCGTTGGTAAATCAGTAAATTGTATTTACTGAGCACTTAATGTGTGCAAAGTACTGTACTAAGCGCTTGAGAGAGCACACTATAACAATAGAAACATTCCTTGCCCACAGTGAGCTGACTTTCTAGAGGGCAACTTACCGCCTAGAGGGGCACAGTGCTTGACATATAGTGAGTGCTTAACCATCCTTCTTATAATTAGAGAAGCAGCGTGACTCAGTGGAAGGAGCACGGGCTTGGGAGTCAGAAGTCATAAGTTTAAATCCCTGATCTGCCACTTGTCAGATGTGTGACTCTGAGCAAGTCATTTAACTTCTCTGTGCCTCAGTTACCTCATCTGTAAAATGGGGATTAAATGTGAGCCTCACGTGGGACAACCTGATTACCCTGTATCTACCCCAGCGCTTAGAACAGTGCTCAGCACATAGTAAGCGCTTAACAAATACCAACATTATTATTATTATAATTATCATTGTTATTATTGTTATTATTATTACAACTTATTAGGAAAAACTCTGTAGCAGCCGATGCTTTTCCTGACTCCTTAGTCTTTGAATTTTTCCTAAACTAGAGCCATACCTAGAGATTTACTCCATTTTGGGTAACAGAGTCTGAAAACATCATACAGTAGTATAACATCATACAATAGAAAACATCATACAATAGCACTTTATAAAAATGGTCATCCAAAGCAAGTGATACTCTTACAGCACGAAGTATGGCTCAACTTTGGGCCTTTGGGACACCATCTCCCTGCTTGGGATTTCTGTGTTCATAAACACTGGGAAAGACATGGTGTGACTCACTCCACTAAGCCTGCCTGAGACAGAGAACTCGCTTACTCGCCAAAGGAGAGTACCAGTTCATGTTGGGTAAAGAGAAAAGAATGCTAATTTCATTTAGTTTATTACTCCATGAGGCAGAGTGTGTTAGTTTTTAAAAGGAAGATTGGGGCTGGTAAATGTTGTATAGATTCACAATGCTGATAAGTACAGAATTCTGAGTCAGAAGCTCCGAGATCTAAATCGGAGTCAGCAATAAGTTCATCCCGTGCCTTTGGACTAGTTATTTAATTTGATTGACTTAATTCCTTTCGCCTCAGCTGAAAAACGAAAAGGGTAATTACTGTCCTCCCTCCTTTCCAGAGAGAAGTTTCATGAATTAGTAGTCAGAAAGCATTTTCCAAAATGCCACGTACTCTTCCAATAACATCACCGTTCAACACTTCTCAGTCATAACTGAGAATTTATGTAGAGGAGTGAAAACAACTAGATCTGCCCATGAGCCGAATTTTGTGCACAGAATTCCTGATAATTTCAAAATGTGTATGAACATGTAGAAGGATAAGGCTCAGGCCTAAGCAGATGGAATAATAGCAAAACATAAAGAAACTTCCAGATACAATCTACAAGACCTCTGAAAGGAGGTTGAGACTTTCTGATCCCTATAAATGCCCTTATGGTCCACTATTTCCCCTATCCATAATTTATTTTAACGTCTGTGTTTGCTTTGGAGGCAGGGATCGCTTTTATAAACCCTGTCATATTGAACTGTCCCAAGTGCTTAGTAGAAAGCTCTGCACACTGTAATCCCTAAATAAATACCATTGATTGATTGATAAACAGCTCCCCCAATTCCTTTCTACTTTGCTCATTGTCTTCTAGCAGCTCCAAGTTGCACTGACCTTTTCAGGGATCTTTGAACAGTGACCCACTGTAAGCCAATATCCCCCTTCCAACTCTTAAATGCCTTCAAAGCCAATGATCAGGAACTCTTATGCACAAACATGTAATTGTGGCAGCCTGTTTGTGGTAAATTCGGTAGCCTGATGACCAAGTTTAATATGGATCACTCATCATTTTAATGCTCAAAGCCCATTGTTGCTGATCTATTTGAAAATTATATGCCATCAAAGCAAAGAAAATGTTAACTTTCTTGTGTTTCTGAGTCGAAGTGGTTAAATATTTATTTCACAGCCTAAAAGAGAATTTTCCCAACTTTCGCATTCTAGCAGTCATTATAGTCATTGAATTTCTAAGACCTGAAAATGTTCTAAGCCTTTCCTTTGTCCCTGAGTGACTTCTGACAAATCACTCAACTTCTCTGTGTAAAATGGGAATAATATAACTCTTTCTCTCTTAGGCTATGAGCCCCATGTGGGGCAGAGAATGTGTCTTATCTGATATAGTGCTTCAATTATAATCGCTTGATATTCGCTCCACCTACAAGCATTTGATATTCACCCCACCCTCAGCTCCACAGAACATATGTACATATCTTTAAACTCTGTCATTTCCCCTATCTGAAGTTTATTTAACTGATTTTCCCTTCCTTGTGAGCAGGGATCATGTCTACCAACTCTGTTGTAATGGAGCACTCAGTAAATACCATTGATTGATTCACTGATTGATTGCAAGGCATGTAGCAAATGCTTAATGCCATTACTATTAATAATGTTGGTATTTGTTAAGCGCTTACTATGTGCAGAGCACTGTTCTAAGCACTGGGGTAGAAACAGGGTAATCAGGTTGTCTCACAGTTAATCCCCATTTTACAGATGAGGTAACTGAGGCACAGAGAAGTTAAGTGACTTGCCCACAGTCACTCAGCTGACAAGTGGCAGAGCCGGGATTCAAACCCATGACCTCTGACTCCCAAGCCCAGGCTCTATCCACTGAGCCACGCTGCTTCAATAATGAGTCATGATCTTCCTAAGTATGCTTCTTTTTTAAGGCTGAGTGGAGCCAATGACATGGTAGTTTCTTGCTCTGCTATGGCAAAGACCATCACTGTGGTAGCAGAGTACAATAGCCCAAGTCAGTAGGTTCATACAATAGGCCTATGTGAAAGATGGCTCAAAGTGGAGTGAGCATGGGGATAATCTCTAAGTCAGTATTGATGTAGGCAGGCAAATTGGATCATTTTGGCCTCATCCTGCTGTGGGAACTTGGACAAGTCACTCCTCCTCTCTGGGACTCAGTTTCTTCATCTCTAAAATATGATTTATTGTTTATTTACATTAATGTCTGCCTCCCCCTCTAGACTACAAGCTCATTTTGGACAGGGAATAGAGAAGCAACGTGGCTAAGTGGAAAGAGCACGGGCTTAGGAGTCAGAGGTCATAGGTTCTAATTCCTGCTCGGCCACCTGTCAGCTGTGTGACTTTGAGCAAGTCACTTAACTTCTCGGTGCCTCAGTTACCTCATTTGTAAAATGTGGATTAAGACTGTGAGCCACATGTGGGACAACCTGATAACCCTGTATCTACCCCAGCACTTAGATCAGTGCTCGGCACATAGTGCATAACAAATACCAACATTATTATTATTGTTGTTGTATTGTACTCTCCCAAGCACTTAGTACAGTGCTCTGCACCAGTAAATGTCCAATAAATCAGGTTGACTGACTAAAATGGATATAAGATACCTGCTCTGTAGTCTCTCAGACTGTGAACTATGTCCGTCACAGGGACAGTCTGATCTGATTATCTTGCATTTACCTGGCACTTAGTTTAGTTCTTGGGAATCACTAAACAGTAAAGAAATACTACCATCATCATTAGGCAAAGCCTGTCTCTTTTTCTAAGATAGTCTCTTTGTTTCCATGTCAAGCCACCCCTCAAGGTGTGTTGCCCCTTTTCTAATCACTAGGCTCCATGCTGAATCTGTCTGCAGTAGTGATTTCAACAGTCACCGCTCTAAGACATCAATCAATCAAGTGAGTGTACGTACAGAGTGCTTACTGTGTGCAAAGCACTGTACTAAGCACTTGGGAGAATAAAATACAACAGAGTTGTTCCCTGCCCACAGGGAACTTGCAGTCTAGAGGGGGAAGGAGATGTTAAAACAAATTACGGACATATACATTAGTGCTGTGAGGCTGAGAGTGGGGTGAATAAAGGGTACAAATCTAAGTGCAAGGGTGATGCAGAAGGGAGAGGGGATAAAGGAAATGAGGGCTTTCAGGTAAGGTCTTTTGGAAGAGAAGTGATTTTAATAAGCCTTTGAAAGTGGAGAGTGATCATTTGTTGGATATGAAGGGAGAGGGAGTTCCAGGCCAGAGGCATATAGTGGGAAAGGAAATGGCAGTGTGATAGACAAGACTGAGGTCCAATGAGTAGGTTGGCTTTATAGGAGCAAAGTGTGTGGACTGGGTTATAGTAGGAAATCATTGAGGTACGTAGGAGGGGGCAAGATAACTAAGTGATTTAAAGCCAATGACTGGAAGTTTCTCTTTAATGGAGAGGTGGATAGGCAATTACTGGATGTTCCTGAGGAGGGGGGAAATGTGGACTGAAGGGTTTTGTAGAAAAATGATCCTGGCAGCAGAGTGAAATATGGACTGAAGTGGGGAGATACAGAAGGCAGGGAGGTCAGCAAGAAGGCTGATACAGTAATCAAGGTGGAATAGGATAAGTGCTCAGATCAACATGGTAGCACTTGGATGGAGAGGAAAGTGTAGAATTTACTGATGTTGTAAAAGTAGACCCAACAGGATTTGGTGATGGAGTGAATATGTTTTTTTGAATGAGAGAGATGACAAGGATAAGTTGAGACAGGTTGATGGTGGTGCTGTCTACAATGATGGGAAAGTCAGGGGGAAGACAGGTTTTGTGGGGGGGAATATGAGCAGTTCTGTTTTGGACATGCTATGGTTCAGATGTCGGCAGGACATTCAAGTAGAGATATCCTGAAGGCTGGAGGAAATACAAGACTGGAGAGAAAGAGTGAATTCAGGGCTGGAGATGTACATTTGGAGATTATCTTCATAGAGATGGTAGTTGAAGCCATGGGAGTGAATTAGCTCCCTAAGAGAGAGGTCTGGATGGAGAATAGAAGGAGACACACAACTGAAGCATGAGGGAGTCCCCCAGGTAGGGGATGTGGAGCCCAGGAGGAGCCCAAGTGGTCTGCAATGTTGAAGGCAGCTGAGAGATCAAGGAGAGTTTTTTTCATGGTATTTGTTAAATGCTTACTCTGTATCAAGCACAGTTCTAAGCCCTGGGGTAGTTACATGATAATCAGTTGGACACTGTCCTTGTCACATATAGGGCTCACAGTTTAAGTAAGACTGAGGAGAATTTAATGCTCATTTTACCAATGGGGTAACAGAGGCAGAGAGTAATAATAATAATGTTGGTATTTGTTAAGCGCTTACTATGTGCCGAGCACTGTTCTAAGCGCTGGGGTAGACACAGGGGAATCAGGTTGTCCCACGTGGGGCTCACAGTCTTAATCTCCATTTTACAGATGAGGTAACTGAGGCACCGAGAAGTTAAGTGACTTGCCCAAAGTCACACAGCTGACAAGTGGTAGAGCCGGGGTTCGAACCCATGACCTCTGACTCCAAAGCCCGTGCTCTTTCCAGTGAGCCACTCTGCTTCCCTAAGCAGAGTAGTTATTTGACTTGCCCTAGATCACTTAGCAGACACATGGCAGAGCTGGGATTAGAATCCAGGTCTTCTGACTCCCTACTAGGCTATGCTAAAGCCATCTGATTTGGCAAGAAGTAAATCACTGGTGACTTTTGAGATGGCAGTTTCCAGGGAGTGAAGTGTGGTGGAAGCCAAATTGGAGGGATCAAGGAGAGAATTGGAGGAGAGGAATGGAGGCAGCAGGTGTGGACAATTCATTCAAAGAGTTTGGAGAGGAATGGTAGGAGGGGGATAAGGTGATACCTGGAAGGAGCCATGGGTTCAAGAGTGGATTTTTTATGATGAGGATGCAGGAGTATGTTTGAAAGCAATGGAGAATTCAATGGAGAGTGAACAGTTGAAGATTCTGGTGGAGGAAAAAGGGAGAGAGCAAGTGCTTGGTTAAAGTGTGAAAGGTGGGATTGGGGGACAGGTGCAGGGGATAGATTTTCAGAGAAGGTGGGTGAACTCCTCTTGAGATTCTTTTGGGAAAGATGGGAAAGTTGAAGAAGGGACAGGAGGAAGGAGGGGTTGGAGAGGAGCAGGGGAGATTTTAGGGAAACCACGCTTGATGGTTTCAGTTATGTCAAGAAAAGAAGTGGCCAAGTCCTTAAGGGCAAGAGATGTGATGTTGGGCTGGGGCGGGGGAAGGTTGGGGAGAGGGTTTGAGAAGGAAGTTAAACATCTGAAACAGCTGGAGAGGGCAATGGGAATGGGAGTCAATAAGGATGATGAAATAATGCAGCTGGGTAGAGTGAATAGAATTAAAGTAGGATAAAATGAATCTGGAATGAATGAGGGAGGCCTTATATCTGGATTTCTGCCAGCAGCGCTCCACAGCTCTTGCACAGGAGCAAAGGAGGTGTACTTGGAGGTGATCCAGGGTTGTGGGTTATTGGTACGAGATCATCAAAGGGGTAAGAGAGTGAGTATGTTGAGTTCGGCAAAAAAGGTGTTGTTGAAGGCATCAATTTATGCATCAAGGGAAGGAAGTTTGGGTCTGGAGACTAAATGGAGCATGATGATTTGAGAAAATTGTTGCGGGTCAAAAGATCATAGGTCTCTGGTGAAAAGGACGGCTATGTGAAAGAGAAACTGGGTTCCCTGGTGGAAGAGCACAGGCTTGGGAGTCAGAGGACCTGAATTTGAATCCAGGCTACTCAACCTGTCAAATGTGTTACTTTGTGTAAGTCACCTAACTTCTCTGTGCCTCAGTTTCCTCAACTGCAAAATGAGATTAAAGCCATTTCCGTGAGTTCCATGTATGATATGGACTGTGTCCAATCTGATTATCTTGTATCTATCCCACCACTAAGTACAGTTTAGTACAGTGACTGGAACATAGAGAGTGCTTAACTAATACCATTTGAAAAAGAAAAAGAAGGCAGGTGAGGAGGTTGTGGTTGGATAGAGGGATTTCAGATTGGTGAGGTAATGTACAGTGACTAGAGATAATGGCATAAAGTGTGTGTCTAAGGTGGCGAATGGTTGAGGGGGGGTGGAGAAAGAGTTCACTGACCTCCTGGATGACAAGAGGAATGATAGGAATAAGGCAACAGAATCGCTGTCAGGAGCATCCACATGGATAATGAAGTACCCAAGAATCAATGTAGGGATGGAGAAATAGAAAAGAAGAAGAAAGAAGAAGAAAGAAAAAAGAAGAAGAAAGAAGAAGGAGAAGGAAGAGGAGGAGGAGGAGAAGATGACAAAGAAGGAGAAGAAAGAGAAGAAGAAAAAAAGTATTTGTTAAATGTTTACTACATGCTAAACACTGTACTAAATGCTGGTGTAGATACAAGATAACCAGGTCCCACATGGAATTCACAGTGTGAGTAGGAGGGAGAACAGGTATTGAATCTCCATTTTGCAGGTGAGGGAACTAAGTCACCAAGAAGTTAAGTGACTTGTCCAAGGTCACACTTCTGGCAAGTGGCAAAGCCAGAATTAGAATTCAGTTCCTCTGACTCCCAGGCCTATGCTCTTTCCACTAAGCCACTCTGTTTCTCTAAGAGAAGGAATGTGATAAAGGGATCAAAATGGCTCAAAAAGTTGGAGTTGGGGCCTGAAGGGTGGCAGATGACCATTACTAGAGCCTGGAGCAGTTGGTAAAGGTGGAGAGGTGAAGGGGGGGCGGTAGAGGGAGTAGAGGGAGAAGGGAAGCTCTGTCTGGGAAGGCCTCTTGGAGGAGGTGAGTTTTAAGTAGGGTTTTGAAAAGGGGAAGAGACTTAGCCTGACCATGGGAGGGCGTGGCCCAGGGGTCGACGGCGGGATAGGCAAGACCGAGGGACCGTGAGGAGGTGGGCGGCAGAGGAGTAGAGCGTGCGGGGTGGGCAGTGGAAAGAGAGAAGGGAGGAGAGGTAGGAAGGGGCAAGGTGATGTAGATCCTTGAAGCCTAGAGTAAGGAGTTTTTGTTTGGAGCGGAGGTTGATAGGCAACCACTGAGGTGTTTAAGAAGGGGAGTGACATGCCCAGAGCGTTTCTGCAGGAAGATGAGCTGCGCAGCCGAGTGAAAAATAGACCGGAGCGGGGCGAGAGAGGAGGAAGGGAGATCAGAGAGAAGGCCTCTTTTCCCCCCATCTCCCTCTGCTCCTCCCCCTCTCCCTTCCCATCCCCTCAGCACTGTACTCGTCTGCTCAACTGTATATATTTACATTACCCTATTTATTTTGTTAATGAAATGTACATCGCCTTGATTCTATTTAGTTGCCATTGTTTTTACGAGATTTTCTTCCCCTTGACTCTATTTATTGCCATTGTTCTTGTCTGTCTGTCTCCCCCAATTAGACTGTAAGCCCGTCAAATGGCAGGGACTGTCTCTATCTGTTGCCGACTTGTTCATTCCAAGCACTTAGTACAGTGCTCTGCACATAGTAAGCGCTCAATAAATACTATTGAATGAATGAATGATATGGGTGTCAAAGGAGAGGGATGGGGAGTTGGGATGATGCAAAAACAGCACCGGGTAAAAGAAAGCCCACTCCTCTCCTTTTCCCACTGAGTCTGGGGAGTGGGAGAAAATGAGGCCCCCTCTAGAGCCAGGTTTCAGTGATGACAAGAAGGAGCAATGACTGGGCCAGGAACAGGTCAAGAATGAAGGAATGTTTTCCTATAATGGAATGAGGGTTCCATAGGCTGCACTTAGGTAAGGCTGGGAGGGTGATTATTATTAATATTAATTGTATGTAATGATGATGGGGGGGCAGTGCAAAGGGTGGGGAATGGTTGGGTGGGAGTGAGCTGACAGGGGCCACTGTGGGGAGGGGGATGAGGGCCCTTACTAGGAAAGGACCAGGACGATAGAGGTGGAGAGGTGGTGGGGAAGCCACCAGGACAGGATGGAAGGGCATTAAGGGGGTTGGGGACTGTGCTGGGAAGGAAGGACAGGGAAGGTCTGATTAGAGGGAGGGAATTGAGGGGATATGATTGGGCCAGAGAAATTTAAGTACTATAGGTGAGGTTGTCAACAAACAATAACTTTATTTATTTATTTATTGTAACTTTATCCTGTGGTGCTTCTGATATGATTCGCTGCTGAATGGTATGCGGGTCTTGGGTCCTTGATAGTACAGGGGTGAATATTTAGGAGTAAACAGAAGGTTGGATTGATGTGAAGGTAGGCAGCTGTTCACATGTAAAAATCCCATCATTATCTCCAAAGTGTCAGAAACTCACACCTGTTTTGTGTTTTCCACTGTGCATTCAAGCTGGGAGGCAGGGAGAGGGAAGATGAAGGCATGGCTGTTTCTCAGCCACAGGAGTTTAGGAGTAAAATTCCACCCATCCTTACAGGTGGACTTAGGCAGTGGTTCTTATGTTCGATGACCTGGGCCATCTGAGACATCTCAGAAGAGGGAGATCTCTGTGTCCTCACCAGATCTCAGTCCCAAGCAATGTTAAGATATCCTGGACTAACTGAGGTAGCTTGGCAGGGAAAGATCTGTGTCCTCATGCAGCTCTCTGTTCTGGGCAATTTTAGATGTCCTGGGCTGGCTGAGGCAGCTTGGCAGAGGGAGATCTTTGTGTCCTCAGGCAGCTCTCTGTCCTGGATGATGTTAGATGACCTGGGCCAGCTGAGGTAGAGATCATTTGAAACTGGGCTTGACTACATCAAGCATTTAGCACAATACTTGGCAAATAAGTAGATAACATCATTATCCTCCCTGTCTCACAAGCCTGTAACCTTGGCATTATCCTTGACTCATCTCTCTCATTCAACCCACATATTCAATCTGTCACCATATCCTATCAGTTCTATCTTCACAACATCGTTAAAATCCACCCTTTCCTTTCCATGCAAATTGCTAATATGCTGATTCATTCAATCATATTTATTAAATACTTACTGTACTAAGCACTTGGGAAAGTACAATACAACAATAAAGAGTGACAATCCCTGCCTACAACGAACTTTCAGTCTAGAGTTGAGGAGACAGACATCTATACAGATAAAGTTACAGACATATACATAAGTGCTGAGGGACTGGGATTAGGGGAGGGAAGAGCAAAGGGAGCAAGTCAGGGTGACACAGAAAGGAGTGGGAGATGAGGGAAAGTGGGGTGTAGTCTGGAAAGGCCTCTTGGAGGAGATGTGCCTTCAGTAAGGCTTTGAATGGGGGGAAAATAATTGTTGGATTTGAGGAGGGAAGGTGTTCCAGGCCAGAGGCAGGACGTGAGCCAGGGGTCAGTGGTGAGACAGGCAAGATGGAGGCACTGTGAGAAAGTTAGTACCAGAGGAGCGGAGTGTGCAGGCTGAGTTGTAGAAAGAGGGAAGTGAGATGAGATAGGAAGGGGCAAGGTGATGGAGTGCTTTAAAGCTCACGGTCAGGAGCTTTTGTTTGATATGGAGGTGGATAGGCAACCAGTGGAGATTTTTGTGGAGGGTGGTGACATTCCTCAACGTTTTTGTAGAAAAATCATCCAGGCAATGGAGTGAAGTATGGACTGGAGTGGGGAGAGACAGGAGGTTGGGAGGTCAGCAAGGAGGCTGATGAAGTAATCTAGGTGGATAGGATGAGTGATGGTATTAAAGTGGTAGCAGTTTGGATGAAGAGGAAAGGGCAGATTTGAGCATTGTTGTGAAGGTGGGACCGACAGGATTTGGTGACAGATTGAATATATCATTTAAATGAGAGGGAGGAGCAAAGGATAACACCCAAGATATGGGCTGTGAGACGGGAAGAATAGTGGTGCCGTCTAAAGTGACGGGAAAGTCAGGGAGAGGACTGGATTTGGGTGGGAAGCTAAGGAGCTCTGTTTCGGACATGCTAAGTTTGAGGTGACTAGAGGACATCCAAGTAGAGATGTCTTGAAGGCAGGAGGAGATGAGATCCTGGAGAGAGATTGGGGAGGAGATATAGATTTGCATATCATCTGTATAGAGAAGGTAGTTGAAACCATGGGTTCAAATGAGTTCTCCAAGGGCACGAGTGCAGAGGGAGAATAGAAGGGAACACAGAACTGAACCTTGAGGGACCCTCACTGTTAGGGGGTGGGAGGCAGAGGATCTAAGTACTTCTGATCTAAGTACTACTCCCTCATCCTCCTTGCTGACCTCTCTGCTTCCCCACTCTAGTTCTTACTTCCCTCTGATGCCTGGATCATTTTTCTAAAGAAAATTCAGTCCATATCCCCCCCTTATCAAGAACATCCAGTGGTTGCCCATACATCTTTACATCAAACAGAAACTCTTAGTATCAGCTTTAAGGCACTCAATCATCTCCCCCCCAACACACACATTAACTTTCTGATTTCCCACTACACGTCAGGCTGCACATTTCACTCCTCTAGTGCCAACCTAATCATTTTAACTCGATTTCATCTATATAATAATAATTATTATTATTATGGTATTTGTTAAGCACTTACTATGTGCCACGCACTGTACTAAGCACCTGGGTATATACAACCAAATTGGTTTGAATGTAGTCCCTGTCTCACTTGGGGCTCACTGTTTCAATTCCCATTTTACAGATGAGGTAACTGAGGCACCAAGAAGTAAAGTGACTTGCCCAAGATCACACAGCAGACAAGTGGCAGAGCCAGGATTAGAACTCATGACCTCCTGACTCCCAGGCCCATGCTCTATCCACTATGTCATGCTGCTTACCACCAACACCTCGCCCAAATCCTCCCTCTGGCCTGGAACTCCTTCCACTTCACATATGACAGCCGAACATTCTCCCTTCCTCTAAAACCCTCTTAAAATCATATCTCCTCTAAGAGGCCTTCCCCAACTAATCAATCAGTCATATTTATTGAGCACTTACTGTGTGCAGAGCACTGTACTAAGCTCGTGGGAGAATACAATATAACAGAGTTGGTAGATACATGCTCTACCCATCCTCATTTCCCCTTCTTGCCCTCCCTTCTGAGTCACCTTGTGCACTTCAATTTCTAATAACAATAATGATGGTATTTGTTAAGCACTTACTATGTGCCAAGCACTGTTCTAAATGCTGGAGTAGATAAAGGGTAATCAGGTTGTCCCACGTGGAGCTCGCAGTCTTAATCTCCATTTTACAGATGAGGTAACTGAGGCACAGAGAAGTTAAGTGGCTTGCCCAAGGTCACACAGCGGACAAGTGGCAGAGCTCGGATTAGAACCCATGTGCTCTGACTCCCAAGCCTGTGCTCTTTCCACTAGGACACGCTGCTTCTCTTTTTCTTCTCTACCCCCTGACCACTTGATGTTCACCCCATCCTCAGCCCCACAGCATTTATGCACATATCTGTAATTTCATTCAGTCATATTTATTAAGTTCTTACTGGGTGCTGAACTCTGTACTAAGCATCTGGGAAAGTACAATACAACAATAAACAGTGACATTCCCTGCTCACAGCAAGCTCACACTCTAGAGCTTAATGCTGGTCTCCCCCTTTAAATGGTACTCTTGGCGGATAATGCATCTCCAAACTCTACTTGTATTGTATTCTCCCGAGCACTTAGTACAATGTCCTGCACACAATAAACACTCTATAAATATGTCTGATTCATTAATGAAAACAGCAATAATTTTCTTATAGAGTAACACCTCCATGCAGGAGATACAGAGGGACTTAAAGAGTAATGACTAATGGATGGTTTAGATCAAATTTTGCTTTCCAAGCAACAAAAATCCTTTCCAAGTCCCTGGAGTAGATGGCAGTGGCAGGAAACTGTAAACTGGTGTATGTAGAAAGACGAGAGTTTTAATAATGAGAAAACTCTGGCCTCTAGCCATTTATTTCAGCGACCAAATGCGTTTACAGTGTGGCAAAGGTCACAAATGTTAATCCAAAACTTGTGTAATGGATGTGCACATTTAAATTCTTTGGTTCTTAAAAGGGTTCTTTTCCTACAAATGGCCTTACTAAAAGATTTGATCTTATTATTGTTAACATACTAACAATATTAACATTTTACTTTATGCATTCAAATGTCTTTTTTCAGGAGACTGATTAGGCAGTTTCTCACCAAGAGGAACTGGGAAAGAGAGATAGCGGGGGTTTGCAGCAAGGGAGGGGGAACACAGGTGTGTTCATCAGTCATAGGGTGGGCAAAGGGAGCAAGCTGAGAAGTGACTTGATCTGTCTGGATTGCTGATATTCTACCCTCAGTTTATCAATAGCATTTATTGAGTGCTCACTCGGTGCAGAGCACTGTACTAAGTGCTTGTGTGAGTATGATAGAGTTAGTAGCCATGATTCCACAGGGGCTCATAATCTATCTCCTCCCGGTTTTTACGTATCTGGAAGCCTAGATAGGTTAAGTGACTTGCCTGAGGTAACAGAAGGTCCTCAGAAAGTCTTGAGCTCTTTCCATAAACCATGTTGCCTCAATCCCTGTTGGTAGTGAAGAAGCAGCATGGCAGAGTGGATAGTGCCCAGGCCTGAGAGTCAGAGGGTCATGGGTTCTAATCCCGGCTCTGCCATTTGTCTGCTATTTGACTTTGGTCAAGTTACTTCACTTCTCTGTGCTTCAGTTACCTCATCTGTTAAATAGGGGTTGACACTTTGAGCCCATGTGGGACAGAGACTGTGTCCAACCCGATTTGCTTGTATCCACCCCAGTGCTTAGTACAGTGCCTGTCACATAATAAGCGCTTTACAAATACCCTAATTATTAGTATTATTATTATAGGTCTCAGTCACGACCAAGGCTGAGTCTCCAGACCATTTCAAACTGCTCCTCCCCAGGCAGTTCTTCTCAGAAGCCTAAAAATGGTCTCCGTCATTCTGGAAGCCTAGATAGGTTAAGTGACTTGCCTGAGGTAACAGAAGGTCCTAATAATAAATATTATAAAGAAGAGGATAATCAATGTCAATTAATCAATTGATTAATTGACCTTAATGCCAAAAGAAGAGGATAATCAGTAATCAATGGTAATCACTGGCAACTTTACATTAATCACCCCTTGAATTTGATTTAGCTTTGATCATGTGACCCTAGCATAACTGCATGGTAATCTCATTGCCACCACCATATCACATGTTTCATAAATTGAAGGCAAACTCTTGGGTTCTCTTGAGCCTATTATAATTAGAAGCCATGATCTGTGCCCAAAGCAAGCTAACAAGAGAGACAAAATGTCCATAATAATAATGGTGGTATTTGAAAGGGTTTACTATGTGCGAAGTAATGTACTATGCACCGTGCTAGATATGAAATTATCAGGTCGGACACAGTTGCTGGGCCACATGGGACTCTCTGTCCAAATAAGAGGAAGGACAGGTGTTGAATCCCCATTTTTCAGACAAGCACACTTGGGCATGGAGAAGTTAAGTGACTTGCTCAAGGTCACACAGCAGATGTGACAGAGCAGGAATTAGAACCCAGGTTTTCTGACTCTCAGGTCCGTGTTCTTTCTGATAGAGCATGCTGCTCCAGTAGGGTTTCCTTCAAGGGAATGATAGATTTTAGAAACAATGAGATATCAAAATGTCTGTCAAATTTTAGGTCTTCCAGGCTGTTGCAGGAATTTGAGAACTGAGCTCAAAATGACATTATTAAATAAGGGAAATGAATTAGCTATCACATTATACCTAAGGAATCTGTGACTTTCTAATTCTACTATTTTATGCTCCTGAAAATATTACCAGTTGAGGACTAGCACGAGAGCTTTATGCGACACAATAGTGTGTTGTACAACACTTCATACCGGGGAACAGAAATTCCTTCAGTTTTCATTTGCTAGTGAAATCAAAAAACTTAAGAAAGCAATTCATTTTCAGTGCTTCCTAGTCAAAATTTAATCCACATTAAAATTAAATGAAGTTCTGTTGGAGAATTGAGTCCCTGTTGATTGAGATCGCAAGGGTTCTATGAATGTAGAAAAACAACCCATTTAAAAAGAAGACTGGCTGAAAGGCCAAGAGGAAGTTTTGGAGGAAGCCCACTGATTCGGCCTGGCCAGGACATGTAACTGCAAGAGTCAGATGTTGCTGTGTTGGAAAGAAGTGGCAGGCTCCTCATAAAGTGTTCCTTGGGGAAGCTGGAGACTCCAAATGGAAAAAAAGAGCTGGTGCCCAAAACTTTCTCTAAGGGCTAAATAGACATACTTTTAGTCAGCATTAGGGGGAATCTCACATCCATATAGGAGCAATGAAGAATATATTTTTTAAGGAAGCTCTGTGGCCTAGTGGAAAGAGCACAGTCCTGGGTGTCAGAGGACCTGTTTACTAATCTTGGCTCTGCCACTTTCCTGCTATGTGACCTTGGGAAGTCAGTTAACTTCTCTGTGCCTCCGCTTCCTCCTATGTAAAATGGGGACTCAATCCTACTCCTTCCTACTTGGATGGCCAGGCCCATGTGGGATAGGGACTGTGTCCAACCTGAATATCTTGTATCTACCCTAGTGCTTAGAACAGTGCTTGACACATAGTAAGCACTCAACAAATACTATTATTATTAATATTATTAAGATCCTGATGTCTTGGAAGGAGCCAATATGTTAAATTTGGAAATTAGAGGTTATATACTTCCCCTTCAAACTTTTCCCTCTTTTGACCATTTTTTGCTCTGAATGATGCTAATTCTTCATTTCTTCTGCTCAAGCATATAGTGCAGCTATAAAAGTAACTTTCAAGGCTCACTTGCCTTTCTCTTTTCTTCCCCCACATTTTTCTCCTTCACTTCACCCTTTCTCTTTGGAGAATCTTCCCAACCAGGGTTAATAATAATGTTGGTATTTGTTAAACACTTACTATATGCAGAGCACTGTTCTAAGTGCTGGGGTAGATACAGGGTAATCAGGTTGTCCAACATGAGGCTCACAGTTAATCCCCATTTTACAGATGAGGTCACTGAGGCACAGAGAAGTGAAGTGACTTGCCCACAGTCACACAGTTGACAAGTGGCAGAGCTGGGAGTTGAAACCATGACCTCGGACTCCCAAGCCCGGTCTCTTTCCACTGAGCCATGCTGTTTGTTAATCTATCAATCAGTAGCATTTAATAATAATTATGGTACTTGTAAAGCACTTATTATGTGCCAAACAATGTTCCAAAAGCTGGGGCAGAGAGGTTGGACCCAGTCCCTGATCCACATGTGGCTGACACTTCTTCACCCCCATTTTACAGATGAGGAAACTCAGGTCCAGAGAAGTTAAGTGACTTACTCAAAGTCTCACAGCAGACATCCCAATTAGACTGTAAGCCCGTCATAAGGCAGGAGCTGTCTTTATCTCTTACCGATTTGTACATTCCAAGTGCTTAATACAGTGCCCTGCACATAGTAAGTGCTCAATAAATACTATTGAATGAATGAATGAATGAATGAATGAATGTGGCAGAGTAGGGATTAGAATGTAGGTCCTTCTGACTCCCAGGCTTGTGCTCTAACTACTAAGCCATGCTGTTTCTCTGAAAATTTAATCTGTGAAAGGCACTGTACTGCACACTTGGGAGAGTACAATAATAATAATAATAATGAAGGCATATGTTAAGTGCTTAAAAGCACTGTTCTAAGTGCTGGGGAGGATACAAGATGATCAGGTTGTCCCACGTGGGGCTCACAGTCTTAATCGCCATCTTACAGATGAGGTAACTGAGGCACAGAGAAGTTAAGTGGCTTACCCAAAGTCACAAAGCTGACAAGCATCTGAGCAGGGATTTGAACTCCTGACCTCTGACTCCTGAGCCCCAGCTCTTTCCACTGTCCACGCTGCTTCCAATTGAGTTAATAGACAGGTTTCCTACCTTTAAGGAGATGGCAGTCTTATCAGGAGACCGACTACTGTTGATTACACTGCATCAAGGAAATTGGGGAATTTTTTAAATGTTTTTTCTATGCATACAGCATAGCGGTATCAAAAAGAGATGTTATGAATTTGTTTTCCAATGTTGGATATAAGTAAGTAGTACAGTATGAGTTATCTTCAAATTAGCTTCTATAAGACATGCCCCCTGTTCTAGGTGTGTGTCTTCAAGTCAGCACATGGAGAAGGACATATGGCAAGACTATCGAAGTTTTTATACAGCAGACAGGAAGAGAAGAGACAAGAGTTTCCTGTTTCTGAATTTAAAGGCTCTGCTCAGCTTGCTGATTGGGTCTCATTCCCAGGTGATTCTAGGAAAGGAAGGATCCGACCTGTGGGAAATACAGTTTCCGGGCAATAGAGTCTGCAAGAATTAATGTGTGATTGACCTGACAGTCCACTGGCTTCTATTCCATTTCCAATGAAGGGCCTGAATATTTTCCAAAGTAGCCTTCATCAACAACCTTTATCACTGATATCCCCGGTTTTCCCATTCATCCTCCTAAGTGCTACCTCTCCACCAGGTACTATTTTTGTACTCTCCCAAGCTCACAGTACCCTGCTCTGCACATAGTCAGCACTCAATAAATACCACTGATGATTGATGATGATTTTTAAGCAGTAGAGATGAAAGTAGTTGCCTTCTTCCATAATTTCCATATGCTCTTGCTGAACAAGGGCCAACAAGCACACAGTAATTGACTCCGTTCATTCAAATCACATTTTTAGCATTCGACTTGGGAATTTTAGGAATACGTGCACACAATTCCATTCAAATGAGAGCTAAAGCCCATAAGCCTTCCTGATTATTTTCCTGGCTTTTGTAGTTTAACATATCCTGTCTATTTGATACACGTCATTACCCAAGGTAGAAACAGATGTGATGATAAACCCTTGGTTTATGATGACTATTGCCAAGGCTTAGTTCTGAGACAGGTGAGACTTATTTCCTCTATTGTCTAATCTTCTTTAGCTTTGGGTCACTTCATGTTGCAATCCGTATCGGTTTTAAGCTTCATATCAGTAAAGTTACATGTGAATGAGCTTTTAGAATATTTTTGTATTTTTCTTGGCATCAGACTTCAAACATGAATAAAGAAATAGCCTACCTTGCTGCATACATATCTACAGAGGCAGCCTATCTAAAATGTACCCTTTTGAAGCCACATTTAACTACCTGAGCCATTTCCCAATGGGAATGGTGAGGATCTTCTTGAGTTCCCAAGAGAGCTATTCCAAGAGAGCTGCTGCTGGAACAACAGGACTCATTAGTCTGAATTTTCCCTTTCCTGAATACTTTCCCCTTTCCTGAGAAGCATGGAGGTCTAGTGGATAGACCTCCGGCCTCGGAGTCAGAAGGACATGAGTTCTAATCCTGGCTCCTCCACTTTTTTGCTGTGTGACCTTGGGTGAGTCACTTCCCTATTGAATTCTCTGTGCTTTAGTAACCTCATCTGTAAAGTGGGAATTAAGGCTGTCAGCCCCATGTGGGACAGGGACTGTGTCCAACTCAATTACCTTTATCTACCCAAAGGCTTAGTACAGTGCCTGGCACATAGTAAGTGCTTAGCAAAACTCACAATTATTATTATTATGTAAAAGAATAAATATTATACATATGTTAATATATTATAAATAATAATAATAGCAATAAGCCTGCCCTGGCTTTGTTTCCAGCTCAGAACTGGAGGGGAGATGGAGCCAAATTTCCACTGGGTACCACCATGCATGAGTATTCCAACTCCTCCATTTGTCTGCTGTGTGGCCTTGGGCAAGTCACTTCACTTCTCTGTGCTTGTTACCTCATCTGTGAAACAGGGATTGAGACTGTGAGGCCCACGTGGAGCAGAGACCGTGTCCGAACTGATTTGCTTATATCCACCCCAGTGCCTGGCATATAGTAAGTGCTTAACAAATACCACAATTATTATTATTATTATTATTATGAACTTTGAGCCTGTGTCTGGGTGGTGATCTCGAAAGGGTCGCAAAGACATGGATTATGAGCTAACCATGAAGGCCACCATGGATGTGTGAAGATAGGATTTGTGCCTTTGAGTGCTTCTCTTCTCAAGTGGTGGCCCCCCCACATCCTGCACCTAGGAGCACCCAAGCCCACCTAAACCTGGCTGGATTTGGTTGCACGGACTTGGGATATGCATTGTGGGGGAATCCATGCAGGACTCTAGTAGTTATGCACTCAGTGATGTTCTCTTTCTCACCCACCCACCTACATTCTCCACTCCTACACAGTTAATGAATCATTGATTGAGCACATATTGCGCACAGTGGGCACTCTATAAATGAGCACTCACTGTGTGCATAGCATTGAACTAAGTATTTGGGAAAGGACAATACAGTAAAGTTGGTAGATGTGATCCTTATCCATAAGGAGCTTACAGGCTACAGCAGACGGCAGGCATTAAAACAGATTGGGGAAATACTAGAGTACAAGAGTAGAAGAATGTTTACAGAAGTATGGTCACACACTACTAGGGACTCACACACTACTAGGGACCCTCCTTGTGTTTCCAATTCAAAAGAAGATCACTTTTCCTGAAAGGTAAAGAAACAAAGTGCCAACCATGATTCTCTGGCCTCATCCCAGGCTTTTAGACTTTCTTCCATCTGCCTTTGGCCTTCTCTGTTATGACTTTCTTTCTTTCATTATCCTCCCGCATTCCACCCACTCCCTTAGCAGCCTAATCATGATTTTCCTATAAAATACTTTCCTTTTCTACATCCAATCCTTTCTACTTCTAACTAGTACACTTACTTTTTTTTCTTTTTGTCTCTTTTTCATCCACTCACTTCCTATTTCCCATCGATCTGGGAAAGAATAAAAGTAGATGACCTTAATGACTTCTAAGAGCTTTTTGCAGCCCTAATGTTCTTCCAAGATGGAATCTTGATTATTAGAAAAATGGGCTCTCCTGAACTGTAAACAAAAGCTTCCTCCAGCAAAAGGGCACATGAGATCTAGCTTTTCTCTGGCCAGCTGCATGGAGGGAAAGGTAAAGGAAAGAGAAGCAGGAATGTGGGATGAAATAATAATTGTGGTATTTGTTAAACACTTACTATATGCCAGACACTGCACTAAGCATCGGGATGGATACAACCAAATCAGGTTGGACATAGACCCCATCCCATGTGGGGCTCACCATCTCATTCCCCATTTGGCAGATGAGGTAACTGAGTTATAGAGAAGTGAAGTTAATTGCCCGAGGTCAGGCAGCAGACAAGCGGTGGAGGCGGGAATAAAATCCGTGACCTTCTGACTCCCGGGCCCATGCTCTATCCACTACACCACCTATGCTTCAGTCTGGTCAACCACAACAGGAACGCTCTTCCAAAGCATCAAGGGACCTGGGAATTCTTGCTTTGGAAAACTCTGCCTCAACGCTTCATAAACCCATCTTCATTAATGGGCAGTCATTGCCTTGTGTCTGTACAGTTGCCCTTCAACTTGAAGAGGACGCTAAGACCCTTTGGCAATCCTTGGAAATTCCTATTTTTTTTCTTTTTTTAATATTCTAGGACACCATGGAGATACAAATAATCACATGTGCACCACTGCATAAGCATATCAGGACAAGCTTTTTTAATTAATAGCTGTTTAATTTACAAAGAATGTTGCTATTATTAAAGACATGTTGATTCCAATGGATTAGGCCAGTTAATCTCATTTTATAAACTGCCAACATGTAGTGACACTTTCCTCTTTTTATGATGAGTTTCATCAAACTAAGGTGCCGGTTCTGGTTTATAATTCAATCCATTTTACTGACTCACAAAGGGTGGAGTAAAATGACAAAGTCCTTTGGTCCTTCAGTCAGAGCTTTTTCATATTACTAGGTGATTATGCATTTATCTTCTTACCCACATAAGGCAATGCCTGAAATCATGGTCAATAATTACCACCCTAGAACTGACTTTTATGTACAGTAGAGCAATATTCACATAAGGAAATGTGTAATATATTGGATCAGAAGGAATGAATAAAACTAAGACTGTCATTAAAGTGAAGGAAAAAAGAAAATCAAGATTTGCCAGCTCCAGGCTTGGCCAAAGTCAGATTCCATTCAGCAGCAAAAGCACAGCCTCACTTCCACTGCTTACATGATTATGTGCCTGAGATAAAACCATGGGAAAAGGCAAAAACAGCAGGACAGTGCTTACGTTATAAGCAAGTATCTGTGGATGCAAACATTTTCAAAACTTCAGGAGAGAAGCAATTAACACTGCTGCCCCAACAATTCTCCAACCTGCGTGAAAGCATTTTCTAGCTCTAAATTCAGCCATTTTAACAGGGTAGGGCATTTCCCTTTATTCCTACCCAGCTTCATGTGTTTGCCTTTTTCAAGCTACGGTTCCCATGCTGCCATCCACTTCAGGGTGGCTGACGTAATTCAGCGTTGTGATTGTTAGACATCTTAGAAAGACAGGATATGCCGCATGAACCTAAAAAGTCAATGCTGAATAAGCTATTATCTTAATGTTCATACACTCAGGTGTCTACTTTGAAGCTCACAAGCGAGATCTTTGATTGTCAGCCTCTAACAGTCACTCTTGCACATCAGGAAAAAAATTAATAATGATAATAATAATGACAGTATTTGTTAAGCGCTTACTGAGAGTCAAGCACTGTTCTAACCACTGGAGTAAGATATACGCTAATCAGTGTGGACAGAGTCCAAATCCCATATGGAGCTCACAGTCTTAATCCCCATTTCACAGATGAGGTAACTGAACCACAGAGAAGTGAAGTGACTTGCCCAAGGTCACACAGCAGACAAGTCGTGGAGCCGGGATTAGAACCCAGGTCCTACCAACTTCCAGGTCCTTGCTCTACTCACTAGGCCAAATCTTCAAATCTTCTTCTACTATTCTAACATCTACTCTACTTTGATTTAGAAAGTCTTTGTCTTCATCACACCTTTCCTACTGAATTCAATTTCACAGAAATTATTCAAGGCACTTTTTTTAATTTCATTTTTCTTCATCCTGACAGTGACCAATAGTCACCCAAACTGCCAATATAGTAGGAGATGAATTAGAAGCTTCTATTTAAATGTAGCAATACAGTTTTAGCACTGTGCAAGTCTACTCAGAAAACAAGCTCTCTGCCTTCATGGATACTTAACTGAACAAGGTAAATGTGTATTTTACCCTTTTTCTCCATATGAAGGCAGATGGAGAAACTTCAAGCCCCAGGTTATTGCTGAAGGAGAGCTAACACCTGGGATTTCTTTGTTGTTTTTTGTTTTTTCCAACATTGATAATATAGCTAAAAGTACCCCAATATTGTATTGAAATCTATTGCTGTATGTGGGAATCAGAAAAACCAAAGCTTTGGTCCTTCTAGAATGTAAGCTCCTTGTGGACAGGGAACAAGTCAACCAACTCTGCTCTACTGTACATTCCCAAGTTACACAGCAAGTGCTCAGTAAATGATTAATAGGTCAATCAATCAATCAGTTTATTGAGCATTTATCATGTAGAGAACACTGTACTAAGCGCTTGGGAGAGTACAGTATAAGAGAGTTGGTAAAGATGTTCCCTGCCCACTAGAAACTCACAGTCTAGAGGGGGAGACAGACAGTTCCTTCAGGTGTGACCTAGGGTTTAGGTGTTTCTATCGGGCCTAATGTCTATTGTTCTCTGGATTCAAAGATGGCACTTTTGTCAGGGAATTGTATTTTTTCATAAATCTATGTGACTATGGCTGATAAAAACAGAATGGTTGTCGAACTCACTTCCATATAGTAACATGTAAAGGCTGGCTGTTGCTGAAAGATTGCATTTGTTATCCTCAGTGCCAGCTACCGTTTTCATTACCCCCTGTGGGCTTCCTGATTTCCTGAAAGCTGAGGTCTAAGAGAGTTTCCCACTTCCAATCACCACACACCAGGCTGATCCATCTGCAAATCAGAGGAGCCATTTTTAAGCTCTGGATAAACTTTCAGGGCTGCAGTTCCAGAATAATAATAATAATGGTATTTGTTAAGCACTTACTATGTGCCAAGCCCTGTCCTAAGTGCTGGGGTAGATACAAAGTAATCAGGTTGTCCCTCATGGGGCTCACAGTTTTAATCCCCATTTTACAGATGAGATAAATAAGGCATAGAGAAGTTAGGTGGCTTGCCCAAGGTCACACAGCAGACAAGTAGTGGAGCTGGGATTAGAACTCACGACTTCTGACTACCAAGCCCATGCTCTACTATTGCACAGACTGACACTTGTGTGACTAGCTCCATATCAGTTCCAATGTCACTCACAGGGCTGCAGCAACGGGTGCTGGGCTGGGAAGCAACTTGACATTCACCCCTAAAGGCTTTGAGTTGAAGCCAAGCCCTTGGTTGCTATGCCCCTCCCAACTTCCATGGAGTTGCTACCTAAGCTATCTCCCTACTGATCATTGCAATACCATATCACTCAATATTTTACTTCAGAATGCTTGTAAACACTTTCTTCCCACTCAGAATCAGTTCACCATGGAGCTGCTGTTTGGGTGTCTTACTTAGTGCTGGGGAAGTATAGAGTAACCAAGTGACATATTCCCTGATGAGATGGAGCTTACACTCTGATGGAAGACAGGGACACAATATTGACATCTAGGTGGTCCAAATAAATTCATCAGATGAGTGCTAAGGTGGGTGGAAATAAATTTATTAGAGTGAGGTGATGTGGTTCAGTGTGCTGGGAAAGTAATCAGGGAAATCTTGTTGAAGGATTTAGGATTTGAACCTAGGGAGAGCTGTGGTCTGTCTGATGTGGGGAGGAGCAGAGTTCCTATACCGAGAGCATCAAAGACAAATGTGGGAGAGTCGAGTGGAAGGAACAACTAGAAGGATGGTTTGGGAAGAATGAAGACAGTATGTTGGGGAATAGCAGGTGGAGAGCAGATAGGGCAGGAAAGGCCAGACGGTGGAGAGTCTTGAAGCCAATTATGTGGATTTTTGTTTGATACAAAGAGACATGAGGAGACACTGGGGGGCTTTAGGAAAAAGAGAAATGAAGACCAAGCCCATTTCAGGAATATGATCTAAGTAGCTTTGAACAGTTTGAACTGGAAATGGGAGAGGTAGGAGTCTAGAAGACCAGTAGTCTAGGCATGGCGAGATCAGAGCTTGTACCAGGGTGATAGCAGAGAGTAAACAGCAGAGTCGACAGCTCTTGTGCAGTAAAAACTGGCTGGATTAGGCAGTAGACTGAATATGAGAGTTGGAGATAGTGAAGAGTTGAGGATGTCAACATGGTTTTTTATAGAAATAAAGGCAGTTGGACAGTACTTTGCTCTATAAAACATTGCTACAATCTACATTCTCTTAAAGACCTGCTGGATTTCTTGATTTGGCTTCCTACCTTGCTGTCTATCCCTGAATCATTAAAGCAGTAACCATATTAGGTTGTATATTAGAGATATTTGGCTGTGTCTGGAGTTTGCCAGATTTAAATTGTTCATAATCTCAGTCTTCTTGGTCTTCTCAGATTAATTCAATACAAAGCACATCACTGACTCTGAAAATCAACTCATAATCATCTGCAAGACTTGAGTGTGTGCTTCTGGGGCACAGTCATTATCGTGGGGATCACATAATGGTCATTCAAAGATAAAACAGGTTCTTAGAGAATTCCACTAGGCAGTTTGACCGAGTGCAAAGGACATGGACCTGGGAGTCCATAGACATGTGTTCTAATCCTGGCTCTGCCACTTACTCACTGGGTGACCTTGGGCAAGTAACTTAATTTACCTGTTCCTCAGTTTCCAAATTTATAAAATGGAGATTATATACCCACTCTCTCCCTGGGGTGACAGGCAGTTCAACTAGCCCTTACACCCATGAAGGGGAAGAGGATGTTAGGAGAATCACTCCACTGGGTCCCTCCCTGAAGGAAGTACAATTAATGTCTTGGAGGGCAGTATGTGGAGCCAAGTTAATCACAGGGAAAAATTGGGAAAGTGTGTGGGAAAGGCGGGGAGCGGGGGAAGGAGTGGTTACAGGTAATTGGGGAAGAAGATCCTTGGTCATTTTAAAACTGAAGCTTACAAGCCTTGGGCCTGGAAGAGCAGGACGTGGGGAAGACTCTTTGCAAAGAGAAGGATCAGAGAGAATCAGAGGAGAGGGTTAGGATATCCAAGAGGCTTGGAGTACAGTTAGGACTCCAGAAGAGTGAGACTCCTGCCCCTCAGACATACCGAGACAGTAGGACCAAATTAACGAGAGCCAGGGGGAAGTGTTAGATCTAAAGAAAGATGGTTTAGACTGAAATCGTTTCAATGTTACCAAATTAGTATTGCTATTAAACATCATTGAGATCTCTGATCTTGGTATCTGCCTGTGGTAGAGCTGGAGAAGTTCGACATGACAAGAAGAAGCGTGGACCTAGGGAGCGATCGGAGGGAGTGCTTTTTCTGTGAATTTACTGTAGCCATCCTGGGAGCTGGGAAGTAGATGAGGCCCCTTTTGTCCCCTCTCTTTCAAAGAGATGCATGGCCTTCAAATGAGGGATGGTGGTAACGCTGTGGGTGGACACACTTGGGATGCATGGGGCAGAAAGTCCCTAAAGCTGGCACTTCTAGAAGAGAACACTGGAGGGTTTTAGGATCCAGAGGAAGCTAACGGGTGCTCCAAAAGTTACTCGGAGGCTGTTTTGGCCAGGATTTAGTGCTGCCAATCTTGGAAATGCCACACCCTCCTACTTAGACTGTGTGGGACTGGAATATATCTGACCTGATTAACATGCATCTACCCTCGAGCTTAGTACAGTACTTGCCACACGATAAATTCTTAAATACCATTTACAAAAAAAAGAAAACCATTCTCACACCAGGTCCCAGATTTCTTTTCAGTTCTTGACCTTGGTTATTTATAATTGGTTGAACAAGACTGCATTGTTGTGTTTAGAGGGAGAGAATTGAACCCAAATCCAATAGAGTCAACTATACTCCTGTGAAATCATCTTAGAATTGGGATCCATCTATTAGGGAGCCAAAATTTCTTGATAATAATAATGATAATGATTATGGTATGTAGTGGTTATTATCTGTGAAGCGCTGTTCTAAGCACTGGGGAAGATGCAAGTTAATTAGATCAGACAGAGTCCCTAGACCACATGGGACTCACAGTCTAATTGGAGGAAGAACAGCTATCAAATCCCCATTTTGCAGGTGAGGAAACTGAGGCACAGAGAAGTTAAATGACTTGCCCAATATTACATAGGCAAGTGGCGGAGCAGGATTAGAACCCAGGTCTTCTGACTCCCAGACCTGTGCTCTTTGCATTCGTCAGTGCTACTCCTCAATATTTCTCCCTACAATTCTCCTTTGCTGCAAAGGTTACATTTGCTATGCCCCACTGTGATCTGAGCCTACAGTGCAATTCTGGGAGTATCTGGTCAGCTGTGTCCTTTAGTAGTCAATCCCAGAAGCGTCTGGCTAGGGTCTAATCCACCTTGGAGATTAGGCAGATTCCATGACATTTTCCAATAAAATCTTTTCTCTTTACTTTGGAAAATAGTGAAAATGGTGGCATCTTTGAAATCTCATGGCATTTTTTTCCTGTGATCCATTGGTTGAGGAAGTGCTTGTTCAGGCCATTCAGCAGCACATCCTTTCACTTCTCACAGATGTTGGCAGGCCTGGCAGTAGAAACTACTATTGAACAGACATGTGTAATGAGCTTTATTTTATTTAAGATCATTTCAAAACTTTTAATATTAATGAAGGGGAATGTATTTTATTTTTTGTTGGGAGAGTAGTAATGGATAGGGTGTGATTGTGAAAGGTGCATTTGATTGGATTATGTGCTTTCCTGGAAGCCCCTATCTAATCATCCTCCACCCAACTAAAGGGTTTGATTTACAACCTGCTGTGAGTCACACTTTCTGATTGGTTTCTGCAGCAGAGATCTAATTTGTTTGGTACAGCTGCCAATCCTATCAGGCAATCTGATAGAGATTGAGTGTGTGGGGGTAGGGGAATCCAGGCAATTTCCCCACGAGCCTCAAACACCCCCAAGAACCTCACAAGACTGCGTTCCAGATCATGGGGAGGGGGAAAGGTGGGGAGCAATTTACCCCACAGGCCTAAGAATGCTGCATTCTGGCTCTTCGTTGGTAGTGGGAGTGGTGGGTGGCGGGAGGGAGTGTTATGTCTACACCAGCACCCCAACACCAATAGATCCTGTTCCTCCAGAGAGTGGAGATAAGGTTCAGGGGTATTCTGAGGGTGTCAACCCACCCCTGCTCCTCCAGAGGATGGAGAAGAGGGGTGGAAGGGGATATCGAGTGTCTAAGAAAGATGGGGTAGGAGCAGGCAATCAAAAAATTCCCCACCCTCCCTCTTCCCTTACTCCAATCCCTTGTAACTAGGATGCCAGCTACATAGTTTAAACCCACTAGACAATGCAGAAAGCAAGGAGACAGGGCAGCTGCTTATCAGGTCACCTTGAAGGACTTCACATGATAAACAAGTCTTTTTAAAAATGACACAAAGCCTTTGTGGTACCATGATATGCTTTGTTTTCCCATCATCTGTTCGATTTCCTAATTAAGTGTGATCCAGACTCTATAAAAGAGGGGAATGCACGTTATAGGATTGGGACCGATAAACTCCAACATTTGTTTTGGTTAAAGAATCTTAATTTTAATCTTAATCCTCCTCCTCCTCCTCCTCCTCCTCGTTAATCAGTTGATCACTTGCCTACTGTGTAAGACACTGAGTTAAGCACTTGGGAGGGTTCAATGGAGTTAGTAGGCAAGAGCTAGGCCCTCAAGCAGCTGTGTGACATAAAATTGCAAAAGAAAATATCCAAAAATACCAATCTATATGAATTTTCACTAGTTCTAGGGAAAGAAATAAGAATAAATGGAATCACTATGATGTATTTTTTCCCTGGCCAAACCATGAATCACGGGGAATTGTCTAGGGCAAATCTTGTGTTCAAAGTGTGCAAGACTTGAGTTTACTTGAGATTGCTTCACATTTGGCTTAAGCCTTCTAGTTTTTCATATGACCTTGAGTAGTCTGTCAACCATATAGTCCTCTTCTGCTTGCTTTTTGCAGATTATTTTAAAGAACAGATTATCTTCCTTAGATCAAAATAGAGTTATGGGTCCTAAAACCATCAGAGCTACTCTGTCATGATGGTCTTTTGCCATCTGAGGCTAGATTATGAACATCTCTATATAAATGGATATTCTCGTGGGTTTGTCTTTCAGACTGCTATTTCCTATCAGTCAATAGTATTTATTGAGCACTTATTGTGTGCAGAGCACTGTACTAAGTACTTGGGAGAGTACAATATAACAATAAACAGACACATTCCCTGCCCTCAACAAGTACACTTGCAATCAAAGACTACTGAGTAATGAGAAATCCCATTAACTGCAGAGAAATTTCAAAAATTCCACTAGACCTGACTTGGATGAAAGATTTTGAGAACGATATTTTTTCTTTTCTGCTTAACATTACAGAAGGATGCTACCTCAGTGATCATTCACAGCAGCTTTCCAATTAACTTGATTCAAGCCAGTGACTAGGACACAGTTAATTCAGTCAATCAATATTATTTACTGATTGACACAGTAGGAAGCCCTTGAAATGGTATGAATCAGTAGAAGCTATAATTAAAGAGCTTAAAACCTAGTTGCGGGGGGGGAAGCGGAAATGAGGCACAAATCATTTGCAGATAGGAGACAGGAGAAATTAATATATATATACGCATTATGGATATAAATATACACGAGTTATAGTATGTAACTGTGTGTGTCTGTGTATATGTACATATATAAATATACACATATCTTCAGTCAGTAGTATTTATTGAGCAATTATTGTGTGCAGAGCACTCTACTAAGCTCTTGGAATAGTACAGTATAACAGTAAACACATTCTCTGCCCATAAAGAGCTTCAAATATAGATTCTTGGATATACAGCTATTGTCTTGCATTTGAAGAAGTGTGGGGAATATGTCTATATAGGCACTGACATAGGCTAGGGCAGAGGAGATGCTATTTGTAAGCTCTCTGAGGGCAGGGATCATGTCTACTAACCCTATTGTATGGTGCTCTCTCCCAAGAGCTCTTTACAGTGCTCTGAATACAGTAAGTACTCCAGGAATACTCCTGACTGATGGATTACTGTCCCCTAGCCACTCTCAACATGTCTGTAACTTTGCTCTGTTCTGGGCCACAGGCCCAGTCTAGGGAGGGGAAGCTTTAGGGTGAGAATTTGGAAGAGTCACTGTGGGGAGATCAACAAAGAGTAGACAGGTCTGGAATCCAGCTAACAGACTCCAAGAGAAATAGGAGCCACTGTGGGTAGGTGATGTGAGGAGATGAATCAATCAATAAATAGTATTTATTGAGTGCTCAGAGTGCTCAGAGTACAAAATAACAGACTTGTAGACACATTCCCTGCCCTCAATAAGCCTACAGTCTAGAGGGAGAAACAGATATTAATACAAGTTAATTATGGATATTTACATAAGTGATTTGAGAATGAGGGAGGGGAGAATAAAGGGAGAAAATCATGGTAATACAGAAGGGAGTGGGAAAAGAAGAAATGAGGGCTTACTCAGGGAAGACCTCTTGGAGATGTGCCTTTAATAAGACTTTGAATGTTGGGAGAGCAATTGTTGGAAATGAAGGACATTCCAGGCCAGAACTAAGGTGTGGGTGGCATCAGTGCCAAGATAGATGATATTGTGGTATAATGAGTAGGTTGGCATTAAAGAAGTGAAGTGTGTGGGCTGGGTTGTAGTAGAAGAGCAGAGGGGTAACATAGGAGAGGGCAAAGTGATAGAGTGCATTAAAACTTTGATGTGGAGGTGGATGGGCAACCACCAGAGGTTCTTGAAGAGTGAGGAAATGTGGACTGAATATTTTTGTAGAAAAATTATTTGGGAACTAGAATGAAGTAGGAAGGTCAGCAAGGAGGTTGATACAGTAATCAAGGTGGGATAGGATAAGTGCTTGTATTAATGCAATAGCAGTTTGGCTGGAGAGGAAAGGGTGGATTTTACCAATATTGTGAAGGTTAAACCGAAAGGATATAGTGAAAGAGTGAATATGTGCACTGAATGAGAGAGATGAGTCAAGATTGATGCCAAGGTTATGGACTTGTGAAACAGGAAAGACAGTGGTGCTGTCTACAGTGATGGGAAAGTCACAGAGAGGATAGGATTTGGGTGGGAAAATAAGAAATTCCTTTTTGAATATGCGAAGGTTGAGGTGATGGCAGAATAACCAAATAGAGATGTCTTGAAGGCAGGAGGAAATGTGAGATTGCAGATAGGGAAGGAGATCAGGGTTGGAGATGTGGATTTGGGAATCAAACACAGAGAGGTAGTAGTTAAAACCATGGGAGTGAATGAGTTCTCCAAAGGAGTGGGTGTAGATGGAGAATAGAAGGGGATCCAGAATTAAACCTGAGGCCTCCCACAGCTAGAGGTTGGGAGGCAGAGGAGGAGACTGAGAAAGAAACTGAAAACGAGCGGTCAGAGAGATAGAAGGAGAAGCAGCAGAAGTCAGTATCAGTGAAGCCATGGTTGGATAATGTTTTCAGAGGCAACTGAGAGGTCAAGGAGGAATAGGATGGAGTAGAGGTCATTGAACTTGTCAAGAAGGAGATCATTTGTGAACTTTGAGAGGGTGGATTCTGTGGAGTGAAAGGGATGGAAGCCCGATTGAAGGGGGTCAAGGAGAGAATTGGAGGAGAGGTAGATTTTGAGAGAAGGCAGGCGACGTCCTCCTGAGATACTGCTAGGAAGATGGAAGAGTTGAAGAAGGGGCAGATACGGGGAGGACCTGGACAGGAGCAGGGGAGATTTTAGGGAGATCACACCTGAGAGTTTCAATTTTCTCAAAAAAATAGGTGGCCAGGTAATTAGGGGCAAAAGATGGGAGAGGCAAGGAAAAAGGGTGTTTGAGGAGGGAGTTAAACATCTGGTACATCTTGGGAGGGCAGTTGACACGGATGTTAATCAGGATGGAGAAATAATTTTGCTGGGCAGAGTTAAACCATGCATTTATGGACTTGAAATGAACAAGGTCAGCCTGATGTCTAGGTTTCTGCCAGCAGTACTCTGTGGCTCTTGCACATTAGCAAAGGAAGCATTCTGTTGGGGTGATCCAGGGCTCTGTGTTAGTAGTATGAGACTGATGAAGTGCTAGGTGAGTGAGTGAGTTGATTTCAGTGGAGAGAGTGGTGTCAAGGATGTCAATTTGGTCATCAAGGGAATTTAGTTTGGGTATGGAAGCTAAATGGGGACTGATGACTTGAGAAAATTGAATAGGATTAAAAATCAGCAGTCTCTGTAAGGGGAAAGGACAGATCTGTGGAGAGGAGGTGTGTGGGAGAACAGGCAGGTGAGTAGGCTGTGGTCAGATAGAGGGATTTCAGAGTTGGTGAGGGTAGAGATTGTACAGTGCCTAGAGAAGATGAGGTTGAGTGTGTGTCTGAGGTGGCGAGTGGTCAACCTGGTATGGAGAAGGGGATCAATGGAGTTGAGGAGTGATAGAAAGCTGTCAGCCTTCAGAGGAGACTGGGGGATAGGGATTCGGGGTACAAAGAATAAACTAGGCCATCTGTCTGAACATATTCCCTGCCTCCTCCCCAAGTTTGCCCCACTAGCTAAGGGAGTCAAGGTCAGCACACTGTACACTTAAACAAGAAAATGATCACCATTTCAAGTAACCTGGAAGCCAGTCTCCATGTCAAAATTAGCCCAACATGACAATCACTTGCAAGGAAATTAGTTTGTCCGCTGGGTTGCCCATCAGCTTTCATTCCCTGGGAGACCGAGCATCCCGTCATCCCGGAACCATTTCCAGCAGCTTAATAATTGAAAGGAAGTTTAGAAGGAACAGCGATTCCCTCACATGCCACTGATCCCTCCTCCCCTTCCCCATCAAAGAAGGCTGAGCATCAAATAGGGAGATGTGATGTAGGTGAGAGGTGTGGAGAAGCAGCATGGCTCAGTGGAAAGAGCACGGACTTGGGAGTCAGAGATTTTGGGTTCAAATCCTGGCTCCGCCACTTGTCAGCTGTGTAACTTCGGGTAAGTCACTTCACTTCTCTGTGCCTCAGTTACCTCATCTGTAAAATTGGGACTAACAACTGTGAGCCCTACATGGGACAACCTGATAACCTTGTATCCTCCCCTTTGCTTAGAACAGTGCTTTGCACAGAGTAAGCGCTTAACAAATGCCAACCTTAATTAATGTAGCGGCAGATACTGAATAAACACAGAAAGTGGATGAATGGTGTGTTCTCTCGCTTCAGCCAGGGGCAGCACAGAATCAAGGAGAGGAAAATCCACCTATGCTGCCTCCTTTCAAACCCACATAGCAGAGGAGAACACAACTTCCAAGTCAATGATTGAAAAACAGTAGAGTAAAGGTGCAGTGATAGGAAAAATATGGGGGGAGGGAATTAGCTCCCCTGCAATGATTGGATGTAACTTTGGGCAGGTCCTCTAGATCCCATGTCTGATTAGCTGTTAGTACATGATGTAATTCCGGATTTTATTTATCATGGTCTTTTGCGAACCCAGGGGTACACCTGTCTTTAGAAGCAGCATGGCTTAGTGGAAAGAGCACGGACTTGGGAATCAGAGGACATGGGTTCTAATCCCAGCTCTTCCACCTGCCTTCTGTATGACCTTGGGCAAGCCACTTAACTTCTCTGTGCCTCAGTTACCTCATCTATAAAATGGGGATTAAGACTGTGAACCCCACATGGAACAACCTGATTACCTTATATCTACCCCAGTCTTAGCACAGTGCTTGGCATATGATAAGTGCTTAAATACAAAAATTATTATTATTATTATTATTATTATTAAACCTCTGTTTATGGGGGCAATCATTCCATCCCTGAAATTATTCCCTTTGAAGAGCAGGCAAAAAAAGAGGCCGCCTATCTAAATTGCAGTGACTTATTTTGAACTCTCTTTTTCTAAAAACACATAACTGGTTTTGCTCCATTTTGAACAATTTATCATCCAAATTCCCCAAATTTATAGTGGGGGTTATTATTAGCTTGACAGTAAAAGTCTCATCAAATTTAACATCCTACATATGCAGGGCAAAGTGTTTAAGCTGCAAATGTGGCAATATGGTTGTAAATACCGACTCTTTTGAGTCGTGTATTTATTTTCTCATATCACCTTTAAATAACTATTCTATTTTGTTTAGCCTGGCCCTTCCCCAGTCTCAAAATGGGCTCTCTGTTTCCCAAATGGCAGTGCTCTTTGGGATTCTTTCTAAAAGAGTCAGGGGGTAAGGAACTCGGGCCATTTTTGTTCTTATTCTGTTCCAGACGGTTCCTATTGGCAGTACGGGGAGTCAGGCACTCCACTGGGCTGACCTTTGACCCTTGGCAAAGAACGATGGCTTCACTCAGGAGCACATCAGGGAATTGACTCTGTCCAATGGGTCTCCAGTATATTCTAGGATCGCTTTGAAAATAAACGTCAAGGGGACTTTATGTGAGAGCCCTGAGGTACTTGGGCGAATTGGAAGTCCCCCCCACCCAGGCCCGCGAAGAATAAGGACAGATTGTAAGTTCAAATAAGGTCTCATTAATTTGTTCCCACATTGAAAAAGAGCATAATTCATTCTGAGGGGCAAAATTCATTTTTACAGCTGAATAAGCTCTCCCTTTAAGTTGTTTTAAAAGCAAAATACATGATAAAATAATCATTTGAGGGTAATAAACACACCCAGGTACTGCTGCTGTTCCTTCGTCCATTTAAGCCTGAAATGTCTCAGTAGGACCACCTGTGTTTTTTGGCCCACATCCAATAAAACCTCAGATTTTGTGCGCTGATCTTGAGACCTGGTGCATTCTTGGATCTCCTAACCAACATGAGGCAACAAGGCCATTGGAAACTTAGCGAAAATATCAACAGTGGGAAGAGCCAGTTAGTTTATGGCCTGACCCTCAATCCTGCACACCCTGACATCAACATTATTTCTGGTGTACCAAGGGAATACTTCCACCTCCAGAGTGAGAGAAGGCCATTGGAGGGTAAATCTGCTTATTTCCCCCAAGGCAATTGAAGAATCTGCAATACACCACGAACTACATGTTTTTAGTTCATAAAACATCCCTTTTGCTTCAAAAAGAAGCAGCATGGTGTAGTGGATAGAGCACTGGCCTGGAATTCAAAGGTCATGGTTCTAATCCCGGCTCTGCCATGTTTATGCTCTGTGTGACCTTAGGCAAATCACTTCACTTCTCTGTGCCTCAGTTACCTCAGCTGTAAAATGGGGATTGAGACTGTGAACCCCACGTGGGACAGGGACTGTGTCTCACCTGATTTGTCTGGATCCACTCCAGCACATAGTAAGCGCTCAACGAATACCATAATTATTATTAAAATTATCATCGGAATGATTAATCATGCTAGCACGTTCGTAGTAAATGCACATGTTGAAGAGGTTCGACTGAATTGGAAAGACATGGCCCCTCTCTGGTCACTTGGTAAAGGATGGGGACACAAAAAGAGGAAAATTCAATAGGCTATCATCATTGGTATTTACTGAGTGCGTACTGTGGGTAAAGCACAGTACTAAGCATTTGGGAGAGTACAGTACAGCGAGCTTACAGTCTAAAGGGAGAGGTAGACATTAATATAAATAGATAAATTGTGGAAATGCATGTAAGTACTGGCAGGCTGAAGGAGGAGCAAACAAAGGCAGCAAATCCAAATGCAAGGATGATGAAGAAGGGAGTGGGAGGGGAGGAAATGAGAGCCTAGTCAGGGAGGCCTCTTGGAAGAGATGTACCTTCAAGAGGGAAGCAGCATGGCCTAGTGGAAAGAGCAAGGGCTTGGGAGTCAGAGGACATGGATTCTAACCCTCACTCCACCACATGTCTGCTGCGTTACCTTGGACAAGTAACTTTACTTCTCTGGGCATCAGTTCCCCTCTCTGTAAAATGAGGATTCAAACTGTGAGCTCCCCATGGGACAGGAACTGTTCCAACCTGATTATCTTAGAACGGTGCTTGGCACATAGGAAGCACTTAACAAATACCACACAATTAATAAGGCTTTGAAGTACAGGGGAGGGGAGAGAATGATCATTGGTTATGAAGAGGGATGGTGTTGTAGGCCAGAGGCAGGGCGTGGGTGAGAGATCTGCAGTGAAATAGACGAGATCGAGGTACAGAGAGTAGGTTGGCTTCAGAGGCCTCTGAAGTTCCTCTGTAGCTGGGTTGTAGTAGGAGAGCAACGAGCTAAGGTAGGAGTGGGCAAGGTGATAGAGTGCTTTAAAGCCGATTGTGAGGAGTACATTTGATGAGGAGGTGAATGGGCAGCCACCGGAGTTTAAGTGAGTTAAGTAAACACTTTGTTATCCATCCTCATATCAACCAGAAAACTCTAATATATTCTTCATATTTGAAAAAAAAAATACCACTGGTGGTGAAGTTCACCGATGAGTGCATGCATGGCTGGAAAGGTCAGGGTGGGATTGATGGTCCCAGCCACACTGGGTACACAAAAAGACTGCTCTTTGTGTTGAAAGACCACAGGCCTGGAGTCATATTAGAACCTAGCTTTGCCACTTGTCTATTGTATGACCTTAGGCAAGTCACTTCACTTCTCTGTGCCTCAGTTACCTCATCTGTAAAATGGGGATTAAGACTATGAGCCCCAGGTAGGACACAGACTGTGGCCAAAATGACCTACCTCAGTATTCAGCAGAGTGCCTGGCATAGAGTAAATGCTTAAGAAATACTACTGTAAAAAAATAATATTTTACATTCCTACTAGCTTGTAGTATGCTCCAAATTGAAACGTTTTGCCTAGGCCTTCTGGTTGCTTGTAGTCTAAAGAGAGAGCACTAAACCAGGCAAAATATTGGATAAACACATAACTATTCCAAGTAGAGGAAAAATCAGAGAGTTAAGACCAGAAATAAGGTTAGAAGGTACAGAGCTTAGTGTTTGGGGCTTTTGGGCAGGAGGATGCAATCTGCAGGGAGAGCTAGAAGAGAATAGACAGTATGTTGCAAATTGTTATGACAACGCAGCATGGCCTAGTCGATAGAGCCTGGGCCTGGGAGTCAGAAGGACCTGGGTTCTAATCCCACCTCTACTCCTTGTTGGCTGTATGATCTTGGGCAAGTCACTTCGCTTGTCTGTGCCTCGGTTACTTCATGTGTCAAATAGGGATGAGGATGTGAGCCCTATATATGATCTGCTTCCAACCTGATTAGCTTGTATCTACCCCAGCACTTAGAACAGTGCCTGGCACATAGTAAATGCTGAATACTATGATTATTATTATAATGATAATAATTATTATTATTTCCTGGAGGAAGGGCTAGCTAAGGGACATGAAGAGGTAAACTTGGCAGGAATTGTTTTTTGTACATAGTAAATGGCATAAGTGAAGAAGTTCAATCAGAATAGTGCAGGTTGAGCCAAAGACCCAAGAAGGAGTATAAAGAAAGCAAAAAGACATTTAGGACCTCTTGGAGACTTCAGAAGGGGCTTGTCCAGGGAAGCTTGATCTGTGGCCCAAGGGAAGCTTTTCTAAAGCTCTGGGAGTAGCAGCCAAGTAATAGCAATGACAACTATTAAGCACTTACTATGTGCCACTACAAAATGGGGTTGATATAGGTTATGAAATCAGAAACTGTCCCTCACTAGACAGGGCTAACAATCTATTTTATGCCCATTATACTATTTCCCCTATCCCTAATCCACTTTAATGTCCGTCTAACTCTAATAGACTAGATGCTCCTTTTAAGTCTGGGTCATATCTACCAACCCTGTTGAATTTTACTTTCTCAAGCACTTATTATAGTGCTGGGCCCATAGGAAGTGCCCAGTAAATACCACTGATTAATGTGCAGAGGAAACTGAGGTCTAGAGAGGATAAGCAACTTGACCAGGTCACACAGTAGGCCAGTAATGAAGCCAGGTCTCTTTTCCAGGTATCCTGACTTCCAGTCCTATGCTCTCTCTCCTAGCCTTTGCTGCCTAATTTGGTTTAGTACAATGCATTGAACTCAGTGGACACTCTGAGTTTAATAGGACTGCTACTATTACTACATTATTATTAGTACTGCTATTATTTCTACCACTACTGACAAAAAAGATAAATGTTTCAACAGCCTGTGTCATTGATTTCAGTAGAACAATGTTGGAATCTCCTTTAAAATGAGTAAAATGGTAAGAAATGGCTAGAAGTAAACAATTCCACAGGGAAATGTAGAAAGTGTCTATCAGTGGGCTTGAAATGGGAAAATCAGGAACAGCAAGAAACCGAAGATCATTTGCAGCTTCTAACAAGGAAACTGAGGCACAGAGAAGTGGTGACTTCCACAAGGTTAAACGCAGGCATGTGGCAGAGTCAGGATTAGAACTCAGGTCCTCTGACACCCAGATCCATGTTCTTTCCATTAGTACATGCTGCTTTTCTAGTAAAATAAGCACCAAACAATGACAGGAAAGGATCCTTCAGATTCACATATTTAATTTTTACCTCTCAAAAACCTTGACTGCCCCTTTCGGGAAATGAAAGTCTTTTTCCCCCAGCTCAGGCTGTCAATCCATCAGTGGTATTCATTGAGTGCTTACAGTGTGCAGAACTGTGTACCAAGCACTTGGGAAGAATACAATACAATGGATTTGGTAGATGTGATCTTGTCCACATGAAGCTGACAGTCTGTGGGGGTGGACAGAAAATACTAAAATATTGATCAAATAAAATAGTAAAATATTAGGGTGTGGCTTCAATGTGACTTCGAATGAGGCAGCATAACAATAACTTTTTTTTAAGCAGCATTTGTTAGGTCCTTACTATGAGGCAAACACTATTCTAAGAGCTGAGGTAGGTACAAGTTATTTAGGTCAGACACAGTCCCTGTCCTGCATGGGACTCACAGTCTAAGTAGAAGAGAGAATAGGTATTCTCCATTTTACGGTTGAGGAAACTGAGGGATAGAGAAGTTAAGTGACCTGCCCAAGATCAGACAGCAAGCAATTAGCAAAGTGAGAATTAGAATCCAGGTCCTCTGACTCCCAGGCCCTTGCTCTTTCCACTTAGGCCACGCTCCTTCTTCACTTTGAGTCACACACAGAAACACACAAGCATGCACACACACAATTCCTAGAAAATATTAGAAAGATGGTCCCAGTGCAGGCATCTTTTTTAATAGTGGAACGGCAGGTTCTGATGGAACCTTTCGAAAAGCTGCCTTCTCCAAGAATGAACATAGGGACCCAGCAGTTTTAGGGAGGAAGCATTTCAGCTTTGTGGTGCTCATAAAAGCATACATCTTGGTAAGATGTTGTCAGAATCTGGCCCAAGATAGTGGAGGAATTTTGTGTGGGCATGTGTTTACTTTCCAAAATAATCCCATCTGGCCGCATGAGAAACGTCCTATCTGTTTCAGCTTTTTAGCAAGCTTAGTTTGAAGAAATACGCTCATTGATTTATCACACTGGACATGCTCAGAGTGACTCATCAGTTTCAATTTGTTACACTGGGTTCTGAGACCAAGGAGGCCCAAAAATCATTTTGGAGACGGTTCAGTGTGGCGATTGATTTGTAGCCTGGGAAACCATAAAGTCTTATATAATGTCTCAAACATCGATAAGTTGCTCGCTCAGATCAGCCATAAAATTTATAGGGCAAGGGAGAGATGGCTGAGGGGAATAGAGAAATTGTTTCCAGCTCAAGCCTAATTATTTTTAAACAAATCTTCCATTCCTTGGAGCCACTGAGATAATTTCACTAGCTCCTCTCTTAGAAAAGGGGTTTTCAAAAAAAACCAAAAACCTTTCTAACCAGTGAACACTCTCCCTCCTCTTTTTTTGTATACATTCCTAGCAGAGTTCATATTTCAGCAAAATGCCATTTTGCAGAAGTTCTATGATCTGCAAGAACCTTGAAAACACTCCAGCACCTCATCATAAAATCTACAGAGAAAATGTGAAATGCACTGAATTATCAGTCTCTAAATGTAGTGAACAAAGAAACATCTTGGTTAAATTTGCCATGGAGCTTCACGACTCTTGCCTGTTATCTCTGTTGGTAATGCCGAATCCGTTTGTCATCTCAAACAGGGAATTACCCCCCATCAATCAATCAATATTTATTGAGCACTTACAGTGTGCAGAGCACTGTACAAAGCACTAGGGATACAACACAATGTACAAGGAGCTCACCTATCATCCAGCTGACTTTCCCCAGGCCCAGCTGGGGATTGGAGCAGTCTGAGTGACAAGCAGACCATATGCCTAGGGCATAAGTGCTCCTGTTTATCCAGCTTGCAGTGAAGCTTTAGACCCAGGATGCCTAGCAGAATTCCCATCACAACTACATCTGTCCACTGTCTGGATCCTGGAGTCTTTGCACTCTCCATTGGACAGCCCCTTATAGAAATATGGCCAAAATGGAGTTGACTGGATGTGAGTCTATCCCCTTTCTGGGCCATTTACTTTTTTAAGTGTCACTCTTCTAAGTGATGGAATAGATACAAAATCATTAGGTCAGACATGGACGGTCCCCGTCCCAGAAATAGGAGGGAGATCCTCATGAGGAAATTGAGGTTAGGTGACTTGCCCAACCTCGCACGTCAGGCAAGTGGCAGAGTTGGGATTAGAACCCAGGCCTTCAGAACCCAGAGTTGACTCTCAGGCCCATGTTTTCTGGGGCCATCCCACTTTCCCACTAGGTATGGGACCAAATCAGGATCAACCACAAGTGCAATCTACATCTGCACAATTGGAGTTGTGTCCCCATGAGTCACAGTCTATCAGCACGTTTGCTGTTGAAAGACAAGCTCCAGAAGGGGGATGAGTGGAAAGCTAAGGAATAAAAAGCAACATGAGGCAACAGAGCCCCTTCCTGTCTATTCCATCTTATTTTCCAGAATGGCGAGATGGCAGTGCAAATGGCTCTGGGGTTCTCCTCCTGTCCATCCTCCAGCTTGTCGCTACCTACAACCTCAGCTCCACCTCACCTAAGAAAAAAACTGAAATGGCTGCCAAGGCTAGTGGAACCTAGAGAAGCAGTGTAACCTAGTGGAAAAATCACAGGCCTGGGTGCCAGAGGAGCTGGGATCTAATCCTGCCTCCACCACTTGTCTGGTGGTGTGACCTTGGGCATGTCACTTCACTTCTCTGCACCTCAGTTTCCTCATTTGTAAAATAGGAATTTGATACCTATTCCTAAAAATTAGACTGCGAACCCCACGGAAGTATCCAACCTATCTTGTTTCTATCTAGTCCAGTGCTTAATACAGTGCTTGGCACAAATACTTAACAACTATGCTATTACTATTATCAATGGTATTTGTTAAGCACTTACTATGTGTCAAACACTGTTCTATGCACTGAGGAAGATTTAAGTTAAACATGTTAGAGACTTTACCTTGTAAAGAGTCACTTTCAGCACAGCAGACAGGAAGCATAAATGGTATGTAATAGAATTTATGAAGATGCTTAAAGTGTGCCAATTTTGTTGCAAAGGTTTTATATGCTTTTGTGAAGAAAAGTCAGTAAATGAAGGGAAGATTTTATGAGTCTCGTTAACATTCCAGAAACATATATACATTATAATCTCCATCACTAGTTAACTCTTCAAAACATTTCATAATCAGTATGTTCATATTTCCATCTGAATTTTCATCCTATTTCCCGGCCTTTCCACCTTAAAGCAGTTTTGCATGGATTTCTTGTTTGTTCAAGGATATAAGCAGGCAGGCTATCATTGCTGAATGTGCCTGTTGGTACTAGTTGGAGGATATTGATATTAGTACGTTAAGTTCTGCCAGATGATGTGTTTTGGCTAGTACTTAAAGGCAGAATTAGGGAACATTCTTCTGACAGAACAAGCCTGTCGGGATACAGCACCAAGCTGCACTGGGAGAAATAATTTGTGTGCATTCATGTGACATTGGGTTTGGTAAATACTACAGTACGAGATTTCCTTAATGCGAAGTCATGCAAGAATGCAGCCCCTGCATTATAGGAGAATTAGATGAACATGCCTTTTAGATCAAACTCAAGGGAGAAGCCTGAAGCCTGAAGCAAAATGATATTAAAAAATGAGAAAATGCATGATACAGTTAATCTCTGAGTCGTTTGCCTTACAGATGCAGTTCTATTACGATTGCAAAACCAAATGACTCACTTTAAAATCTATACTTTCTTCGATGTAAATGTTGATAACATATCTGTTAAAACCAAAGCCAAACTAAGTGAGCTGATAGAGAAGCAGAGTCTTGACTTCCTGATATATTACCTTTAACAAATTTAAATGGCCCCTGAATTTTGAGTTAGCCAAGTTATGCTCGAGTCTTGCCCTAAATTGAGTTTCGGTTGCAAAACTTATGCTACCATTTCTTGTTCCTAAGAGAGGGGCATTTCAGTGTAAAAAAAAAGCTACCTGAGTCCGATAACTGAAAGTGGTTTGAGGTCATGTGAAATGAAAAGCTATTTAGTGGGCAGGATTTGTAAAATGGGGAATTATCATACTATTAGCAATACTTGCCAAATACGCATCACCAGGTTTTTCCCAGTGGTCAATGATCTTAGTCTCTAGAGTTCCAAGTGAGATAGGGTTGAGAAAGAAAAATGCTGGAAAGGGATACTGAAGGGAGGGAAAGCAGATGCACAGAAAAAGCTAGAAGCAGAGAGACAGAAACAAAGATACAGACACATATGTCTTGTCATATAGCGCCAAGCCGTTTCTGACCCAAAGCGACATCACAGACACATCTCTCCCAGAACGCCCTGGTTTCCATCTGCAATCATTCTGGTAGTGTATCCACAGAGTTTTCTTGGTAAAAATATGGAAGTGGTTTACCATTGCCGCCTTCCGGGCAGTCAACTCGAATCTCCGCCCTCGACTCTCTCCCGTACCGCTGCTGCTCAACATGGGTGAGTTTTGACTTGTAGCAGATGGCCTTTCACTCGCTAGCCACTGCCCAAGCTAGGAATGGAATGGACAGGCCTCTGCTTGACTCTCCCTCCCATAGCTGAGGCTGGTAGAGTCCTGGAAACTCTCCAGGTGCGACCCTGAGTGGGGCAGACACATATAGAATCTGAAGAAAGAAACAGCAAAAGAGAGAGGAGAGAAACAGAGACACTCCCTGCCTTCAGAAGCAGAGAAAGAGAGGCACTGATGATGAAGCATAGGCGTCCGTCACAAATATACACATAATTATATGAACGGATACAAAAGGACTCACCCAGATATTTTCAGCAGAGAGCAGCAGTTTATGGCAACCACAGATAATGGAGAAGAAAAGAAAAGCTAGTCTCAGTTCTCCACACCTGCAGGCTGTTGTCTGGAGATATCTAGGTATCCATATAATTAGCCTATGTTTTCTAAGATGACAGAACTTTTGGTGACATTGTGTCCATTTGTGTAGATTGCTGATAATAGACTAACAATCCATTCCATCTTGTGAGCACAAAAGAGGACTCTTTCCTGGACTAATTGGTCTCCTAGGCTCTGCTCTTCAAGAAAGCTGACAGCTGCCCATCAGGTGCATCTAACCAATGCTGAATTCTCTCAACAGCTCCAACCTCAATTGATCAATCAGTCAATGATATGTATCGAGCACTTGGAATTTTGTGTCTTTGTTCAGTGAAACGATAACAGTGATCTGCACATCTTCTTGTGTCTCTAGACTGTAAGCTCATTATGGGTAGGAAATGTGTCTGCTAATCTTGTTGTTTTGTACTTCCCCAAGTGCTTAGTAATAGTACCAATCAATCATTAATATTTACTATCCCCCTTTTTGGTATTTCATTAGTATTTATTATGAGAGGCATAATATATGAGAGGCAGCATGGCTCAGTGGAAAGAGCACAGGCTTGGGAGTCAGAGGTCATAGGTTCGAATCCTGGCTCCACCACTTGTCAGCTGTGTGACTGTGGGCAAATCACTTAACTTCTCTGTACCTCAGTTACCTCATCTGTAAATGGGGATGAAGACTGTGAGCCTCACGTGGGACAATCTGATTACCCTGTGTCTACCCCAGCGCTTAGAACAGTGCTCTGCACAAAGTAAGCACTTAACAAATACCAACATTATTATTTAAGTGCTTATTGTGTGCAGAGCACAGCACTAGGCCCTTGGGAGGAGTACAAAACAACCAAATGAGTAGACACATTGCATTAAAAGCACTTGCCTTAAGTGTTTGAGAGTAATGCTGGCATTTGTTAAGCGCTTACTATGTGCAAAGCACTATTCTAAGCACTGGGGAGGATATAAGGTGACCAGGTTGTCCCACGTGGGGCTCACAGTCTTAATGCCCATTTACAGATGAGGTAACTGAAGCACAGAGAAGTGAAGTGACTTGCCCAAAGTCACACAGCTGACAAGCGGCGGAGCCGGGATTTGAACCTATGACCTCTGACTCCCCAGCCCATGCTCTTTCCACTGAATAGAGTTAGAAGTCAAGACTACGCAGTAGCAGTTAGGGCATTTATTGAGTACCAGTAAGTGCTGAGAGAAGTTATGAAGAAATACTAAAAAGCTCAAGGTAGCTGCTGGATTGATATGGCTGGAGACATATCGATAACTGGTATTTACTGAGTCCTTACTAGATGTAGAGCACTGTACTAGACTATTGGGAGAATACGAGAGACAAGACTATACAACCTCTGCCCTCAAGAAGCAGCATGGAATAGTGGATAGAGCACGGGCCTGGGAATCAGAAGGTCATGGGTTCTAATCCTGGTTCTGCAACTTGTCTGCAGGGTGACTTTGGGCAAGTCACTTCTCTGTGCCTCAGTTCCCTCATCTATAAAATGGAGATTGAGACTGTGAACGCCATGTGGGACAGGGACTGTGTCCAACCTGATTTGCGTGTATCCAACCCAGCGCTTAGTACAATGCTTTGCACATAGTAAGTGCTTTACAAATACCATAATAATTATTATTATTATTACTATTATCAATATGCATGCTCCTCAAAGCCACCTGTGGCCAGGCATGATGTTTTTAATAGTAATTACAACAATAATAATATTAGTAGTTCTTAAGCGTTTGCTATGTACTAAATGCTGAGATAGATTCCAGATACTCAGATTGGACATAGTCCTTGTCCCACATGGAGCTCTTAGACTAAGTAGAAGGAGAACAGGTACTAAAGACCCATTTTACAGAAAAGGGAACTGAACACAGAAAAGTTAAGTGACCTGCCCAAGGTCACTCAGCAGGTAAGTGGCAGAGTTAGGATTATAACTCAGGTCCTCTGATTCCCCAGCCCGTTTTTTTGTCCATTAGGCCCCATTAATCCAGTAAAATGTGTGTGCAGGAATTCCACATGTCCATGTCTTTGGATTAGTATCTCAAAAACTTTCAATAATATTTTAAATTTTGAAAAGTTTCCCGAAGGATTGAAGCTTCCAGTTCTCTTACTGAATCATCAAACATGATAGTGTAAAATAAGTTGAATGGAACTGAAGACCTTACAGGTTTACTCCACGTTCATGATGGGGAAAAGGTCGGGGAGGTACTTTCAACTCTGACTTGTCCTAATCTCCTCCACAAGAGTAGCCTTTTACAGACTTTTTCATAATTGTGTGTTAGTTCTAAAATATCCAAATCCAATATGGAAGTCTTAAGGTGCCCCTGTATTTGCTGAGGTTAAATGATCACATATACTGTGTTGTGTTATGGTCTAAATTCTTTGCCCAGTCAATTCCATACTTGAATTTCTGATCCTTAGAAATAGAGAATTGCAATTTTCAATTATTGCTACCATTGGAGCTCTATGGTAAAAAATAAGTACACGCTAATCCCAGTTCTACCCAATTATTCTGAATGTAGGTAAATGCAGATCTCTAAACCATATTCTTTATTTTAATTTACTCTTCCTTTGTGTCATCCAACTCTAGAGGAGGGACAATTAAGCTATCTTATCCTCTCAACCACCACAATTGAAAACAATACAACTTCTCTCCTAGGAATTTTCTAGAAGAGAAATTTTCACCTCTTTTACTCCACCTAACCAACTCTTCTCCATTTTCAATTTTCAATTTTCTTTCCTCCCTCCCTTTTTCCTCTTCTCTCTCCTTTTTTTTACTATCCTTCTCTGGTCTACCTTCCTCTTTAGTCCTCTAATCTTCCTCCCACTCCCCAGCTGCACACACCCACTCTCAATTGTCACCCAGAATTCCAGTTGCCTCTTCCCATGAGCTAGTGGTCAGAGGTAAGGAGAGGCCACTTAGATTCCTCACCATGTTCAACTTCAATCTGTCAGTGCTTACTTTCCATCCCTTTGGTAAGGTTTTAACTTTTATAGGCATTCATTACAATGGGGAAATGAAACCTCCCCAAAATGATTTTATTTGCCTGTGTTGTTCAAACAGGATGACTTCGAAATCAGGGGCTTTCTTTCAGTAAAAATTCTATAGGGGAAGGGATTCTTTTATTAGAGGCGAGGGCTTTTATTGACAGTTTTGACAGAGTTGAGATGAAAAGGAACTATATGGTGAATTACTGCTGTTTCTTTTTTCTGGCTGCAGTAGAGAATACCATTGAAGCTGAAACACTGAGCTATAAAATGTGAGACTGTTATCCCCCTAACAAATTAGCACCTGCCTTTGTTTACATTGAAAGTCTCAAGCTATGTAGCTTCTAGAGCTTCACATTCTTGGCTCCCTCTGGCAAAATGAAGGAAAAACCAACACACAAAAAAAACCCCGACCAAGCTCGCATAAAGTTAAAACACATACTTTGGAAGCATATTTTTAAAACATGAATCTGCAATCTGCTTCAATTTTGGCCAACAGAAGACTGAACGTCCTCCTAGGATCACTCATTAGTCTTGTAACATCAATATTAATGGAATCTCTTTTTCCACTATTTAGATTAAAAATCGGTTGAAAGACTAAAGAGCTAAAGAAATAAGTACATTACTGGGATTTCGAAGGTGACACAGCTGAGGATTGAAATAGGGCAGATGGAGTGAATGAAATCGGTGAGAGTAATAAATATAATGGATATAACGGGATGAGGAAGATATAGAAAAGTTAAAAATCTTTGAGGGAAAGTCATAACCAAGGAAGGAATTTACAGTCATTTAAAAGGATTACGTCTTGAAGTGAGATCAAATAAAGGAATAGGAAAGATGATAGGCTGAGAGTTAGACACATTTCCTGATAGAGAAGACATTAAGACACTCAATCAGCTAAGCTCCCAAGATTTGCTATTCCCAAGACAACCTTCTCACTGTACCTCAATCTTGTCTCTCTGACGATTGACCTCTTGCTCACGCCTTTCCTCCTGCCAGGAATTTGCAACTCTCTCCATCCTCAAAGTCCCTCAAAAATTACATCTCAACCAGAAGACTGTCACTGATTAATTGCTCGTCTCCACAACCTATTTCCCTTCCCCATGCTTACTGACCCTCTAATAATTCTGTAAACTCTAAGCTTTTGGCTGCTCACCCCACCTCCACTCCTACCATAACACATATTTGTACTCCACTGCCTTTCCCCTCATTTAATTTATTTTCGGGTCTGTTTTCATCGTTATTCATTCAATAGTATTTATTGAGCTCTTACTATGTGCAGAGTACTGTACTAAGCGCTTGGAATGGACAAGTCGGCAACAGATAGAGACAGTCCCTGCCGTTTGAGGGGCTTACAGTCTAATCGGGGGAGATAGGCAGACAAGAACAGTGGTCATAAATAGAGTCAAGGGGAAGAACATCTCATAAAAACAATGGCAACTAAATAGAATCAGGGTGATGTACATCTCATTAAACAAAATAAACAAAATAAATAGGGTGATAAAAATATATACAGTCGAGAGGACGAGTACAGTGCCTAGGGGGTGGGATGGGAGAGGGGGAGGAGGAGAGGGAAAGGGGGAGAAGAGGGTTTAGCTGCGGAGAGGTGAAGGGGGGGTAGAGGGAGCAGAGGGAAAAGGGGGAGCTCAGTCTGGGTAGGCCTCTTGGAGGATGAGTTTTAAGTAGGGATTTGAAGAGGGGAAGAGAATTAGATTGTCTGAGGTGAGGAGGGAGGGCATTCCAGGACCACGGGAGGATGTGGCCCAGGGGTCGACGGCGGGATAGGCGAGACCGAGGGACGGTGAGGAGGTGGGCGGCAGAGGAGCAGAGTGTGCGGGGTGGGCAGTAGAAAGAGAGATTGTCATTAGATTGTCAGCTCTTTGAGAGGAGGGATCATCATCATAATGATAATAATGGTATTTGTTAAGCACTGAAGAAATGCCATAATTATTATTAATAAGTGCTTATTATGTGCCAGGCACTGTACTAAGCACTGGAGTGGATACCAGCAAATCGGGTTGGACACTGTCACTGTCCCACATGAGGCTCACTGTCTCAATCCCCATTTTACAGATGAGGGAACTGAGTTACAGAGAAGTGAAGTGACTTACCCAAGGTCACACAGCAGTCAAGTGGCAGAGCCAGGATTACATCCTATGCCTTTCTGACTTCCAGACCAGTGCTCTATCCCCTACACCATGCTGCTTCTCTATAGCTACTGACCCTATTTTCTAGTAAGCAATCAGCAGTTGTTGTTTTTGAGTGTTTACTGTGTGCAGAAAACTGTTTTAAATGCTTGGGAGAATACAGTGAAATAGAATTGGTAGACACATTTCCTTCCTACAATGACCTTATTAGCCCCTCATCAGCAAAGTGGGGTAAAGAAATGACAGCTTTTCTGTCTCTCTCAGAAATGTTGAGGATAGCAAGGGAATATGGCATGGTGTATCCTAGCAGTTCAAAGCATTATAGCTCTCCTTCGCCAGCAAACCTACCTTTCTCTTCCTTTCTCACCCAGCCCTCACCACTGTGTTCCGCTCAGTAAACATGAGTGATTGCTTACAAGGATGATTAAACTGTAGGAGGGAATGCTTACCATGGGGATCCTAATTTTGAAATCTGATCTCAGCATGGAACAGGTAGACAATAATTCAGGGTCTTTACTTTTTCTGATCTTTCTGATTTTTGCTCTAACAGAGACTTGAGAATCCAAATTATTACCATTATTTTTATATTTGTTAAGGGCTTACTGTGTGTCAAGTATTCTTCTAAGAGTTAGGATTAAGACAAGTTAATGAGGTCAAACACAGTGTCTGTCAAATAGGTCTCATTGTCAAAAGAGGAGGAGGAGGAACAGATAATCGAATCCCCATTTTACAGATTTAGTTAAGTGACTTGCCCAAGGTCACACTGCAGGCAAATGGAAGAGTTAGGATTAGAACTCAAGTCATCTGACTCCCCAGCTGGTGCCCTTTCCACTAGACCATGCTGCTCCAGTAAAAATGTTTGCACAGCCATGTTTGTGGTGTGTTTGTGTGTGAGAAAGCATATCTCTAAATGTCAGAAACAATGTAGACAATAAGTGATACCCCCCACAAAAAAAGCTTCAGATACGGAAGTAAGAAACAAGAGTAAAAGAGAGGAAGTGTGAAGGGGTTAGAAAAGAATGGAAGGTCAGAAACAAAAGGGGAGAATAAGTTAAGCAATCTAATTTATAAGTCCTAAGCCTCAGTCTCAGCTAGTATATAATGTACTTCAGCAAAACCTTCTAAAGTCAACAAATAAAAATGAAATTCTTCTTTGGGAAACCCCCCAAAATTTGTATTGAGCTAAAAATTGAAAAAAGATTTGTCATCTCTTTGTGGACAAGGATCCTGTCCATCAACTGTATTATTCTTTTCTCAGTGCTAGTGTTCTCCACACAGTAAGCCCTCGATAAATATCACTAATTGATTGATGGACAATTGTTAATCCACAACACTAATTCTATGACAGGGTCTACCAGAAGAACTTAATTGGCATAATTCTGCAACCAAGCATGGATGGGTGGTGTTTTGCTCAGATGGCCATTTCTTCAGATCTTTTACACTCTGGGGCTATGCACAGAGGTACCAAATCCATACAATAAGAATGTCTTTGCTACCAGCTGGTAGCTATGGGGACAGGATGGACAACCACAGCTGGCCCTCCCTGTCTTGTCCTTAGAGAAGCAGCATACCATAGTGAAAAGAACATGGGCCTGGGAATCAGAGGACCTGGGTTCTAATTTCGGCTCTTCCAAATGTTTGCTGTGTGACCTTAGGCAAGTCAGTTAACCTCTCTCTTTCTTGGTTTCTTCAACTGCAAAACGGGGATGAAATCCTACTCCCTCCTACTTAGACTGTGAACCCCATGTGGGTTCACATAGTAAGCACTTAACACATAGCACTTGACACATAGTAAGCACTAAACAAATACCATTTTTAAAAAAGTAGAAAGGAGAAGGGAGAGGAGGAAACAGCTGCTGCAGATGATTTCCTGGTCCTCCCTGGACCTCGGGATCAGGTGTAAGTGGTTCTTCTTGTTCTGGCTGAGAAGCTCCTGTCCTCCTTTCCCTTGCCCAGTTCACCTAGGCAGAAGATCCAATTGGGTTAGGGTTGGAGTTCAATCAGTAATCAATCAATAGTATTTTTTGAGCACTTACTGTGTTCAGAGCACTGTACTAAGCACTTGGGTGAGTGCAGTATCACAGAGTTGGTTGACACATTCCCTGCCCATAAGGCCATAGCTCCAGAACCACTGAAACAATGTGAACATCACAGAGCTGTTCCACACAGGGTTCGTTGGCCACAGGCACAGCCATGAAATCAGGTGGCTTGTGCCACAGCTGAGCTTAGTGGATCCTGTGTGAAAAGGGATGCTGTTATATATCATGTAGACCATTCACATCCAAGTGGAGCCCTGTGACTCCCTGGACAGAACGGATTTAGGGAATATAGGAGGACTGAACTTGGACTGGGTTTTTCCCAACCTTGAAACACAGTGAGAACCAATATGGCCACGATGCTGGAAGGGAAAGAGGAAACAGCCCCAAAGACTATCTCTTTTCTCCTCTTCCTTCCCTCTTTCTTTTTTCCCTGTCCCTTCTTTCCTCCTTCTCTCCCTCTTTCTTTTCCCATCTTTTCTTTCATTCCTTCTTCCTTTCCTCCTCTCTCCCCTCAAACTCCTGCCACTTTAAAGCCCCATTACCAATTTCACAGCCCTGCCCTCCTCAAAATGAAAATTTGGCATCACTGTTCTAGCTGAATGAAATAATGATGATGATGATGATGGTGGTGGTGGTATTTGTTAATACATTCAATCATATTTATTGAGTGCTTAGTGTGTGCAGAGCCCTGTACTAAGCACTTGGAAAGTACAATTCAGCAGTAAAGAGAGAGTACTTCTCTGTGCAAAGCACCACCCTAAATCCTGGGGTAGATAGAAGATAATCAGGTCAAATGCAGTCCTGGATCCATGAGGGGCTCACAGTCCAAGTAGGCAGGAGAAGAGGAATTGAATCTCCATTTTAAAAATGAGGAAATGGAGGCACAGAGAAGTTAAGTGACTTTCCCAAGGTCACACCCCAGAAAAGTCTCCTGATTTCCAGGTTTGTCCTCTTTCCACCAGGCCATGACTAATACAAGCCTCAAGATTCCCTAATCAGCCTCATAAAATGGTGTACCAAGTTGTTTATAGCCCATAGACCACTTCCTTCTCATCCCTGCTCTTGTGGCAGAAGGGAAGTAGGTCTTTGACATTCTGGTAATTTGAGGAATATGTGCAAAATTTCTTACATCGAGCAAATCATGTTCCTTCTTAATCTTGTATTCTATTTCTTCCTTCTGACCTATGTTGAGCAGAAGGAAACTATTAGGCTTTTGGGCAATTGGCAAAAAAAGAGAAAAAAACCCTCCCAACCTCAGCTGGAAATCACATTCTACTCTGAAGCATGGAGATAGATGGATCTTTGAATCTGTAGCTTAGGATATTACCGGGGTATTAGTTACTAATATCATTGCTCACTGCTTACTGCTTTTGGAATCTTACAATACTATCTGTATTACTACTTATCCTGTGTCTGAGTTCAATAGGTTAATTATATACTATGAAAGACTGTTTCCTTATCTGTCTAAATTGCTGCTTTTTAATTTAATTGAGTCTGCTGTAGCTCTTGTGCTATAGCATAGGGCAAATCAAGTAGACTAAATCTATCATTCTGCAATCTGACCTCAGTGAAAAAGGGGAGACCCTGAGGGCCTGAGACCCTGAGTTGACATCTTAATTAGAAAGGCCCCCTCTTACTTTAGGGTGGCTCCTGTTAGGTGGACAAATAGACAACTGCATAAACACGGAAACTACACCCAAATTAATAGGTCTAGTGAACTCTCTCTCCTTGAAGCCATGAACAATGGGAAGAAAGGTTCCACAGAAGATTTGCATCATTTTGAACCACAGCCTGTTTATCCAGCAAAGTCCTTCAAGATAACTTGATAAATAGCCAACACTTGCCACAGAGCCTCATCTATCATCTAGATGGTTTAAGCTATGTGGTCACCTGCCTAGTGATAAGGGGGAGGATGGAGCATTCCATGATCTCTGCTCCTACCCATCTTACAGTCTCTCAAAGTCCCCCCATTCCACCATTCCTCTCTGGCCTCCGGAGAAACAGAAATAGCAAGGGGCAATGGATAGAGTCAGACCTGGAAGTCAGAATGTAGTGGGTTTTATCCCCGCTCTGCCACTTGTCTAGTGGGTGATCTTGGGCAAGTCAATTCACTTTTCCAGGCCTCAGTTTCCTCATCTGTAAAATGGAGATTGAGAATGTGAACCCCCCATGGGACAGGGGCTGTGTTCACCCCGACTTTCTTGTATCCACCCCAACACTTAGTACAGTGCCTTGCACATAGTAAGCACTTAACAAATACTATTATTATTATTATTATTGCCTCGCCTCATCCATGACCATCCACGCCCACCCCCAGAAAGCTCTGGCAGCCTGGAGATAAGAATTGTGGCATTTATTAGGAACTTGCTGTGTGCTGGGGCAAGTACAAGATATTCCGGTCAGACACCTGTCTGTGCCTCTGTGTCCCACTGATAAAAATGAGAATAAGATACCAGTTCTCATTACTACTTAGTCCCTGTTCCACATGGGGCTCGCAGACAAAATAGGAAGGACCACGAGTATTGAATTCCCATTTTGTAAATGAGGGAACGGAGATGTAGAGAAATAAGAGATTTGTCCCCTGGGCATCTTATCTGTCCTCTAGAGGAGTGAGAGGCATAGGGTCCAAGGGCTTATGGCAGAAGACATGACACCCAGGACTCTGCCCCTTAAAGAGCTCACTGTAGGCAGGGAATGTGTCTGTTCATTGTTATATTGTACTCTCTCAAGCACTTAGTAGAGTGCTCTGCACATACTAAGTACTCAATAAATACGGTTGAACGAATGAATGAAGAATGAAGAATGAATGCTGCATTCAGAGAAGCTCCCAGGGCTACTCCCTACAATGAAAAGTCAGGACACAGCATTGTGAGACTTGTGGAGGTGTATGAGACTCGTGGGGAAATTGCCCGAATTGCCCTTGATCTGCATCAGATTGTATCATCTGATTGGCAGCTGTTCCAAGCTCATCAGATTCTTTCTGCCAGACACAATTAGGGGCTCCGTAGAGGGGCATAAATCAAGCTCTTTAACTGGGTGGAGAACACTCAGATAGGACACCCCGATATGCCTGTAATACAATTAAGCACACCTTACACGATTCATACCCCTGCTGTGTACCCAAAGAAGTCCATAACAAGTGGCCTAGCAGCTTCTTCTGCTCTGAAGTTGTCCTTGCCCAGAGAAGACTTATGGCTGGTCTCCATCGCCCCTCTCCTCCTCTGCCCACTAGCAAAGTGAAAACTCAGCTCTATCACTAAGGGCAAGTGAGCAGAAATAAACCTGTTTAAATTGATGTGGAAGCCAAAAGGGAATACTGCAAGCTCTAAACCCAGAAGAACTTCTGATTGATGCTATTCTTGGAACTTAGTTGCTTTGTATGTATTGTCTGCCCACACACTCAAAACACACAAACACAACACCTAAACACGCACACAACACACACACACGGCACACACAACCTTAGATGGCAAATGAATTGAGATTAGGTTCTGTATGTTTTAGGTGAACAGCCATAACATGGGGGTAAGGGAGAGGGGCAGGAATATTCTGGATAAAATCCACTTTAAAGGAAAACTGTTTTTATAGACTCTGCAGGTTGACCAACACTGCCCATGGGAAGACAGGTAAGTGACATGGACGGGAATTGCCTAAATTAAATCCTATTTGATTACGACCATCCTTGATGCCCCATTTGAACTTCCTTCACCCAGTTGAAGGGGTTAATTTATGGCATAGTTATAGGCTGCTTCTTCTGCTTGGTTCCTGTCTATATGAATCATGTCTATTTATTGATTGTTGTTGACAGGATCCAGTATACTTTTACTGGAGAGAATGTTTCGGAAAAATCAAATTGGGCATTCCTCCCTGTCCCCTGTTCCATCGTCCCTGCTGCAGAAAATGTTTGGAGCTGGGTCTGCTACATCTAACTGATGATGGGGGGTGCTGAAGCTTAATTAACCCCCTCCTCTGATTTGCTGGTAACAGTTACGTTATAGTGGGACACAGATTGAGAGACAGAGAAAATGTTTCTGAAAAATCAAAATCAGTTCAAATCCCAGCTCTGCCACTTGTCTGCTGTGTGGCCTTGGACAAGTCACTTCACTTCTCTGTTCCTCAGTTCCCTCATCTGTAAAATGGGGATTAAGACTGTAAGCCCCATGTGGGACAGGTATTGTGCCCAACTTGATTTGCTTGTATCCACTCCAGCACTTAGTACAGTGCTTAGCACCTAGTAAGCACTTAAAAAATACCATAATTCTTCTTCTTATTATTATTATTAATATTCCCATCCCTAGTCTCAGTGCCCCCTGCTATGGGATGGTTCTAGACTGTGAGCCGGTTGTTGGGTAGGGATTATCTCTGTTGCTGAATTGTATTTTTCAAGCGCTTAATACAGTGTTCTGCACACAGTAAGAGCTCAATAAATACAATTGAATGAATGAATGTTTCTCCAAACCCACAGCCATCCTGTGGAGGAGAGGCAAAGAGAACCCTGGGGGGTAGAAGCTGGGTTCACTGGAGTTAGGGTCACCTTCATCTGCCCTTCCTCCTCGGGGCATACAGTCACAAAGGGTTCAGAGAGGAGGTGCAGGGGGACCAGGGAGAGGTAGGATATGGGTTCACCAGCTTGGAGGGATTTCTTATTTATTTATTTATTCTTATATAACAAGAATGCCTGCTGCCACCCTCCACTCCCCTGCAGTGATATGCACAGCTGGGGGATTTAGGATGGCCATACTGGCAGTTCTCAGGCTCCCTCCCCTCCCACAGCCTGGGAGCAGCAGTGACAGTGGCAGGGAAGGAACACCAACTCTCCATAACTGTCCCAGAGACACCTCCCACCCTGACCCCCACCCAGCCTAGCTGCAGAGAAAACAGACTGGAGTCCCTCCTGCCACGGAAGGCAGCTCCAAGTTCACACACACACACACACACACACACACACACACACACACACACACCAGTTTCAGAAGAAATCATACTCTCTCCCATGGTCAGCCCAGCTTTCTTCCTCCTCAGCTTCACAGAATGTCCCACCTCCCTCTTCCCTGGCTCTTCCCCTGCTTGCCAGATCAGGTGACTTTGTAATTCAAACTATGAGGCAAAGCTCCCTGGAGACATTGAAGAATGTCATCTGATACATCAACTTGAGGGATTTTGCCTGCATAGTGTGTCGTAGCAAAGAAGACAACATCCTGTAATGGACCCAGGCAGAGAATCAGTTTTCCTGGCATCCCTGGAGAAGCAGCATGGCCTAATGGAATAAGCCTGGGACTGGGAGTTAGAGGACATGGGTTCTAATCCCAGCTCTGCCAGGGAATGTGTCTGCTATACTGTCATACTGTAATATCTCAAGTGCTTAGTACAGTGCTCTGCACACAATAAGCACTCAATAAATAGTATCTACTGACTGACTGAGTCTGCCAAATGCTCGCTGAGTGACTTTGGGCAACTCAATTTCTCTATGCCTCAGTTCCCCTGTTCTCCCTTCTACTTAAACTGTGAGCCCCTGGGGGATGGGCACTGTGTCCAACCTAATTCACCTATATCTATACCAGTGCTTAGAACAGTGCTTGACACACAGAAAGCACTTAACAATAGCATTAAAAAAATAATTTCACACTCTATCTGAACAGACACTGGTGTTTCTGGAGAACATGAAATGAAAGTGTGCATTGAAGAACTGTGCGTTGTCATCTTCCTGCACCCAACGTGGTCCTTTTGCATTATAAATACTTCTGAGATAGTTGTTAATAAGGTTGATGATAACTAATTTGATCAATAAATGACATTTTTATTTCATGTGCAAGAAATGGAGCAGGCAATGGGGTTGCTTTTGTGATTGGGCTGCAGAGTGATTTTCAAGGGAAAATCAGCAGCATTAATCAGTAATAGTTAATCATATTTACTGAGTGCTTACTGTGTGCACAGCACTCTGCTAAGTGCTTGGAAGAGTACATATAACAATATAACAGACACATTCCCTGCCTACAACGAGTTTACAGTCTAGAGGACGAGCATACAGTCTAGAGAATAGTAGTAGTAATAGTATTTATTAAGCACCTGTTGGGTGCTGAGTTCTGTACTAAGCATTGGGAAAGAATTTAGAATTGGGAATTAGACAGGGTCCCTGTAATGGAGGGGACTCACAATCTAGAAACAGAAAGGGAGAAGGGACTGGCTAACACTAAAACACTAAGGAAACATAAGACAAACACAAAGGTCAGTAGTATGCCATGGCAAGGAGCAGAATTACAGGCTCCTCAGAGTTTAGAGTCCATGGTCAAAAAAACTGTAGGCCCAATGACCGCTACAACAGTAGCTGAAAGTTTTGTCAGCAGAGCATTTTGCAAAGGATGTGGCATTTCAATAACAAACTAATTGAAAGACAGGGAACCTGGGAGGAAGAGACATTCTAGTCTGATGATAATGATGTCATTTGCAAAGCGCTTACTATGTGCCAAGCACTGTTCTAAGTACCGGATGATGATGTGACCTGACTGAGTACTAAACAGTGGAAGAGGGGTCGATGGTTGGAGAAGCACTGTGAGGAAAATTGCTTGGGATCGCTGGAGGAAGGGAGGTGACACCACAGAAAAGAGAGAGATAATGAAGTGAGACTTCCCAGAAAGGAAGGGCAAAGGATCTTGAAGCAACATAAGGGAGCTCAAGGGAGAAGTTGGGATCTAAGAGATTGCCAAATTCAGGGCTTGTGCTCTATAAAGAATGTCAGAGGTTCTGTAGCCTGTCAGTAATTAGCAGACAACTGTAACTATCCCAGAAAGGCATCAGGAGGGAAGCTGCATTCTACACTTCCCAGCTATTCTCCACAGGTCTTGACTATTTGTCCCAGATTCAAAGGATCACACTAGTCCACCAACCATATCTACCTGGTCTGTGGGGTGAGTAGTAAATCACACAATTCAAGTACTGTAATGAAGTAAAATCTGCAGGGAGATATTACTTGCACTATTTTTTTCTTTTTCACTTGATCATAATTCTAAAAATAGGTACTAGAATGTTTTCCACCTACTTTCAGTTGAAGGGTATTTTTTTTCCTCAAACAAGATGAAAAGAAAAAAATGACAATTATTTTTCAGTTTATAAGAACAAGTTAGGGTCAATTGTTTTTCTCTCAAGTAATTAATGGTATTTACTGAGCCCTTACTGTGTGCAGAGCTTAGTAGGTGTACTAAGCTTTCTGGAAGAGTACAGTGCTATGGAATTGGTAGATGTGTTCCCTGCCCTCAAGGAACTTGCAGTCTAGAGGAATCAACTGAACTTGAAAATTCCACCAATTCTTTTTGACTATTCTTTGGGGTACCGGCTTCCGATGTACAGTTGCAGCCCTTAAAGTTGAATCTCATGTTATTAATTTCTGATGCAACTATGGTTGTAAATTTTAATTTGAGTTCCTGAAAGACATCAGAACACAATCAGCCTTTTCTTCACCAAACAACTGTACGTGTATGCATTGTGGACACTTTGCCTCTCCATTCAGAGTCAGAAAGCATGGAAATTGAAATGAGTCATCTCTTCCTGACTCACTAATAATAATGAATCTGAATCTCCCATGGCATAAACTACTCCCTGGAAGTAATCAAAGTACATTTGGAAGACGCATTAACTCTTTCAGACACTAATGCATAAATAAATGCATTAATAAATTAAAAATCCAGTGCTCCAATGGAATCCTAAAGCTCTGAACTTTACTCCTCTCCAAATTTGTCCTACTTATATTTTTATATTGCTTCATATTAGTGGAGGGGGTCAATGACAAATATATCAACTCTTTTCTTCACTCTTCTAAGCTTTTGATTCTCAACTCCTGCTTTGATTGGTAATCGATCAAGCGATCAGTCAATGATCTTTATTGAGCACTTGCTATGTGCAGAACACTGTACTAAGCACTTGGGAGGGCATGATTCGGTAGATTTGGTAAACACATTCCCTGCTCAAAACAAGCTTACAGTCTAGAGGTAATAAACTCAACAAATACTATTGAATGCATGAAAACAGAACAATCTATAGACTGCCAGTTTTAATCCAGCTAAGGAGAGAAGAACACTGATAGACACCTCAAATGAATCTCTAAAGCTTTAGGGAGTCCCATGAGTTAATCGAATATCAATGGCATTGTTTGAGTGTCTACAGTTCCTGTACACTGTAAGCTCATCGTGAGCAGGGAACAACATTATATTGCTGTATTGTACTCTCTCAAGTGCTTAGTACAATATTCTGCACACAGTAAGCACTCAAACAATATGATCAATTGACTGATGGAATGTCTCCTGAATGGGGGCACTGAACCAAACTACTGGCAAGGTGCAACAGAAGCAATATATGTTTTCCCTGTCCTCAAAACAACTGACAATCTAATAAGGAAGACAAGGAGACAAAAGTCATTTACAAAAGAGGAATGAAGGAGAAACAAGGATATATAGGTAGTAATACAACTATCTCAAGCCTATAGCTTCTCCATAGACTGTAAGCTCCTTCTGGATAAGAATCATGTCTCCCAACTGTCACATTTCATTTTCCCAAGGCCAGAAATGCATGAGAAGCAGCATTGCCTAGTGGTTAGAACACGGGTCTGGCAATCAGAAGGACCTGGGTCCTGATCCCAGCTTTGCTACTTGACTGCTGTGTGACCTTCGGCAAGTCACTTCCACTTCTCTGTGTCTCAGTTACTACATCTGCAAAATGAAGGTTAAGACCATGAGCCCTATGTGGGGTAGGGACTGTGACCAATCCATTAATTGTGCCTTTACCACAGCACTTATTACAGTGTCTGGCACATAGCAAGCACTTGACAAATACCATAAAAAAGTGCTTAGTACCATGCCCTGAACACAGTAAACACTCAATAAATGCCCCTTATTGAAAATAACTGAATAATTAATAATAATAATAATAATGTTGGTATTTGTTAAGCGCTTACTATGTGCCGAGCACTGTTCTAAGCGCTGGGGTAGACACAGGGGAATGAGGATGTCCCACGTGGGGCTCACAGTCTTAATCCCCATTTTACAGATGGGGTAACTGAGGCACAGAGAAGTTAAGTGACTTGCCCAAAGTCACACAGCTGACAAGTGACAGATCTGGGATTCGAACTCATGACCTCTGACTCCAAAGCCTGTGCTCTTTCCACTGAGCCACGCTGCTTCCCCAAGAGGAGTGTCAGGAGTGGGATGTACAGACAAAAATAGACCCACAGATAAGTGCTGAGGACAGGAGTAAGTATGTAAGGACTGATAAAAGCACCAAGTAGCCAAGCTTGAGGTCTCCTGCATCTACTATGGGAGATCCCCAGGTTTCTCAACCTTGTATCTTGGGTAGCTAGGGATAGCTTGGAGTAGCTTGTATCTCTATTCCACCAGTTACAACAGTGCTTGACACATAGTAAATGCTTAACAAATACTATTATTATCATTATTATTCTCTACCCTGCTACTGACACCCACCCCTGAAGCCTTAGAAGCTCAAGCTTAGGGGATACAGGAGAAAGGAAGGAGGGCAAGATGAAGGGAAGAGGTGATAACTCTTAAGCGGTGACTTTACCAGGAACAAAAGTTAAGGATATAATATAAGGAAGCCCAGAAGCCATAACAACTGTGGCTTGCATTGAGTACAATACAATGGATCACCAGGTGGTAAGTTTTTTGTGGAAGGGACCCTTTCTTGTTTTTCTGTTGTACTTCCCAAGCACTTAGTACAGTTCATTCCTCTCAAAAAGTGTGAAAAATTCCATTACTTCCACTACAAGTTATCCATTAAGATCCAACCCCGGACTAATGAGGAATTTATTAAAAGAGGAAAACAGGCAAAAAAGGCAACCAAAAAGAGATGGTCAGAAACCCATGAGAAAAAAATTTATAGTAGTTGTCTGAAGAACAAAGAAGGTAGAAGAGATGAGGTTTTGAAACTTGGATATAGATTTAAATGGCTTTTAAAAGTAGTGATGGAGGATAACACCATCCCAGAAGAGTCTAAGACAACACCAAAGATGCTTGCTTAGGAAATGGAGAGAACAAAGGCGTTACCAATAATATAAATGTATTTAAAAGGAAACACAAGCAGTTCAGTCTTTGCCATGTTGACTTTGGCTAATCAATGAAATATCGAGAAAGAGATAGGGAAATAGCTGTAAGTGTAGAGTTCAGTCAGTTCTTTCATCACAGCAAGTTGACCCATCCCTAACATTCATTATTTAGCATTTAAAACCTAGTAACAACAACAATAAGAAAAAAAAGCACTTGCAATTCTGGAAGAAAACCTGTTCAGGGAACCAAGAAAAGCTAAATACAGATAGCTCCCTCCAATCTTTTGGCAAAGATGAGATATACTTACTCAGAATTTATTATCTATACAAATGTTAAAATAATAAAATGTCACTGTATTATGTGGAGTTTCATTAATACATTGTTTTCCCTTTTCTATCCAAAGACTTCACAAACTACAAAGGTTCATAAAGAACCCAGAAACACCCAGGGCAGAACTTTTTTTGTTGTTGCTCAGATACACTAAACACCGGAGTAAGCCAAGGAAATTAAGGATATATCTGTATTCAAAGTTGGAAGTTTCGGGGGATTGGGTGCCCTCAATATAGTTCCTGATCTAGATTTGAAGTGTGGAGAGGAACTTGTAAAGCAATCTTTGTGAAAGTCCTTCAGAGTATTACTACTAACAGTAGTAATAGTAACAAGAGTAATATCTGTTAAGTGCTTGCCAAATACCAAACATCATAATAAGTGTTGGGTTAGATACAAGATCAACTGGTCAGACACAGTCCCTGTTTCTCATGGGGAATCACAATCCAAGTAGGAGGGAAAGCATTTAAAATCACATTTAAGTAACCCAAATGATTAAGGTTTAATTTCACATCTCATTCAATGCTGTTCACTCAACAATGATGGGGTATGGGTCAGCCATGATTCATAACAAAGAATGCACCTGTCTGAATCATCCATTCCACTTCCGGCAGCACCTGGATTTTGCTTGGATGAATGTCACTCAGTAACTGACCGGGCAAAAACCCACTTTGCTTGTAAAATCTAATAAGGTCACAGTCTGAGGTGTTTCCACTGCAGTTTCCATTCTAACGTCTTTGCAAATGTCAGGAAAGCCATTATCGTCAGATATCAAGCCTTTGACTTCCCCAGTTTTTCGGCATGCGTCACCTTGGTTTAAACTGTTAGCCAAGATACTAACCCTTGGCAGCGTGAGAAAGGGTCATGTCTTCTTGGCTGCCTCAGGCTCTGATTACCCAAAGCCACCCAAAGAAGAAGAAAATGGGAGCTCTCTGTCAGATGCACTTAGAAAAAAATGGTAGCTTAAGCAGAGGGATTGATTTCCAATTAAGTTTTATGAATGTATCCAAGCTAATAGCCACCATGAGAAACCTATCACAGAGGACTGGCCAGTTTCTGCTTGCACACTTAAAATTTTTTCGGCACTCTCACAAGAGAAGCTGATGAACATTCAAACTATAGCATCTTGTGGGCAAAGAATGTGTCTAGCAAATTTTTTGTGTTGGGCTTTCCCAGGTGCTTAGTTCAGTGATCTGCACACAGAAAGCACTCAATAAATATCACTGACTGATTGATTGATGGAGTAAAAGCACAGAAGTGTTAGGAATAATGCTCATGAACACCTACACATATGCATACATATACACACAAACACACAAAAAATTGCACATTGTTGCTAGAAATAATATTTTACCATCTCTTTTAGACTGCAAGCTCACTGAAAAGAACATGTCAACGAACTCTGTTGTCTTCTACTCTCCCAAGAGCTTAGTACTATGCTCTAAGTAAGCACTCAATAAATACCACAGATTGATCAGTCCCCTCAAAACTGTAAGATATTTTTGGGCTGAGAAAGTGACTATGAACTCTATTATATTGTAGTCTCCTAAGCCCTTAGTACAGTGTTCTGCGCAAAGTAAGCACTCAATAAGTACAACTGACTGACTCTGCTAAATGCTTGCTGGGTGACCTTGGACAAGTCACTACACTTCTCTGTTCCTCAGTTCTCTTATTCTCCCTCTTACTAGACTGTGAGCCTCATGCAGGACAAGGACTTTGTCCAATTCAATTCACTTGTATCTACCCCGAGCTTAGTTTAGTGCTTGACACATAGTAAGCCCTTAACAAATACCATTTTTTTAAAAAAAAAAAAGCTAAAGACTCTTCCAAGCACCACAAAAGTCATGCAGCCCTTCCTTCTGCTCTTAATCAGAACCACAAGACAATTAGCCATCTTTCCCATTCTAAAAAAGTCTCCTGGGGTGGTGGGTCCATACCTATCTTTAGAAGTTAATTCCAAACATTTTACTACTTCACCTGCTTGATGCAATTATTAAATCAACCTTCACTGCTCTCTTGACAGAACAGAGGTTTCTAACACTAACCAGACAAGTGGTAGAGTCAGGATTAGAACCCAGGTCTTTCTGATTTCAAGGCCCCTGCTCTATCCTCTAAGCCACATAGCTTCTCATCATCATTATCATTATAATTATCAATAATAATAGTAATTTATCAAAAGAAGTACTATTGTAACCATTTAAGGACTCTCAATCATCCACCTCAGTGAAAAATTAGTAGTTAATGTTTATCCCTATCACCCAACCCAGTTCTTCTAATCTTTTTTGTATCGACAGCAACCACAGATGGGAGCAGTTCAACTGTGCGTTGACAGAGCTTTTATTTAACCCAATATGGGCTATTAGCAGTCATGACTATCATGAGCAGCATCAACATCAACTCATGCCAGTGAACTTTATGTTGCACATATTGAAAGATGGATGAGAGAAGCAGCCCTGTTATTTTCAATAATGAAACAGTTTTGATGGACTGGAAAAATTACTTTTAAGCTTAGCAAGAGAGCTGACAGTTCACTCCAGCTAGAGATTAAAGAAGGAGAAACAATCCGGTGAACTTCTCACTGGCTGTATAGAAGAGGCTTTCTACTGAGAAAAGTATCAAAACCAGCACTCTTTCAATCCCAGTAGATTTGCAGCTGACATCACCTTCCTTAGGGAAACTCCTTAGGGACTCTATGATATTGAGCAGAAAAACGTGTGTGTGTGTGTGTGTGTGTGTGTGTGTGTGTGTGTAAAGCACAGGCCTGGGAGTCAGGAGGACCTTGGTTCTAGTCCCAGTTCTGCCACTTCTCTGCTGCATGACCTTGGGCAAGTCACTTAACTTCTCTGTGCCTCAGTTACCTCATCTGTAAAATGAGGATTAAGACTCTGAGTCTCATGTAGAACAGGGACTGTGTCCAACCTAATTATTCTGTACCTATCGCACCTCTTAGAACAGTGCCCAGCACATAGTAAGAGCTTTAAAAAAAACACAATTTCTATTTATATATATATATATTTGTCAGAATAGCAATGAAAAAGACAAAAATCACCTTTAGTTCAAACACAGAATTAGCTCAGCCAGAGAACCAATTACAGGCTCCCTTTAGCTTTCTCTCTGCTGAAGCTCGACTCCAGGTTCGTACTGAGGGAGCCAGGATGTGTGAGGCCGCTGCTGCAGGTGGCAAATTTCCAAAGGATATCTGGGTGTGGTAGGAAATGGCTTGGCTGCGCAGTAGGTGGTGCTCTTCCCTCTGATTAAGCCCTGGACCCATTCTATGCTGACGAGGCATCTGATGCCAGAGGTGTCTGATGTTAACCTGAAGCCTGGTCCACTTAGAATCATGAAAGAGGCTTCTGTGCTTTTTACAAGAAGGGAGTTGTCTGATCAAATTCCATTGTAGGTAACCACTCTGCCCTGCCTTAAATTTCCCTTGTCCCTTTATTTGCATATGATGTTCTTTGCTTCCTATCCCATTCTACTATGCAATATTTCCATGCTGTAATTAAAATTGCTGCCTTTCACCACCAGGAGTAAATAAAAATATAATGTCTGGTGAATGGCCAGAGAAGGAGCATGACCTAGTGGATACAGCAAAGGCCTGGGAGTCAGAAGGACCTATGTTCTAATCCTGGCTCTGCCACGTCTGCTGTGTGACCTTGGACAAGTCATTTCACTTCCTCTGAGCCTCAGTTTTCTCATCTGTAAAATGGGGGTTATGACTGTGTGCTTCATGTGGGAAATGGACGTCAGCCGGCCTAACTTGTATCAACCCCAGCACTTAGTACAGTGCCTGGCACAAAGTAAGTTCTTAACAGATATCATATAAAATTGACCATTAGGAAATGGAAAACAGATCTAATGGAGTTGTGAAATATAATTACTAAAATATGTCAATATTATCAATGAAAGTCCAGAAGGAAAATTTAATCTACAAATGCATTCACTCATTCAACCATATTTATTGAATGCTTACTGTGTGCAGAGCACTGGATTAAGCATTTGGGAGAGCACAGTATAACAATAAAAGGACACATTCCCAGCCCACAACGAGCTAATGGTTTAGAATGGAAGAATAATACACTAATGATAATATTAATAAGCACCTACTAGATTCCAAAGGTCTGTGTTACGTGCTGGGGAAGATACAGTACAATTAAAGCAGATACAGCTTTTGTTTCATGATCTAAGAGCTAGGGAGCATAGTCCCCATTTTACAAATGAGAAAACTGAGGCAGAGAGATTAGGTGACTTTTTCACCAAGGTCACCTAGCAGTCCACTGACAGAGTTGGAATAAGAACCACTATATCAGGTTACCTCACTGTGGGTAGAATTCTAATAATATAAGAATAGACATTAGATATGCTTCACTACTATTTTCAGGGTCTCCATTAAAAAAAATCTTTGAATTTTATGTTAAAAATTCCAAAGGGCAATTCTCTGGTAATCAGTAATCATTCACCATTTTCACAGTACTTGTTATGGAGTTATTATGTGCCAAGCACTACACTAAGCACTAGGGGTAGGTGCAAGATAATCAGGGTAGATGCAGTCCCTGTCCCACAGAGGGGTCACCATCTAAGTCGAAGGGAATCATTTCTAGAATGACTCCTTTGGGCCCGCTAGTGATGCATCACCAAACCAACAAAATTCTAAAATTCCACACCTACACTTTCTTTTCCAGGTCGGCGTCATTTCCACCCAGCATATACATTCCATCAGGGAGCACTGCAGAGGGCAGGTTCCGAGTATGCAGGCAGGTTCTATGGCTGAACTCAGCAGGATGTGACTGAACAATCCCTCCTATTTGGGAGTGCACTGGCCCAGGTCTGTGACTCACTAGAGCTGCATTTTGATTGCATTCCCAGGTCCGGTGGTTTTCTGTCACCGGAAAACAGGTTAAGTGGGTCAGACAAGCTTATTTCTCCTCCCCTGCACACAAACTGTGGGCTCAGTACTAAAAACAGAATTTTTTCTCTGTGGGATTGGAGAGAAGAAGGAGATCGGTGATGGGTGAATCCATGGACTAAGGGAGAAAAGATGTGGATAAGACACGCATATTCAGTTTTGGACCAGCTTCCATCATAAGATCCAAACTTACTAGCTATATCTACCCAGTGCTCAGTACAGTACCGGGCACATAGTACACACTTAAGAAATACCATAGAAGAAATTAGTTACAAGAGAATAGATTGTTAAGGAAAAAAGCAATAGGATAAAGTATAATTTCCATAGAAAAATGATATCTGTAAGGGTTCTTTTTCATCATCACAGTTCATCAGTGTGGAGAAATCAAAGCTGATGATGATGGCAAATCCTTTTTTTTGTTTCAGGGACAGGCAACATTATCAGAGTCACTTATACTTTTAGGGAAATTTGTGAAATCTGATTTTAGCGAATGATAAATGGCAAATCCAAACCCCAATAGGCAATGTTATGAAAAGGGAAGGGCTCTCCAAAGAAGATGTATGTAGTGCTTATGTGCATGATGTGGTAGAAAGAACCCAGAACTGAGAGTCATGAGATGAAAGGTCTAATCTCAGCTCTGACATTGCTTTACTGTGTAACCTAGGGAAAATCACCTAACCTCTTTGGATGTTGGTTTCTTCATCTGTAAAATGAAGGTAAGGTTCATTAGGAGCCCCATGAAATGATATTAAATATAACCCAGGGCTTAGCACAAAGCAAGCCTTTAACGAATGCCAAGTGATCTTTGGAAAGCTAAATGACTCGACTTAGATTAGCATATTTTGACACATAATCAGGAGGATTAATTCTCTGGAAAAGACACTAATGCTGGGAAAGTGCAGGGAAAACATGGAAGAGGCAGACCGGCAGCTAGATGGATAGAGACAATAACAACGATAGTGGAAGAACCATTAGAAAGTTTGTGGATTATGGCAGAGGACAGGACTTTCTGGAGAAAGTATATCCATGGAGTCACCATGAATCGGAAACAACTCGATGGCACTTAATAATAACAATAATAAATAATTATTATTGGAGTTCTACTTCATATAGGACTGTTTTCATCTTCACATGCCACCCTGATGGTCCATGATGCAATGGTTATTTCCTTAGTATAAGTCTTTTCTGTTTGTTTTGGCATCACAGATATATAGCTCACCTGTCATGATTTACTGAAGAGTTGAGTTTGGGTGAGCCGGCCCATCTTTAGGGATATACAGTCTTGTCCCTTCCCCATTCGGGGTGAGCAAAATGTTTCTGAAACAGTCTGCGCACAGATCCAAGGTGCAGACAAGAGGCCTGCTTTCTCTTCAGCAGGAACAGAAGGAAGAGCAAAGTTATAATGGGTACCAAAAAGAAAACAGTAGCTTGAAAAAGGTGAATAAATAGGCAAACAGCATCATGTTGACTTGCTGAAGTGCTGAATATGGAGGTGAATACATAAATGTTAAGGGGACTATTGAGTTGCTGAGACTTACATGATGTGAATTAACTGAGGAAGTATTCCTGGTGGAGGTGGGTCTTCAGGAGGGCAGGAAAGATAAGGAAGATTAGGAAATCTGGTGGTTTTGGAGGAGGAGCAAGTCCCAAGTATTGAGAAAAGCACAGGCAAGAATTGGAAGGAAAAAGAATTTACAAGATACAATTAGAAGGTGATCTTGGGAGAAGCAAAGAGTGGGAGCTGAGAAGTTGAGGGGTGAAGAAAGTAACTATTTAATAATGTGGAGAAAGGTTAAAGCCAAAATCCAACCAACCATCCTTCCATCTATCTATAGATGCATCCTTGAGAATAATAATGATAATGATGGCATTTGTTAAGCGCTTACTATGTGCCAAGCACTGTTCTATGAGCTGAGGTAGATACAAGGTAAACAGGTTGTCCCACGTGGGGCTCACAATCTTAATCCCCATTTTACAGATGAGGTAACTGAGGCACAGGGAAGGTAAGTGACACAGGGAAGTTAAGTGACTTGCCCAAAGTCTCACAGCTAAGTGGCTGGAGCTGGGATTAGAACCCATGACCTCTGACTCACAAACCCGTGCTCTTCCCACTGAGCCACGCTGAGCAACATGACCTAGTGGATAGAACACGAGCCTGGAAGTCAGAAGAAACTGGGTTCTAATTCTGGCTCTACCACTGGCCCACTGTGTGACTTAGGGCAAATCGCTTAATTTCTCTGTGCCTTAGTTACCTCATCTGTCAATAATTCAGGGATCATTTTTTGTAAGAGGGAGATACAGAGAGAAAGCATTCTGGAGAGTAACCCGTAACCCATAAAGCAAGAACGGACTGTGACGTATCTTAGTCAAGGCAATAGCAACCTTTGCAGCCATGGGGAGAGAAAGGTAGTCATTTATGTATGTTCCCTAAGTTCCCAGAGTTTCTGTGATCTGGAGGGTTAAGATGTCAAGATTTCTCAGTTTGGTTGCCATATTTCCCTAGTTCTTGCTGCCACCTCACTACCTCTATGAGCCAACCAAATCCCAAATAGGCAGAAGTAGGCCAAACGCTTGTAATCTCTCCTCAAATTGCTTCCACCGCCACCTCTGTCCCTCTGTCTGGGTGGTTAGGGGGACAATTTGTCATGGATCTAAGGGGAACACCTGTGACCCTAACTTTTTCTTGGGAAGTAGAGTGTTCTCTACAAATTAAAGTGATGAAATTCTCCAGCCAATCCCCACCACGCCTCTGCATTGCAGGTATGGGTGAGGGAAGAGAGGAAAAAAATTCCAGTTCATTTTAATTAAACAATGCTCTATCACTAGGGTAAAGGCCATGTTGGTTTCTGAGTTGTTGCTGAGGTTACTGGGAGATTATTTCTGGAGTAGTTGCTGAGTTGTTGCCCTAGCAGTTGATGGATGTTAATGAAATACTTAGAAATGGGCGGGCCACTGTTTTCAAGGTCTCTGCCCTCTTCTACTGCTTCCCCAGCTGCCGGTGCCAATTCAAAGACATTTTATCATTTTATTTGGTATAAACGTTTGGAAGAAAAATCTTTATTCCCTTCTTATCTGATCAACACACGACCAGCCGGCCAAATTCCACTTAGAGCCTTTGAAAGACCCCAGTATATTTGCATTCATAGGCAGGGTTGAGAGGGATGTTATCATCTCATGCCTACTTAGAGATGAGTGGAAAATTCATTCTTATAAAGTGAATGTGCTAGTGTAAGAATAATTTAAAGGGGTTTAAAAGGATTTACATTTATGAGTAATGAAAACAGGAGAAATAGCGCGATGCCTAAAGAGAAAGTAGAGAGATTTTTAGTTGTGGCAAAAACTCAACTTCCTTGTGTCTCCATTAAAAGTTTCCATACACGATGGAGAGGGGAATAAGAGAGAGGAAAATGGAAGGGTATGGGAGGACAGAGCCTTAGTAGTAAAGATAAATGAAAACCAGTGCTTGAGAAGTAGATAGCTTTAAAGAAACTCTAATTAACAGAGAAAAATAGTGTTTTATCATTTATTTTTCTTTGGGTTCTGTCATTTTGATTTTTATTATTATTGCTAATATTTAATTTACATTTTGTATTGAGAGTTTGTTTTTGTTTTGCTTCTCTGCTGAGTTTTTCAAGTAAGGGAAAAAAGGCACCTTTATTCTTCTAAACTATTCTTCAACTAAGTCTCCTGCATATAATAGGAACACAATCATTAACTGCTGATTGGTTAAGTGTCAGACCCAGCAATGGCTTATGAAGAGTAAACGTAGAGCACTGTTTGCTGCTGAGAAGTCTCAGAGAGATATCCTGTTTCATCAAATAGGAGGTACCCATTCTCTTGCCAGCCATGTAATAATTATGGTACTTGTTAAGCACTTACTATGGGCTGATCACTGTTCTAAGCACTGGGGAAGATACAGATTAATCAGGTTGGACATGTCCCTGCCCCACCCAGGGCTCACACTCTGAATCTCCATTTTACAGATGATGTAACTGAGGCTCAGAGAAGTTAAGTGATTTGCCCAAGATCACACAGCAGACAAGTGGCAGAGCTGGGATTAGAACCCATGACCTTCTGATTCCCAGGCCTCTGCTCTACCCACTATGCCAAGTTGCTTCCCAACTGCAGTGAATATTACTAAGCTTGGGGTGACAATAATCACCCGTGCTGGGCAGCAGCGGCATTGGAAAGAGGCGAGGGTGGAGACTCAAGTTTACTGTGCAGAAGGAGGCAATGGTAAACCACTGTTGTATTTTTACCAAGAAAACTCTCAGGATCCACTGCCGGAACGATTGCAGATGGAGGTGGGGCATTCTGGGAGAAATGGGTCCAAGACGACTCTGTGGGTCGGAGACAATTTGACAGCATAAGACAAGATTGGGTGAGAGAGTGTGAAATGGTTAGATGCAAACCAACACAGTGAATGCAAAAACTATTCAGGTTAATGTCCTCCTGAGGGAAGGATCCACGTTTCCCCATCAGTCAGTTAATCCTCTTTACTGAGCACTTACTTTGTGCAGAGCACTGTACTAAGCACTTGGGAGAGTACAATATAACAATATAACTACTACTACTACTACTAGTAAGATTTTACATCTTTGTAAGGCTCTTCTTCATTCTGATCTCTGCAGATGGGATATTTTGAGAAAATCAAAAAGGAAACAGATTTTTACAAAGGAAGCAGCTCTTTGGTGGCCCAAAGGAGAAAAGGCAGAGAAACTTCAGTGGGCAGCACCAGCTCAAAAATTGCCCACTCCTGAAGCAGCCTTGGAGAATAGGCTTGACTTCGTTGGAGTATGACATCTCTTCCTGTCTCCACCCACAAAGAGTACCTGCACCAATGACTCGACTCTCTCGTTCACCCCACACATCCAATCCGTTACCAAAACCTGCCGGTCTCACCTTTATAATATCGCCAAGATCCACCCTTTCCTCTCCACCCAAACGGCTATCTTGCTGCTACAGGCTCTCGTAATATCCCGGCTAGATTATTCATTCAATAGTATTTATTTAGCACTTACTATGTGCAGAGCACTGTACTAAGCGCTTGGGATGAACAAGTCGGCAACAGATAGAGACAGTCCCTGCCGTTTGACGGGCTTACAGTCTAACTGAGGGAGACGGACAGACGAGAACAATGGCAATAAATAGAGTCAAGGGGAAGAACATCTCGTAAAAACAATGGCAACTAAATAGAATCAAGGCGATGTACAATTCATTAACAAAATAAATAGGGTAAAGAAAATATATACAGTTGAGTGGACGAGTACAGTGCTGTGGGGATGGGAAGGGAGAGGTGGAGGAGCAGAGGGAAAAGGGGAAAATGAGGCTTTAGCTGCGGAGAGGTAAAGGGGGGATGGCAGAGGGAGTAGAGGGGGAAGAGGAGCTCAGTCTGGGAACGCCTCTTGGAGGAGGTGATTTTTAAGTAGGGTTTTGAAGAGGGAAAGAGAATCAGTTTGGCGGAGGTGAGGAGGGAGGGCGTTCCAGGACCGCGGGAGGACGTGACCCAGGGGTCGACGGCGGGATAGGTGAGACCGAGGGACGGTGAGGAGGTGGGCGGCAGAGGAGCGGAGCGTGCGGGGTGGGCGGTAGAAAGAGAGAAGGGAGGAGAGGTAGAAAGGGCAAGGTGATGGAGAGCCTTGAAGCCTAGAGTGAGGAGTTTTTGTTTGGAGCGGAGGTTGATAGGCAACCACTGGAGTTGTTTAAGAAGGGGAGTGACAGGCCCAGATCGTTTCTGCAGGAAGATGAGCCGGGCAGCGGAGTGAAGAATAGACCGGAGCGGGGCGAGAGAGGAGGAAGGGAGGTCAGAGAGAAGGCTGACACAGTAGTCTAGCCGGGATATAACGAGAGCCCGTAACAGTAAGGTAGCCGTTTGGGTGGAGAGGAAAGGGCGGATCTTGGCGATATTGTAGAGGTGAAACCGGCAGGTCTCGGTAACGGATAGGATGTGTGGGGTGAACGAGAGGGACGAGTCAAGGATGACACCGAGATCGCGGGCCTGAGAGACGGGAAGGATGGTCGTGCCATCCACGGTGATAGAGAAGTCTGGGAGAGGACCGGGTTTGGGAGGGAAGATGAGGAGCTCAGTCTTGCTCATGTTGAGTTTTAGGTGGCGGGCCGACATCCAGGTGGAGACGTCCCAGAGGCAGGAGGAGATGCGAGCCTGAAGGGAGGGGGAGAGGACAGGGGCGGAGATGTAGATCTGCGTGTCATCTGCGTAGAGATGGTAGTCAAAGCCGTGAGAGCGAATGAGTTCACCGAGGGAGTGAGTGTAAATGGAGAACAGAAGAGGGCCAAGAACTGACCCTTGAGGAACTCCAACAGTTAAAGGATGGGAGGGGGAGGAGGCTCCAGCCAAGGAGACGGAGAATGACCGGCCAGAGAGGTAAGAGGAGAACCAGGAGAGGACGGAGTCTGTGAAGCCAAGGTGAGATAAGGTATGGAGGAGGAGGGGATGGTCGACAGTGTCAAAGGCAGCAGAGAGGTCAAGGAGGATTAGAATGGAGTAGGAGCCATTGGATTTGGCAAGAAGCAGGTCACGGGTGACCTTAGAGAGAGCAGTCTCGGTAGAGTGGAGGGGACGGAAGCCAGATTGGAGGGGGTCTAGGAGAGAATGGGAGTTAAGGAATTCTAGGCATCGATTGTAGACGACTCGTTCTAGGATTTTGGAAAGGAAGGGTAGTAGGGAGATAGGACGATAACTGGAGGGGGAAGTGGGGTCAAGAGCGGGTTTTTTTAGGATGGGGGAGACGTGGGCATGTTTGAAGGCAGAGGGGAAGGAGCCCTTGGAGATTGAGTGGTTAAAAATAGAAGTTAAGGAAGGTAGGAAGGCAGGGGCGATGGTTTTAATAAGGTGAGAGGGAATGGGGTCCGAGGCGCAGGTGGAGGGGGTGGCACTTGCGAGGAGGGAGGAGATCTCCTCTGAGGATACTGCAGGGAAGGATGGGAAAGTAGGGGAGGGGGTTGGTGGGGGGGAGGGGAGAGGCAGAGGGGTGACTTTGGGGAGCTCAGACCTGATCGTGTTGATTTTCGTGAGGAAATAGGTGGCCAGATCATTGGGGGTGAGAGATGGGGGAGGGGGAGGAACAGGGGGCCTAAGGAGAGAGTTAAAGGTCCGGAACAATCGGTGGGGGTGACGGGCATGGGTGTCGATGAGGGAGGAGAAGAAGCTTTGCCTGGCGGAGGAGAGGGCAGAGTTAAGGCAGGAAAGGATAAATTTGAAGTGTGTGAGGTCGGCTTGGTGCTTGGACTTTCGCCAGCAGCGCTCAGCAGCTCGAGCATAGGAGCGTAGGAGGCGGACGGAGGAGGTGATCCAGGGCTGTGGGTTAGTGGAGCGAGAGCGGCGGAGGGAAAGGGGGGCGAGAGAGTCGAGATGAGTAGAGAGGGTGGAGTTGAGAGCGGAGACCTGATCGTCGAGAGTGGGAAGAGAGGACAGGGCGGCAAGGTGAGGAGAGATGCTATTGGAAAGACGGATGGGATTGAGAGAGCGGAGGTCTCTGTGGGGCAGTAGCGAAGGTTTGCAGGGGGAGGGAGTGTGAGAGATGAGGCAAGTGAGAAGGTTATGGTCAGAGAGAGGGATTTCAGAGTCGGTGAGGGAGGAGATAGTGCAGCGGTAGGAGATGACGAGATCGAGGGTGTGACCGAGTCGGTGAGTGGGCACGGTACGGTGGAGGAGGAGGTCGGCAGAGTCGAGGAGGGATAGCAGGCGGGCGGCAGAGGAGTCATCGGGTACATCCGTATGGATGTTGAAGTCTCCAAGGATCAGAGTGGGCAGAGAGAAGGAGAGAAGGAAGGTGAGAAAGGGGTCAAGGTGGTTGAAGAAGTCGGAGGTGGGACCGGGAGGGCGGTAGATGACGGCGACAAGTAACTGCAGTGGGTGGTAGAGGCGAATGATATGGGCTTCGAAGGAGGGGAAGGAGAGGGAGGGGGGAGGAGGGATAGTGCGGAAGCGGCATCGGGGCGAGAGGAGGAAGCCGACGCCTCCTCCCTTACCGGTGAGTCTGGGGGAGTGGGAGAAGGAGAGGCCTCCGCTGGAGAGAGCAGCGGCAGAGACCGTGTCTTCGGGAGAGAGCCACGTTTCCGAAAGGGCGAGGAGGAGGAGAGAACGAGAGAGGAAAAGGTCATGGATGAAAGGTAGCTTACCTGTAATAGAGCGGGGGTTCCAGAGACCACACTTGAAAGTAGCTGTAGCAAGCAAGTCACTCCCCTTCTTAAACACCTCCAGTGGTTGCCTATCAACCTCCGCTCCAAACAAAAACTCCTCACTCTAGGCTTCAAGGCTCTACATCACCTCTCCCCTTCCTACCTCTCCTCCCTTCTCTCTTTCTACCGCCCACCCCGCACGCTCCGCGGTCCTGGAACACCCTCATTCCTCACCTCCGCCAAACTAATTCTCTTCCCCTCTTCAAAACCCTACTTAAAACTCACCTCCTCCAAGAGGCCTTCCCAGACTGAGCTCCCCTTCTCCCTCTACTCCCTCCACCACCACCCCTTCACCTCTCCGCAGCTTAACCCTCTTTTCCCCCTATTTTCCTCTGCTCCTCCCCCTCTCCCTTCCCATCCCCTCAGCACTGTACTCGTCTGCTCAACTGTATATATTTTCTTTACCCTATTTATTTTGTTAATGAATTGTACATCGCCTTGATTCTATTTAGTTGCCATTGTTTTTACGAGATGTTCTTCCCCTTGACTCTATTTATTGCCATTGTTCTCGTCTGTCCGTCTCCCTCAGTTAGACTGTAAGCCCCTCAAACGGCAGGGACTGTCTCTATCTGTTGCCGACTTGTTCATTCCAAGTGCTTAGTACAGTGCTCTGCACATAGTAAGCACTCAATAAATACTATTGAATGAATGAATGAATGAATGAATGAATGAACATGAGCAAGAGGTTGATGCCAATGATGAGCCAGATTAGCGTGGCTCAGTGGAAAGAGCACGGGCTTTGGAGTCAGGGCTCATGAGTTCGAATCCCAGCTCTGCCACTTGTCGGCTGTGTGATTGTGGGCAAGTCACTTAACTTCTCTGTGCCTCAGTTCCCTCATCTGTAAAATGGGGATTAAGACTGTGAGCCCCACGTGGGACAACCTGATTCCCCTATGTCTACCCCAGCGCTTAGAACAGTGCTCGGCACATAGTAAGCGCTTAACAAATTCCAACATTATTATTATTATTAGGGTGAGCCACAGTGAAGAGGATAGTACTAGCAGAGGAAAGCTTGCCAGCTAGATCTTGTTTATTATTATTAATAATAATAGTATTTGTTAAGCACTTACTATGTGCCAGGCACTGAAGCACTTGGATAGAAACGGCTATCTTACTTTTACAGGCTCTCGTAATATCCCGGCTAAATTACTGTGTCAGCCTGCCCTCTGATCTCCCCTCCTCCTCTCTCTCCCCACTCCAGTCTATTCTTCACTCCGCAGCCCAGCTCATCTTCCTGCAGAAATGCTCTGGGCATGTCACTCCCCTTTCTAAAAACCTCCAGTGGCTGCCTATCAACCTCCGCACAAAACAAAAACTCCTCACTCTAGGCTTCAAGGCTCTCCATCACCTTGCCCCCTCCTACCTCTCCTTCCTTATCTCTTTCCACTGCCCACCCCGCATGCTCCGCTCCTCTGCTGCCCACCTCCTCACCGTACCCTGTTCTCGCCTATCCCACCGTCGAACCCTGGGCCACGTCCTCCTGCGGTCCTGGAATGCCCTCCCTCCTCACTCCGCAAAACTAATTCTCTTCCCTCTTCAAAATGCTGCTTAAAGCTCACCTCCTCCAAGAGGTCTTCCCAGACTGAGCTCCCCTTTTCCCTCTGCTCCCTCTACCCCATCCTTTCCCTCTCCACAGCTAAACCCTCCTTCCCCCCCTTTCCCTCTGCTCCTCCCCCTCTCCCTTCCCATCCCCTCAGCACTGTACTCATCCGCTCAACTGTATATATCTTCATTACCCTATTTATTTTGTTAATGAGATGTATATCACCTTGATTCTATTTATTTGCTATTGTTTTAATGTTTAATGTTTAATCATCCCCTTGATTCTATTTATTGCTATTGTTCTTGTCTGTCCATCTCCCCCGATTAGACTGTAAGCCCATCAAAGGGCAGGGACTGTCTCTATCTGTTATCGATTTGTACATTCCAAGCAGTTAGTACAGTGCTCTGCACAGTGTAAGCGCTTAATAAATATTATTGAATGAATGAATGAATGAATGAATGAATGAATGAATGAATGAATACCAGCAAAACAGGTTGGATACAGTCCCTGTCCCAAACTGGGCTCACAGTCTCAATCCCCATTTTACAGTTGAGGGAACTAAAGCACAGAGAAGTTAAGTGACTTCACTCAATCGTATTTCAATCGTATTTATTGAGCGCTTACTGTGTTCAGAGCACGTACTAAGCACTAGTTACTCAGGTTACTCAGCAGACAAGTGGCGGAGCAGGGATTAGAATCCATGACCTTCTGACTCGCAGGCCCATGCTCTATCCACTACACCATGCTGCTTCTCAGGGTTGCCTGTACTTGGACCTGTACTCTTTGGGCACTTGGTATCCACCTCACCCTCAGCACAGTACTTGTGTCCGTATCGATAATTTATTCATTTACAGTATTGGCTGTCTCCCCCATTAGACTGTAAGCATGTTTTGGGCAGGGAACATATCTGTCAAATCTCCCAAATGCTTCGTACAGTGCTCTGTACACAGTAAGTGCTCAGTAAATATAATTGACAGATTGATTGGCTGGATGATAGTAGGATATGTTTCAGGGAGAAGGATGAGGGTTTGGGAGGAAAGATGGTAAACTGAGAGGGGATGCATGCAACCCAGAAAGATAGAACAATTTTCAAGGCAAACTAAGGAAGGTTACATACAGCTCCAGGGACATTATTCAATATCTAATGGTGAGACAGGATTAACAACCCCAAAGCCCTGGAATATATTCAGGTCACCAACATTGTGGCGATGTTCTCAGCAACAATATTCATTCATGCAATAATATTTATTGAGCGCTTACTATTTGCAGAGCACTGTACTAAGCGCTTGGATGATAATGTAAATGTGCTGGTTTAAGAGACCAAATTAGTAGGCCCCTAACACAGGGCTACAGTCATTCATTCTTTCATTCGTAGTTATTGAGCATTTACTGTTTAGCACTATGCTAAGCACTTGGGAGAGTACACTGTAAGAATAAACAGACACATTCTCTGACCACAATGAGTTTACAAGAAGTTGCTTTCCTTGAATGCTTTGTGAGGATCACCTATCAGGAAGAAACAGCATGGCTTAGTGGAAATAGCATGGGCCTGCAAGTTTAAGGACCTGTGTTCTAATCCCAGCTCTTCCACTTGTCTGCTGTATGACTTTGGGCAAGTAACTCAATTTTTCTGGGCCTCAGTTAACTTGTCTATAAAATAGGGATTAAGACTGTCAGCCCCACATGGGACATGGACTGTGTTCAACCTGATTATCTTGTTTCTAGCCCAGCATTTTGTACAATGCTGGTACATAGCACTTAACAAATACCATTAATAAAAAACAAAACAGAAAAAGAAGCAAATTCATAAAAAGAGTCAGGACCTTAAGAGGAAAATGCCTTAGGGTATGTAGAACTATTTTTCCTTGCACACTCTGTGGAGGTGAATGTCATTATGCATCAATCTTTCTAGCCACATGGCTTTAATTTCACTATTGAGAGCTTTATTTTCAAAAAAACAAAACATCTTAAGTGTCTGCAGGGTTTTCCTACCTTCTCCACTACCCCAGGAGGGAGCATTAAGAGTATCCCATGTAAGTGCTGCAATTCTATCTAATGACCAAGGGTAACGCCTAAGGAGAAGCATTTCCCTCAGGAAGTGATCCAGGAACGACCAGCACCGAATGTAGAGTATACACCAGGAAACATCCTGGAATTTTGGACACTGTAACACCAAAAATGTGAAGAGTCCCAGATGGAGAAAAGGAAAGGCCCAGGGACATCTAGGAGATAGAGAAATTTTTAGGGTTTTTTTGACCTAAATCCCAAGTTGACAACTAGTGATGAGTGTCTTTTAAGTGAGATGTGTTATACAATGTTACAGTTTGTGCCAAGGCACTAAACCATTTATCTAATTGACTTCATTCATTTCATAGTATTTTTAGCTATATGTATTTGCTCACTAGCAATTGTCAATGAGAGTGATAAATTTGGTATTTGTCAAGAGACTGCTATTTGTCAAGTTCTGCACTGAACGCTAGGGCAGATGCAAGTTGTTTAGTGTCGACTGTCTCTCCATTTAGATTTTAAGAAACCTGAGGGCAGGGACTATATCATTTACTTTTTTTGTGTGTTTTCTTCCCATGTAGAACTGTGTTCTGCCCAGATTGGGCACTCAAAAAATACCATTGCTATAAATCCTGATTGGGAATCTGCAAGATCACATTGAGAGGCCACATTTTGCCTTCAATACCATGGTCACAATATTGGATGCCCCAGGCAGCAGAGGTGTTTTTCTTGAGATTAGCATCTTCTCATATTCTTTGACTCAAATGATGTGGCCTTTCCTCCTGGGCACTCTTCTTTTGATGGAGTAGTGGATAAGCACAGGCTTGGAGATCAGAAAGTAATGGGTTCTAATCCCAGCTCCACCACTTAATGTCTGCTGAGTGACCTTGGGGAAGTCATTTCACTTTGCTGTGCCTCAGTTCCCTCATCTGTAAAATGAGGATTGAGATTGTGAACTCCATGAGGGACAGGGACTGTGTCCAACCCGATTTGCTTCTATCCAACCCTATCTGCTTGTATCCAGCCCAGCTTTTAGTACAGTGCTGGCACAAAGTTAGCGCATAACAAATGCCACAGTTATTATCATTATTTTGAACTTTGGAAGGACATTATGGAACTTACTTAACAACAGATGATGACAGCATTATTTATAGAGAATGAGCATGGCTTAGTAGATAAGAGCACTGGCCTGGGAGTCAGAAGGACCTGAGTTATAATCCTGGCTTCCCCACATGTCTGCTGTGTGATCTTGGACAAGTCCCTTCATTTCTCTGAACCTCAGTTACCACATCTGTAAAAGGGGGATAAGAGTGTGAATCTCATGTGGGACAGGGACTGTGTCTGACCTAATTAACTTATTTCTACCCCAGCGCTTAGAACAGTACGTGGCACAAAGTAAGTGCTTAACAGGTACCATAATTATTATTATTATTATTATCATGATTTCCTTAGTGCCTGCTATGCGCAAAGCACTGCATTAAGTGCTTGGAAAAAATACATGGTCAAGAATTAGAAGTGGTTTCTGGCCCTCAAGTAGCTTACAATCTATAAATCAATCAAGGAGAGAGAGGCTTGGCTACAGATGGATCCACCCAGATAAATGAATAAAAACACAAGGAGGACAGAAAAGATAATTACCAAGATAAATATTGAGCATAAAGAGGAGTGGGGTACTAAGACTGGAGAAACAGTTTCAGACTCCTTCTAGCTCAGAGTTCAGCAAAGTCTCAGCCCCAGTAGGGAGCTCATTATGGGCCGGGAATGTGTTTGCTAATTCTGTTGGATTATACTCTCCCGTGCACTTAGTATTTCGCCATGAACATAGTAAACACTCAATAAAGACCATGGATTGATTTAACTGATAGTACAGCTTCAGCCTGGCCCGTGAGCTAAATCTTGTTCATTAATTCAATCGTATTTTTTGAGTGCTGTACTAAGGACTTGGGAGAATACAATACAGCAATAAAACGATACATTCCCTGCTCATAAGGAGCTTGCAATCTAGAGGGGGATACAGACAGCAATATAAAGAAAGAAATTAGAGTGATATATGTAAGTGCTGTGGGACTGAGGGTGGGGTGAATAAAGGGAGAAAATAAGGGTGATTTCATGCTTCTGCTGTTGCTGCTGTTTGGAGTTCTTGATGAGGGCTGAGAGACCCCAGGATGGCACAAGGAGGTGATGATAATGATAATAATAATTATGGTATTTGTTAAGCGCTTACTATGTGCCAGGCACTGTACTAAATGCTGAGGTGGATACAAGCAAATAGGGTTGGACACTGTCCCTGTTCCATCTGGGGCTTACAGCCTCAATTCCTACTTTACAGATGAGGTAACTGAAGTAGAAGTTAAGTGACTCCCAAGGTCACACAGCAGACAAGTGGCAGAACAGGGATTAGACCCCAAGACCTCCTGGCTCCCAGGCTTGTGCGGTATCCAGTACATCATGCTGCGTCTCAGGCAGAGGTTACCCGCCTCTGGAACTCAAAGTTCCCATGTATCGGGAGGCCGATAGTGAGCACAGCCTCAGTTTTTGTCTTTCCCCTTAGCTCAGGGCAGGAGAGGGGACCTAGAATGCAGAGATGAAAAGCAGCAGGAGTTGCCAGTTTTGCACCCTAGTGGCCTGGTTAAGATGTAAAGAATCCCATTTGAATTCAAGAGAAACTAGCCCTCTTGGAAACTAGCTTAGGCCCCAGTCAGTGGTATTTGCCAAGCGCTTACTGGGTGTGGAGCATTGTGTTAATCCTGAGGAGAGAGTGCAGTGCAAAAGAATCGACTTTCATGATCCTTGCCCTCAAGGAGCTGACAGCTTAATCATCATTTCCAATTGTAGGAAAAAGGGAAATGGAAATGGGTGTGTTCTGAACCTTGATTTCACAGGGCAGTTGTGAATATCACTACTAAAAGGGCTTCCTCCCTAACACTTTGCCAGATCAGTAGTTCAGAACTGGTTCAGAGAAAAGGGGGAATGTAGAAAACCACTGTTTCTGGATCCTACTCCCTGAGCCTGAAGCTCTGAAGCTCTTTGTCTAGGATGCTTTAAGGCTCCACTCTATCAAACTGGCTACAGATTACAGAAATGCAAAGGATTAATGTTATATTCTTAGCCACGTTAAAAATGGTGTACTTTCCTAATTCGGTGACATATCTCTGAATTCGTCATCATAGTGGCCTAGCCCAAATTACTAACAAAGCCAGAGTAAGTCAATTATACGATTTAAAAATGTTTCCTTACCCGTCGAATTAATAAATCAGCATGATCAATGGAGTGTAGCGATATGATGGGAAATGAAGAGAGAGGGGGTGATGAAAAATGGAAGCTTCCACTGAAAAGGGAATGATCTTTTGTAAATATTTCCCAAGTCATAAAAAAAGAAATGGAAAATACAGTGACAAGGTACTTCAAAACAGTGTCACTTGAAGCGTATGTTTTAAAAAGTTAAGAGGAAGAAAAGAACAGACACTGTATATAGGTCTTTTCAGTGATGTTTTCAAATCAGTCGTGGGATTTAGGTGCTGAAAGGCATGTAGGGCTGGGATTTCTGCATAATCGGATCATTCAAAAGTATACAAATGGCTGCCAGAGCGAGTACAATGTTCACTTTTGAAATCACAAAAAAACCTTTGTTTTAAAGGGACTGAATTGACTAAAGTTTAGTTTCAGTGAAGCATGTTTTTGCTTTGGGTGTCATTATTTAGCTTGGCCTTCTTGCCAGGGAAACCTTTTACTTACTGCAATTCCTTCCACTGTTCTTTTAACTTCTGCTGCAGCTGCTTTGAGAATTAAGGCTGGATCTGCTGCTGCATATTTAAATGAGAACAGTTCCATATTTACCTTGAATTTTGAGGAAGGGGGTGGGGGAGTGGGGGGAGGCCAGGGGTCTTGACTGCCTGCCAGGGCTTGTAAAACTGATAGATTTGGGCCTTGTCTCTTGAATAATCTGGAAAATCAAGTTTAGCTGGTTGGATCAAAGAGCTTGCAAGGCAATGGAGAACACTTGCATGCAATAGCTATAGATACTGTATACATCAACCCTGCCAAAGGCCAAAAGCTAATAGTTTTGCCAAAGATAAAGGATTATGTGTGTTATGCTTGTGAATACCAAAGGAAGGAATTCTGCACTTTAACATGATGGCTAAGGTTTCTACTAGTGAGACATTCAAACAAACAAGTACTCTAAATCTCAGGGACTTAAATCATGATGAAGAACTTCAAGAAGACTGCTGCTTTCCACACATTTCAATCCCCCTGTGGAGGGAATAAACTCTCCGCTTCCTATTGAAGTTCCACCAGGGTAATTCACAGTATTTCTAAATAGCTGTGAGGCGAGGTCTGTCTTCTCAGTGCCTTTGGTTCTTTTCATTTTGAAGATTCTCGCCTCAACACCTGTAGAGACAGGATTGCTTTGATTGAGTCTGATGAGAGGGAAGGAGAGGGTAAACTGCCTCCCTTTTTGAAGATTGGTCACATGATGACACCCTGTCTTTCTGCCAGGAAGAAATGATCGTGCAGATCAAGAACATTATGTATCTTGCAGAGAGAATCTGAGAAATTAGAGATGGGAAAGACCTATGAGGTCATTTGGTTTCTCTCCTGCTGTTGTAGCATTCTTCCCCACGGCCTCCATTCTGGTGCTTTGTTTGCTTTCACTGAAACTCCTCAGCTGAACAGATTTCACTTGTAGGACAACCTTGTTGACTTTCTGAATTTCATCTTATTCTTCTGTGTGCTTTCTAAAGAATTTACTGAGAAGTGATTCTGATGATCATTCAGTTTGCTAGAACTGGGTGAAGAGAGACTCGTACTGGGACAAAGGGTAAATTAATAATAATAATAATAATACTTGTGGCATTTGTTAAGGGCTTACTATGTGTCAAGCATTGGGTAGATACAACACAGTCAGATAAGATTCATATCTCTGTCTTATACAGGGCCCACAGCCTAAAAGAGTGGGAGAACAGAAATTTAATCCCCATTTTGCAGATGAGGAAACTGAGACACAAAAGCAATCGGGGACTTGCCCAAGGTCACACAGCAGCCAAGTGGTGGAGAGAGGGAATTAGAAGCCAGGTCTGTAAAATGGGGATGAAATTCTCAGTTCTCTGATTTAGACTGGAAGCCCATGTGGGACAGGGACTGAGTTCGATCTTGTATCTACCCCAGTGCTTAGCACAGTGTCTGGCACATAGGAAATACCCAACAAAGACCATGAAAATGAAAGTTCTCCTAACTCTCAACCCTGAGTTCATTTCACTAGGCCACCGTGACTTGCTTTTGAATGATCCATGCCCAAATGCAGAGGGACACAGTGTTTCGTTGCCTTTAAAAATCCCTAGGAAATGAGCTTTATGGGAGAGGTTTTTAAAAAAAGTCATTTCAACAAAACTTGGCAGATGGACCTGGCATTAAATTAAATTACAGGTACAGTGGTGACATATGTAAGTGAATCTGCCAGTACAAGAACTGAATGTTTTGTGCTGTGAAGAATAGGAGTTAGTGCGCTATTAAAGTATTGTACTAATTAAAGAACTACTTGTTGCTAAGAAGCAGTATATTAAAAACATACATTATCGTTAACTACTCCCCAAAAGTTAGAAAGACTAGAGCTGAATCTCAGGTTCAGTGACCTCAGATTTAGGGCCACATGTGTTTCAAAAGCAATGCCTGAATTCCATCCAGTTTAAATCTGTGACTTCTTTTTATTAACATTCATAGCCTTTCTTCTCAGTTCTGTGTATTTTTTTTTCTTCTAAGCCTTAATTCTTGGAATTAAGATCAGAGTAAAAGCATAGCACCGCAAAGAAATGCGTGGCCCGTAAAACTCACATCTATACCATAATCTCCTTGAGGTTGAAACAAAAAAGCTTTGTGAAAGGGTGCTGCTGCTGACGGAAATCAATACCTTGAAACTGTATGTGCCTGTTGCACTTTTTATGTGTTGGAAGGTGGGAAAGGGGGAAAACGTCTGGGGAAGTAACTGAGCCACCTCTGCAGCCTGCTTCAAAACGGGAATCCCAACTGATTTGACTAATTAGAATTATTACTGTGGTATTTGTGAAGTACTTACTATATGCCAAACTTTAGCCTGAGCACTAGGCTACATACAAGCTAATCAGGTCGGACATAGTCCATGTCCTACATGGGTTTCACAGTCTGAGTAGGAGGGATTTTTCATTCATTCAGTCAGTCGTATTTATTGAGTGCTTACTGTGTGCAGAACACTGTACTAAGCGCTTGGGAAGTACAATTCGGCAACCGAGACAATTCCTACCTAACAGCAGGCTCACAGTCTAGAAGGGGGAGACAGACAACAAAACAAAACAAGTAGACAGGCGTCACTATCATCAAAATAGATAAATAGAACCATAGATAAATGCACATCATTAATAAAATAAATAGAGCAATAAATATGTACAAATAGATACAAGTGCTGCGGGAAGGGAAAGGGGTAGAGCAGAGAGAGGGAGTAGGGGTAATGGGGAGGGGAGGAGGAGCAGAGGGAAAGGGAGGGCTCAGTCTGGGAAGGCCTCCTGGAGAAGATGAGCTCTCAGTAGGGCTTTGAAGAGGGGAAGAGAGTTAGTTTGGTAGATGTGAGGAGGAAGGGAGGGAGGTTTTAATCCCCAATTTACAGAAGAGGTAACTGAAGCACAGAAAAGTGAAGTGACTTGCCCAAGATGACACTGCAGTAATGTGATAGAACCAGAACTAGAACTCAGACCCTCTGACTCTCAGTCCTGTGCTCTTTCCACTAAGTCCAGCTGCTTCTCTGTTTCTTGGAAGAAGGGAGAGCTCCTCATATAAGTCCCCCACGCTCCTTCCTCCTCCATTCCTCTGGCCACCACCAGTTGCTATCCCTAGAACACGTATTCCAACCGATCCACAAAGCGACCAGCCTCACTTCAGTCTGCCCATACACTAAAGCATGTTTCCTTCCCCAAAGGTCCCTCTCTCCTCTTGCCCCTTCTCTCTCCAGCAATGAGAGCCGGGCTTGCTATCAAATAATGGAGGACTGAGAAGAGCGACCACAGTTCTGAGTGAAACCACCAGTACAAGGCTGCACTTTGGATGCCCAGACCAGGATCCCAGAAGATGGCCCAGTCACTTCCAACAGTCAGACCCTCTCTCCATCTAGGAGGCTCTCTCCCATCCATTGCCCAAATCTCATCCCTCCCTCTTTAGAAAGCTTCCCCAAAATATACCTACCTCCTTTTGTTATGGTCTTTGTTAAGTGCTTACTATGAATCAGCCATGCTTTAAATGTTATGGTAGATACAAGGAAATCAGGTTAGACACAGTCCACGTCCCACCTCGGTCTCAGTCCCTATTTTACAGATGAGGTAACTGAGGCCCAGAGCCGTGAAGTGACTTGACAAAGGTTACACAGCAGACAAGTGGCAGAGCCGGGACTAAAACTCAGGTCCTTCTGACTCCCAGGCCTGCGCTCTAGCCAATAGGCCTCACTGCTACCACTTGCTGAATGAAACTTTCCCAGGTGACTTCTATTTGACTCTGGCCAGTAATAATGTGTCTCAATGAATCAATAAATCAGGCAATGGTGTATATTGGGGACTTACTGCATGCAGAGCACTGTACTACATACAAACTTAGGATAAAAAATACAATAGAGTGGGAAGACAGATCTTTTCCCTCAAGGAACTTAGAATCTAAAATTTCAGCTTTTGCCTTCAAGGAGCTTAGAATCTATGTTTCTGCTTTTGGTCTTAAGGAGCCTAAGGTCTAAAGTTCTATTTGTGCTCTTTCACCCATTGAACTCTCAGAGAAAATAAGTAATCCACCAAAACATACCTGGATGAACTTTCACCAGCAAAGTGGCTTCCTCCCTTTCTGAAAACCTCAGCAGCTCCTAATCTCCCTTACTTAAGCGAACCCAGTCTGACTAAATAATGAAGGGAGAAAAATGAATACAAGACTTCACCCCTCTTCGCCTGGTTCCCCAGGTCCCGAGGTTGCCAGTCTGCCACTCCAGCAAGATGGAAACTTCCAGATAATCTCCTCTACCATAATGTCTGGTGCTCCTTAAACCCGACTTCTTTCTTCACTGATGACTTCAACATCTTCATCTCTTAGTCCCATCCCTAACCTGATATCATTTCTGTACTTACACTTCCTCCTCACTTCATAATTATGATATTTATTAAGTACTTACTATATGCTCTGTGCTGAAGTAGATACCAGATCATGAGGTCAGACACAAACCCTGTCCCAACATGGGGCTCACACTCTATTTTACCCGGTTTTCAGATGAAGAAACTGTTGCCCAAATCCTCTTCTCCCTGTGACTTTCCCATCACTGTAGACAACATCACCATCCTGCCTGATTCACAAACTTGTACCCTTGACATTATCCTCCACTCATCTCTCTCATTCAACCCACTAAAGTCTGTCAGTTCTGCCTTCAGGCCACTCCCCTTCTCATTCCCCAGATCCTCCTTGCTAAGGTCTTCTTCAGTTGTCTATTTACACCCACTCCTGGGGGAGAACTCATTTGCTCCTACAGCTTTGATTATCACCTCTATGCTGATGAAGGAGCTTGGCCTCATGGCAAGATCGTGGGCCTGGGAAACTAATTTCTAATCCCAGCTCTGCCACTTCCCTGCTGTGTGACCTCAGGCAAATGTGATCCTTCCAGGCGTTCTCAACCCTAAATCCTGGCTCCATGAGTCACTTTAGGAGTGCCAGGGATCCTATTAGCTTCTGCTGGGTCCAAAAGTCCTCCATATTTTTTTTGTGTGTTAAGTGCTTACGATGTATCAGGCACTGTACTAAGCACTGGGATAGATACAAGTAAATCAGGTTGGACACAGTACCTGTTCCACATTGAGCTCACAGTCTTAATCCCCATTTTACAGATGAGGGAACTGAGGCACAGAGAAGTTAATTGATTTGCCCAAGGTCACACAGAAGACAAGTTGCAAAGCTAGGCTTAGAATCCAGGTCCTTCAAAATCCCACTCCCACTAGGCCTTGCTGCTCCTTCTCTAGGACCAGATTGGATTTGAGATTCCTGCCCAGAGAACCCTAAATCTCCATACCACTGTTGCTGACACTATTCCCTGTTTCAATCTGAGATGTCTCCCAGAAGGTAAGGGGAATCAATCTTGGACTAGCCACCTATCCCCATCCTGGGTTTGTCTACAGGAAGTACTCAGAGAGAGTCCCCATACCTTTTGCCTCAAAATGCTTCCCCTTCCCCCTTGGGCCTTCTGTGTCCGTCTTTATGATGAATTCAGTTACAGCTAATGCCATATAAAACATTAGAATTTGCCTAATTTATTGTTCCTCGGGGATGGGGATCTAGGATTCCATCTCCTGGGTTCATCTAACCCATATTAAATAATCATAATAGTCATGATGGTATTTGTTAAGCCCTTACTATGTGCCAAAGCCTGTTCTAAGCGCTGGGGCAGATACAAGGTAAACAGGTTGTCCCAGAGAAACAGCATGGCTCAGTGGAAAGAGCCCGGGCTTGGAAGTCAGAGGTCATGGGTTCGAATCCCAGCTCTGCCATTTGATAGCTATGTGACTGTGGGCAAGTCACTTCACTTCTCGGTGCCTCAGTTACCTCATCTGTAAAATGGGGGATGAAGACTGTGAGCCTCACGTGGGACAACCTGATTACCCTGTATCCACCCCAGCGCTTAGAACAGTGCTCTGCACATAGTAAGTGCTTAACAAATACCAACATCATTATTATTATTATCTACCCCAGTGCTTATAACAGTGCTCCGCACATAGTAAGCACTTAACAAATACCAACATTGTTATTATTATCATTATGTGGGGCTCACAGTCTTAATCCCCATTTTACAGATGAAATAAGGGAGGCATATAGAAGTTACATGGCTTGCACTAGGTCACACAGCAGACAAGTAGCAGAGCCAGGATTAGAATCCATGCTCTCTGACTCCCAAGCCCATGCTCTTTCCACTGAGCCACGTGAGGAGGCTAACTGGAGTGACCACCACAGTAGCCACTTAACTTCTCTGTGCCTCAGTGTCTTCACCTGTGAAATGGGGATTCAACATTTGTTGTCCCTCCTACTTGAGCCCCAGTGATTGCCTCCCTGACCTTACAATCACCATCTTCCTAGTATCTCTCATTTCTCCATTAGAACTCTGGGAGCTCTGCTTCTGGCATCCCCTGCACACCGCTGGACACCCCAGAGGGCTTAACCGATGTGGATCAGCCCCCGTACCTCCCCAATTAGACGGCCGTGCACCTCCTCTGGTTACCTGCCACACCCCCCAACCTGGCTATCTAGGCCTTCAGCACGCTCTCTACCAGACCCCAAGCTGACTCCCCAGGATCCCGCACTGGCTCTCCCCTGTGGCACCGGGGACCTCCACATCAACATCCCCTGCACCTCACAACCTGGCACCGCTTCCACAAAACCTCGGAAAGACTTTGTGGCTGCTATTGTGGTGATCACTGTGGACTCTGAGCCATGAGGAGCCTGTCAGAGCACCCTCCTGATCTCCGATTTTGTTGTTATGTTGTCTTAGTGTTTCATTTCATCTCTGCTTCTGTGTCTGTTGCCCTCCATTTTTAATTTTAGACAGTTTTCCAATTCCCAACTGAGTATTCTTTCCCAGTACTTAGTGTAACCCTCTGCACACAGTTACAGCTTAATAAATACTACTTCCAGTGCTATTATTACACTACTACTACTGAAGCAGCGTGGCTCAGTGGAAAGAGCGTGGGCTTGGGAGCCAGAGGTCGTGGGTTCGAATCCCAGCTCTGCCACTTGTCAGCTGTGTGGCTGTGGGCAAGTCACTTAACTTCTCTGTGCCTCAGTTACCTCATCTGTAAAATGGGGATGAAGATTGTGAGCCTCATGTGGGACAACCTGATTACCTTGTATACACCAGCGCTTAGAACAGTGCTCTGCACATAGTAAGCGCTTAACAAATACCAACATTATTAGTAGTATTACTATTTAGACAGAGGGTGTGTGATTATATTGTATCTACCCCACTGCTTAGCACAGTGATTGGGATAGGGGAAGCACTTAACAAGTATTATTATTAGTAGTAGTTTAGTATTATTAATAATAATGATGATGATAATGATGGTGTTTGTTAAACGCTTACTGTGTGCCAAGCACATAGTTTGCACTGTGCTAAGCGCTGGGGTAGATACGAGCTAATCATGTTGTCTCACGTGGAGCTCACAGTCTTAATCCCTATTTTACAGATGAGGTAACTGAGGCACAGAGAAGTCGGGATATGATGACTGGATTACTGCATCAATCTTCTTTCTGACCCACCAACCTCCTGTGTCTCCGTACTTTAGGCTATACTTCACTCTACTGCCTGGATTATCTTTCTATAGAAACACTCTGGGCATGTCACCCCCCTCCTCAAAAATCTCCAGTGGTTGCCTATCAACCTTCAAATCAAGCAAGAACTCCTCACTACTGGCTTCAAAGTTCTCCATCATCTTGTCCCCTCTTACCTCGCCTCCCTTCTCTCCTTCTCTGCACACTCTGCTCCTCTGCCACTGACCTTGTTACTGTGCCTCATTCTTGCCTGTCCCACTGTCGACTCCTGGCCACGTCCTATCCCTGGCATGAAATGCCCTCCCTCCACACATCTGCCAAACTAGCCCACTTCCAGAACATTCATAGCCCTACTGAAAGTTCACCTCCTCCAGGAGGCCTTTCCAGACTGAGCCCTCCCTTTTCCTCTGTCCCTCCTCCCCACCCATTGCCCCTACTCCCTCCCTCTGCTCTACCCCTCTCCCCACTCGACAGTACTTGTTTATATATGTATATATTTATTATTTTATTATTCTATTTATTTTATTAATTATGTGCATCTATAATTCTTTTTATTTATATTGACATTATAGATCCCTGTCTACTTGTTTTGTTTTGTTTTTTGTCTGTCTTCCCCTTCTAGACTGTGAGCCCATTGTTGGGTAGGGTTTGTCTCTATTTGTTGCCAAATTTTACTTTCCAAGCACTTAGTACAGTGGTCTGCACACAGTAGCTCTCAATAAATGTGATTGAATGAATGATTGAATGAATGAATCCCCAATCAGATGAGGGAACTGAGGCACAGAGAAGTCAAATGACTTGCTCAAGAGCTCACAGACAAGGCAGTGTTAGAACTCAGGTACTCTGACTCCCAGACCTGTGCTCTTTCCATTGAGCCATGCTGCTTCTTGATGTCCTGGAGATGTCCTGAATACAAGAGAAAATGCAAGATCAAAAATGAGGTGAGAGGCGGGGTCAACCAGATACATCTTTGGAATCATCCACAGAGAGGTGATAGCTTGAAGTCATGGGAGCAAAATGAGCTCCCTGTGAGAGTGCATATAAATTGAAAAGACCAGAAGATCCAGACAGAGCCATGAGGACTACCCACAGCTACGGGTTAAGGGCAGAAGAGGAACCAGAGAATGAGACTGTGTTTCCAGGAAAAGGGAGTGGTCCCTTAGGTCACAGGTATCCAAAAAGTGGAAAAGGACTAAGAGGATAGAACCTATTAGATTTGGTTGGAGAAGTCACAGGAGACCTTGGAGACTGCAGTCTCAGTGGAGTGCAAGGGGTGGAAACCAGATAGCAGCAGGGCAAAAAGGAAGTTAGAGGAATAATCAGCAAGTATGACAATCTGTTTGGGGAGCTTAGAAGTAATAAGAGTAGGGAAGAGGTACAACAGCTGGAGGGTGTAGTGAGATCCAGAGAAGGCTTTTTCAGTATGAGAGATTTGATCATTTTAAGCATCTGAAGAGAAGGCCCCTCATATGAAGACGGTGGCTAGGGATGGAAAAAAGTGCTCTATTTTATATTTTGTGCAGAAATTTCCCAGTTTATTTTGACGGCCAGTAAGTTTGTATGAATTCAAATTATTGTTTTGTTTTCTCAGTTCAATCTCCTATTTCGTCACCTAAGGCTTTATGACTTGCCGAACTCAAAGACAAGAGCACAAAAGCTAGAGATATTGGCATTCATCCCGGCACTCTTTCCACTAGACAATTATTTCCTCCTAATTAATGAGAGTCATTCACATTGCACATTACAATCCGATCTTTAATCTCCAAACTTCAAAGTGTTGTACAATCACTGACTAATTAATATTCAAAACACCCTTGAAATATGTAAGTGATGCAGCTAGGAGTCACTTCACCTTATTCAACTTCCGCCAGTACCAAGGGTTGCTCAAGGAAACTGAAACTTGGCATCACTGGTATGGACAATAATTCCCACCACAAAATAATCCCCACTAAAATCCTTACCACAAAGGATAAATCACAAGGCTCCAGATCCTTCATCCATGTTGATACAAGCTTTGCATCTTCAGATAATACTGGCACAGCCCAGATTATTTCTGGACTACGACAAATTGATTTAAAGCAAACAACTCTTTGAAGATGAGCACTGATGCAAAGAAAAACAAACATAAGCAACAGCCTCTCTGACTAACCATAAGTGGACCATAGAATGATCACGTAGGCAAGTGCATCTGACCTAGAAATGGAAATGGTAGACCCAAGAGAAATTAGAAAACCTAGATAATGATGATCCTACTACTAATAATGCTACTAATAATATTGAACACTTATTATAATCTAAAAGCAGAGGTAGATATATGGTGATCTGATCAGATACAGTTCCTGTCACCCAAGGGGTTCACAATAGAAGTTGGAGGAAGAGTAGATATCCAATCCCCATTTTCAGAGGGGAAAACTGAAGCACAGTTGCCCAAGGTGATGCAGCAGGCCTGAGGTAAAAGCTAGAATGAGAACCCTGGTCTCCTGACACCCAGCTTCAAGCTCTATCCAGTGGGCTACGTTGCCCCTAGACAAATCAGGCAGCAAGATGAATAATAAATCAAAGATAGGTACACTTTGGAAGGCTAAATGAGTCGACTCAGATTAGTATATTTTGGACACGTCGTTAGGAGGACTGATTCTCTGGAGTAGACACTAATGCTAGGAAAAGTCCAGGGAAAACATGGCAGAGGCAGACCAGCAACTAGTTTGATAGAAACCATAACAATAATAATGAAAGAACCATGAGCAAGGTTACAGATCATGGCAGAAGATAGGACAGTGTGGAGAAAATATATGCAGTCATTATGAATCGGAAGCAACTCAACGGCATTTGATAATAATAATAATAATAGGTGCACTCTGCTTCTCATTTCTATTATATTTTAATTAAACAAATCTAGATTTGCACAGGAACCACTAAACTGGCTACATTATGGAAAGTGAAGTGGAGACCTGTCAATGATCTGACGAATTTGACTAATGCATACAGGAGATTCTTTGGTCATCTAGTCCCTCTCCTCCTAACTAACCCCACTTTCTTCTAACCCCACTTTCTTCACTGAGTACTTTTCACTGTAAGGCCGGTTACCATGGTTTTAAATCTAGAGGTGGAGAATTACCCAAATGGCAGGTTAAATCATCCTACTCTATTGGTTTTTGAAGAATGATTTTTAAGGAAATCATATTCGGTAAAATCCAAAGTTGCCATTGGAAAACACTGAATAATATTAAACAATGTAATATAGATTATTTAGACAATGGGAATTAGATTCTCAAGGTCCCAAATATTTCATATCTTCACTGGACAAGCATTTAAGAAGACTTCCTTAGAGTTCCTCAGTAAAGTAGATACTCTTTATATGTATCATGGCTCCTTTGATTTTGTGATACATTTGGCTATTTTTCCACATTTGTGTGTGCGTGTGGGGGGGGTTTATCAAAGAGAAATATTTTAGGAGCAAGATCCAACGATGCTGCTGCTACCAGTGTCACAAGTGAATGGGTATTTCAAGGAGATATGATCTACCAGGCAGTAATTAAACCCACAGCCCTGTTAGCAGGTAACAGCAAGACCGGTCGGCTGAGAATAAGTCTAAGATCGGAGAACGACATCACAAAATAAGCAATTCATTTGACCAAAGTGTTGCTGGCTGGAGCCTCCATTAGGAAATGCAGCAGAAGTCTAATATCTAGGGACCACATCTAGTGGGACTCCAGAGCTCAAGAGAGCTAGGGCCACATGGTCCAAATCAGGCACTTAAAAGAATTATTGAATTAAGTATACACACCCTTACACCCTCCTTTCACACCACTGCAGAAGATAGGGGACTGTGAGCCTGTTATTGGGCAGGGATTATCTCTATCTGTTGCCGAATTGTACATTCCAAGTGCTTAGTACAATGTTCTGCACATAGTAAGTGCTCTATAAATACTGAATGAATGAATGAACCTCAGGGATCATTAAAATCAAGATCAAGATCTTGGTCACAGTCAATGAAAAAATCTTAGAAGAGTATTGAATTGTTGTTTTCAACTCTCTAAGATTCTAAGAAGATAATAATTATGGTATTTGCTAAATTCATTCAATCGTATTTATTGAGCACTTACTGTGTGCACTGTTCTAAGCACTTGATGCTTGCTATGTGACAAGCACTGCCTTAGAACTGGGGTAGACACAAGTTAATTAGATCGGACACAGTCCCTGTCCAACATGGGCCCCACAGCCTAAGTAGGAGGGAGAACAGGTATTTTATCTCCATTTTACAGTTGAGGAAACTGAGGAACAAAAAAGTTAAGTGACCTGCCCAAGGTCACACTGCAGGCAGGCGCAGAATCAATATTAGATACCCAGGTCCTCTGATTCCAAGGCCCAAAGTTTTTCAACTAAATCACGCTGCTTTCCATGATGTCATGCTATTATTGGGTCTGTCCAGTCTATTTTGACAATTTTTCTAGATGCTTGTAGAAATATTGTTAAAATTGTCCTATTCATTATCCATCCCAATATCACCATCTAATAATGTCCATAAATTTTCACCCTACCTACATAACAGTACTTCCTGTGACCAACTGAGTGTTTCATGTCCATAAATTTATCCAAACCTCTCTTGAACCTGCTGTTATTGTAAACCTGCAATAATGAAACTTGCTTTCAATTAGTGCTCAAGGAATTATATTAATCAGTCATCCATCAGTAGTATTTATTGAACATCTACTATATGCAAAGTCATTGGAAGCATATAAACATGTAAGCACTTGGAAGAGTACAGTAACATAGGTAGACACACTCCTTGTCCTCAAGAAGTTTATAATCTAGATAAGGGGAAGAAGAAAAATGAATAGATAGGGGAGTACTTAAAATAATAAAGTGTGAACAAAAATGTCATTGTTTTGAGTGCATAGGTGTGTAATTGGTGTAGAAGTGCTAATTAGTGGTATTTACTGAAAGCTTACAATGTGCAGAGGACTGTTCTAAGCACTTAGGAAAATATAATACAGTACAATGAAATTATATTGCATAGTAATATACAAGTGCTAAGGATTTAGTTGGGAGACTAAGCCGAGAGGACAAAAGAAATTCATCAGGGAAGGCCTCCTGGAAGAGATGTGATTTCAGAAGGTCTCTGAAGACAGGAAGAGCTAAGGTCTGGCAAATAAGCTCATTGTGGGCAGAGATTTTCACTCTTTATTGTTGTACTGTACTTTCCCAATTACTTAGTACAGTGCTCTGCAGCCAGTAAGTGCTTAATAAATATGATTGAATGAATGAAAAGGAGTTCTGGGCAGTAGGGAGAATATGAGCAAAAGGTCACTGGCAAGATAGGAGAGAGCAAGACAGTGAATAGGGTAATAATAATGTTGGTATTTATTAAGCGCTTACTATGTGCCGAGCACTGTTGGTATTTGTATTTGTTAAGCGCTTACTATGTGCCGAGCACTGTTCTAAGCGCTGGGGTAGACATAGGGGAATCGGGTTGTCCCACGTGGGGCTCACAGTCTTAATCCCCATTTTACAGATGAGGGAACTGAGGCACAGAGAAGTTAAGTGACTTGCCCACAGTCACACAGCCGACAAGTGGCAGAGCTGGGATTCGAACTCATGAGCCCTGACTCCAAAGCCCGTGCTCTTTCCACTGAGCCACGCTGCTTCTTTTGAGGGGGATGAAAAGAGTGAGTTGGGGTGTGATGAGACAAGAGTGGAGAAGTAATCATAATAATGTTGGTATTTGTTAAGCGCTTACTATGTGCCAAGCACTGTTCTAAGCTCGGGTAGACACAGGGGAATCAGGTTGTCCCACGTGGGGCTCACAGTCTTAATCCCCATTTTACAGATGAGGTCACTGAGGCACCGAGAGGTTAAGTGACTTGCCCAAAGTCACACAGCTGACAAGTGGCCGAGCCGGGATTCGAACCCATGACCTCTGACTCCAAAGCCCGTGCTCTTCCCACTGAGCCACGCTGCTTCCCTAAAGCAGTAAATGTAAAGTAAAGTAAAGTAAAGTAAATGTAATGTAAAGTAAATGGTAGAAAACTGATTGCCTCAAAACCAGTGGTTAGGAGAGTCTGATGCAGATGGCAAGGGATAACCATTGAAGGCTTTGGAGGAATGGAAGGATCTGTGTAGTTTTACAAAAATGATCTGGGTGAAGTATGGACTGAAGAGGAAAGACACTAGAGGCAGGAAGCTCCTCTAGACTGTAAGTTTCTTGTGTGCAGAGAATGTGCCTACCAATTGTGCTGTATTGAACTCTTCCAAGTACTTAGTACTGTGCTCTGCACACAGTAAGTACTCAATAATTGATTGACTGATCTGTGAGGAGGCTGAAGCAGTAGACATTCTGGAATATGACAAGTGCCTGGACCAGCCAGGTGGCCATTTGGATGGAGAGGAAGGATTGGATACTGGAAATTTTGTGGAGGAAAAGTGACATTAACTAGTGAAAGGCTGACTGAGAAGCAAGATGGAGGCAAGGATAATAGTAGGGTTACAGGATTCAGTGACACGGATGGTGAGGCTGACAACTGTGATGGGAAAGATGGTGGAAGAATGGGTTCAGGAGGGAAGATGAAGAGCCCAGTTTTGGACATAATAAAAAGACTCAGTGGGGCATTCACATAGAGATACCCTGGGAGCAAGACAAACTGAGAGATTATATTTAGAGGTAAGAGTTTGGAGCAAGCAAAATAGATGTGGAGCTCTTCCTCCTAGGTGTGGGAGTTAGAACTCTGGGAATGAATAAGGTCTCCAAGGGAATTAATGTAAAATAAGAAGAGACAGGAACTCAGAATCATGTCTGCAGGGGCACTCACATTTAGGAATTGAGAATAAATGAATTTTTCACCCTTTCAGTAGTACTGATTGAGCATCCACTGTCCTGGGTCCTTGGGAAAGTACAATGAAATTAAAGACATGTTCCTTGCCCACACTGAATCAATGCTATTCAGTGAGTGCTTACTTTAGACGCTTAATCTGTTCTGGGCACTGTACTAAGCCCTTGGTGAAATAGTGTAATAGATGAACCGAAAGCTGAAATAACGAGGTTTAGCTATTAACAGAGGGATGACAGCACCATCTTTTCCACAAGTCTGATATGTGTGGGGAACTCTCTTAGAACAGATCCTTGAAGGTCTAAACACCAAAAGGCAGAACTGAAATAACACTTAGCATTATAATTTGCTAATGCTACAGCCCGGTGAAAGACAATCTTTGACATGCACTTGATGTAGAAGGGCTTGTCAATCACATTGGCCTTTTCCTCCACATGTTTTGCTCTGTGTGGATTTCTCCATTACTAACATCATCTTCAAATATAATGGTTATATCTACCAGCCATACTTTCCCACCTAGGTAGCATCTTACTGACAGTAATGTTTTATTATTGGACTCAAGCACTGTTTCATGTGTTGAAGACAGAGAGCTAGAAAGACCGATAGATATACGTATATAGATGGAGATAGTGTTGCCTATTGGAAAGAGTATGGGGCTGTCTGTCAAAAATCTGGGTTTGAGTCCTGAATCTGACACTTGCCTTCTGAGTGATCTCAGCAAGTCACTTAACTTCTCTGTTACCTCAGTTTCCCCATCTGTATAATGAGGAAAAAAAAATATTTATTCTGCTTCCTTCTTAGACTCCCTGTGTGGGAAAGAGATCATGTCTAATTTGCATATTGCATACAGAACTCAGTGCTTAGGACATTGCTTGACACATGGTAAATCTTAATGATAATAATAATTATTATATATGTGTGCACTTTATATATGAAGAGAGATATATTTAAAGGAGGTATTTGTAAATATAATATATACACAAGTATATAGCTGTGCGTACGTATTCTTTTTTATGCTGTATGTTAGTCACTTACTATGTGCCAAGCACTGACTGTTCTAAGCACTAGAATAGATAGAAGGAAATCAGGTTGGACACAGTCCCTGTCCCACATGAGGCTCACAGTCTTATCCCCCATTTTACAGGTGAAGTAACTGAGGCACAGAGAAGTTAAGTGACTTGGCAAAGCCACAAAGCAGACAAGTGGTGGAACCGGAATTAGAATCCAGGGCCTTCTGATTCCAGGCCCATGCTGTAACCACTAAGAATTGCTGATTCTTCTATTCTTGTGTGGATTTGAGTGTGTGTGTGGATGTCCTTATATGTATATCTCCCTAAATGCATATCTGAATATGCTTCATGTATATATGCTTGTTTTCCTATAGGCTTTCTCAAGGGGGTGGAAAAGGAAAGCTAGAGAAAACACTAAGTGGGAGGGGTAGGAAGTCCAGTAAGGATTCCAATACAATAGTCTTTCTCAGATATCACCAGGCCCCGGTGGGAGCTGTTTGGACGGTGAGAAAATGACGGATCCAGGAAATATGGTGGCAGAAGAGGAGGCAAGACTTAATGACATTAATAAGAAAGCTTTATTGGGTTATATGCTGTTGAAATAGTGCTAAAATACAGTACTAGATACAAGTTTTAACTGGATATTTTTCTACCAGTGATGAGACTACTTTTCTAAAAAGTGATCTGACCCAGTGCACCACTTTGGAGATAGAGCTCCCATCTTTTAGGAGCTCAACCACTGAAATCAGGTCACATAATAATAATAATAATGTTGGTATTTGTTAAGCACTTACTATGTGCAGAGCACTGTTCTAAGTGCTGGGGTAGATACAAGAACAGTGCTTAACACATAGCATAAAAAAACCTCAAATGAACTTTAATCATAAAGTAGTTTTAGTTCTTTTTGAAGGTTGAACAGTTTCAGAAAGCTATCCTTCAGTGAAGAAACACATGTAGAATATTTACTTTTGAGAAAGGCCTTCTTCAAGATGATGTTGCTAAGTGGCTGATAAATAAAAACAAAGCAGATGATTTCTGTGCTGCTCTGAGTCTGAACATGCTTTTCGCACTTCAGTATAAATAAAATGCCAGTAAGTGAGGTAAGAAAAAAGACAAACAAAATAACAAATGTATTTGCATATTTTTCAAGAAGTAATAACAGACAGAGCAGGAATAATTCATGCCATTCTAGTGCAGCAAATAGGAGATGACAGAAACAGCAGGAAATCAGTCTAAATGTGGGACTGAAATTACCATTTTACTCCTTGGATGCAACTGAGCATTAATTCAACTGCAAAGATTATTCACTGGAAGGCTTTTGGCTTAAGGGTCAATGTGAACGTCTTAGGAACATTTTGGAAAGGAAGTATTTAACCCATGATTGTCAATTTATTTTCTCTATTTCAACACAGTAATCCTTTGATATTGAGCAAGCCACTTCCCTTTTCTGTCTAAGTTATTGCATTTCCAAAGTAGCCCTTTTCCCAACTGGTGTGATGCTTTGTGGATATCATGACAAGGATTCAAAACCACCCCTAGAGTTTTCAGATAGAAGATGGTTGACAAGTGAAAAATACTCCATGCTTTAGCAGTGCATAATATGTGGAATATGACCTTAGAACATCACACTCTAGACTGCATGCTCCTTCTGAGCAAGGATTGTGTCTACCTATTCAATTCTATTGTACTCTTCCAAGCACTTAATAGATAGTAATTTATAATAATCTACACAAAGTGCTCAGTGAATACTAATTAATTAATTGCTTAATTGATCACACATCTCTCCAATAACCTCCCCATTGGATAGCTGGTGAGTTACCATGGTTACAGTGAAGTGCTGGATTTTAGCTCCAGGACATGCTCAGCTACAGGTCCGGAGCCTTTATTGTGAAGGAGTGGCATCAAGGTAACCCCTTGATATCTGGCTTCTGCCCCCTTCACTCAACAGAAGCGATCCTCTCGAAGTTCACCAATCCAACAGCTTCTACTCCATCTTAATCCTCTTCAATCTCTCAGCTGTCTTTGACATTGTGGAAACACTATCTAACCTTGGCTCCAATGACACTTCCATCACACGATTCTCCCCCTAACTCCCTGGCCACTACTTTTAAGTCTCTTTTGCAGCTTCTTCTCTGCTTCCCACCCTCTTGCAGTGGGGGTTCCTTAAGACTCAGTCCTGGTTCTCCCTTTTTCCTCCATCTACACCCACCCTCTAGGAGAACTCATTTGACCCAACTACCATCTCTATGCAGAGATTCCCAAAACTACCTCTCCAGCCCTGACTTCTCTCTTTTTCTTCAGACTCGCATCTCCTCCCGGCTTCAGAACAAACACCACTATTTCGATGTCCCACCGAAACCTCAAACTTAACATGTCCAAAATAGAATTCCTTGTCTTCCCACACAAACCTTGTCCTCTCCCTGACTTTCCCATCACTGTAAACCATACCTACCTACATATCCAATCTGTCACTAATCCTGAGAAGAAGAAGAAAGAGGAGGAGAAGAAGGAGGAGAAAGAAAAAGAGGAGAAAAAGAAGAAGGAAAAGAAGATGGAGGAGGTGGGGGTGAAGAGGGGGTACTATGTGCCTAGTACTTTATTAAGTGCTTAAGTAGATACAAAATAATCAGGTCAGACACAGTCCATGTCCCACGCAGGGCTCACACTCTACATAGACAGGAAAACAGTTACTGAATTCCCATTTTATAGTTGAGGAAATTGAGGCACAGAAAATTCAAATGATTTGTCTGTCTCAGCAAGCAAGAGGCAGAGTTAGGATTAGAACCCAGGTACTCTGACTCTCAGACCTGTTCTTTTTTCATTAGGCCACACAGCTTCTCAACATCTCTAAAATCTGTCCCTTCCTCTCCATTCAAACTGTATCAATGCTGATTAAAGCACTTACCTGATTCCTCCTTGACAACTGTAGCAGCCTCCTCATTGACCTCCCTACCTCCAATCATTTCCATCTCCAGTCCACACTTCATTCTGATACCAGGATTATTTTTCTGAAAAAAACTTTCAGTTCAAATATTACCACTCTTCAAAAACCTCCAATGGTTCTTATCCACCTCTAAACTCAATCAGCTCTCTCCATCCTTCCTCGCCTGGCTAATCTCCTCCTACAACCTTGTGCTGTACTGAACTCTCCCAAGTTCTAAGAGCTTGGGAGAATATAATACAACAGACTTGGTAGACATGCTACCTCCCCACCAAGAGCTTACCTTCTAGCGGAGGAGAGAGACGTTAAAATAAATTAAGGTTATGTACATAAGTGTTGTGGGGCTGAAGGTGGAGTGAATATCCAGTGCTTAAAGGACACAGATTCAAGTACATAGGAGAAGCAAAAGAGGGGAGTAGGGGAAATGAGGAAAGCCTCTGGGAAAAGTTGTGAATTTAATAAGACTTTGAAGGTGGGGAGAGTGGTGGTCTGTAATATATGAAGAGGAAGGGAATTCCAGACCACAAGTGATACAAAAGCAAGGGGTTAGAGGCAGGATAAATAAGATAGAGGTATAGTGAGTAGGTCAACCCAGTATCTCTTTTTTCCCCTATTTTACTCCCTGTTTGCCTCCTGAAACATCTTGTTTTGTTTAATTTGTCATCTTGAAATATCTGAAGGGTTGGCCCTATGCTTTATTGGCTCAGTGGAAAGAGCACGGGCTTGGGAGTCAGAGGTCAAGGGTTCAAATCCCGGCTCTGCCACTTGGCAGCTGTGTGACTGTGGGCAAATCACTTAACTTCTCTGTGCCTCAGTCACCTCAACTGTAAAATGGGGATTAAGACTGTGAGCCTCATGTGGGACAATCTGATTACCCTGTATCTACCCCAGCACTTAGAACAGTGCTCTGCACAGAGTAAGTGCTTAACAAATACCAACATTATTATTATTATTATTATTTTATTCATTCATTCAATCATATTTATTGAGCTCTTACTCTGTGCAGAGCATTGTACTAAGCACTTGGAAGAGTACGATATAACAATAAACAGACACATTCCTCCCTACCCCACCTCTCCAGGAAGATTCCATATGGTCAGCTGCAGCTTTCCTGGGGAAAATGGAGGGATGTGGTAGGGACTGAGGAGAGGGAAGTTAAGTGATGCTACTTTTCAGGGCACTGAGAAGTTAATAGTTCTGTGAGTCATTATACCACAAGCACACTGGACTCATAGCCACTTTGAGAGCTTTCTCTTTCCCTGAAAAAAGGATTTTTCCAACAAAGAAAAGTTAGTAACAATTAGAGCAATTATTACAATATTTCTGATGAGAGGGGCACTCGCAAAGATACCATTTTAAGCCATGATTCCTATGGTGCATTGTTTTATACTAGAAAGTCTTCAATGGTTTCCAGGCAGTCCAAAGCACACCCTAAACTTTCATGATTTTCTCTTCTGTGCTATATCATATCCTAATCATCAGTCAATCAATCATTCAAAGGTATTTACTGAGTGTCTACTGTGTGCAGAGCACTGGGAGAGTAGAATACAATGGAGTCCATTAGGAGTTTACAGTCTAGATATATTAAGGATATGAGCTCTGCAGTTCTTGACCTCAAAGACTGGCTAATTTTTCTCAGACCATGAGTTCGTTAGTCAGACATGGCCTAAGATCTTCATCTGAAGAATGGAAAGTATGGATAGGGGCCCTCACACTCTAATGGAAGCAGCTCATTAAGGAGGTTCATTCCTAAGGCTACCAGCTCATTGTCAACCACTCAGAAATCAGTGATATTTACTGAGTGCTTACTGTGTGAAGAACACTGTGGACCTGCTCTTTTTTCATACCAGGTCTGTCGTCACTTGGGCCTGGTCTGGAGTGGATCATGGGAGAGGTCAGACTGCTAAGAATTGTTTGCTTTGGAAATTAATTATAATAACTGTGACATTAATTAAGAGCTTATTATGTCCCAAGCACTGTACTACTCACTGAAGTAGATACAAGATAATCAGGTTGGCACACCTTCAGTGCTTCACACATAGTAAGAGCTTAACAAATACCATAATTATTATTACCTGTCCTACATGGGCCTCCCAGTCTAACGGGGAGGGAGATACCTTATGTGTATTGGTCAACTGAGACTCGGAGAAGCTAAGTGATTTGTGCTGAGTCTCCCAGAAGACAAAGGCAGAGTCAGGATTAGGACCCAGGGCCCCTGACCCTAGGTCCATGCTCTTTCCACTAGGCTATCCTGCTTCTCTAATGCCATCAGAGTGTAGCATGCTAACCTGAAAGTGTAATTCTATACTCTAGGGTCAGTGCCGGGATGTGTAAAGCAGTAACGGGATGTGTAAAGCAGTAATATGATTTTTACTTCCATGTGAGGACTGCTTGCCTTCCCAGAGTTTCCAGTTCCTTGATCCCCTTTTCCAGGAGCAAGATTTTGTCTCAAGTGAGGCAGTCATTGAATTCAGTGACCCACTGCTGTGTAGAGGGGATTTGTTCTTAAAAAAAGGCAGTGGTTGATTTTTACACTTCCTGGAGTGGATTCCTTTTGAGTGATTTATGGTCCCCCAAACTAAGGCTTTTGGAAAATATCAGGAGAAAATGTTGGGTTAGCATCAGATGCACAGTGGGTGCCCAAGGATCCATAAATATTCTAAAGATATCGAATCAATCAATCAGTGGGGTTTATTGAGCACTTACTGTGTCTTGAGCGCTGCACTACCCACTTAGGGGGTATGTACGGTTGTGAGCTCTCCTGAGTTTGAGTGACACTGGGTTATGATAGTATTATTTTCTCAGAGCCTTAACTGTGAGGATAACCAAAATCTTCTCTATTACTATATATGAAAATTTAACGGGCACTTGAAATGTGATTCTGACATTCCAACAAAAAACATCATTGGAAATTCTTGATTGTGTTCTAGAAGCACATAGGCAGTGCAGCATAGTCTGGTGGATAGAGCCCAAGCTTGGGAGTCAGAAGGACTTAGGTTCTAATCCTGGCTCTGCCACTTGTTTGCCGTGTGAACTTGGGCAAGTCACTTCACTTTTCTGTGCCTGAGTTACCTCATCTGTAAAATGGGGATTATGACTGTGAGGATATCAGTATCCAATGTATCCAATCCCATTTGCTTGTAACCACCCCAGAGCTTAGTACAGTACAGTACCTGGTATATAGTAAGCACTTAACAAATACTGTCATCATTATTATTATGTTCTATTTTTACAAATCAAGAAATGCTATGGAATGATAGCATGAAGAAACAAAATATCAGTTTTCCCCTGAAATACCCATCGCACAACCAACACAGAGATGCATACTGTCTCTCAGTTCTGTTACCTTGGCAGCAGCATATTATCCAGTGATACAAGAACAAACAAAATAATAGAAAATCCAAATGAGAAAGGTCAGCAGAACCTTTGCCAGACTTACCAGCAGAGTGTGGCACCAACATAACATTGAGGTTCATATAAACCTAAAGTCCATATAATAGTTCAGTCTACTTGTCAATCCAGTTGGGAAATCTGGGCTTGCCATAGAGACATATCTAAATTCAAGAGTATTTCCATCAGTGCCTCACATAGACCAGACTTCATTTTAAATGTCAAGACGGGACTATAAAAATAAGAAATTAAACAAGTCCTAGTGGGAACAGAGCAGTTTTTTTTCTTCCCCTGCCATATTCAGTCTCTGACAAGATCTTCCAAGGACCATGCAACAGACCTACTGTGTTCTGCACATAGTAAGCACTGAAGAAATACCATTGATTGATTGACTGATATACCCTAAATGATCTCCAAAGGTATGGATAGATGTTATTCTGAAAATCTGTAACATCCCTCATAAACCTTTATGGATCTCTAGCTCATAAATTTATCCAGCCTCGTTTTGAAACCACTGCCAATTTTCTACCTGTACAAATTTGTGTAGTTATGGCTTTTCAAATTCTTCTCCCCTAATAGGTGGAAAACTTTTTAACTTTTGTTGGTTTGGGACTTGATATCTTTAGGCTTCAGTGTGTCCCATAGACCCAGTAGTATCAAATTTAGAAAAGCCTTTTTTTCCCTTGTGCCCAGCCTTCAGGATTTTCCAAATTTCAATCATAGTTCTCCATTGGCCTTCGACTTTCCAGAGTATAGAATTCTAATCTTTCCAGTATATTCTGTTTTCAGTCCATCCTCATACTGCTCCATCCTCCAAATCACCTTGGTGATCTTTTTTTGGACCTTCTCCAGCTCACTTATGCCCTTAATAACAAAGCATGGTGGAGCGAGTACAGACAAGCAGTTTGCAGTTACAAACTGCAGTGAGGTCTCTAACCCAAGTCTCTCAGCCATGAAGAAGACTGGACACAAACTTTAATTTGGTATGAAACTTATGCTCTGGTGCCCAATAATTTCCCAGCTTTAGGGTGATAGGTAATTTCAGGATGTTGTTTTTTTTTTCAGGTTTATTGTCAAGGCCATAGAGCTGTGCCATTTCAGAAAAGTGATTCAGAATCATCTGCCTGCAGCAGTGTCTGCCTAAGAAACTATGTCAGTCCCACATCACGTCTTATCAGGCGCACTTGCTCTGGCTGATAAAATCTCACCATTAGGAGAGTCACCTTTAAATCCTAACCCCAGATAAAATCCAATATACATACATATACAAAATACACACACACATCCTTAATAACTAAGATTTTCTTTAATAGTTTTTGTTAAGTGTTTATTTTGTGCCAGGCTCTGTACTAATTGCTGGAGTAGGTATGAGCAAATCAGGTTGGCCGCAGTCCATGTCCCACATGGAGCTCACAGTCTTAATCCCCATTTTACAGGTGAGGTAACTGAGGCATAGAGAAGTGAAGTGACTTGTCCAAGGTTACACAGCAGACAAGTGGCAGAACTGGGATTAGAACACAAGTCCTTCCAACTACCAGGCCTATGTTTTACCCACTAGGCAACACTGCTTCTCTAATTGTAAATTGTAAATTCGATATTTAAATTGAGGTTTTAAAAATACTGCTTTTCACTGAGAACATGATCTAGACAAGGAGAAGCAACATGCCCTAGTGGAAAGAACATGGAAAGAGTTCGGGTCCGGGAATCAGAGGGCCTGGTCTCTAATCCTCCTCTGCCAATTGCTTACTTTGTGACCTTGGGCAAGTCACTTAACTTCTCTGAGCATCAGTTCCCTCAATTGTAAAATGGAGTTCAAATATCTGTTCTCCTTTCTACTTAGATTGTGAACTCATGTGAGACACAGATGATGTCCAATCCAAATAACTTACTTGTATCTATCCGAGCCCTTAAAACAGTGTTTGTCACATTGTAAGAGCTAATGAATATCTTAAAAAAAGGATCATACCACTGCAAACTTTGGGGTTACAATTCATCCGTTCACACCTCCTTCGACCAATAAGAAGCAGTATACTTCATTAAGGTCAGGGGTCTGCGATCATTAATAATAATCGTGGCATGTAAGGATTTATTCTGGACCAAGCACTGAGCTAAGTGCTGGGGTGGATACAGTACAATCAGATATAATATAGAGAAGCAGTATGGCTTAGTGGAAAGAGCAAGGGCTTGGGAGTCAGGGGTCATGGGTTCTAATCCCAGCTCCGCTTGTCAGCTGTGTGACCTTGGGTAAGTCACTTAACTTCTCTCTGCCTCAGTTACCTCATCTATAAAAATGGGGATGAAGACTGTGAGCCCTATGTGGGACAACCTGATTACCTTGTATCTACCCCAGCACTTAGAACAGTGCTTGGTACATAGTAAGTATTTAACAAATACCAATATTATTATTATTATGCAGTCCCTCTTCCACATGGGAGAGGGAGAGGCAGAACAAATATTTAAACCCCAATTTTACAAAAGAGAAAACAGAGGCACAGAAAGTTAAGGTATTTCGTGGCAGAGAACGTGCCCATTCATTGTTATATCATACTCTCCCAAGCACTTAGTACAGTGCTCTGCACACAGTAAGCACTCGGTAAATACAATTGACTGCCTGACTGACTGACTGAAAGGAGGAAGCTGAGGGACAAGAGGAAACCCATAGCATGGCCTAGTGGATAGAGCACGGGCCTGGGAGTCAGAAGGACCAGGATTCTAATCCCAACTCTGCCATTTGTCTTGGGCAAGTCACTTGACTTCTTTGTGCCTCCATTAGCTCATTAGCTCCATTAGCTCATTTGCAAAATGGGGATTTGCAAAATGGGGATTAAAACTGTGAGCCTCATGTAGGACAGAGACTGTGTCCAAAACAACTAGCTTGTATCCACCCCAGCCCTCAGTAGAGTGCTTGGCACACAGTAAGCACTTAACAAATACCACACTTATCATCATTATTATTATTATTACTTCCTGACAGTGGTTATGCAAGGTGTTCAGGACCCAGATGAGTTTCCCCAGTTAGCAATGGCTCCTGCCTGGGACACCAAAATATCCCAGTTGGCCTTGCAAATAACTGCCTCCACTTCCCCCTCAGAGTACACCAGTTCCTGGCTGTCACCCTTCCCTGGGGATTGCTGCAAGCACAGACCCATAGAGTTTCTCTTTAGGCTCTGAAGCCTCCTCCACTTATGCTAAATGCCCACTTGGCCTACCCCAGTTCACAGCTAAGACAACATTTAGTTCCAAAAGAGCCAGCTATGCTTCACGATTCACGCGTGGATAGGTTCTTTCTAGAGGAAAAAGTATGATCTTGGGATCCAGGAGACCCGGGTTTTAATTCCAGCTTGGCCACTATTCTGCTGTCTGACCTGGATCAATTAACTTGATCAATCAATCAATGGTATTTATGGTATTTATTGAGAGCTTCCTGTATAATAATAATAATGTTGGTATTTGTTAAGCGCTTACTATGTGCAGAGCACTGTTCTAAGCGCTGGGGTAGACACAAGGGAACCAGGTTGTCCCACGTGGGGCTCACAGTCTTAATCCCCATTTTACAGATGAGGTAACTGAGGCACAGAGAAGTTAAGTGACTTGCCCACAGTCATACAGCTGACAAGTGGCAGAGCTGGGATTCAAACTCATGACCCACAACTCCAAAGCCCATGCTCTTTCCACTGAGCCACGCTGTATACGGAGCACTCCATTGAGTACAATACAACACAGTTGGTTGTCACCATCCCTTGCCCACAGTCGGGCTCGACACCTCAATTTCCTCATGTGTAAAATAGGGACTAGATACTTTCTGTTCCCATTTTTTATGACATTTTTTATGAAACCATATCAGATCTGATAATCTTGTATCTACTCCACCACTTAGCCAGTGCTAAATACAAACCATAATCCTTTTACTGAAATCCATGATGAGAATGGTTTCAGATAAATGGGTCAAATATGATAGAAGTAGAGAATTCCAAAATCTAGGAATCGCAAAGAAGTTACAGAGTTGTGATGTCAGAGCCGATAAGAATCCAGGCAGCAAGAACTCCAGGGAGTCAGACATTGTAGAAAGCCAAATAGAAGTGACAGGAGAAGGTAAATCACAGCCACAGTTAGGTGGAACAGGCAGAGCTCACGCTCTGAGTTCCATCCTCTCTGTTCTGCTCCCTTGGCTCAGAGAAGGACTACAGCAGCATGGATAGAGCATGGGCCTGGGAGTCAGAAGGACTTGGGCTCCCGACTCAGCCACTTGTCTGCTGTGGGACCATGGGAAATTCATTTGACTCCTCTGTGCCTCAGTTATCTCATCTGTAAAATGGAGATGAGTGTGAGCCTCATGTGGGATAGGGACTGTGTCCAACCTGATTATCTTGTATCTACCCAAGTACTTAGAATAATGCCTGGCACATAGTAAGGGATTGGTGAGTACCATAATTATTATTATGATTAGTATTATTGGGTAGTGATGGTGGGAACTCCAGGGAGCCAAAGGTGCCAATTTGTGCCAATTTCTTTCCTTCTCATTTTCCTGACTTTTTCTCCCCCCTCACTAGTACATGCTTGGACAATTAACCTCCACCTCCATGGAAGTCCTAGCCTGCCACAGTTTGGAGTTGAGAAAATGAGAATTGTAAGTGTAATAAAAACATCTCTACATTCCCTTGTTAGATTTCCTGAAGTCTATCATGTCATGAAAAGAAAATATTCAATCTATTCAGGCAACTCATTTTGAGTTGCTACTGAGATAGCTTTTATTAAAATAAACTTTGCAGTTTATTAATTGGTCCTAGGAGCAGAATTGACTGACAAATCATCAATAAGCATGTCTACTTAAGGCACTCTAACAGTTCTTGGCAGATAGAAAGTGCTTAACAAATGTCATCATTATTATTATTAATAGGCTGGCCAAAATTCATGGAATTCATGTGCCTCAACAGCAAATGATATTGGAATTATTAGGCAACTAATATTAGGGAGATTTTATTCAATACATTTTATCAAATTAATCATTCATTCACTCATTCATATTTATGGAGTGCTTACTGTGTGCAGAGCACTGTACTAAGCATTCGGAAAGTACAATTCACCAAAAAATAGAGGCAATCCCTGCCCATAATGAGCTCACAGACTAGAAGAGAGGGAGAGAGACATCAAAACAAGTGAACAGGCATCATTAGCAGCATTATAAATAAATAGAATTATAGATATATACACATCATTAATAAAATAAACAGAATTATAATTATAAATATGTACATATATACACAAGTGCTTTGGGTGGGGGGTAGAGCAAAGGGAGCAGGTCGGGGGATGGGGGCAAAGGAAAAGGGGGGCTTAGTTTGGGAAGGCCTCCTGGAGGAGGTGAGCTTTCAGTAGGGATCTGAAAGGGGGAAGTTTGCTAGTTTGGCAGATTTGAGAAGGGAGGGCTTTCCAGGCTAGAGGTAGGATGTGGGTCAGGGGTCAACGGCAGGACAGGCGAGAACAAGGCACAGTGAGAAGGTTACCTCTAGAGGAACTGAGTGTGCAGGCTGGGATGTAGAAGAAGAGAAGGGAGGTGAGGTAGGAGGGGGCAAGGGGATGGATGGATTTGATGGTTTTCATGGGGTGAAAACCATCAGGTTGAGGCTTTGCGGATTTCCTTCAAAAAGGGTCTTTGGGCCTAGCCTCTCAATTGGGCCGGAATCCCAGCCAATTAACAAGGTCTTCCAGATCTAGCAGTGGCTTCCATCCATCTGCCTGAACCCTAGAGAAACTGAGAGGTGTGAAGAGGGGCAAGTAATTGAAATAGTCTCTGTTAATACGTTTAGAACATAAGTATCTATTCCTTTCCTCAGCATTTATGTACCTCTGAATATTTTTATTGGTTTTTCAATTATTCATTCAGCTAATTCATCATGATACATTTGTGTTCCAGTTGTGTTAACTCCTCCACTATTTGTAAGTGATTTTTGTCTATCTTTCTGTTTCCCACAGTGAAGTGTAACCTCCCCCAAGGCAGGGAACATGTCCTGCTTCTATCACTCCATATTAAATGGAAGTTCTACTGGGATCAGAATCCCTGGGAATGGCACAGAGATGGACTGAATGATGTATGACTCCAGACACCCTGTTTCAGTTTGAAGGGAGCAGTTATCATTTGTGTCAGGTTATTGTTCAATGGATTCTTGCCTCGTACACACTGAAGCTAAAATAGAATTTTCTCTGGGAAATTTATCTTCAAAAATACACTTTGCCTATACTGACACAGGATGAGAAGTTTGCTTCTAGAACATTTTACTCTGCCCAATTCATGAGATATAGGAATTAGAATAGTTAACAATAAGTATTTTCTATAAAATAAAAGCATCCCATATAAGGATTTTGGTCAAATATTAAGGTCATGTAGGCACTGAATGTATTTCTCCAGGGTATTTTCAACTTCTTGAGAGGAAGGGATCAAGTGCTCTAATTCTACTGAATGCTCCTGCGTGCTTAGTACAGTGCTTTGCAAGCAGTAAATATTTAATAAATTCTAACAAGTGGTTGAGTTCCTTAGTTTACTTCTTACGGCCCATCTGTATAAAATGCTATCTTGGAAAAAAAATACTAGAAACATCAAGTACAATCATGCTATTTCCTTCAAAGATTAAAGTGCATGAATGCCTGGATGATGATGAATGCTTCCCTTGCTATTGACTGATAGCTAATAAGCAATAAACTAGAACCATTGAACTTGAAGGGACTTCAACAGATCAACTAGACCAGACCCTTGCCTTCAGGCAGATGAATGATTAATCTTGTGGGAGAGTGTGTTGTCTAGTCTTTTCTTAAAAGTTTCCACTGTGGCCTAGTGGTAATATCAGAGGTTTAAGAGTCAAAAGACCTGGGACCTAATCTTGACTCCTCCACTGCCTGCTGTGAGACCTTGGGCAACACATTTACCTTCTCTATGCCTCAGTTTTCTCATCTGTAAAATGGGGATTGAAAACCTATTCTCCCTCCTACTTAGACTGGGATCCTCATATAGGGTGGGAATCTTTTAACTCCCCTAGGGTTTAGTACAGTGCTTGGCACACCGTAAGTGTTTAACCAATACCACTCTTACTATTATTACTACAGCTATTATTATATATGTGGTGTTTCCAGTGAAAATGTATGGATCCAAAATCTGGACAGTGAAAAAACAGGATAGAAAGAACATCGATTCTTTTCATTCATTCATTCAATAGTATTTATTGAGCGCTTACTATGTGCAGAGCACTGTACTAAGCACTTGGAATGAACAAGTCGGCAACAGATAGAGACAGTCCCTGCCGTTTGACGGGCTTACAGTCTAATTGAGGGAGACGGACAGACGAGAACAATGGCAATAAATAGAGTCAAGGGGAAGAACATCTCGTAAAAACAATGGCAACTAAACAGAATCAAGGCGATGTACATTTCATTAACAAAATAAATAGGGTAATGAAAATATAAACAGTTGAGCAGACGAGTACAGTGCTGAGGGGATGGGAAGGGAGAGGGGGAGGAGCAGAGGGAAATGGGGGGAAAAGAGGGTTAAGCTGCAGAGAGGTGAAGGGGGGGTAGTAGAGGGAGTAGAGGGAAAAGGGGAGCTCAATCTTCTTCTTCTTTTGAAATGTGGTGCTGGAGAAGGCTTTTGCGAAAACCACGGACTGCCCGAAAAACAAACAAATGGATTTTGGAGCAAATTAAACCAAAGTGGTCCTTGGAAAGCCAAATGACTCGACTTAGATTATCATATTTTGGACACATAATCAGGAGATCTATTTCTCTGGAGAAGACACTGATACTAGGAAAAGTCCAGGGAAAATGTGGAAGAGGCAGGCCAGCAGCTAGATGGATAGAGACCATAACAACAAAATGGAAGAACCATTAGAAAGGTTTTGGATTAGGGCAGAGGACAGGATTTCCAACAGAATGTCCTGTCCTCTGGAGAAAGTATATCCACGAGTCGCTATGAATCGGAAATGACGACATCACTTAATAATAATAATAATCAATATTTCAGGGTTATAGCAAGAGAATAGAAAACTGAAAGAATGAAAAAATGCTTAGGGACCAGAAAACATAAATGAATTTGCACCTAACTGCTTTCAGTGGCCATGAATACATCAAAGTTGAGATGGTATTTAGGAGGAGGGAAAATTGGAGAATGCTTCCTGAAAAGGTAGAATTTGGGGAGGCTTTTGAAGTTGGGGAGGGCTAAAATCTGGTGGATTTAAAAGGAGGAAAGGGAGTTTATGAGCTAGCAGTCTGAGGTGGAAGAGGTGGGAGCAAGGGACAAGCACTTATCATTTCCCACCTTGACTACTACATCAGTCTCCTCATTGACTTCACTGCCTCCAATCTCACCCTGCTCCAATTCATATTTGAATCTGCTTTCCAGATCATTTTTCTAAAAAAAAATCAGTACATATCTTCCCCATTCCTCAAAAACCTCCAATGGTTGTCCATCCAGCTCTGCAATTAAGCAGAAACTCCTTACTATCAGCTTTAAGACACTCAGTCAGCTCTCCCCTTCCACTACCTTGCTGATCTCCTACTGCAACCTACCCTTAACACTTCACTCCTCTAATGTCAACCTACTATCTAAACCTCGATCTCACCTCAGTGCCCATGTCCTCCTGCTTGACTGGAACATCCTCCCCCTTCATATCCACATAGTCAGCATTTAATAAATGCTATTATTTATGGCTCTCAATATTCCCCATCTTTAAAGCCCTACTAAAATGACATCACTTCCAAGAGGCTTTCCTTGACTAACCTCTCATTTCCCCTAACTTTTCTCCCCTCTGCATCACCTCTGCACTTGGCTGTGAACCCCTAAATACTTTGGTACTAATCTCAAACCCACAACATTTATGTACATATCCTTATACTCTACTACTGTACACTATGCTCTGCTACTGAAAAGCAGTGTGGCTTAATGGATAGAGCATGGGCCTGGGAGTCAGAAAGACTTGGATTCCAATGTTAGCTCTGCTATATGTCTGCTGTGTGACCTTGGTTAAGTCACTTCATTTTTCTGTGCCTCAGTTACCTCATATGTATAATGGGGATAAGAGTGTGAGCCACATGTGGGACAGAGACTGTGTCCAACCTTATTAATTTGTATCTATCCCAGCATTTAGAACAGTGACTTGCCTAAGGTCACACAGCAGACAAGTGGCAGAGCTGGATTAGAACCCATGACCTTCTGACTCCGAGGCCCGTATGTGGGTTGAATGAGTGAACTTTAAAGACAGGGAAGATGGTGGAGTTGTCGACAGCGATAGGAGAATCCGAAGAAGAGGGTGGGAAGATGAAGAGTTTTGCTTTAGATGTGTTAAATTTCAGGTGCCAGTGGAATATTCAAGTAGAGATGTTCTGAAAGAAGGAGGAAATGTGAGATTGTGGAGAAGGAGAGGTTAGAGCTGCAGTAGATTTGTGAGTAGCTTGCATAGAGATTTTAGGTCTAGTAATGAAAGGGAATGAGTTCTCCAAAGAGTGGGTGTAGATGGAGGTTAAAGGGTACCCAGAAATGAGACTTGAAGGACCATCACAGTTAGAGAGTAGGAGGCAGAGGAGGAGCTGGTGAAAATATTGTGAAGGATTGGCCAGAGAGATAGGAGGAAAACCAGGAGGACATAGGGAAGGCAAAGTTAGGGTGAAATAGAACTAGAACTAATGCCCTAGATTTACAAGACAGATCACAGTTAAAAAATGAAACCAAATGCTAAATTACCTCACATAAATAAAAACCCTTCCCATATAATACAGTAAATATCTTTTCTTAAAAAATGCATCCAGCATTTTAACTGATAAATATGTAAAGAATAAAATTATGCACTGAAAATTCCAGTTTTTGAAGCTTGAAACTTTCAGCTTTGAACTGATTCTTCTCAAATTGAAGAAAACGCTAAATTTTGATGAACCAATTCTTATTAATTCTATGATTTCTCCCCAAAAAGTTTTTTTTTTTTTACATTAGATCTTATTTGCATTTCTTTATGAAGATTTATTGAACAACTGCTCATTTCATTTTATGACTTCATCTTTATCAGGTATCTAAAAAACTGATAGACAGTCCCTGCTCACAGGGTTTGTTTGTCAAAGAGATACTGAACTGGAGATAGTACAGGTAACTTGGTAGGGGAGCTAGTGGGTAATCTTTCTCATTATTTTCTGTAGGCCTCAGGAAGTCACTTTTTCCTACCTCAAGAAAACTTTTTTTAAGACGGGGTTATTAAAGGACTAATATTAAAACAAATGACGGGTAAATCCAAGATAATCAGGTTGGACACAGCTTTCTTCTCACAAAATCTCCAATAGTTACCCATGTCCCTCTATATCAAGCAAAAACTCTTGCCAATTCCCTTCAGGTCTCTTCTACTCTCTCCTTATTCATTTCTCCATCCTGAGCTCTATGGTCCTACTAAGCTAACTTTTTCGTTGTCATTTTTCAATCAATCAATCACATTCATTCAGCACTTATTATGCTGTATTAAGCACTTGGAGAATGCAGTAGAGTTGGTAATGTTTCCAGGATAAGGGGGTGGTCCAAAGTATTTAAGGCAGCTGAGGTGTTTAGAAGGATTAGGGTGGAGTAGAGGCAAGAAGAATATTATTGGTGACCTTAGACAGGGCAGTGTCTTTGAAGTGAATGGGAAGAAAACCAGGTTGTGAGGGTCAAAGAGAAAACTGGAGGAGAGGAAGTGGAGAAATGAGCATAAACAACTTGTTTGGTTTTTTTTAAAGGAATGCCTGGAGGGAGATGGGTTGATTACTGGAGGATGTCATGAGGGCAAGGGAGAGTCCTTTAGTCCTTTCTCTAAGTCTCCCTCGTGGACAGGGAACATGTCTACCAACTCAGTTGTAGTCTTCCAAGCACTTAGTGCAGTGCTCAAAAAATACCACTGATTGATTAGGATGGTGGCTATATGGGCAGGTCTGATTGCAGAGTAGAATGAGCCTTTGGAGAATGAGTGGTTGGAGATGATGGTCAAGGAGGAGGCATGGAGGAGGAGTGGGAGACATAGGTGTAAGGGGTAGGTTTTAAAAGAGGGGGTTATCTCTTCTTGAAAGGTATCAGAGAAGACTGAGAGAGTTGATGGGGTGGCAGGAGGAGGGTGGGGCTGGGATGGAGAGATTTGGGGGCCCCCACAGTAAGGGATGAGAAATAGAAGAACCAGTGATTAAAACTGAAAACAAGAAAAGGGAAGCCAGTTAAGTATTCAATCTGTGATATTTATTGAGCACTTACTGTTTGTAGAGCACTGTACAGGCTTCTAGACTGTGAGACCGTTGTCAGGTAAGGATTGGCTCTATCTGTTGCTGAATTGTACTTTCCAAATGCTTAGTGCAGTGCTCTGTACACAGTAAGCACTCGATAAACGCGATTGATGGAATGAATGAATGAATGTACTAAGTGCTTGGGAGAGTACAACAGAGTTGGTAAACAGGTAAACATGTTCCCTACCCATTAGGACCTTTCAGTCTAGAGTGGAATACTGTATCTGGAGTCAAGGTGAGATAGCATTTCTGAATTCTTTACAACTTGTCAGACAAAAAGTTCTTCATGTCCAAAAAAAATGTTCTCTTGCTGTAATTTAAGACCATTTCCTCTTTCCCTGCCTTCAGTCGACATGGAGAACAACTTATCACCCTTCACCCCCAGGAAACCTTTCACATATTTTAAGATATTAGTGTCAATCTTTAGCCTTTTTTCTCCAGGCTAAGCAACCCTAATTCCTTTAACCTTTTCTCTAAAGACATATTCTCCATCCTTTTCATCATTTTTAACATTCTTCTCTGAATCCTCTCCAGTTTGGAGCCCTTTTACATTTAGAACCAAGTGGCACTTCTACTGAATCCTTGAATTTGTCCTTCAAGACTTTTGCCTCGCTGTTTTGTGAGACAGATGCCCCTCGGTGCCAGGATAGGCCCAGGAAAGAGGAAGACTTTTGAACTAACAGGGCTCCTGGACTTCAGAAATAGCTGCTGCTTTAAACCTGACAGTTTGCCAGCCAGATTCCTATGGTGAAATATCAAGCCCTTTCCTTGATTTCAAGTTTTTTCTCCTTTTTCTTTTAAAAGTATCAAGTGCCAATACACTATGAACGGCCTATGACCTCAGGGCATCTCTCTCGAGAAATGACCCACCCATTTTTCCAAGCTTCTCTGACAGTTCAGATTCTTTTCAAGCTGCTTTTCATTTGGTTTGGCTGGCTAATCAGCCTGCTTGTTTAGGAACATTAATATTCCAATGCATGAAAAATAATTTAGCTTTAAAAAAAAATTCCTGGGACTGGTGCTCCTCTACTGTCAATACCTAAAGTCAAACGGGACATAAAGGAGAGCATTCAGTTATTGTACAGCAGCATAACCAATTTAACTATAGAAACTAACATGGTGAATTAAAGCTCGTATCATTCAGAAAGAGATGAATATGTCTGAAACTGAAGTACATTGTCAACTACCTTCTCTTGCTTCAGGCACTGATGCCATGATTAGCTATGCAAGAAGCTACCTGCTATTTTCGAATTATATGAAGTCACCTCAGGGTATCTACAAGCTTCTCACGCACAAGATACTGACTTTTTTTTTCTTCTTGGCTTAGAATACAGTTGTTGCTACATCCAAGTAAGTACTATATCTTAGATTGTTATTGTGCAAGCTGTCATTAAGGTAGCTTGCCTTATTCTCACAGAAGAATTAGTCTGCAAACAATAAGGTTTTGTTCCAAATGCCCCCAAAGATTAAAAGACCTCTAGCAATTTTTCAGGTAGTAACTACTCCTCTGAAAGATTAAGGAACCTAAGATTTAATTTCTAAGGAGGATTTTTGTAATAATAGGGGAGGTTTTAAAAAATAAAAATCACAGTCAATCTTAAAATAGTAACTTAATTTATAGGAACAAAAGAATAGCTCACATGATAGGTATCTAACAAAGGTAGCTGCCAGTTTACATAGTATTACAGGTAGTTTGGAGTTCAGCGTGTTTCTACCTGAAGTACATAGATTTTGTTTTGATACTATTTTTTTTTCAGATGAAACTGTAATGATGAAAACGAGGGACTGACATTTTCATTTTGAAAATCCAGGCATAATACATACAGATGTTCTAAAAACGTTCCCATGTAAAACCTATTTATGAATTTCACCACCAACCTTTGTATTTCAAACGTATATGTCTCTTCGGAAGGGGATAATGACCCTCCTCAAAGTGAACTGGGTTCCAAATGAAGCAGTGATTTCTTCATCTGGATACTGGAAAAGGTTTATTCATTAGTGGCATTAGTAATAATACCAGGAGGAGCAATATTAATAGTTACAGTAGTAACAGTAATACGAGCAGTATTACAGTAGTAATAATAGTAGTAATAGTCTCTATTTGTTGCTGAATTGTACTCTCCAAGCGCTTAGTACAGTGCTTTGCACACAGTAAGCACTCAATAAATATGACTGAATGAATGGTGACAGCAGCAGCTGCATTTATTAAGTGGTCAATTGATCTAATGCCCTCTATTCAGTGCTTGGGAAACCCAAAAAAACAAAATGGCACATTCGATAAACAAAATTGTATAATCTACGGGAGGCAAATGTATAAGGATTCACAACTGGAGAGGTTAAAAATAAATAAGGCAGACAGATATACTTAAGAGCTAGGGAGATTTTCAATCAATTTATAAGTGCTAGAGTTGGCTCGGGGTGCAGGATAACTAATAGGAAAAAACTTATTGGAGGGAGTGGAATTTAAGGAGGGATTGGAACGTGAGCGGCTCTGTGGTCTGTAGGATGGAAGGAAGGAGCAACACTTAGAGGAAATAGCATGAGCAACGGGGTAGAGCTGAGGGATTTGAAAGCCAGGTACGGCTGGAAGGTTGGTTTAAAAGGAACAAACTTAGAGAGTTCGGGAGTACCAGGAGAAGCAAGCAGGTTGGTAAATAATTATAGTAATTATGGTAATTAAGCTCGTACTACATGCCCAGTACTGTACTAAGAATTAGAAAAGTGGGACCAGATATGAAGAGCACAGTTGTTGACTTTTCATCAATCAATCAATCAGTCAATCATATTTATTTAGTGCTTAACATGTGCGAAATACTGTTCTAAGCACTTGGGAGAGTTCCATTTTACCAGATTTGGAAGACTCATTCTCTGCTCACGAGGCACTTACAGTCTCTTTGAATTGACAAGAATTGAGAAGTTAATGCCTCTAGCAGTTCCCAGTCTTAAAACTTCCTTGAGTCAGAACTTCCATAGTTAAATAAAAAAGAGCAACTAAATTCTCCTTCTATCAAACTTGCCCCATTATTACCCTTCTCCCAACATTCAACAAAAAAGCTGTATCGTTAAAGAAAGACTCTCTTTTATTTCAACTCAACTGCTCTATTCCGTACCTCACCCTCACACTGTCAATGAATACAGTCAACAAATCACCTTTCCAATGTCCGCATGCATTGCCTAAAAGGCAAATATTTTCAGGGGCCTTAGCAAGACTTCTTTTGCTACCCATGCAATTATCAACATGCAATTTTATTTTTCCAGGTGCAGACACTGCTCATGAAACTATTGCAGCCAGAAGTGGTTAATCCCACCTTCAAAAGGAGAGACTTCTGCCTACTGACAGAGTGAACCCACATAGACACATTTCCAAAGGGGCTCTTAATTTGCCATTTCAGAGTACTCATATTTAGACTCAGATACGTCTATGTGAGCCAAGTAATTTTCAACCCTACTGTGATTTTTGGCCTAGAACCTCTTGTCCCCTCCAGCCCCTAACTCTCTCTCTATTGCTTGTATGCATGACAAGCAACATAACAAAAGAGGAAATACTTTAGGCCAAAAAAGTACAGCAGTTTATGAAAAACCTTTCCCAAACTCATCAGGATTGATTTTGCAGGCTGGGAGCACTTGTTCTCACTCAAGATCCTTTGGGTTCTCAGGGGCCCGTAGATTTATACTGGGATCACCCCTCACATGGAGATTTATGGTTGAAATGTTCCTGCAATCCTGGAATATTTGAGAAATAGGCAAATTCTGGTTATTTTTGTCCTGTCCCTGAAAGGCTAGGGGGTAGACAAAGATCCAAGAATCCTCAACCCACCCTTCTCACCCCCAAGACTCTCCAGGGTGAGGGAAAGTATCTTCGGAATGTCCAATATGATGTCATGAGACCCCAGATCCTCAGTCAGATATGGCATAGATTGGGAATTCACAACAGCAGACCACCGCACAGTTTACAGGATTACAAAGAAGCCTTTTAGCAGAAAAATGTACCCTCAAAATATCAGAATTCAGTGTGCACTGAACTACTTCTTTGGAGAAATTCAATTCTGCACATAAAATCCTGACAACCAGCAAGCTGTATGCACAGTTTAGTCTCTACCGAAAAGTGTATTTGTTCTGGGGCAGACATAGCCTAAGCCAGAGAATTTGGGATGTTTATGGAGTATTTGGTGATATGTTTATAAGAATAATAAATCAAAATGAATTTCCTAATATTTTTGGTCCTTATGGTCTTTTCCAAATTGCTTCTTCCCCTTGTTTAAATTTTTTTACCCAAATTAAGGTTTGATGCAGTTACATGCTGAAAAAGTGAGACTTTAAAAATCACTGAAAGTTTTTCACATATGGTGTTTCTGGATGCAAAGCATCAATCATCAAAAAAACAAAAATGCAGAGTTCTATTAATCAATCATATTTGGAACACTTCCTGTGTGAAGAGCACTGTACTAAGAGCTTGGGAGAGTACAATATAGCTGAGTTGATAGACATGCTCCCTGCCCACAAGGAACATACTGTCTAGAGGGGGATTTCTAGACATTTAAGTCAATAACAGATATGTACATAAGTGGGGCTGAGGGTGAGTTAAAGGGTGAGGGTTAGAAGAAGCATGGCTTAATGGAAAGAGCCCAGGCTTGGGAGTCAAAGGTTGTCGGTTCAAATCCCGGCTCTGCTACCTGTCAGCTGTGTGACTTTGGGCAAGTCACTTAACTTCTCTGGACCTCATCTGTAAAATGGGGATGAAGATTGTGAGCCACACGTGAGACTACCTGATTACCTCGTATCTACCCCAGAGCTTAGAACAGTGCTTGGCACATAATAAGCACTTAACAAATACCATTATAATTATTATTAAATAAGGGGTACAAATCCAAGTGCAAGGGTAATGCAGAAACAAGAGGGAGTAGGGGAAATGAGGGACTTAGGTGGGGAAAACTTCTTGGAGTAGCTGTGATTTAATAAGATTTTGAAGGTGGGGATAGTGGTGTTCTATAGGATATGAAGGAGAGGGAGTTCGTGGCCAGTGGCAGGACAAAGGGACAGTGGCTAGATTTAAGTGACCAAGATAGAGTGAGCAAGTTGACACAAGAGTGAAGTAAGCATCCTGGGGAGTAGTAGGAAATCAGCGTGGAAAGGTATGAGGTGGCAAGGTGACAGTCATTTAAAGGAAGTGGTGAGGAGTTTCTGTCTGAGTGGAGGTGGATGGGCAAACACTGGAGGTTTGTGTGGAGCAGGGAAAGGTAGACTGAGCATTTTTTTAGAAAAATGATCTGGGCAGCAGAGTAAAGTATGGACTGAAGTGGGGAAAGACAAAAAGCAGAGAGGTCAGCAGGAAGACTAATGCAGTAGCCAAGGTGGGATAGGATAATCAGTCAATCAGTGATATTTATTGAGCATTTACTGTGCGCAGAGCACTTTGCTAAATGCTTGGGAGAGTACAATATAATAGGGTTGGTAGATATGTTCCCTGTCCATAGTGAGTCTAGAAGGGGAGACAGACATTAGTATGAATAAAAAAATTACAGATATGTACATAAGTGCTGAGGGGCTGAAGGCAGGGTATATACCAAATGTCCAAAGGGTGCCAATCCAAGTGCCTAGGTGATGTAGAAGGGAGATGGAGTCAGGGAAAAGAGGGCTTAATTGGGAAAGGACTCTTGTAGATGTGAACTTAATAAAGCTTTGAAGGTGGGGAGAGTGGTGGTCTGGCGTATTCGGAGGGAGAAGGAATTCCAGGTCTTGAGCAAGCTGGCACTAAAGGAATGAAGTAAGTGGGCCGGGCTCTAGTAGGAGATCAGTGAGGTAAGTTAGGAAGGGTGAAGCTGACTGAGTCCTTTAAAGCTGATGATAGGAGTTTCTGTTTTATGTGGAGGTGGCTGGCAAATTACTAGAGGTTCTTGAGGATTGGGGAGATGTGAGTTGAACTTGTTTTAGGAAAATGATCCAGGCAGCAGAATGGGATGTGGACTGAAGTTGAAAGAGACAGGAGACAGGTAGATTCTCAAGGAGGTAGATGCAGTAGTCAAGGTAGGAGATGATAGGTGCTTGGATCAGGAAGCAGCATAGCATAATGGAAAGAGCACAGGCTTGGGAGTCAGAGGTCGTGAGTTCTAATCCCGGCTCTGCCACTAATCAGCTATGTGACTTTGGGCAAGTCACTTCACATCTCTGTGCCTCAGTTTCCTCATCTGTAAAATGGGGATGAAGACTGTGAGATCCATGTGGGACAACCTGATTGCTCTGTATCTACCCCAGTGGTTAGACCAGTACTCAGAACATAGTAAGTGCTTAACAAATGCTATCATTATTATTATCAGTAAAATAGCTATTTGGATGGAGAGAAAAGGGTGGATTTTAGCAATGTTGTGAAAGTGGAAATGCCAGGATTCGGTAACAGATGGAAAATGTGGGTTGAAAGAGAGAGATTAGGTGAGGATAATACCAAGTTTGCGGGCTTGTGAGGAAGGGAGACTAGTGATACTATCTATAGTGATAGGAAAGTCACAGGGAGGACAGAGTTTGGATGGGAAGATGAGGAGTTCTGTTTTGGACTGATTGAGGAGTCAGTGGGGCAGCCAAGAAGAGATGAAGTGTGATCTAGTGGAGAGAGCATGGGCCTGGGAGTGGAAAGGATCTGGGTTCTAATCCTGACTCTGCCACTTTTCTACTGTGTGACCTTGGGCAAATCACCTCACTTTTCTGTGCCTCAGTTATCTCATCTGTAAAATGGTATTTAAGACCCTGAACCCCATGTGGGACAGGAGACTGTGTCCAAACCAATTAGTGTGTATCTACCCCAATGCCTGGCCCTTAGTAAGCACTTAATAAATAACACAAAAGATGTCCTGAAGTTAGGAGGAGATACAAGATTGAAGAGAAGGAGAAAGGGATATGGATAGGGATAGAGATACAGATTTGGTATGGATATAGATTTAGGAATCATCTACATAGGGGTGGTAGTTGAAACCATGGGTGTGAAAGAGTTCTCCAGGTAAGGGGTTAAAGTGGAAAATAGGGACTCAGAAGTGAGCCTTGAGGAACTCCCGCAGTTAGAGTGTGGGAGGCAGAGGAGGAGCCTGAGGAGCAGTGGAGAAGTTCTTGGATCAGTGAAGTAGCAATTTGGATGGAAAGGAAAAGGTGGACTTTAAAGATGTTGTGAAGGTTACTTAGACTGAGAGCCCTACATGGGCAGGGACTGTGTCCAACATGATTAACTTGTATCTGCCCCTCCGCTTAGAACAGTGCTTGGCACATAGTAATAATGTTGGTATTTGTTAAGCACTTACTATGTGCAGAGCACTGTTCTAAGCGCTGGGGTAGACACAGGGGAATCAGGTTGTCCCACATGAGGTTCACAGTCTTAATCCCCATTTTACAGGTGAGGTAACTGAGGCACAGAGAAGTTAAGTGACTTGCCCACAGTCACACAGCTGACAAGTAGCAGAGCTGGGATTCGTACCCATGACCTCTGACTCCCAAACCCGTGCTCTTTCCACTGAGCCAGACTGTTTCATAGTAATTGCTTAACAAGTACCATAATTATTATTATTACTATTATCATCATTATCATTAAGGTTTAACTGACAGATTGAATATATGGGTTGAATGAGAGAGCTGAGTCAAGGAAAATGTCAAGGTTATAGGCTTGTGAGAGAGCAGGATGGTGGTGCTATCCATGGGGATGGGAAAGTTACGGGGAGGACCAGGTTTGGGTGGGAAGATGAGGAGTTCTTTGGACTTGTTAATCATTTTTCTTTTTCACATCATGCCTGATTGTAACTTGTCAGATATAAATTGTTTATTCCATAATAATACAAAATGATATGGTAGATTTGATTAATTGATACAAAATCTAGAACTAATAATTATCTGGGTGACTATGAGGTGGGGTGAAGTATTCATGATACCTAAAGAAAATGAAAGTCATTGTATTTCATGTATACAAAAACGGACACCTAACTATCCTACAATCTCCAGATTTTGGTCTCTGGAAATTAAATCATCAAATTTATGAACACCCAACTAAATTAGTCACATCATGAAGAATGGATTAGTTATAAACTGGAATTGATTGATTGTCCACACCTTTACCTTAAATAGTCTTTTAATTTTCACCAGACTCTTTCATGTCCTTGAAGAGACTTCCTCAGAGGTTTTATGTCATTCTGGGGCCCAGGCATTTAAGTCTTCCCTGGATTTCCCCCAGTTTATAGGTAACTGATCCCCTTTTTATTTTAGTGCCAGAAACTGGTGCCATTTTGAGTTGCTAGAACTATTCCTTCTAAACAAGTTTCATCTTTCACCCAAGTCCTAATTTATCTAAACTTCCCCTCTTGGTTCAGTGACTCATCTGTGCAGCTAAACATCTAGAGCTCAGCCTACCTTTGGGACCATGCTTGTGAAATGTGAACATTTCAAGGACCGGAGAGGTCCTCAGCTTCAATCTTCTGGTTCACAGAACCTCCCCTTTACACTTTGGTAAGTCTTTCTTAAAAGAAAAGATCAAAATCACCAGTTCATCCCAAACCCCTCAAAAAAGCTATCCATGTGACTCGTGAGTTCCACTACCTGTTCCAAGAAGGCAAATCACCCCATGGTTGGCTTTGAAACCTGTGTCTAGTGATCTCTCACTACTCTGACCTGCCTGGCCTAACCTGTGGGAACAAGAAAGAAGACAACCTGATATCAGCTGGATGGTAGACCCATCTAATGGTTAATCTTGGCACTCACTGGCTGCAGAGTAATATAGTAAGTGCTTGTACAAAATATCTTAACTAGTTGGTTTTCCTTCTCTTATTCTGATTGTCCTTTCTTTCCCAGTGTTTTTTTTTCCTTCGTTAGCTGTGTAATAAGATTCATCAGTGATTTCTTTATCTCTTCCAAATCCTCCTGTTCTGTCAGTTCCCTATAGAGACCATAGCTTTTTTCCCTGAGGGCCAAGAGCTCTCTCCATCAGGAGCACACACCTAAAACCAGATCCAAGAGTAGATAGTCATACCTCTTCCACCAAGTGCTATTAGCTAGCTAGCTTTTACCTTAACTCATATAGCCAAAGAGTAGGATCAATGGATTTATTAAGTGCTTACCATGTGCAGAGCACTATACTAAACTCTGGGAAAAATGCACAGGTTCCTAGCCCCTAAGATGCTCACAATCTAAAAATAAGAAATAGGAGAGGGGATAGGCGACAGACACAAGGATGAAATAATGAAGACACAAAAGAACAAAACAATCAAGCATGAAGACATGAACAGTAGGCAGGATAGTACAATAGAATCGGAGGAACAGATTCAGGCTCCTTGTGGTTCAGAATCCAATAGCTACAGTCTCTTCCGTAATCAATGTCACAAAGGCAGCCATACCCTTCCCAAACTTCTGAAAGTTGAGAATGCCTTATAGAGCCACTGCTTGGTCACCCACCTCCATTGATTAAGTGGAGAAGGGTCTGATGGGAGTCTCAGTTGTAAGTGTATATGTGTGCTTATGTGTCTGTGTGTGTTGGGGAGTGGGGAGTTTCTCCTTCATGGCAGGTCCTTGCGGTCTGGAGCACAAGGGTTGGGTGGTACATGATACGGGTGCGCTAAATTGGTTTGGATTATAGGCATCCTTGGTTGCCTGTATCTGACTGTCCCCCACCCAGTAGAAGAGGTTGATTTATGGCATACTCTTGAGCTGCAATCTCTGATTGATTCCCTCAGAGGGCACCTAATTGATTTGAAGTTCTGCCAATCTTCTGATCCAGTGAAATCAGAGTGGGACACCAAGAGAGAAACAGAGAATGTTTTTTGAGACTTCAAAATCAGTTTATTTCCCCCAGTACACTCATCTCCTGATTGGGCACTGTCGCCACCACCATACCCATGGGAGTAGATTGTGTTAGAAGAGGGACAGAGAGATGGCTCTAGTAAGTGTGGGATTTGGGGTCACCAGGCTCCTAAGGGGGGTCATCTCTGTGTTGCTGTCAGCACCTCTCAGGAAGGGAACAGAGAGGATGCTGAGAGCGGGGCAGAAGGTGAGCCTTTGTACTCTCTGCTCTTTGTCTCTAACATAGTTCAAAGCATTTAGACAATAGATGAAGTAGCAAGATACTATAGCAGATAGCCAATCATCTTGGAGGGTCTTAGTTCACAATGAGAGTAATTATACTCATACCTGAAGAAAATGAAAAGTCATTGCAATTCATGCATACAAAAACGGACACCTAGTTATCCTACAATCTTCAAATTTTGTTCTCTGGAAATTACATCATCAAATTTATGAACACCCAATTTTAAATTAGTCACATCATGAAGAATGGATTACTTATAAAGTGGAATTGAAGCCATATATACCAAAATGTACTCGGTTACAAAATGTTTATTACTCCTGGATGTGTGTTATCAAATAAAGTCTGAAATGAATTGCTCCAAACATACTCTCTGCTTAAAAACAGGAGCAAAAGGAATGGCTATTGGAAGTTATCCTTCGCACCAGTTAAGGACATCTTTCCTCCTCCATCAGCCTCTAATTTAAGATGCCACTTTCCTTCTCCCAATTAAGTGGGTGTGGGTACTGGCCAAAGGAGGAGAAAGAGGCCATTAGGAGAGCATAACAAGCATAGCAAAATGGATCAAATATCTTTAATCCTGTGTTCTGGCCTTCAGATGATTTATAATTCTTATTTTCTTTTCTCTTTCCTTGTAAAGCCTGCCAAAGTAGACTTTAGCTCCCGCTTTGAAATGCACAAACACAGTATTATATCTTCCCCGGTGAATAAGCTGTGTGCCAGGTGACTGCATTAATGGCCAAATCCTGCTGCAAAGACAAATCTTCTAGCACTGTGGAAGAACAGAAAGTATCCCAAGTAACCTCTTCCTAAAGACTATGTTTTAGAAATTTACAGGCTGGATGGAGCTGGAGATGGCATTGGTCTGACTCACTGTGGCATTATCTATATTCTTGTTTTCCTCTTTTGCCAGCATTTCCATCCCCCTATCAATTTGGGTTTGGTAGAGGGCGGCTCTAGAGGGAAATGAGGGAAGTGGGAAAGAAGTGTGAAGCAGAATGGTAAGGAGGATAAAGGAGAATAGAAGAGAGCAGAAAGGGAAGAAGACAAAACCCCTAGCTAATATCAGACCCAATCAATACTAATTGTCTACTCCATTTTTAGGATTATTACCTATTATTATTTTCATTTGTGATATTTAAGTGCTCATGTCCCAAGCACCATTCTAAGTACTGTATCAGATCTGAGAGAGTCCCTGTCTCTTACGGGGCTCACAGATGAGAAAACTAAAGCACAGAGGAGTCAAGTGGCTTGTCCTAGGTCTCACAGCACCATTTAGTCTTGAGCGTATGGAATGAAAATCATATTCATGTCATATGCTCTTGCTGCTGGAGTGTATTTTTTGAATTAGAACCTTTTATTGCTGTTTGGAAATGAATTGTTATGACCTAAGAAACTTCCAGACTGCTACGGATTATTCATATCCTTAAAAGGCTAGGGGAATATCCTTGAAATATAATTTCAGATGATTTACAGTGCTGCATTCTCTAAAGCTATGAGAGAGCATAATTAAACAGCCCTCCTTAACTTAAAATAGAGACTCCATCCTCAAAGTTTAAACTAAAGAAACTAGAAGCCATAAATGTTGTCCATAGCTCACATTCCATCTGTCATGAATTGGGCTTTTATCACTTAGCAAACTAAGGAAATTTTACCTATTTTTGTTTATTAGCTGAAGCCCTTTGTCTAGAAAATGTCACCTACCTCAGATGACTTTTAAAGAGTTTCAATAATCAATGATGAAGTTTCAGTGAAAAAATGAAAAAAAAGAATATATGCACCTTGGATACCTTTAATTCAATAATTCATTCAATCATAATTATTGATTATTTACTGTATCCAGAGCACTGTATTAAGTGCTTGGGAGAGTACACTACAGTAATAAACAGACACTTTCGTGCCCACAGTGAGCTTACCTTTCCCATCACGGATAGGCAATATATCTAAGCACCATGGCAAGAACTGCACTTGTTTACAATAAAGTATTTAATGGAATATGGGAAAGAATGTAATTGCTTAGTTTAGCTATTTGGTAAACTAATTACAAGCTGAAAATATCAAAATCCATTTGGAGAATTTCTAGAACTTTTTGAGTGGCCTCAAAATCCCTGAGAGAAAAAATGGAAATGAGAATTCTCAGCAACAATAAGCTGAATGGTTAGCAAGTCAGGCAGATGCTTTTGAACAGGGTAAGACGATATTTGGTGATTCTGAAACAACATATTGATGAAAGCTGATAGCTTTGTCTAATGGATCAAATGAATCACCTAAAATTCTACTTTGATGAATCAACGAGTTTCTCATGGTTAGAGGTGCCAGTGAAAATGAACCAAGTCAAATCGGTACATGACTAATAAAAATAAACACAAATTTAAATCCCAAAGCACTTAGAGAAAATTATTCTTGCAAAATATGCATTTTTTAAGACTAAAAATAATTGCAAGGCTAGTGGACTTTTGCTCAGAGATCACTTTCCCAGTGCAGAATTGAGGAAAAAAGAGTGAAGACTTCCTTACTCCATCCTTTTTCTTTTTCCTTATTTAATACATACAAACTCACATGTGTACACAAACACACACAGGCACACATATATGAATGAAGTGAACTGAGTGAGAGTTAATTCTGTCTTATATAGTCAGTCCTTTTCTCTTCTTTTCTATTGTTCTGTACCCTACCCACCCATCTCCACTCCCAGCTGAAGTCACAAGCTTGGCGAACAACAAAGAGTCACACCTAAGAATGCCACCAGTTCATTTTGAGCGCAAGGGCAAACTTGGGGGCTGGGCATTGGAGGTGGGCACCATAATGAGGAGCTGAGTGGGAAAAAATGTGAGAGAGAAGAATAGGTGGGAAAAGGAGAATAAAAGTGAAAGAGGACAACAGAGAAAGGTGTTGGGATGGGAGGGGGTGGTGAGGGTTCCCCAGCTAGAGTTTGAATTGTGGCTCCCATTGCAGTTTTTCTCACCTTCACCAGACTCCAGGGCTTGTTAAAGAAACTTCTGGTCAAGCACCCCAAAGTAGGCCCAGTGGAAAGAATGCAGGCCCAGGAATCAGGAGACCTGGGTTCTAATTTCAGCTCCAGCACTTACCTGTGACCTTGAGTGAGTCACTCAACTTCTTTATGCCTTAGTTTTCTCCTTTGTCAAATGGGAACTCAATATATTCTCCCTCCTATTTAAACTGTGAATCCCATGTGGGATGAGAATCATGTCTGACTGCTAAGACTGTGCTTAGCACAGTGCTTGGAACAGAGTAAGTCCTAACAAAGGCAATAATTATCATTACTATTATTGCCCTGTAAGGACAAGATAAGGTGTTTGAGCTCTCAGCCCCTTCATCGATGTACCCAGAGGGGCAACACAGTCCCTGAACTGCTTCCCAACTCCAGAACCAGGAAGAACCTCCAAGACTGTGAGGTGCCACAGAGAAAATGCCACTGCAGAACTGCTCAAGAAAGATTGCTCTCTTTCTTAGCCTCATAGGCCCAAAAAGCAAAAGCCAAAGATATCTGTTGCCTGGACCCAAAGCTCAGTAAAGGTGAGAAAAATTGCAGGGACCGCATGTGGTAGTGGTGATGGTGGTGGTCATGTTTGCATCATGTTTGCAGCCTACTGGCAGAGATAAGAATAAAGGTCCAAGTGTTGGCTCCATTTATAGTTTATTTCTGGCTCCAATGAGCAGGGTGAACTAGATGGGCTGGCTACAATTGCCTACTCTGCCTAAAAGCTGTAAGAGCAGTTAATTCCTCCACTCCATCCATGTCAGTCCTATGGAGGCTTCAGTCTTTTGTCCCTAAGCAGTCAGACCCTGTGTTCCCACCATCAGGAACAAGATCAGATATCTTGGGCCCAGAAAAGGCAGTCTTGTCAAATTGGTCAACAACTTCCACTTCTACTGGTAGGAAGCAGAAAACATGGAATTTTCTACTACGGTCTGTCCAGGTAGCTAAAGTAGCTAGGTAGCACATCAATTTCAAACTTCTTTAGCCACATAAACAAATGTAAAGCTGTGAAGTTGTAATAACTAGTAACATAACCATATATTCATACATAGACCATACCCTCTCACATTTTACTGAGTATGATAAACCAGCTAGTCCTCAGCCTGCAACTGGGTTTAATAATCTAGTTTAATATTGTAAGTATGATATTCATTCACACAATCATATTTATTGAGCACTTACTGTGTGCAAAGCACTGTACTAAGCGCTTGTGGGAGTACAATATAACAATAAACAGGCACATTTCCTGCCTACAGTGGGCTTACATGCCAACCTAACTAGGATGGATTCATAGGGTAGTAGGTATGGGAGTCTCACCCAGTCTGTTTAGCCAAGTAATTATTCTCACTGTAAACTAAGACCCTTTCATTTGGTGAAGTCCTCCAAGATGATTGGCTATCTGATATAGTATCTTGCTACTTCATCTACTGAATGCTTTGAACTGTGTTAGAGACAAAGGAGAAAACACTACAGAGGCTCACCTTCTGCCCCTCCCTCAGCGTCTTCTCTGTCCCCTTCCTGAGAGGTGCTGACGGCAACACAGACATGACCCTCCTTAGAAGCCAGGTGAACCCAAATCCCACACTTCCTAGAGCCATCTTTCTGTCCCTCTTCTAACACAATCTACTCAAATGGGCATGGTGGTGGCAACAGCGTCTAATCAGGAGATGAGTGTACTGGGGGAAATAAACTGATTTTGATGTCTCAAAAAACATTCTCTGTTTCTCTCTTGGTGTCCCACTCTGATTTCACTGGATCAGAAAATTGACGGAACTTCAAAACAATTAGATCCTGTCTGGAGGAATAAATCAGAGATTGCAGCTCAAGAGCATACCATAAATCAACCTCTTCTACTGGGTGAGGGACAGTCAGATACAGGCACCAAAGGGATGCCTATTAATTAATCCAAACCAATCTAGCATACCCTTATCATGTACCACCCAACCCTTGTGCTCCGGATCATTAGGACCTGCCATGAAAGAGAAACTCCCAACTCCCCAACACATGCAGACAAACAAGCACACACACACACACATACAACTGAGATTCCCATCAGCCTTCTTGGAACAGGTAGTGGAACTCACGAGTCACATGGATAGCTTTTTTGAGGGGTTTGGGATGAACTGGTGATTTTGATCTTTTCTTTTAAGAAAGACTTACCAAAGTGTAAAGGGGAGGTTCTGTGAACCAGAAGATTGAAGCTGAGGACCTCTCCGGTAGTCATCCTTGAAATGTTCACCATTTCACAAACATGGTCCCAAAGGTAGGCTGAGCTCTAGATGTTTAATTGCACAGATGAGTCACTGAACCAAGAGGGGAAGTTTAGATAAGCTAGGACTTGGGTGAAAGATGAAACCTGTTTAGAAGGAGTAGTTTTAGCTGACTCAAAATGGCACCAGTTTCTGGCACTAAAATTAAAAAGGGGATCAGTTACCTATAAACTGGGGGAAATCCAGGGAAGACATAAATGCCTGGGCCCCAGAATGACATAAAAACCTCTGAGGAAGTCTCTTCAAGGACTTGGAAGAGTCTGGTGAAAATTAAAAGGATATTTGAGGTAAAGGTGAGGGCAATCAATCAATCATCTTTATTGATCATTTAGCACCGTACTAAGCACTTGAGAGAGTACAATATGAAGACACTGACAGTCATGAAGTATGGCCACAAAAAAAGAAAAGTCAAATTTTACAAATGCTTCTTCCACAATTTTACAAGCCTAAGATATACAAGGGGTGAATTGGAAGATTGTCTCTACCTGTTGCAAAACTGTACATTCCAAGTACAGTGCTCTGCACATAGTAAGCGCTCAATAAATGCAATTGAATAAATGAATGGTTGGCAACTATTCAAGAATTTGACATAATTGGCATCTCTAAGACCTGCTGAAGAGAAGTAAAACAGTGGTACATAACACTGTCAAGTTATAAACTGGCATGGATGGACAAGTAGAGGGTGGTATTTTCTGTAAAGAACTACATAAAAAGGCAAGTGACTTCCTTCACCCACTTTTTCCCAGCTGTCTCTTATCATTCCTCCAAAATTACCCTTCAAACTGTACCTAATTGTCCCGCCTCTATCCTCTCCATCCTTACTTGAACTCCCTCCCTCACTAAATTAAACAGACCACAGGCCTTTCCATACTCAAAACAACAGGGTTTAGTGGAAAGAGCACAGGTTTGGGAGTCAGAAGATCTGCGTTCTGATCCCGACTCCACCATACGTTTGTTGTGTGACCTCGGTCGAGTCACTTAAGACTATGAGCCCTATGTGGGACATTCATTCATTCAATAGTATTTATTGAGCGCTTACTATGTGCAGAGCACGGTACTAAGCGCTTGGAATGAACAAGTCGGCAACAGATAGAGACAGTCCCTGCCGCTTGACGGGCTTACAGTCTAATCGGGGGAGACGGACAGACAAGAACAATGGCAATAAATAGAGTCAAGGGGAAGAACATCTCGTAAAAACAATGGCAACTAAATAGAATCAAGGCAATGTACATTTCATTAACAAAATAAATAGGGTAATAAATATATACAGTTGAGCGGACGAGTACAGTGCTGAGGGGATGGGAAGGGAGAGGGGGAGGAGCAGAGGGAAATGGGGGAAAAAGAGGGTTAAGCTGCGGAGAGGTGAAGGGGGGGTGGTAGAGGGAGTAGAGGGAGAAGCGGAGCTCAGTCTGGGAAGGCCTCTTGGAGGAGGTGAGTTTTAAGTAGGATTTTGAAGAGGGGAAGAGAATCAGTTTGGCGGAGGTGAGGAGGAAGGGCGTTCCAGGACCGCGGGAGGACGTGGCCCGGGGGTCGACGGCGGGATAGGCGAGACCGAGGGACGGTGAGGAGGTGGGCGGCAGAGGAGTGGAGCGTGCGGGGTGGGCGGTAGAAAGAGAGAAGGGAGGAGAGGTAGGAAGGGGCAAGGTGATGGAGAGCCTTGAAGCCTAGAGTGAGGAGTTTTTGTTTGGAGCGGAGGTCGATAGGCAACCACTGGAGTTGTTTAAGAAGGGGAGTGACATGCCCAGATCGTTTCTGCAGGAAGATGAGCCGGGCAGCGGAGTGAAGAATAGACTGGAGCGGGGCGAGAGAGGAGGAAGGGAGGTCACAGAGAAGGCTGACACAGTAGTCTAGCCGGGATATAACGAGAGCCCGTAGCAGTAAGGTAGCCGTTTGGGTGGAGAGGAAAGGGCGGATCTTGGCGATATTATAAAGGTGAAACCGGCAGGTCTCGGTAACGGATAGGATGTGTGGGGTGAACGAGAGAGACGAGTCAAGGATGACACCGAGATTGCGGGCCTGAGAGACGGAAAGGATGGTCGTGCCATCCACGGTGAAAGGGAAGTCTGGGAGAGGACCGGGTTTGGGAGGGAAGATGAGGTGCTCAGTCTTGCATGGACTATGTACAACCTGCTTGGCTTGTACCTACCTCAGCATTTAGTACCCTGCCTGGAACATAGTAAGCATTTAAGAAGTACCATTTAAAAAAAACAAACTCAAAGCCCACACAAAACCCCACCTCCTCCAACAAGCTTCCTGAGATAATTCCCTGCATCTCAACATTTTAGAGGAGCAGTGTTGCCTAGTAGAAAGAACAAGGGTCTGGAAGTCCAGACCTGGATTCTAATCCCTGCTCCACCATTTGTCTGCTGTGTGACCTTGGGCAACTCACTTAACTTCTCTGTAAAATGGGGATTGAATCCTCCTTCCTCCACCTTAGACTGTGAGCCCCCGTTGGACAGGACCAAGTGTAATCTGACTCTTTTGAATCTACTTCAGCACTTGATACAGTTTCTGGCACACAGTAAATGCTTAACAAACACTATTAAAAAAAACCAATAACAACCTCTAAATTGATGTAAACTTATCAGCAATATTTAAAAAATCAATTAATCAATGGTATTCATTGTCTCTTTTTTTGTCTCTCTTTACTGCTGAATTGTACTTTCCAAGCACTTAGTAGAGTGTTCTGTACACAGTAAGCGCTCAATAAAAACCATTGAATGAATGAATGAATTTATTGAATGCTGTCTGCAGCTTTCTGCACAAGTGTTTGGGAAAATACAATACTACAGAGTTTATTCATTCAGTTATATTTATTGAGCACTCACTCTTTGCAGAGCACTGTACTAAGACTTGGGAGAGAGCAATGCAACGATGAACAGACACATTCCCTACCCACAAGGAGCTTATAGTCTATGGGACTCAGCCCTTCTATTAAAGGTACTTATAATAAGAATGTTGGCATTTGTTAAGCACTTACTATCTGCCAAGCACTGTTCTAAGCGCTGGGTAGATACAAGATAATCAGGTCATCCCACGTACGGCTCTCAGTCTTCATCCCCATTTTACAGATGAGGTAACAGGCGCAGAGAAGTTAAGTGACTTGCCCAAGGTCACAAAGCTGACAAGTGGAGGAAGTGGGATTAGAACCCATGACCTCTGATTCCCAAGCCCGGGTTCTTTCCACTAAGCCATGCTAGTTATGCATATTTCCATGCAAATGTGCATTTGAGTATTTCTTTGGATCACTCTAAATGTTTTTAAGATCTCTCTTCCCCATTAGAGTGTGAGCTTGGAAGGGAGTATGTCTTCCCTTGTTTTATTCATCCCAATGCACATTGGGCCACTAGATGCTCAATAAATGCTAACAATAAAGCACTTGTGTGCTTCTTCTGGGGATAATAATAATAATAATCATCATCATAATAGTATCTATTAAGTGCTTACTATGTGCCAGGCACTGTACTAAACACTGGGGTGAATACAAACAAATCGAATTGGATACAGTCCCTGTCCCTCATGTGGCTCACAGTCTCAATCCACATTTAACAGATGAGGTAACTGAGGCACAGAGAAGTGAATTGACTTGCCCAAGATCATACAGCAGACAAGTGACGAGGGTACGATTAGAACCCATGACCTTCTGACTTCCAGACTTGTGTTCGATCCATTATGGCATGCTGGTCTCATTCTCATGGGCATGGGCAACTATAATGATCAGGAGGATGGAGTAACCTGCATTCATTCATACATTCACTCATTTACTGAGTACTTACTGTGTGCACAGCACTGTATAAGAGCTTGGGGAACTATGATATAACAATAAACAGACACATTTCTTGCCCACAAAAAGCTTATAATCTAGAGGGGTGAAACAAACATTGATAGACATAAATAATTACAGATATGTACCTAACTGCATAGCTAGACTGGAAAGATCAACATTCTTTTTTTCTGATATTTGTTAAGTGCTTGCTACGTGCCAGGTATTATATTAAGCACTGGGGTAGAAACAAAATAATTGGGTTGAACACATTTTGTTTTCCACATATAGCATTCACAGATCGGGTATCTGAGGCACAGAGAAGTTCAGTAACTTGTCTAAGGTCACCCAGTAGACAAGTGGCAGAGCCAGAATTAGAACCCAGATCCTCTGACTTCCAGGCCTGTGCTCTTTCCACTAGGCCACATTGCTTCCCCTCTGTGGGAAAAGCTAAAGACTGAGAGGGGAAATGATTGAAGACTACCAAATCATGAAGGTTTCTGATGGGAAAAATACGAAATTGTCTGTCTTCGATGAGGACATGCAAAGAGGCTTGAATATCATAGTTCTGAGATAAATGAAAGGAAACACTTCTCCACAAAACAGGTAATTCATTTTTCAATTACCAAAGGGACCTGTGCAGGCAGAAAGTCTCAACAAGGAGTTGGGTAAATTTATAGATAAGAGGTATGAAATGCTTCTTCGATAGCAATATTAAAGATACCCCAGGGAACACACAGCCTGTCAGCACTTACATACGTATTTGTAATTCATTTATTTATATTAATGTCTGTCTCCCCCTCTAGACTGTAAGCTCACTGTGGGCAGGGAATGTGTCTGTTATGTTGTTCTACAGTACTTTCCCGACCGCTTCTTACGGTGCTCTGTACACAGTAAGCTTTCAATAAATAGGGTTGACTAAAAGATGCATTCTCAAAACACTTGTTACAATTTACAAGAGTTGGAGCAAAAGTAGGAGCAGAATAAAGGTGACTTTTTGATGGACTGATCATGCACCACCCAGTGGGAATCCAGGTTTTGACAGTGAACCAGACCTCATTCAATGCTTTGGCACCAGGATGAGCGCATCACCAATAGGGAATGCTTGCTCAAAGTGGAAGTCAGCAAAATAACCCGATGGTCCTCAAAAGAAACTAAACAATCTTAGTTGTTTCCTAGTGTCGCAGCTTAGTCATTGGGTGTGCAGATTCCCAGTTTAAGCCAGACTGGTTTCGCTATCAATTATCATAAGAAATAGCTTCATTTTTATACATTTGTTACATAACATAGTTTTAGATGATAAAGCATCTGGCAGAAACTTTTTAACCACACCTTGTCACGATTTAATTCCAAAGACCTTGATCTCAGATCTGTCATTTGTCTGCTCTGTGACCTTGGGCAAGTTACTTCACTTCTCCGTGCATCAGTTGCCTCATATTAAAATGGGGATAAATCCTTCTCCTTCTTACTTAGACTGTGAGACCTGTGTGGGAAAGGGAATATGTCCAACCTGGTTTTCCTGATTCTATTCTAGCACTTAATAATCAATCGCATTTACTGAACATTTACTGTGTGCAGAGCACTGTACTAAGAGCTTGGGATAGTACAATACAACAATAAACAGTGACATTCCCTGCCCATGAGAGCTAACTGCCTAGAGCTGGGGAGAGAGACATCAATGCAAATAAATAAAATTACAGATATAAACATGAGTGCTTTGAGGCTGGGAGGGGGGAAGAGCAAAGGGAGTAAGTGGGAGTGATGCAGAAGGGAGGAGGAGATGAAAAAAAGTGGGGCTTAGTCTGGAAAGGCCTCTTGGTGGAGAAGTGCCTTCAGTAAGGCTTTGAAGTGGGGAGAGTGGTTGTCTGTTGGATTAATGGAGGAAGGGTGTTCCAGGCCAGAGGCAGAATGTGGGCTAGGGTTCGATGGCCAGACAGTTGAGATCAAGGCCAGTGAGAAGGTTAGCACTATAGGAGTGAAGTGTGTAGCCTGGGTTGTAGAAGGAGAGAAGCAAGGTGAGCTAGGTGGGGGTAAGGTGTTGGAGAGCTTTAAAGCCAATGGAGAGGAGTTTCTGTTTGATACAGAGGTGAATGAGATACCATGGAGTTTTTTGAGGAGTGGGGTGATGTGTTCAGCATGTTTTTGTAGAAAAATGATCCAGGCAGCACAGTGAAGTAGGGACTGGAGTGGGGAGAGACAGGAGATGGAGAGGTCAACAAGGAGTTTGGTGCAATAATCCAGGCAGGATAGGATGAGTGACTGTATTAATGTGGTAGCAGTAGGGGTGAAGAGAAAAGAGTGGATTTTAGACATGTTGTGAAAATGGGACCCACAGAATTTGGTGATGGATTGAATATGCTGGTTGAATGAAAGAGAAGAGACAAGGATAATGTCAAGGCTACGGGATTGTGAGACAGGAAGGATAGTGGTTATATCTACAGCTATGGGAAAGTCATGGGAGGACAGGGTTTGGGTGGGAAGATAAAGAGCTCTATTTTGGACATGTGAAGCTAGAGGAGACGGGAGGTCATCTAAGGCAGGGGAACTTAGAGGGGGGAAGAGGGAGACAGATATTAATATCAATAAATAAATTACATGTATGTAAATAAGTGCTTTAGGGCTGGGAGGGGGGATGAATAAAGGGAGAAAGTCAGGATGACACAGAAGGGAGTGGGAGAAAAGGAACAGAGGACTTAGTACAGTGCTTGGCCCAAAATAAGTGGTTAACAAGAACAATAATAATAATAATAATAACCCTAGGATTCTACTGCAAAGGCGTATTTGCCAACATCCCCCAGCCTGAACCAGTGACTGTCAATGAGAACCAGATTGATGAGTACCTCCACTCTCTCCAGACCTCCCTCTTTGATAACAATAATAATAATAATAATAATGGTATTTGTTAAGTGCCTACTATGTGCCAAGCACAGTTCTAAGCACTGGAGTAGATACAAGGTAATGAGATTGTCCCACATGGAGCTCATCGTCTCAATCCCCATTTTACAGATGAGGTAACTGAGAGACAGAGAAGTTAAGTGACCTTCCCAAAGTCACACAAAATCCCAAGATAAATTGGGATTAGAACCCACGATCTCGATTCCCAAGCCTGTGCTCTTTCCACTAAGCCACCTTGGATGCTTCAGGCAATGCTAGTCTGTAAATTCCCTCTAGACTGTTAAGCTTCTTGTGGGCAGGGGTGGTGTCTACCTACTCTAGTATATTGTGTTCTACCGAGTGTTTAGTGTAGTGATCTGCACATGGTGAACATTCTGTAAATTCCATCAATTAATTGATTGATTACCTAGTTGCCAAAATCAGATTCATACCCGAGGGCGAACAACACGACATCACCGTGACCCAGATTCAGTGTGAATATATGAATAATAATAATAATAATAATATGTATTATTATTCATCCTTTATTCATCCCCCCTCCCAGCCCCATGGTACTTAAGTACATATCTGTAATTTAGTTATTTATAATAATGTATGTCTTCCCTTAGAGACTTTAAGGCTATTGTGGACAGGAAATTGAACACAGTAAGCACTCAGTAAATACAATAAATACAACTGACTGACTGACATATGAAAACTCCAAGGGTTTTCCAAATCATTGGGCAGAATGCCTTATCACACTCCTCCTAGGGTAAAGAGGAATCCTGGGTCTTTTTATCCAAGTCTGAGTGGATGCCAGGGGGGTTCTTTCATCCATGCAACCCCTAGATCTGGGGCCAGAAGTGATCCTCTCCAGCCCCTTCCCTAAGAGAGAGTCCTGAAGGGGACTGGGGGAATTCTGTGGTCTTCATCCTGACCCTGAAACTCTTTCCCTGAGACTGATGAGGTTCAAAGAGCACAGAGATGGGCATCATGCAAATACTGAGATGGAAAGATAAACCCAATAATTAGGAAGATTTACCCTCATCCTTTCTGGGGCGCTTTGTGGATTTTACTTGCCTGTTTTGGTTCTTTTTCATTTTATCTTGTTCTGATAAATAGGTGTGCTCTTGGGCAGAACTGAATTTATGATTGATACGATGCCTTTCATATGGAAATAGCTAAATTATAAAACTGCTGGAATCTATCCATCACTTGAAAACTGGATCAACGTTCAAACCCTATCCATTTCCTTGCAATCTAATTCTTTTGTAGTGCCTTGATTAAATTTATTGGGTTAAAACATTTATTCATTTTTAAAAGCACATGGCTCATAACCTTAAAAATTCTGCTATTGAATCTGACACACTAATTAATTAAAAATAAGCTCATGAATGCTTATTCTTTCTTTCTCTGAAGAATTTTGAGCAATTTGGTAAGGACTCTCTCTCATTTAATTGGAGGTGGTATGTACTTTGTTCTCCAAATCAACCCTACCTGGCACCCAGACAAAAACAAGAGACTACAAAGAAATCTTCATTTTATCACTATGTATAGAGGGATCTACTGAAAAAGGGTTGGGTTTCACGTTACAACAAAGACCTAACATAAGTGGAAGAGGGCATCAAAGGTAATACTGTATATTGAAAAAAAGCTGCAAATAGCGATTGGTCAATATGGGGCCTGGGAGTCAAAGGACCTGGGTCTCAGCTCTGTCACTTGCTCGCTGTGAGACCATGGGCAATCACTTAACTTCTCTGTGCCTCTGTTTCCTCAACTGTAAAATGGAAATTCAATCATCCTCCCTCCCACCTAGACAGGGAGCCCCATATGGGATGGGGTCTGTGTCCAACCTGATTTGCTTGTATCTACCCCAGCACTTAGAAGAGTGCTTGACACACAGACTGAAAGCTTGTTATGAACAGGCAACATGTCTGCTAATTCTCTTGTCTCGTACTCTCCCAAGCACTTAGTACATAGTAAGTGCTCAATAAATATGATTGATTGATGGTAAGCATCTTACAAATACCATAAAAAGTTGCTTAATCTCACTTTCTGTAAACATGTGCTAAAATATCTGCCCTTCTTCTCTGTTATATACATATCTTTACATTCTGCCATTTTACCTATCTGTAATATATTTTAATATTCATCTCCCTCACTGAACTGGAGGCACATTGTGGACAAGGAATGTGTCTACCTACTCTGCTGTAGTGTTCTCTCCCAAGTGCTTAGTATAGTGTCTTACATAGCAGGGAGAGTGAGGAAACCAGATGATACTAAAGTTATATGGAAAATTCCTGCTTCAGCCCCCTCGTTGATCTCCCTGACTTTTTTTAAGGTATTTATTAAGCGATTACTATACACCAGGCACCATACTAAGTGTTAGGGTAGATACAGAATAATTGAGTTGGACACTCCCTGGTCCACATGGGGATGAACGTCTTAATCCCCATTTTACAGATGAGATAAATGAGACACAGAGAAATTAAGTGATTTGCCTCAGGTCACACAGCAGACAAGTGGTGGAGCTGGGATTAGGACCCAGATCCTTCTGACATCCAGGCCCATGCTCTGGAAGTCATATTTCACTTGGCTACCAGATCATTTTTCCAAAAAAAAAAAGTTAAATCTGCATCTCCCAGCAAATCCTGAAGGTCTAGTTGTTGTCTATCCACCTTTGCATCAAACAGAAACTCCTATTGGTTTTAAAGCAATCAGTTTATCCCCTCCTATCTTACCCTGTGATTTCCTATTACAACCCAGTCCTCACACTTCACTCTTCTAACACCAACCTACTTGCTTTACCTCAATTTCATCTATCCCATTGCTGACACATTGTTTATCTCCTCCCTCTGGCCTGATAATTTATTCCCCTCTATACGTGACAAATTCCATTTCTCTCCACCTTCAAAGCCATATTACATTTCCTACAAGAGACCTTCCTTGACTAAGCCCTCATTTTCCTACTCCATCTTCCTTCTGTGTCCCCTATGCATTTGGATCTGGACCCTTTAAGTATTTTTTATGGCATCTGTTAAGCATTTACTATAAGCCCAGCGCAGTTCTATTTGCTAGGGTACATCAGTCCCTCAATCGTATTTACTGAGTGCTCACTGTGTGCAGGGTAATGTAATAAGCTCTTGGGAGAGTACATAATAACAGAATTGGTAAACATGTTCCCTGCCCTTAAAGAGCAGTTTATCAGGGAGGACTCAAAGTCTAAATCAGATGGAACAGAAGACTGTAAACTCACTGAAAGTGAATGTGTCTGTTATAGTGTTGTGTTGTACTCTCCAGTGCTCTGCATACAGTAAGTGCTCAGTAATTACAACTGGTTGATTGAGGATTTAATGCCTATTTTACAGTTGAGATAACTGAGGCACAAAGAAGTTAAGTGACTTGCCCAAACACTCGGATACTCCTCCTCATTCATTATCCTGTACTCCCTATAAAACATGTTCAATATCATCATTATCCTCTATTGCTTCCTCCTACTATTAATTGATTTTATTGTTTGACTCCCCTTATAGTTAATCAGCTCCTTGAGGACAGGGATCATATCTCCTATTAGGATCTACAAAGCTCTTAGGACAATGCTTTCCAAAGAGAAATTGTTCATTAAATACTATTCATTGACTGGAAAGCAGCATAACCTGTTGGAAAGAACACGGGCCCAGAAGTCCGAGGACCTCGGTTCTAATCCTGACTCCGCCACTTACCTGCTGTGTGATCTTGGGCAAGTCACTTGACTTCTCTGGACCTCAGTTCCCTAATGGAAAAAATGGGTATTCAATACTTGTGCTTCCCCTCACTTAGAATTTGAGCCCCATATGGGACCTGATTACCTTGTATCTCCCCCAGCACTTGGTTCCGTGCTCAATATATAGTAAGCACTTAGTAAATACCACAATTATTATTATTATTATCATCATTATTATTACTGACTGGTTAGGTGGATAAAGAGCACATAAGTAGAATTTTGTTCTATTAGTGCAGTATCCTAAGAGTGAAAGATTTCTTACCTACAAGGTTTACTTCAGTCTGCTTAGATGCGTGGGATCTTTTCATTCATTCATTCATTCAATAGTATTTATTGAGCACTTACTATGTACAGAGCACTGTACTAAGCGCTTGGAATGAACAAGTCGGCAACAGATAGAGACAGTCCCTGCCGTTTGACGGGCTTACGGTCTAATCGGGGGAGACGGACAGACAAGAACAATGGCAATAAATAGATTCAAGGGGAAGAACATCTCGTAAAAACAATGGCAACTAAATAGAATCAAGGCAATGTACAATTCATTAACAAAATAAATAGGGTAATGGAAATATATACAGTTGAGCAGACGAGTACAGTGCTGAGGGGATGGGAAGGGAGAGGGGGAGGAGCAGAGGGAAAGGGGGAAAAGAGGGTTTAGCTGTGGAGAGGTAAAGGATCTAGAATCACCTGGGTATCCATGCATGTCCTGTTGCTTTTAGAGAAATTCTCGATTGAGAGCTCAGTCACAGTGTCAATCCTGGGATCATAGTCTGAGAAGAAAGATGCCTTTTATTTTTCAGAAAAGAACTTCTGCAGATTAAATTTTCACCTCATTTTTTTAATCTGATTCAATCTACAAGCAACTTTACCTTCAGTTCCTTGACCTGGTTGTTCAAAAGGACAAATAGGGAAACTCTATATTTTAAAAGATAAAACATGCTTGCATTTGAATCAATCAGTGGAATTACTTCATGTGGAAGAGTAGATGTAGACAACCCCTGCCCATAGGAGCGTACAGACTGGAGGAGGAGACAGACATTAAAATAAATTGCAGATGGGGATGCTTGTTGTGGGCCGGGAATGAGTCTACCAACTCTGCTATAATGCACTCCCCCAAGCGCCTAGTATATTGTTCTGGACACAGGAAGTGTTCAATAAACACGACTGATTGATTGACTGATTGCTGTGAGCCTGGGGAAGGGGTGCTTAAACGCATAGATGCTTAAGGGAACAAGCCTAATGAATAGGGGCTGCAAAGGGATGGCTAAGATAAGGAAGTTAGGGCTTAGTCAAGGAAGGCCTCTTGGAGGAAAATATGATTTTATTACGGATTTGAAGGTGGGGAGAGCGGTGGTCTGTCGGCTATTAATAGAGGAAAGAAGTTCCAGGACAGAGGGAGGACACTGACAAGGTGTCGACAGCAAGTAAATAAGACTGAGAAACAGTGAGAAGATTGGTGCTAGAGGAACACAGTATGCAGGTTGGGTTGTAATAGGAACCCAGTTATTGCTTTTATTAATCCTGAAGAAGTCAGAGAGTGGCACTTCTTGCTGATGGCAAAACAACAACAAGAAACAGGGGAGAGGAAAGATTCTTGGGGTTTCGAGTCCCCAGAGAAAGCAGCAGTGAAGAGTCATCTCTGACCGTCTCTCAATATACAACAATCTCATTTCAATCAGGGAAAGTTGTTTTGAAGAATGGGTGCGGTGGGCTCGCAAGATTGAGCCTGAACTTAACTGATGTATTCAGACACATTGCATCTATGCACTAATTCTGAAATAATCATGGTAAAATAAACAAAATGACACCCCTAAAATACACAGACAAGATGATACAGGAAAAACCATGTATAATTGGATAATCCCCACCAGGATCGTGCAGAGTATGAAATTATGAATCACAAAACATTGGTTTGCTATGGTTTCTCCTTTTACTCTTTTAAAAAATAACCTGTTTTTTTTTCTTCCACAGGGGAACATTGGAGTGTGGGTTTGGATGGATATTTACTGCTGCTATGGGAAGATGAGAACGATGTTGTTGCAAGTTTGTGTAGGTGGTAGTTTCCAGCACTGGTTTATTAAATTGCCTGTTGAACCTGAGAAAACAAATACCAGTTTGTTTGTTTCGTGGGATACGAAGAACAGAGAAGGGAGATGACCCTTTCCTGGATCCTGTCCATCCAATTAATTCTGCTCATTTTACTCAGCTGGGAGAAGTTATTCACCAAATGTTCCTTTCCTTTAAACTCACCAATCTCCCTTCTGGCTCTGTTGGAACCAGAAAAGATACACAAAATAGTAGAACTGACAGAAACTCTAAGTATTATCGTTCCCAATCTGTCTCAAAGCAAGAGAACAATTACACCATCTAGGATGGATAATGGTCAACTCATTTCTTAGATATCTCCAGGCTTGTTATGGTATTGGTTAAGCACATTCTGTATATGAAACACTGTTCTATGCTCGGCGGTAGGTAAAAGTTATTTTGGTCAGACACAGTCCCTCTCCCACATGAAGTTCACAAAGTAGGAGGGAGAACTGTAAAATCACCATTTTAGTGTTGAGGAAACTGAGGCACAGAGAAGTTAAGTGACCAAGTCACTCAGCAAGCAATTGGTAGAGCCAGAATTAGAACCTGGATCCTCTGCTTCCCAAGCCCATCCTCTTTCCACTATGTACTGGGGTTGGACACTCCATTATCTCCCTCGATAGCCCTTTTTACTCTTGAAGACAGCTACTGTCACCCTGAACAAGGCTTCGCCAAACTAAACCACCTCAACTACTTAAGACTTTTCTAATAATAATTAAAATAATAATAACAATAATAATTCCAGTATTTGGTAGGCCGTGAGCAAGCACTGAACTAAGCCCTGGGGTAAATGAAAGAAAATTAGATCAGATATGGTCCTTGTCCCACATGGAGTTCAGAGTTTGAAGAAGTCCTATATTTTCCGTCTTTATTTTTTCCCACTCTTCTCTAGGCCTTCTCCAGTTTCCCTCGATGCTCTGGTGACCAAAACTCAATTTCACATATCCACATGTCTTTCATACTCAGAGACAAAATTATTGAGGGTGAACCTGTCTCTACATGACACTATGTCTCAGATATAAGTTCAGACAACACTTCTCTCCACATTTTGCCCTTGTAACGACTATTCTCTGCTGCTCAGAAACATTTGCCAGCTGTAATGTCTGTTGTCCTTTCGGACTCTGCCTCTTAGTCTCCCGATCTTGCCAAAGTCTCTTAAAAGGAGAGTGACCTCCTTTTCATCACACCTGAGTAGCTTCCTTTATTACTTTCTCAGTGGTCCCCTGCTAATCCACAATGTTTGAGACAATGTTAAGGATGTCATCAGCTCTGAGACCATGGTTACCCTTACCATCATCCTCCCTGTCTCCTAAACCACAACTTTGGCATTATCCTCAACTCCCCTCTCCCCTTCAACCTTGCATATTCATTCAGTCACCAAATCTTGTCAATTCTACCTTTACAACATCTCTAGAAACCTCCCCTTCCTCGCCATCCAAGCACTACCCCACTGATCCAAGTACAAATTATGTCTATCTCTATTACTGCATCAGCTTCATTCATTCACTGAATCATATTTATTGAGCACTCACTGTGTGCACAGCACTGTACGATTTGTCTATATATCTCCTAAGCACTTATGCCCTTATCTTTATATTATAATAATTATGGTATCTGTTAAGCGCTAACTATGTTACAAGCACTGTTCTAAGCACTGGGGGAGATACAAGGTAGTCAAGTTGTCCAATGAAGGGCTCACAGTCTTAATCCCCATTTTACAGATGAGATAACTGAGGCACAGAGAAGTTAAGTGACTTGCTTAAAGTCAAACAACTGCTAAATGGAGGAGCTTGGATTAGAACCCACGACCTCTGACTCGCAAGCCCAGGCTCTTCCCACTAAACCATGCTGCACCCCCTCGCCCCACAATCTGTAAATTTATTTTAGTGTCTCTCTCCTCCACAGGGTTGTAAGCTCTTTCTTGGCAGGAATCAGTTCTATCTATTACTATACTGTACTCTCCCATGTACTCTGCACATATTAAACACTCATTTTATTTATTGATTGATTGGGCTTGGCACATAATAATTACCTAATAAAAGAGTTTTTTTACCATCCACAAATCTATGATAATTCTTTGATATTTTGAAAATGTTTCAAGCATAAATTGAATTCTCCCTCAGTTTCTCTTTAATTGCTGTGGTTAATGATGACAAAATGTGATTGAGAACCAGAGATGAGCCTCAGTCCTGAGACTTCCAAGACTTTTAGCAAATGAACTGATTATAAGGCTGAGTAGTTCTGTTTGGTGTCACATATACTCTCTCTTTCCAGAGAGTCATGTTTCCCCTCAGGCACGGGAATACAATGAGCAGGTTAGAAGCAGAAAGGCAACACCTGAAGAAGAGCACGCAAGCTTTTTACATCTAAGGTCACAGTAGTAAATGCCAGTCTGTGCCATTATTTATATTAATGTCTGTCTCCCCTTCTAGACTGTAAGCTCACTTTGGGCAAGGAATGTGTCTGTTTATTGTTAAATTGCACTCTTCCAAGTGCTCAGTATGTTGCCCTGTAATAGTAAATATTATTGACTGACTGACTGGCATAGTGTTGTGACCCAGAAGACAGTTAGTTGATTCAGTAGCCTCATCAATTTTTGTCACCCTTGTTGTCAGCTAATTTTCAGGATTCCTAGTGGGACTTTTTGTTGGGCATTCTTCAAGGTAGTTCTTCAGCCATTGACCTTCAACCCTGGTGACATAGCCCCAAAAGGCAAGTGGACCTGAGAATAGAATCCAGGCTTCCCTATTCCCAACATAGTGTTCTATCCACCAGATCACTCCAGACCGAATGGTGTTTAAAACCACTTACTTGTTAGGAGCCAATTACATTTTGAACCCCATGTGGGGCAAGGATAGTGCCTGACTTGATTACCTTCTGCCTATCTCAGGGCTTAGTATAGACCTTGGCACACAGTAAGTTCTCAACAAATATTATCATTATTATTTCTTTAAAATGAACCAATCCTTTATAGGATTTGTCTCTGTATTTGCATTGACTTTTAGTTATCCAAATCAAGTATAAATGAAAACAACACTGATGTTATATGAGGGAACTGAAGCACAAAGAAGTTGTGTCTTGCCCAAGGTCACAAGTAGCAGAGTTGGAATTAGAACTTGGGTCTCCTGACTCCCAATACCCTCTCTTTCCACTAGGCCATGATGCCACCTTCATGAATTATAGCTCTTAAAATACAAATCATCCTTCAATCATTAAAATTAATCAATGACATTTATTGAGCACTTTCAGTTTGCAGATCACTGAACTAAGCATTTGGAAAAATTAATTACAACAGCGTTAACAGATAATGAGCTTACAGTTCAGAGGGGAGGGGAACAGACGTTAATATAAATAAGATGTGTACATAAATGTTGTGGGGTTGAGGGTGGGACGAATATCAAATGTTCAAAGGTCCAAGTGCATATAAAATGCAGAAGGGAGAGGGAGCCAGGGAAAGAAGGCTTAACTGGGGAAGTTCTCTTGGAGGAGGTGTGTCCTTATTAATGCTTTGAAGGAGGGGAGGTTGATGGCCTGGTGTATATGGAAGAGGAGGGAGTTTCAGGCTAGGGGGAGGACATGGGAAAGGGACTGCTGGTGAAATAGATGAGATGGAGGCACAGTGAGTAAGCTAATACTAGAAAAGTGAAGTGTGAGGGCTGGGTTGTACTGGGGATCAGTGAGATGGGGTAGGATGGGATGAGATGATTAAGTGCTTTAAGCTAGTGGTAAGGAATTTTTGTTTGATGCAGAGGTGGATGGACATGCATTAAATGTTCCTGAGGAGTAGGGAGACGTATTTTGAACTTTTTTTTAGAAAAATGATCCATGCAGCAGAGTGAAGTATCGAATGGAGTGGAGAGAGACCAGAGGCAGGAAGACCAGTGAGAAGGCAGATGCAGTAATCAAAGTGGCTTAGGAGAAGTGCTTGGATCAGCTTAGTAGCAGTTTGGTTGGAGAGGGAAGAGTGGATTTTAGCAATAGAAAAGATAAAGGTAGAAAAGATAGGATTTGGTGACAGACTGAATATGTGGGTGGAATGAGAGAGAGTAGTTGAGGATAATGCTAAGGTTAGGGGCTAGTGAGATAGGGAGGATAGTGGTATTGTCTACAGTGATGGGAAAGTAGCGGGGAAGACAGGGTTTGGGTGAGAAGATAGGGATTTCAGTTTTGGAGATATTTAGTGTTGGCAGGATAATCAGAGATGTTCTGAAGGTGGGAGGAAATGTAAAGTTGCAAAGAAGGACTGGACACGTGGATTTGGGAATTATCCACATAGAGATGGTAGTTGAAGCCATGGGAGTATATGTGTTCTCGAGGAACTGGGTATAGATGGAGAATAGAAGAAGACCTAGAACTGACCCTTAAGGGAGATCCACTGTCAGAGGGTGGGAAACACAGAAGGAGCCAGCGATAAAGATTGAGAAGGAACATTCAGAGAGATAGGAAGAGAACCAAGTGTCAGTAAAGCCAAGGTTGGATAAAATTTAAAGGAGAAAGGGGAATGGTTAAAGGCAGCTGAGCGGTTTAGGAGAATTAAAGTAGAGTAGAGGCTGTCAGATTTGGTGAAAAGAAGATTATCTGTTACCTTAGAGTAGGCTGTTTCCATGGAGTGAAGGAGGCAGAACCCAGATTGGAGAGGATCAAGGAAAGAACTGCAACAGAGGAGACAGTGGGTGAAGACAGCTCCTTCAAGAAGTTCAAAAAGGAATGGTAAGAGGGAGATGGGTTGATATCTAAAGAGAGTTGAGGATCAAGGGAGGGGTTTTTTAGGATAGGGGATACATAAGCATGTTTAAGAGCAGTGAACAGAAGCTGTTGGAAAGGCATTTGAAGATGACATTCAAGGAGGGAAGAAGGAGGAGGAGAGGGTTTTAAAAAAGGTATGAAGGAATGGGGTCAGAAGCACAAGTGAGGGGTATATTTAGAGAGGAGGCAAGAGACCTCTTATGGAGTTACTGCAGGGATTATAGGGAGGGTCAAAGAGGACAGAGGAGGAAGGGGTGATTGGAGAGAAGCAGATTTTAGGGACATGATGCCTGATGGTTTTAATTTTGTTGATCAAGAATGTAGCCAAGAACCTGCCTACCTACTCCATTGTATTACACACTCCCCAAGTGCTTAGTACAGTGCTCTGCACACAGCAGGGGTTCAGTAAATACTATTGATTGATTTCATTGTTCCACACTGGAACTTTGCAGGTGTACTGACAAGTACAGCCATGCTAATGATTGCCTTATAAACTTGAAACTTTAGCCAGCATGACAACCTACATATTGAAAAGATGATCACATTTTTAAAGGTCAAATCTTCTCCATGAGCCCTTCCCTGATTAAGTTCTCTTTTCCTTGACTCAATGTCCCTTCTGCATCCTCTAGGCACTGGATCTGTGACCTTTGGACATTTGATATTCAATCCAACCCTACAGCCCTTACATACTATTATATTATTCAAATTAATATCTGTCTCCCCATCTAGAATGTAAACTCATTGTAGGCAGAACACATCTGCTCATTCTGTTGTACTGTACTCTCTCAAAAACTTAGAACAGAGCTCTGCACATACTAAAAGTACAATAAACACCACTGATCGAAGATCAAGATGGCTCAGCGTCAAGCTACTAGAGAACAGAGAAACCCGCGCAGTTCTCTGTGTGACAGTTTCTCAGCAGCGCTATTGAAACCAAGGGTCCCAGCTACAAGAACCCACAAGAGTAGGGAATTAGCATTTAATAATAACTGTGGTTTCTGTTAAGTGCTTACTATGTACCAGGCTCTGTACTAAGCACTGCGGTGGATGCAAATAAATTGGATTGGACATAGTCCCTCACCCGCATGGGACTCACAGTCTAAATTCCCATTTTGCAGATGAGGTGACTGAGGCACTGTAAAGGGAAGTGACTTGTTCAAGGCCACATAGCAGACAAATGGCAGAGCTGGGGTAGAACTCACAACCATCTGACTCCCAGGCCCGCCCTCTATCCACTACTTCATGCTACTTCTATGCTGCATTTCTCCGACACAGGCTGTCAAAAAGCTGGATAAACTGCAGGCTCCTCATTGGTGAGGAGAGATCATCAAGACTTGGTTTGATGAAAATGACTCAGGGATGAAAAAACTAGTAATAGCAAAGCAAGAAATGGTTTAACATATTACAGATCCTTGTGATTATAACAAGAGAGAGGCCAATAAAAACCTGTGATGCGATATGCGGATCAAACTGAGAAACTAGAGCTGGTGGATTGCCAGAGTCGAAGAAATGCAGGAATATGCTGACCGATGTCAAACTGAGGACTTTTATTCATTTCTAAAGAAACTCTGTGGCCTTATGTACGGTTCCCCACCCACCACTCTCCTCAAAAACAAAGAAAGAATTTTGCAGAGATGACAAGAACATAGAGTGATTCCTTGAATACGCCTTCTAGCACTGTGAAGAAACCTGTCAAAGCACAGAAAAACAGCAGAGTTTGAAGGCCTGGCCTGACATCAAACTGTAGGAGATGATACTACTGCAGTTCAAAGGGAAGCCGGGGAAGAAAGGCAGCTGGAGGTGAGAACACTCCTGCAGAACTCTGCAAACCAGGAAGGGATTTAATGCTTATGCATGTCCTCAAGCTTTTCCCCAATGTAGGAAAAACTCAAGAAATGCCACAGGATTTCAAAGTTGCTGCCATAATCACCTTCTTTATAGAGAATCAATCAATTGCATTTACTGAACACCTACTACATGCAAAACCCCTTACTAAACACTTTATAGAGTAAACAACAGAATTACCAGATATGATCTTTAGACTATAAACTCCTCGTGGGCAGGAAACATGTCTACCAACTCTGTTGTACTCTCCCAAACACTTAGCACGATATCATGTGCACAGTTAGCGCTCGACAAATACCACTGATAATAGGATATGATCCCTGCCCTTGAGAAGCTCGGACTCTAGCGGGGCAGGCAGATATTAAACCAAGGTGTCAATAGGAGGAAACAATCTGAAGTAGAGATATGTATCTAAGTGATTCAGGGTTGGGTGTGACCACCAAAAAGGTGTCAATAGTGAGAGAGGTAAGAGCTTAGTGAGTAGTTGGATAATAGAGAGCAATGTTTGTGGGCTGGGTTGTAGCAGAGCAAAGATAGGTAATGGGAAGAGGGGAAAGAGATGATTATCACAAATAATAATTGTGGAGCTTGTTAGCCCTTACTGTGTGTCAAACACTGTAGTAATCTCTGGGGTTAGATAATCAGGTCCCACATGGGGATCAGAGTCCAAATAGGAGGGAGAACAAGTACTGAATCCCCATTTCGCAGATGAAGCAACTGAAGCAACTGAAGCACAGAGAAGCAAAGTGACTTGACCAAAAGTCACACAGCAAACAAGTGGTGGAGTTAGAACACCCTCTAGACTGCAAAATTATTGTGAGCAGGGAATGTGTCTGCTTATTGTTACATTCATTCATTAAATCATATTTACTAAGCATTATTTATTTATTTATTGAGCATTTAGTATATGCAGAGCACTGTATTAAGCGCTTGGGTGAGTACAGTATAATAATAGACAGATTAATAGACAAATGGAGAAGCAGCGTAGCTTTGTGGGAAGAGCACAGGCTTGGGACTCACAGCACGTGTGTTCTAATTCCACCTCTACCACTTGACTGCTGTGTGACCTTGGGCAAGCCGCTCAACATCTCTGTGCCTCAGTTACCTCATCTATAAAATGGGAAGTAAGACTGTGAGCCCCACGTGGGAAAATCTGATTACCTTGTATCTACCCCAGACTTTAGAACAGTGCTTGGCACTAGTAAGTGCTTAACAAATACCATCATTATTATTATTATTATTATTATTATTATTAAAAACAATGAATTCAATTAAATGGACACAGTAAGCACAAACACACTCCAGGGACCTAAAAGTATCTCCCCCCTCAGCTCCTGCCCCTTGGAGTTTAAATGGAGTCTTGTTCCCCTCAAGTTAGATTCAACTCTGCTTTAAGCTTTTGTCTACTTTTATTACTGCTCAAGGAAGGCAGAGGTGAGGTACTGGTCCAAATGAAAACAAATTCCCCATTGGGGTCCAAATTAAAGGGTCTTAATGTGCAGTGCACTATATACAGTGAAAATCTGAATTTTCCATATATGAATACTACCTAATTCTACAATGTTAAAGTGGCTTTCTTGTGAAAGCGGACACCATAGTACTTCCCTGCTCTGAAGCCGTGGGCACACATTATGTAGGCTTGCCTATAAGCACACATAGACCAAACAGTCTGGCTTTGTTAGAAGAAGGTCCCTGAATTTCATAACCATGTTCTAGCCAAAAAATTATAATAATAATGTTGGTATTTGTTAAGCACTTACTATGTGCAGAGCACTGTTCTAAGCGCTGGGATAGATACAGAGTAATCAGGTTGTCCCACATGAGGCTCACAGTTAATACCCATTTTACAGATGAGGGAACTGAGGCACAGAGAAGTGAAGTGACTTGCCCACAGTCACACAGCTGACAAGTGGTAGAGATGGGATTTGAACCCATGATCTCTGACTCCCAAGCCCAGGCTCTTTCCACTGAGCCACGCTGCTTCTCTAAAAGCACAATGAAGCCCTCTTGAAGGCAGAACTGAATACCCTGGGTCAATGGAAAAGGTACAATATCGAAAGCTGGACTTCCAGAGGTTTGGGACACTCTACTCAAGTCTTCCACCTTTCTTCCTCTTCCCTTAAAAGCCCCCCTTCCAAACTCCATTTGGCTGCTCAAAGGAGAAAAAGGGTGATATGCTCGAGAGAAGTGTGACCTAGGGGATAGAGCACAGCCTGGGAATCAGAAGGATCTGGGTTCTAACCCTGGCTCCTCCACTTGTCCACTGTATGACCTTGGGCAAATCACTTCATTTCTATGTGCCTCAGTTATCCCATCTGTAAAATCGGGTCTAAGACTGTGAGCCCCATGTTGGACAGAGACTACGTCTGTCGTGATTACCTTATGTCTACCCAGTGTTTATTACAGTACCTAGCACATAGTACGAGCTTAACAAATACTTTTTAAAAAATAACAAGCTCCTGCTTTGTTTCTTTTTCCTTGTGCCCGTCTTTATGTTTGTTTGAAATAATTTGCTGCCTTCAAGCTCATCGTAGGCAGGGAATGTTTCTAATAACTCTGCTGAATTGTCCTTTCCCAAGCACTTGTCACAGTGCTCTGCACTGAGTAAATGCTCCATAAATACCAGGGATTGAGTGCTTCTTTGATGTGAACTTTTCCAATTGCTAACATACCTGGCTATTATGTTTCTTATGGAAGAATTCAGATGACCAAACCCGTAAGGAAAATATGCCTGCCTCCACCGGTTCCCACGCTAGAAAACCCCAATCCTTCTCCAACCCCAATTCTGCCCAAGCCTGGCCCTGGACCGTTCCATCCAGAAAGGGGCCAGACAGCACCAAAGTGGGAGCCGGCCATCCAGCCGACCAATGATGGAGGTCCCAGAAGTCCTGGGGACCACCGGGCCCCAGCCAAACAACCTCCATTTCCCAGCATCTACCCCCTCCCAAAAGAACTCTTCTAACTATAGAAGATATGGTAATACTGTACTCCCCCAAGTGCTTAGTACAGTGCTCTGCATGCAGTAAGTGCTCAATAAATATGACTGACTGACTGATGTCTTGCTCTCTTGGGTCTGTTACTCTCCTTCTCTTATCATCTTTCCTCCAGCAGAAGTATTTATAGAGGCCCACACTGACTGATCAAAACAACCTAATGGGGGATTGAAAAGAATTCTCAAATGCCACCTGCATCTTGATAGAGTTATCCAATTAGTCAAAGCACATTAAGGGGAATTGATACAAGTACTTATCCAAAGGGGGGAGGTATCATGGGAGATAAGGAGATGATAAAACAAAGCCTCAACCCAAACACTGAAACACAGAAGAACACTGAGAGTTAAGTGCCATGGTACACTCCTGTAAGAGGTCTTCCCTGACTAAGCCCTCCTTCTACCCCTCCCTTCTGTGTTGCCATTACTTGTTCCCGTTATTCATTGCCCCCTACCAGCCCCACAGCACTTATGTACATATCTGTCATTTATTTATGTATTTAATGTATGTCCCCCACCAGACTGTATGTTCGTTGCGGTCAGGGAATGTGGATGTTTATTGTTACACTCTACTCTCCCAAGCGTTCAGTACCGTGCTTTGTACATAGTAAATGCTCAAAAAATATGATCAAATGAATGAATGAACCGCAATCATGAAAGGAGCAGTGTTTTCAAAGGATCAAGAAACGGGGAGGCAAAAACTTGGACTGCCTAAATCGCAGCAAACATTAAACATCGAAAAGCACAAGCTAAGGCCGTAGCATGTGCACAATTTGTGACCGGGGTCAAGAGTCCTGTACTGGGATTTTTCAGTCACACACACACACAAATACACAGGCACACTGATGCAAGAAGGCCAACTACATATATAGATAGACATTTAAGATCCAAAAGGCTTGGATGGTGCAATGAAGATGGTCTCATCTATGAACCTCTAGCTTAATAGTGCTTGAGCCCCTAGAACCATTGGGGACGAAGAGGAAGGAACAGCAAGATTTTCAGCAAGGTGTAGTGGATAGAGCATGGATTTGGGAGGCATAAGGTCATGGGTTCTAATTCCAGCTCTGCCACATGTCTGCTGTGTGACCTTCGGCAAGTCACTTCATTTCTCTGTGCCACAGTTACCTCATCTGTAAAATGAGGACTGAGACTCTGAGCCCCATGTGAGACAGGGACTGCATCTAACCTGATTTGCTTATATCCACTCCAATGCTTAGTATAGTGCCTGGCTAATAGAAAGAGCTTAACGAATACCATAATTATTATTTTTTCTGCCAGGTACCTAAGCTCCAACCCCAGATGAAAGTCTTTCTCTTTTCATCAGCCTTGTCTCACTTCACTGTTCAAGAAGCAAGGATTTCTCCCGCCAACCCCCCACCCACCTAAAAGGTCTATATATGCCTTTTCCAAGAATCCATCCGCTTAGTACGGCACTCTGGCCAGAGTACACGCTCAATAAATGTCACTGGCTGAATGACTGGCTGTAAACAATCTGGAGAAAAGGGCCAGAGAGGAGCACATGCCAAAACACGCATCTTTAGTGGTCAGTACATGGTGAGCACTCAATAAATACAAATGCCTGACTGATTAGAAGCCAGGTTATCTGACTACCAGACCTGTGCTCATTCTACTAGGCTTCACTGCTTCTCCTCCAGTGGTTAGGAGTTTCTGCTCCAAGCAGTAATGTGCAGGCGATCACTGGAGATTTTGCAGAAGTGGGGAGACATCTGAATAATTATTTTTCAGAAAAATGAGAGAGAAAGCAGAATGGAGTATGAACTGGAGTCAGGGAGGGACTGGAGGCAGGGAGATCAGTGAGGAGACTGAGGCAAGAGTTGTTTACATCTTCCCTTGTGCCTTTATCTCCCTCTCCTTCATATTCAACAGTCCACCATTCTCCTCATCTTCAAAGCCCTATTAAAATCTCATCTCCCAGGAGAGCAGTCCCTGATTAATTCTTCCTGTCCCCACCATATTTTCCCTCCCTACTATATCACTTATAATTTATACGCTTAGTCCCAGCCTCTAAGCACTTACGTATTCGCCCGCTGTCGCCCCCAGCCCCAGCATTTAAGGGCTAGCCTTATAGTTCGTGTCTTCCCCTCCTAAAAATTTATTTTAATGTCTGTCTCCCCAAATTGATTGCAAGCTCCTTGAAGTTAGGAATAGTTTAATAACCCTATTGAACTATGTGCTCACAGCAAGCATTTAATGAGATTGGTTAGATTGGAGAGGGAAGGGTGGATTCTGGAAAACTTGTAGGCAAAGGATCAACAGGATTTGGGCAGTAAACTAAATATTATGTTCTAAGAAGTGTGAGGAGTCAAGGATAATGCAGATTTTTACATGTTTCACAGGTCTTCCAAGAGCAGAAACATCATCAACAGACCAGGAAACAAATTTGGTCCAAGTTTACTCATTAGGCTGTATCTTTCTTTTCCCATTACTTTTGGAGTTCACCAAGATAGTGTGATAAATCTATCTAGTCTTGATAAATCTACCTAGTCTGCTTCACCTATTCTGTGTACCTTTCCTTGAGGATGCAATGCAGAACACATGATCTGTAGTCAGATTATGCTTCAGAACATTCTTCACCCCACCCTCAGCCCCACAGCACTTATGTTCATTTATAAAATATATATGATAAATTATTCATTTGTATTAATGTCTGTCTCCCCCTCTAGACTATAAACTCCTTAATAATAACAACAAAAATAATTGCGGTATTTGTTAAGCATTTACTATGTGCCAGTCACTGTTGTAAGTGCTGGAGTAGATTAAAGATAATAGGGTTGTACACAACCCCTGTACCACACGGGACTCCCAGTCTTAATCTACCCTACAGATAAGGAACTGAGGCCCAGAGAAGTGAAGCGACTTACCCAAGGTCACACAACCGACAAGTGGCAGAGCCAGGATTAAAACCCAGGTCCTTCTGACTTTTTCCACTAGGCCATGTCACTTCTCTTATGGGCAGGGAGCATATCTGACAACTCTGTTGCATTGTACTCTCCCAAGGATTTACTGTAGTGTTCTACACACACAGTAAGTGCTTAATAAATACCATTGATTGATTAATTCACTTGGAAGCATCTGATTTAGCAGGTGATGCACATGACTGAAAGCCCAGTCATCAAAAGTTTGTTGTTTGTTGATGATTATTCTTAATGGCCACACACCAGAAGGCATATGAAGAGGATTACGTTTCCCTGACATATTATGCAATCATATACACTGTCCCTAAACCAGAAGAAAACTAGGGTATTTTACTCACCAACATCTGTTGCTTGTTGATGACTCTTCTTGAGGGCCACCAACCAGAGGGCATACACAGAGGATTATGAATCAGTTTAACTGACATATTGGGCAATATTATACACTGTCACTAAACCTGAGGAAAACTAGGGCATTTTACTCACCCATAATTGGGATGCCTGGCACATAACTGGAGATCTTGAGAAGCAGCAAGGCCTATCGGGTAGAGTACGTGCTTGGGAGTCAGAAGGACCTGGGTTCTAATCCTGGCTCCACCAAGTATGTGAGGTGTGACCTTGGACAAGACACAACTTCTCTGTGCCTCAGTTACCCCATCTGAAAAGTGGGGATTAAGAATGTGAGCCCTATGTGGGACAAGGATTGTGTTCAGCCCAGTTACCTTGTATCTACCCTAGGACTTAGCAAATTGCCTGACATATAGTAAGCGCTTAACAAATACCACAATACATAATGGCATTCTTATTATTATTGTTAACACAAAGCTCACTCTCATCTGAATTCAAGGATGTGTGATGTTCATTTCAGTGTCCCTCTCTAGGCTTCAGCAGATAAACAAAACAGAAAATAGTATCAAGAAGACTAACAAGCTTTCAGAGGACAAAATATGGGAATGGTTTTGCCGGTTAACTTGACCAAGAAGATATGTCCAGTTTCTAGAGAAGTTTGATCCATGGTATCAGTAGTTGTCCTTTGTACAAATCCATAATTCATTTATTTATATTAATGTCTATCTCTGCTTCTAGACTGTAAGCTCATTGTGAGCAGGGAACAGCGAAGAGAGAACTGGGAACTCTTATATTGTACTCTCCCAAGTGCTTAGTACAGTTAAGTGCTCAATAAATATGATTGATTGATTGATTGCCTACTCCTGCCTACAAACCCTTATTTAACAATTAAGTCCTGGAACTCAGTTACTGGTCGTAACTCAGATTCATGGGGCAGAACCTGTGAAAAGAACTGGGAGAGGTAGGAATCCCCACAAGCTTTTGTATGTTATTCTGTATCACAACTCCCTTCCTGTCCATACAACATGATCCATCATCGATTTGAGATATCTCCAGGTACACACATGGACTATAAGTTCCTTTTAGGCAGGGACTGTGGCTACAAATTTTATTGTATTATATTCTCATAAACATGTGCTACACTGCTCTGCATACAGTAAGAGCTCAATAACTATGACTGATTGATTGACTGGTTGATTGAGCTATGGTCGACAGACTATCTCAGCACACAGACCAGCCATCACAGAGTAGTTTCTTTCCTTGAGTAGAGACAGAATCTGAATGCCAAGAGGTAGATGAGATAGGCCCTGATATTTTTAAACACATCAGAAAAGCCAGAAATGATCTTTATTGAGCACTCAGTGTGCTCAGTAATAATACTATTCATTTATTCATTCATTCAATTGAGCACTTACCGTTTGCAAGGGCAACACAGCAACAAACAGATACGTTCCCTGCCCACAGTGAGCTCACAGTCTAAAAAGGGAGACAGACCTTAATATTCATAAATAAATAATAATAATTGTGATATTTGTTAAGTCCTTACTATGTTCCAGGCACTGTTCTAAGCACTGGGGTAGATGGAAGATAATCAGGTTGGACACAGTCCCTGCCCCACTTGGGGCTCATAGCCTTCATCCCCATTTTGCAGGTGAGGCAACTGAGGTACAGAGAAGTAAAGTGTGACTTGTCCAAGGCTTCATGGCAGACAAGCGGTGGAGGCCATGATACTGGATAGTTGACTAATCATCGAACTTGTCAGGCACCCATATCCTAATTAGTAGTAGCATTGTCTTCAAAGATGGACATTTATATATGGATAAAAGTAATTCAATTTACAGATGGCAGACAAGTGCCTTATCAGTCTAAGCTCCCTAGGTTTGAGATACTTTTTTTTATTTTATAAATTTACAGATGTAGTAAAACCAGGCATTTCTTTTGGCTCAAATCATCTTTTCATGGAACACCTGGCAATAACTTCACAAACCATCGTGTGTTCCTTTTGCCAGAAGTTCTCCAACAAGTAAAGACCTGATGGATGCTAATTACTGGTCTCTCTGATCATTTCAGAAACTTCTTAGTCACATATTACTGGAGGTGACATTCCATGATTCTGTCTGAATCAGAATTTCTGATAAGACTTAAGAATCAATCAATGGTATTTAATAATAATAATGTTGGTATTTGTTAAGCACTTACTATGTGCAGAGCACTGTTCTAAGTGCTGTGTTAGTTACAGGGTAATCAGGTTGTCCCACGTGAGACTCACAGTTAATACCCATTTTCCAGATGAGGTAACTGAGGCACAGAGAAGTGAAGTGACTTGCCCAGTCACACAGCTGACAAGTGGCAGAGCTGGGATTCAAACCCATGACTTCTGACTCCCAAGCCTGGGCTCTTTCCACTGCGCCACACTGCTTCTCACTGAGCGCTTACTGTGTACAGAGTCATTCATTCATTTAGTCATATTTAGTGAGCGCTTACTGAGTCCTATATTAAGAGCTAAGGTAGATAGAAGATGATAATAATAATATTGGCATTTGTTAAGTGCTTACTAGGTGTGAAGTGCTGTTCTAAGCTCTGAGGGGGGATAGAAGGTGATCAGGTAGTCCCATATGGAGCTCACAATTTTAATCCCCATTTTACAGATGAGGTAACTGAGGTTCAGAGAAGTTAAGTGACTTGCCCAAAGTCACACAGCTGACAAGTGGCGGAGCCAGGTTTAGAACCCATGACCTCTGACTCCCAAGCCCGTGCTCTTACCACTGACCCACGCTACTTTACCACAGAAGAAGCAAGATGATCAGGATGGACACAGTCGCTGTCCCACATGGGGCTCATGGTCTTAATTCCCATTTTACAGATAAGATAACTGAGGCACAGAGAAATTAAGTGATTTGCCCAAGGTCACACAGCAGACGGGTGGCGTAACTGGGATTAGAGGCTAGGTCCTCTGACTCCCAGGCCCACACTCCTTCCACTAGGCAACACTGCTTCTCAAGTGTTTGGAAGAGGACAACAGAGTTGGTAGACATGTTCCCTGCCCACAGGGAGCTTACAGTCTAAGCAGGGAGAGAGAATTTACCCAGTGCTTGACTGGTGCGTGTTCAGAATTTCAACCACTGGTACAGTTACACTGTAACTGATATTTTTTCTATTGTAATCCTAATAAATTATATTTTGACCTCTTTGGAAATTGTATTTCTACTGTTTCCTGTCATTATAAATTCATTTTTTTCTTGAATGCACAATTAATTCATGTAACTAAGTAGTACTAAAAGTTTAGCTCTTACTGAGTGCTGAGCACTGAACTATGCAAAGAGCGATTACCCATTTGGGAATTATACCCTCATGTTGCTCACTTTCAACCCAATTCTCCATAGAAATGGAGCACTTGAGGTCTCTCTCGGGGAATTATCACTGTGGTCTGAACTGTTCTTTAATAATAATTATAATAATTACGGTATTTGTTAAGCGCTTACTATGTGCCAGGCACTGTTTTAAGCGCTAGGGTTGATACAAGGTAATCAGGTTGTCTTACGTGGGGCTCACACTTAATCCCCATTTTACAGATGAGATAACTGAGACACAGAGAAGTTAAGTGGCTTGCCCAAGGTCACACAGCTGACAAATTGTGGAGCTGAGATTAGAGCACACATCCTCTGACTCCCAAGCCCATGCTCTTTCCACTAAGCCATGCTACTTCTCAGTCTTCAGTAAAAGCAGCAAGGCCTAGTGGATAGAACATGGGCCAAGGAGTCAGAAGGACCTGGATTCTAAACTCAGCTCCGCCACTTGTCTGCTATGTGACCTTGGCCAAGTCATTTAACTTCTCTGTGCCTCAGTTCCCTCAGCTGTAAAATGGTGATTAAGACTCTGAACTCCAAGTGGGTTGGGGACTGTGTCCAACCTCACTAGCTTCATTCTATACTAGTGCTTAGTGGAGTGCCTCATCATTCATTCATTCAATCATATTTATTGAGTGCTTACTGTGTACAGAGCACTGAACTAAACGCTTGGAGTGTACAATTTGGCAACAGATAGAGACAAACTGGTCCCCCTCCTATCTCTGTGACTGCTCATTCTCAGTGTCTTTCACAGGCTTGTCCTCTGTCTTTTACCCACTAACTGTGGGAGTCACTCAAGGCTCAGTTCTGAGTCTCCTCAATACTCCATCTATACCCACTCGCTTGGAGAACCCATGCTTCTGACTACCATCACTACAAATCTATCTCTCCAGCCCCAACCTCTCTCTCTGCAGTCTCTTATTTCCTCCTGCCTTCAGGATCTCTCTGTTGGATGTCCCACCAACATCTTGAACTTATCATGTCCAAAACAGAACTCCTCCTCTTCCCACCCAGAGTCTCTCTTTTCCCCTACTTTTTCATCATTGAAGACAATACCACCTCTTCCCTACCTAACAGTGTCTTTATCTTGGCATCATCAATCAATCAGTTGTATTTATTGAGCACTTACTGTGTGTAGCTCACTCTACTGAGTGCTTGGGAGAATAAAATACAATAGAGTTGGTTGACAAGTTCCCGCCTAAAAGGATCTAAAAGTCCAGAGAGGGAAATAAAATACATTGCCCTTGACTCATCTCTCTCATTCAACCTACATATTCATTGTGTCACATATCCTGTCAGCCCTACCTTCAGAGTCTCCCTAGAATCTGCCCCTTCCTTCCCAAACTGCTACCACACTGGTCCAAGTGATTGTGATATCCCACCTTGAATATGACATTACCCGACTCCCTGACTCCCTGCCTCGAGGCTCTCCTCACTCTGATCTATATTTCAGTCTGCTTCCCTGATGATTTTTCTTAAAAAATGTCTGCACATGCCTCCCACTTTCCAAAAACCACCAATGGCTGCCCATGTCTTTCCACAAAGAACAGAAACTCCTTCCTCTTGAAGGCAGGGACCATGTCTACAAACTCTACGGTACTGTACTCTCCCAAGTGCTAAGTACGATGCTCAGCACACGGTAAGCACTCAAAAAACATAATTTATTGACTGTGATTATTAGTAGCAGCATTTTATTGAGTACCCACTTGGTGCAGTGTACCAGGTGATTAGAAAATACAGAATAATGAAACGACTCGTTCCCTGCCCACAAGGAACTTTCACCGTAATGCAGGAGATAACTAGAGTGGTTTACAACTAGAGCCGTTTAAATAAATTAATCACATATACGTGAGTGATAAAGAGATATAAATAAATTCATAAGTGCTAGAGTGAGCTGAAGGGATGCTATGGAAAATCAATCAGAGAAGGTTTATTGGAAAAGGTGAGATTCCAGGAGGGATTGGAGCATGGGGAGAGCTATAGTCTGTCTGATTTGGGCAGGAAGGGGGTTTCAAGCCAAGAGAACAGAGTGAGTGAGGTTTGGAGATGGGAGAGACAAGGGCGATGTACACCTAAGGGATGTGAAGACAATGAGCTCTGAATAGTCGGGCTCCGGATAGAGAACAGTCTGGGAGTCAGAAGGTCATGGGTTCTAGTCCCGGCTCCACCACTTATCTGCTGTGTGACCTTGGGCAAGTCACTTCACTAGTCTGTGCCTCAGTTTCTTCATCTGTAAAATGGGGATTGAGACTGTGAGCCCACATGGGACAGGGACTGTTTCCAACCCGATTTGCTTGTATCTACCTCAGTGCTTAGTACAGAGTCTGAAACACAGTCAGTGCTTAACATATATGAGAACTATTATTATTATTATTATGAGCTGGGGCACAGTAGGCAAAGGGACTTACTGATCATTTTGCTCAACAGGTGGCCATTAAACTATCCATCAGCATAGCCATTCATGTTCTGAGGTATGGTTTGATTATTCTGAATGTGCATTTTTTTGGTGGTGTGACTCTTTCGGCTAATATGTGTTGGTCTCAGCTCATGGAAATAGCATCAAAGCTACACCAAAATGGTGTTTTAATAGTAATACTGGCATCTTGAAGGTATGTAATATTTTTATTTTCCATAGGGCTGACACATTATTCATTTATATTAATGTTGGTCTCCCCCTTCTAGACTGTAAACTCGCTGTGGTCAAGAAATGTATCCATTTATTGTTTATATTGTACTCTCCCAAGCACTTAGTACAGAGCTCTGCACACAGTAAATACGAATAAATGAATGTTGTTAATATTGTACTCTCCCAAGCACTTAGTACAGAGCTCTGCACACAGTAAGTTCTCAGTAAATACAAATAAATGAAAGAATTAATGTACACTACTGTCAGTGGTATTTATTGTCTGTCTCCCCCTCTAAATTACAAACCTACTGTGGGCAGGGAATATGTCTGCCAACTCTGTTGTCCTGTACTCTCCCAAGTGCTTAATAAGTGCTCAATATATAGTCAGTGCTGTATAAGGGATTGTTTGATTGATTGAGTGCTTACTGTTTGCAGAGCACAGTACTAAGCACTTATTTATCTCATTTTTCTTTTCACAACATCCCTGAGAGGTAGAGGATTTTCTCTGGCATCTGTGCACTCTGGATAAACACCCACAGTATGAACAGCTGAGTTGTACCAGACACACCTGGATAGATGCCTTAGTGATGGTAGAACCCCTCCCAGATCTTCTGCCCCCATACTGTAAAGAACATTCCCAGGGAACACTGAAGGAAGGCTGATAATCCTGTGCAAGGCTAAACAGAGGGAGCCAATCCCATTCCATGTGCTGAACTGGTCAACAGATGCCTCTTCCAGTTTGTATCTCCTATTCTTACTCCCTTGCCGATGGATGAAAAGGGCATTATCCAAACTGAAGCCAATTTTAAAACTTGGAGCGGCTCTAAGAAATGAAATGATGAACTTGTCCATGGCACTGCCTCTAAAAATGTGATTTTGCAATCTGTCTGGAGACATATATTGATTATCCCGTGAGAGACAGTTATTGTATCACGGTCCTATGACTCACGTGTAAGAGTTTCACCCACTGAATCATTAACCCAACTTCCTGCCCACGTGCATTTCCTTAGGGGTTTCTCAAGTGATCACCGACCAGTCCCAATAAATACTAATGGTTTTGTGAAACCTGATTTGAATCATAACCTAAGGTGGAAAAATAATCAGGAAAAGAGCAGCATTTTTTGCCTGATTTGCCTTAGTACCCCTAGCCCCTGCTGAAGGATAACCTTCAAGGCCAGAAAATAAAAAGGATATAAGTAAAAAAATCAATCAGTCAATTTATCTATCATTGAATCACTCAGTCAGTTCTACTTACTGAGCACTTATTGTGTGCCAAACCCTCTACTAAACTCTTGGGAGAGTATAATCCATCAAAGTTGGTAGCCAGGTTCCCTGTCTACAAGAAGCTTTCAGTCTAGACAGACATTAAACTACATTACAGATAAGTATATCAGTGATATGGGGCTGAGAGTGGGGAGTAAATAATCAATAATAAGTAAAGAGTACAAATCCAAATCAAGGACAATACAGAAGGGAGAGAGAGTAGGGAAAATGAGGGCTCAATTAGGAAAGGCCTCTTGGAGATGTATTTTAATAAGGCTTTGAAGGTGGGGACAGTGATGGTCTGACAAATATGAAGAGGGAAGGAGTTCCAGGCCAGAGGCAGGACATGGGCAAGGGATCGGTGATGAGATAGATGAGAATTAGGTACAGTGTTGAGGTTCATGCTAGAGAAGCAAAGTGAGGGTGATTGGTTGTAGCAGAAAATCAGCGAAGTAAGGAAGGTTTGAGGTGATTATTTCAAAGCCAAGGGTAATGAGTTTCTGTTTGATGGGTGGGGTGGGCAATCACTGATGGTTATTGAGGAGTGAAGAAACGGAAACTGAACAGCTTTTAAGAAAAATAACCCAGGCAGCAAAATATGGCCTGGAGTAGGGAGAGACAAGAGACAGGGAGTTCAGCGAGGAGTCTGATGCAATAATCACTCAGGATAGGATAAAAATGCTTGGATCAGTGCGGCAGCAGTTTGGTTGGAAGGGAAAGAACACATTTTAGCAATATTGTGTAGATAGAACTGACAGGATTTGGTGACAAATTTAATATGTATGTTAAGAAAGAGAAGTTGAGGACAATGCCAAGCTTGCATTATTGTGAGACAGAGAGTACCGTGGTGCTGTCTATAATAATGGAAAAGTCAGCGGGTAAACAGGGTTTAGATTGAAAGATGAGTTTTGGTTTGGGTATATTAAGTTTGAGGTATCAGTGGGATATCCAAGTAAAAATGTCCTGAATGCAGGAGGATATATGAGATTGCAGAGAAGGAGAAATTTAGAGGCTGAAAATAGAGATTTGGGAATCATCCACAGACAGGTGATAACTGAAGCTAAGGAGTGAATGAGTTCTCCAAGGGAGAAAGGGTAAATGGAGAACAAAAGGCGATCCAGAATTGAGCCTTGAGAGACTCCACGGTCAGAGGGTGGGAGGCAGAGAAGTCTGTGAAAGAGACTGAGAATGAGTGGCCAGAGAGATAGGAGGAAAAACATAAGAAACTTTGGTGGGGGGGAGGGGGGGTGAGTCCCGAAGTGTTGGGATAACCTGACATAAAGAAGTAATGACAAAAAGGAAACCTGGCATGAAAATGGAAAGGAGTTGTATGTGGAAAGTGCATGGAAATAAAATTTGGGGGAAACAACTGCCAAAGAGAGAAAGGAGTGAGTTTTCAGAATATCAACCAGTGCCTAGGGCCATTATTTTCAATTGAAGAAAGAAAAGAGTCCATTTCCTTCATTTTATTGAGGTTTACTTTATAAGGTATTTCTTTCCAAAAGTGGCTCAGTATATGATTCTCATATGAAAGAATAACTAATCTTACCTTTTTACAATCATCCTCTAACATAACTTCACTTCCTTCTTATTCATTCATTCAATTGTATTTATTGTGTGCTTACTGTGTGCAGAGCACTGTACTATGCTCTTGGGAGAGACAGTACAATAATAAATGACCCACTCCCTGCCAACAAGGAACTTATAGTCTAGGGGTAGGGAGACAGACATCAATATAAATAAATAATTTGCAGATATGTATGCAAGTGCTGTGGGACTGGGAAGAGGGAAAAGCAAGGAGAGGAAGTCAAGGAGATGCAGAAGGGAGTGGGAGAAGAGGAAAGTGGGTGCTCAGTCAGAGAAAGCCTCTTGCAGGAGATATGAAACGAACAACTGTGGAAAGCCATCTAATTCCATGTTACATGTTTGAGGGACCCTTAACCTTGATTGGACTTCCTTGATGTATGTGCTCATGCATTTAGATATATGTAGAGTACATAAATATTATGTTCATTCACTATGACAGTCTTCCATCTTATTTCCTATTTCTCTATCTACCATCAAGTGTGCTGGTAGTGGGCTAACAGGCTCCAGACAAAACTAAAGGACTACAGTATGGTGTAGTGGATAGAATATGGGTCTGGGAGTCAGGAGGTCATGGGTTCTAATTCTGGCCCAGCCACCTGTCTGCTGCTTGACCTTGGGCCAGGCATTTTAATTCTCTGTGCCTCACTTCCCTGTAAAATGGGGATTGAGAATGTGAGCCCCACATGGGACAGGGACTGTGATCAGCCCAACTTGCTTGTATCCACCCCAGCGCTTAGTACAGCACCTAGCAGCATAGTAAGCGCTTAACAAATTCCATTATTATTATTGCTATTACAGAGCTATGGTGTCATCCAACTTTCTCTAGAGTCCTGAGACCTGAACCACATACAGGTGCCAAATCCAGATCCTTGAACAATTCTACCAGCTACGTTTACTGACAATACTCTAAGTGGTGAGACAAGATCACAAATGACAACAATAATAATGATAATGGCATTTTTTAAGAACTTAGTATATGACAGGCACTGTACTAAGCACTCATGTGGATTCAAGAAAATCGGTTGGACAAGAGTCCCTGTCCCGGAGCTCACAGTCTTAGCCCTCATTTTACAGGTGAGGTAATTGAGGTACAGAGAAGTTAAATGGAAGAGCCAGGATTAGAACCCAGGTACTTCTGACTCCCAGCCTGGGCTCTATCCACTAGACCATGTCGCTTCCTGGTATGAACAATGAAGTTCTGGTTTTTAGTAGGTCTCCTAGCAGCAAGGAAACCCAAAGCGAGGAGGGAAGAGGAAACATTTTAAGGACACAGTAGAACAAAGCCTTGGATAGTGCTGCAATCCAGCTGAAAACTGGGCATCCACTGCTGAGGGCAGACCTGAACTGCACACTGCCAGCAGGAGGGTGGGGTTCTTCTCGATCAAAAGTTTCATGAGGAGATACTAAGAGGCAAGAGTGGAATCAGTGCCAGACACTTCAGGCATTAAGTACAACCACACAACAAAAGACAACTTTTTTTGTGCCCTTATATGGCTGGGTCTATGGAACTCATGGCGGCCTTTTCAGCACACACTCGTATGTGACCTTTGGTGATGTCTTCTTTAATCAAGCAATCAAGTATATTTTTGAGTGCTTATTAATAATAATAATAATGTTGGTATTTGTTAAGCAGTTACTACGTGCAGAGCACTGTTCTAAGCGCTGGGGTATTTACAGAGTCATCAGGTTATCCATGTGAGGCTCCCAGTCTTACTCCCCATTTTACAGATGGGGTAACTGAGGCACAGAGAAGTTAAGTGACTTGCCCATAGTCACACTGCTGACAAGTGACAGAGCGGGGATTCGAACCCATGACCTCTGACTCCCAAGCCTGGGCTCTTTCCATTGAGCCACGCTGCTTCTCTTATTAGGTGCAGAACAATAGGAAAGACAGGTATATTTATACATTCCTTATAGGTATGAGAATATTTATATCATATATCTACATAAATGTATGAATTAATCAAAGTAAGGTCTGTCCCCGTAAAGAGACCATGTCTACAGGAGGCGTGTGTGTGGAACTACACCATATTTTTCAGCAGAGGTGCACCACATGTCTGCTATGAGACCTAGGGCAAGTCATTTCTTGCACATAACATGTCTGCTGTGAGACCTTGGGCAAGTCACTTCACTTCTCTGCACCTCAGTTACCTCATCTGTAAAATGGGGATTGAGACTATGAGCCCTACATGGGGTAGGGACTGTGTCCAACAGAATTTGCTTGTATCCACCCCGGTGCTTAGTACAGTTCTTGGCACGTAGTAAGCACTTAACCAATACCATTTTTATTGTTATTTTTGTTATTTGAAATATAAATTAAAAGTGGATCATCACATATTCAACAAGCAACTTCACTGTCTCAGTGTCATGTCTTTCAGACTAAATCTTCACCATTCATTCAATAGTATTTACTGAGCACTTACCATGTGCTGAGTACAGTACTAAGCATTTGAGATGTACAATTTGGCAACAGATAGAGACAATCCCTGCCCAATGACAGGCTCACAGTCTAAACCCTCAACCCTGCCCCTCCACTCTCAATTTAACTAACTTAACTTAGCTAACCTAACTAATAGGATCATATCAATCAGGCGGGTAGTCTTTTCTCTACTATAAACTCAACGATGTCAGATATACTCCTAAGGGAGGTCCAGGGCAATTTGAGGATTATCTCTGGGCAATTTCTCTACAAATAGAGGATTTGGCATTATCTAAGGTTGACAAGGATTCCACAGAGACTCCAGTTAACAGATTAGAATATGGCACATAGATAGAGATGATATAAGACAGGGACATGGAGGAAAAAATACTGTAAGAAAGGGAAAAGAGAATTAGACCAAATTGAATGAATTAATTTGATGCCATTTCATACTATGATGAGAAGGTTTCTTTTGTGAAACTGGGTGAGAGTTCAATAAAAACAGTCCCTGTATGACATACCTCGAGAATCTGACCAAGCAAAAACGTAGGATTTCCGCCAGCTATGTTGGAAAGGACGATGATTCACTATGTAAACTGGGAGCATTTTCCAATTAAATCATTTACATGCTGATAAATTATTTGAATAATTCCCAAGCAATAGATAAATCCCAGAATTGCATTCCCCTAAATTACTGTCCATTTCTACTCCTGGGCAATAGTAACCTGACACACTAAATTACCATGTCTACATGTAGGTTATTGAAATTAGGAGATATTTACCTTGCCCACCTACTGAAATATTAATTTATAATCACCCTCGATTTGGAAATGTAGGTCAAAAGAAGGCTCATAGCTGCAAAATGTTCTCTTATCCACTGAGTCATGGAGAGCGAAAAATGAAGTTACAGATGTATGAAGTATTATATTGTTTAACTAATTCAACTACTCTGTTATTCTTACTTTCACATTATTATGAGGTGTTTATATATTTTTGAAGCCTGATTTGCCATACAACTAAGTCACTGGTCGCTTGTCAAATCATTTGCAGAAGAAAAATACAAACCCATTATGCAAGTGCAAATTCCACAAATTTTCCTCTTTCTAACTTTTCAAACTCTTCTTTTATAGAGTGCTGATTCATTCTCAGGAAGAGAGCACTCCCCAAAATAACCAAACTAAAGCAGCAGAAAAGTATTCCAGAGAAAGCAAATGAGTTGTGCCATTTACTGTTTTTATTTTAATAAATCCAAACTACTCAAAATCCTGAATCATAGTACTATCAGTATCAGGAGTTTCTTTTCGTCTTTCATTCATGCCATCAGCAGTTCATAGCTTTTGTTATTTTCTCTTTTTCATTCACTGAGGAGTTCATTAACTCAAACAGCTTTGCAGTGGGGGAGGGGGGAAATATGTTTTACAAAGATATGAAAAGCCACCCAATTGTAGGTAAAGTCTTCCTCTTTTGTTTGCAGTATTTTTAAGCATCTCCTGGTCTTTTCTTCTCTTCCGCTTTTCACTCCATTCCTTTTTCTATCACAATGGTGTAGGTGACTCTTCTCTTTCTGTATATCCTTAACAGCTATATTCTTGAAGATTTTCTTTTTTAACTCATTTTTTAGAAGGTAATTACTAGAGAGTGATTTTAAAAAAGAAAATCTTCAAAATGCATACAAGACTATTAAATGGTTTTGAACAAGGCCAGCACTGCTTTTGTGACCCTTTGCTTGCTCGGTGCTATCAAACATCCAATGGAAAAATCAGCAGCCTCTATACAAATAATACTTGTCAACTTGCCAGTGGTTGTTTCCACTGCCCCATTTTTATCTATTTAATTGACCAATGGAATGGGGAGGAAAGGGTGGACCTGAGAGATAAGGAAAACAAAAACATTTTTCATCCTAACACCCATTCCGCATTACCTTCCAGTAAAGTTGGGATGGTTTAGAGAGCCTCATTCTTCCCAGTCTAACAGTTGCTGCATAGAATGGGATCACCTCACAGAAGCCTTTCTTTAACTGAAGTGGAGGGAGAGAGGGCGAGATAATTCTGACTCATTAGTCAGTTAATCATAGGGGATTTGGTTACAATTTCTTACAGAAATAGGATTCAGAGAGCAGAACGGGTTGTCATGCATGACCCCTGTTTACCCAGGAGTCTACCTAGTGGATTGAAAACCTAGTTGCTAAGTCCATAAAAATAATAGTAATAGTTATGATGGTATTTATTAAGTGCTTACATTGTGTCAAGCTCTGGTCTAAGAGCTGGGGTTGTTGCAAGTTAATCAGACAAGACACAGTCCCAATCCTACATAGGACTCAAAGTCTAAGTCAGAAGGAGAACTGGTATTGAATCCCTAGAGATGGGAGGTGTAATCAACCAATGATATTTCTTGAGCGCTTACTGTATGCACAGCACTGTACTAAGAGCATAGGAGAGTAATATAACAGAGTTGGTAGATGCAACCATGTCCACAAGGAGCTTTCAGTCTATCCACACTTCAATAGTACCTGCAAGGAAAAGGCGGGGTTTGGGAAGGTAATTTTTCAGAAACTAATTTTTTTTGGTGTGAATTATAAAGAGTCGATATGTAATCAAGCGTGATCCGTCTTGTGTGAGGGGGACTTCCCCGTGTTGAAAATCCACATCACATCAGGGGAGCCATAATATCTGTGCATCTATCTAACTCATCTGGTACTTGAAGCTTTTTCACTTCATTGCTCCTCACTTCAGGGTCTCCCCAGAGAAGACATATAGAGTGGTAGCATGGGGAAGGTGGAAAACAGACATGCCAGCACCTCTAGTCATACTTTTGAGTGAGGGGTGAAAAGAGGCAAGGATTTAGGGGTGGGAGTTAGGGGAGATGGGGACTGAGAGAGAAGTTAGCAGGCCAGATGGGCCGATGAATGGAGCAAGCAGTGGGTTGAGGGTAGGGGTATTCATGTGCAAGTTTGAAAGCACTGGGGCAAAAAGCCAGGGGAAAGTGGATATGGTAAGTTATCATAATCATCATCAGTGGTATTTATTGAGTGCTTACTATGTACAGAGAACTATACTAAATGCTTGGGAAGGTACATTACAATGGAATTAGTGAACACATCTCCTGCCCATAGCAAGCTTTCAGTTTAGAGGTAAATGCTTAATTACTGCTGCTACTATTTCTCTTAATACTTCTAGCTGCTGGTAGTGGTAGGTTGACCATTAGTCCGGTCTCACACTGGACAGTCCAGCATGACCTGATGGAAAGAGTATGGGCTTGGGAATCAGAAGACCTGGGTTCCAATTCAGGCCCAACTGCTTGCTTGCTGTGTGACCATGGACAAGTCACTTCACTTCTCTGTGCCTTAATTCCTTCATTTGTAAAATAGGGAGTTAATTCTTATTTGCCCGCTACTTAGACAGTGAGCCCCATTTGATACGGAAACTGAAAAATCAATTGTATTTCTTGAGTACTTACTGTGTGCAGAGCACTGTACTAAATGCTTGGGCGAGAGCAATACAACAGCGTTGGTAGACACGTTCTCTGGCCACAAGGAGCTTAGCTAGACTGTAAGCTTGTTGTGGGCAGGTAATGTGTCAACATGAGCAAGACTGAGCTCCTCATCTTCCCTCCCAAGCCCAGTCCTCTCCCAGACTTCCCTATCACCATAGATGGTACGACCATCCTTCCTGTCTCTCAGGCCCTCAACCTCGGTGTCATCTTTGACTCGTCTCTCTCATTCACCCCACACATCCGATCCGTTACCGAGACCTGCCGGTTTCACCTTTACAATATCACCAAGATCCGCCCTTTCCTCTCCCCCCAAACGGCTACTTTACAGGCTCTTGTTACATCCCAGCTAGACTACTGTGTCAGCCTTCTCTTTGATCTCCCGTCCTCCTCTCTCGCCCCGCTCCAGTCTATTCTTCATTCCGCTGCCCGGCTCATCTTCCTGCAGAAACAATCTGGGCATGTCACTCCCCTTCTTAAGCACCTCCAGTGGTTGCCTATCAATCTCTGCTCCAAACAAAAACTCCTCACTCTAGACTTCAAGGCTCTCCATCACCTTGCCCCCTCCTACCTCTCCTCCCTTCTCTCTTTCCACTGCCCACCCCGCACGCTCCGCTCCTCTGCCGCCCACCTCCTCACCGTCCCTCGGTTTCGCCTATCCTGCCATCAGCCCCTGGGCCATGTCCTCCAGTGGTCCTAGAATGCCCTCCCTCCTCACCTCCAACAATCTAATTTTCTTCCCCTCTTCAAATCCCTACTTAAAGCTCACCTCCTTCAAGAGGCCTTCCCAGACTGAGCTCCCCCCTTTTTCCCTCTGCTCCCTCTACCCCCCCTTCACCTCTCCACAGCTAAACCCTCTTCTCCCCCCTTTCCCTCTCGTGTCCCACCCCCTCAGCACTGTACTCATCCACTCAACTGTATATATCTTTATCACCCTATCTATTTTATTTATTTTGTTTAATGAGATATACATCACCCTGATTCTATTTAGTCGCCATTGTTTTTAGAGATGTTCTTCTCCTTGACTCTATTTATTACATTGTTCTTGTCTGCCTGTTTCCCCGGATTAGACTGTAAGCCCATCAAAGGGCAGGGACTGTCTCTATCTGTTACCGACTTGTACATTCCAAGCACTTAGTACAGTGCTCTGCACATAGTAAGCACTCAATAAATACTATTGAATGAATGAATGTGTCTATTTACAACAATAAACAGTAAGCACACCGTAAGCGTGCAATACACTAGATTGAATGAATTAATTAATACAGGTAATGCCTATGTTCATGCCCCATCCCTTCCATGTCACCTCAACTTTCTCCCTTTGCTTTTCCCCCTCTTTCCCCTCCACACGGCACTTATGTATATATGCATATATCTACAATTCTATTTATTTGTATTGATGCCCGTTTACTTGTTTTGATATCTGTATCCTTCCCTTTAGACTGTAAGGCCGTGGTGAGCAGGAATTGTAACTCTTTATTGTTGTATTGTGCTTTCCAAGCACTTAGTACGGTGCTCTGTACACAGTAAGGGCTCAATAAATATGACTGAATGAATGATTGAATGAATGCACAAATGGATGCCTTTATACCACTATTTATATTCCCGTTTGTAAATTCCCTCAGCCAGAGTCGCAGCATCTGCATTCAGATGGAGACGGAAGGGAAGCATGATGTCTCTGGAACAAGTAGAGGGGTCAGCGATCTCCCCGGGAGAAATGTTCCAGGTTCGGGGGAGAGGCTCAGAAAGATGACATATAGACACCATGTTATGCTGCAGGACCAGCCTAACTCATTTGAAGTGATGTGTATCTCCAACGTCCAGCATTCTTGAGGACTATCAGTGGCCAATCTAGATGGTAAATGGAGCCCAAGTGTCAAAACTAAAATGCAGCAATGTATTTTGCATATTTACAAAAGCCCTTTGCTCATGCGATGGCCCAGAGTGGAATTTACCTTTCATATAATGGGGAAATAGAGCTCATTAGAAAATTTGTTAAATAGTATCTAGAAATTTCATTGGCTACTCTCAAAACCAAAGGCACAACAATAAATAGGCTATTTTGAATTGTCTTCTGTATGCTATTTAGCATTTCTGTTAACTTGTCAGTCTGACAATAATTCCCTGTAAAATGGGAATTCAATTCCTGTATTTCCCCCTATTTCCCAGTAAGCCCCATGTGAATCAGACACAGTCCAACCTGTGTCCAATTATCATAAATAAATGATACTTATTGAGCACTTATTGTCTGCAGAGCAACAAAAATAACTGTGGTACTTGCTTACTATATGCCAGGCACTGTACTAAGCGCTGGGGGAGATACAAGGTAATTGAGTTAGACACAGTCCCTGTCCCACACTGGGCTCACAATCTTAATACCCATTTTACAGATGAGGTAACTGAGGCACAGAGAAGTGAAGTGACTTTCCCAAGGTCTCAAAGCAGACATACAGTGGAGCAGACATTAGAACCCTGATCCTTCGACTCCCAGGCCCATGCTCTTTCCACTAAAATCTTGGGAGAATACAGAACAACAGAGGGGAGCATACAGATAGATATTATGGAACTGTTGTCAGGCACCTCCTCCACCTGCACTTCCCATCCCCTTTCACCTTATCAAAACACTTGCTCCCCCTTACCTCCCTCCCTGACACCCATCTTCAACTGTTAACTCTCCAGTGACTTCTTTCCCACTGTTTTCAAACATGATCATGCCTCACCTATCATAAAAAAATCCTACCTCCCTCCAGTTATTGCTCCATCGCCCTCCTACCATTTCTCTCCAAGCTCCTTAAGTGAGTTGCCTACACAAGCTGCTTCCACTTCATCTCCTCCAATTCTCTCCTTAACCTCCCCAAACCTGGCTTCCTCCCTCTTCACTTAACAGAAACTTCCCTCTTAGAGGTCACTGATAATCTCCCTCTTGCCAAATCCAGCAGACTCTACTTCATCCTAATCCTCCACCACTTCTCAGATGCCTTTCGCACAGGTGACCATGCCCTTGTCCTGGAAACATCCAGTCTTGGCTTTGCTGACACTGTTCCCTCCTAGTTCTCTTCCTATCTCTTTGGTCACTCAGTCTCAGTCTCTCAGCCTCCCTCTTCTTCCTCCCACCTGCCTACCCATGGGAGTTCCTCAGAGCTATGTTTTGGGTCCTCTTCTATTCTCCATCTATATCCACTCCCTTGGAGAACTCATTCACTCTCACGGTTTCATCTACAACCTCAGTGCACTTTATTCCCAAATCTGTAGAACAGCCCTGATCTTTCTTCTTCTCTGCAGACTCATATTTCCTCCTGCCTTCAGGACATCTCTACTTAGATTTCACACCGACACTTCAAATTTAACGTGTCCAAAACAGAACTCTTCATACTGCCACTCAAATGCTGTCCTCCCCTCGATTTTCCCATCAGTGTAGAAAGCACCACCATCCCCCTCCCGGTTTCACAAGCCAGTAACCATGGCGTTATCCTTGAGTCATCACTCTCATTCAACCCAAATATTCAATCTGTCACCAAGTCCTGTAAATTCAGCCTTCATAACTGCTCAAATCCTCCCTATCCTATCCAGCCTTGATTACTGCATTAGCCTCCTGGCTGACCTCCCTGCCTCCTGTCTCTCCCCACATTAGTCCATACTTCATTCTGCTGCCCGGATCATTTTTTCTACAAAACTGTTCAGTCCATTTTTCCCCACTCAAGAACCTCCAGTGGTTGTCCATCCCACTCTGCATCGAACAGGAACTCCTTATCATAGGCTTTAAAGCATTCAGTCATCTTGCCCCTTGTCTTACTTCCTTGATTTCCTACTACAACTTGGACCTCACACTTGGCTCCTCTTAATACCTACCTACTCACTGTACGTCGATCTCAACTATCTCACCACTCACACCTCACCCATTTCCTGCCTCTAGCCTTTAATTCACTCTTTTTTATACCTGACAATCACTCTTCCACCTCCAAAGCCTTATTAAAATCACATCTCCTCCAAGAGGCCTTCCCTAGCTGAGTCCTCATTTTCCCTTCTTCCATGCTCTGTCACCCACTACACTTTTTTTATTTGTATTTGTTAAGTACTTGTGCCAGTCATTGTACTAAGTGCTGGGGTAAATACGGGTTAATCAGGTTAATAAGTCTCTGTCCCACCTGGGGACCACAGTCTTAGTCCCCATTTTAAAGAAGAGGTAACTGAGCCCAGAGAAGTTTAGTGATTTGCCTGAGGTCACATAGCAGACTAGAAGCAGACCAGGATTAAAACCCAGTTTCTTCTGACTCCCAGGCCCATGTTTTTTCCACTAAGCCACATTGCTTCTCTTCTATATGTATGCATAATTTATGTATTTACACTAATATGAACATTCCCCTCAAAACTGTAAGATCTCTATGGGTGGGAACATGTCTATCAGCTCTGATGTATAGTAACAATAATAATAACACCTGCATTTGTTAAGCGCTTACTATGTGTCAAGCACAGTTCTAAACACTGGGGTAGATACAAGCTAATTAAGTTGGACACAGTCCACATCCCCAGTGGGGTCATAGTCTTAATACCCATTTAAAGATGAGGTAACTAAGGCACAGAGAAGTTAAGTTACTTGCCCAAGGTCACCCAGCAGACAAGTGGAGGAGCTGGGCTTAAAACCAGGTCCTTCTGACTCCCAGTGCTCTGCAAATATATGTCAAATGAGTTCCTTGAGGTCCCCTTTCCATGGATTGGCTGTGGAGCTGACACAAGGAAGATTGACCCCCTTGTTGGATAGGGATTGTCTCTATCTGTTGCCAAATTGTACTTTCCAAGCACTTAGTACAGTGCTCTGCACACAGTAAGTGCTCAATAAATGAATAAATGATTGAATGAGTAAATGACTCTTTCAGGTGGTAGCAGACATAGTTACTACCATTGTTCTTCTCTGGGGAAGTTACTCACCAGAGCTGAAACAGAACCTTGGGAAGGAAACCTAGGGGGGTGGTGTTCTCAATATGCATAATTATAAAACCAGCACCCGGGGGACAATTAATAAAACAACAAATTGTATTTACTAAGCACTTACTGTGAGAAGAGCTCTGTACTAAGAACCTGGGAGTGAACAATTCAATAGCGATGGTAGACCCTGACCAAGGAACCCACCCGTTAGACAGAGAGTGAGACATTCCTAGATTGTAACTAGACTATAGCTAGAATGTAAGCTTCCCCTCTCTAGACTGTAAACTTGTTGTGGGCAAGGGATGTGTCTATTTATTGTGGTATTGTACTCTCCCAAAAGCTTAGTACTAGTCCTCTGCACACAATAAGTGCCCAATAAATATGACCCAATGAATAGATTAAAATAAATGAAAGCTGAATATGTACATAAATGTTGTGGGACTAGGGTTGGCCTGAATATCAAAATGTTTAAGGGTACAAACCCAGGGTGGTGATGGAGATGGGACAGGAATAGGATGGGGAGGCGAAGGTTACTTCAGTCTGGGCTGAAGGTCTATGTCACATAGGAGGTAGGCTTCCTTCCCAGTTCAGGCTTGTGGCATATCTTGCATTGGCTGCCTCTGTGCAATTTCCAAAGTAAACGAAGCCAATCCCAAGAGTTGTGAACAAGACATACCAAGACACTCTTTTTAGTGATATTTGCTCAGCACTTACTATGTGCCAGACACTGTACTAAGCACTGGGGTAGATACAAAATAATCAGGTTAGACATAATCCCTGACCCACATTGGACTCACAGTCTAACTTGGAGGGTTACAGATGAGGTAACTCAAGGCAAAGAGAAGTAAAGTGACTTGCTCTAGGTCACACTGCAGACAAGCGGTGGAGGCCTCTGACTCTCAGGCCCATGAGTTGTCCACTAGGGCACTTGCACCCCCATTGTTCTCTTTCTTTCAGACAGCTTTGGAGGAAGGGATGAGGAGAAGGAGGTTGGTTCACATCTGACCAAGAGACATACTGGCCACCTTGGCTCCAGGGTAGGATGTGGGTCCCACATTTGAATGCGGTAACTTGTCCTAACAATAATAATTATAACTGTGGTATTTATTAAGCACTTATTATGTGCCAGGCACTGTACTAACCACTAGGGTAGATACAAGCAAATCAGATTGGACACAGTCCTTGCCCCACATGGGGCTCACAGTCTTAATCCCCATTATACAGAAGAGGTAACTGAGGCATAGAGAAGCTAAGGTCTCATAGCAGACAAGTGGAGGAGCCGGGATTTGAAAGAACCCAGGTCCTCCTGACTCCCAGGCTCATGCTTTATCCAGTAGGCCACACAGCTTCTCTGTCTGCTTGTCCTCCAACCCCAGTAGTCCTCAAAGAGTCTGCCTGGTTTTCATCCATTGGGACATATTTCATCACCACTCTGCCCAATAGGACCCTGGGAAAAGGGAAGATTGGCCTGGGCTCCAGCTTCCCACAGTTAGCCCTTTGTTGGATAGGGATTGTTTCTTATCTGTTGCTGAATTGTACTTTTCAAGCGCATAGTACAGTGCTTTACACACAGTAAGCGCTCAATAAATATGAAAGAATGAATTAATTAATCCCAAAACAGTCGCCAAGGAGCCACTCAAGTGGTGACCAGTGCTCCCTCTAGTGGTCCTGACCACTCCTCTGGCGAAAGGTCCAGAACCCAGAACAAATTCCTGGTCATCATTATCTTGTTTGGAGCAAATTGATTACTCACAGAAAATGCAACAGTGGTTTTAGACCATTGGGGTTCATCTATTTAAATTTCTCTGCATATGTCTGCATTCATACATCTGAATAAAGCAGACTTGATTGAAGCCTTCCTGAATAACCTGTCCTCTCTCCATACTAGCCTTCCTTAGCTATGCATTTGAGTTCATATGTAATAACAATAATGAAAATAATAATTATTAAGTGCTTATTCTGTGTCAGTTATTGTACTAAGTTCTGGGGTAAATATGAATTAATTAGGTCAGACATAGTCCCTGTCCCACATGGGACTTACAGTCTAAGTAGGAGGAGGAACAGTAAGTACTTTGATTCTCACCTTATCCCCACCTCAACAACATTTTTGCAAGCATCCTATTCTCTGCTACCCTATCTGAAATTTATTGCTATGTCTGTCTTCCTGACTAGAGTCTAAGCTCCTAACACTCTAAGACCTTCCAACTATATGGCTCTTGGATCTGCACCCCTTAAGCCCTTGATATTCAGCCAACCCTCAGTCCTAAACCACCTATGTAGATAACCATAGCTGATTTATTAATTTTTTTAAAGCCAATGATATGGAGTTTCTCTTAATGGACTCCCACCACCATTTTCCCCTGATGAGAGCTTTTAAAATGGTTTCCATATTCCCTCATGGTCTCTATGCCTTGCCCACTCCTTGCTCCCCTAAACATCCCTCATCCCCAGAGTCCGGCCATGTTTTCTCTGGTGTGGACCTGGAGTGGAGAGAGGTCTGGGAAGGGATCAACACCACTGCCCACCTCCTGCCACCCCTCCCCAACTCCATGTAGTTGACAGGGCAGTTGCAGCTGGGCAATCAATCAATCATATTTACTGAGCACTTACTGTGTGCAGAGCACTGTATTAATAGGCTCTTGGGAGGGTACATGTGATCTGATGGATAGAGAACAGGCTTGGGAGTCCGAAGGACCTGGGTTCTAATCCTAACTCTGTCACATGTCTGCTGTGTGACCTTGGGCAAGTCACTTCTCTATACTTCAGCCACCTCATCTGTAAAATGGGGATTAAGACTGTGAGGCCCATGTGGAACAGAGACTGTGGTCAATCTGATTAACATGTATTTACCCCAGTCCTTAGAAGAGCGCCTGGCACATAGTAACTGCTTAACAAACACCATAAACAAAATAAAACAAAGAAAATAAACAATATAACAATATGAAAGACACAATTCCCTGCCTACAATGAGTTTACAGTCTAGAGAAGGAGACAGACATTAATATAAATAAATTAGTGGAGAAATGTCATAAGTGCCGAGAAGCTGGGAGGGGTGGGGGATGTTGAATAAAGGCAACCAGCCTGCCCAAAGTCAAACAGATTAAAAAGTGGTACCGACTGGGGTGGTGGGAGTGACCTAGAAAGAAGCCAAATGACCAAAGGCTACCAGCCAGGGTCTGGTCTTGAATCAGGGGAAAGCAAAAAGATCATTAAAAGCAAACCCTTGTTTGAGAGTAATCCATTTTCATTGTGGAGGATGATTGAATTAGATATATTGCATTTCAGGAAATCTCCCATTTTCCATATGTAATGTATGAATATTTATTGCACCACAGCCCAAGTCGAGGTGTCTTCTTTGGACTTGATCAGAAAATTCAAATCTCTGCAAGAGAACAAGTGTATGGTTTACATCGCCAGGAAAGAGATGTTGCAGAAAACATTTCTCCTGCCTCAAGTTAAATAAGAAATTTCTCATCTGGAGCCAATTCCTTTACCTAAGCAGTACAAAAAGATCATTTGGCTCGTATCGAGTGAGCAATTACCTATGGAAACTGCCATTATCAGAGGATCTGGTTGATCAACAGTACAAGAAGTTCAACCTAGCTGTGGGGCAAAAATCAAGTTGAACCCAGGTTTCCTGGACAGGAGTTTTCAAATTAATCATAACAATTTTTAAATGTAAAGCTGAGTAAAGTTATGTTCCCAAAGGTAGAATTAATTACAGGACACCTGAAACCTTGTAAAAATGTAGCTTTCAGTGGAGTCCTGAAAGCATGAAAAATTTGCCAGCTCTCTCAATACAGAAGGCGTACTGGAAAGAAAATAACTAGATTAGTTTTCTTTAATTTTGGTCTTGAGCCTGGTTTGAGGATTTTGTGTTTTATTGGGGGGGTTTTTGTTGTATTTTGTTTTGTTTTGGGGTTTGTTTTTTTTTTTGCTTATACATTGAGTATGCTTTGGTTATGGAGCTTAGGGTAATGAAATGAAAAAAAAAAGGATGATTTCTTGCCCATTTGTGCAAATCATCATTCAATAATTCCAGATAACATATGCCAACATAATGCTGTGGATTTGGGCCATAAATTTTTAGAATGGCACTTGAAGTTAAGCTGTTCTTACTAGGAATTTTCTAAAATAACTTTGATTAAGACTGCCTAACTGAATAAGAAATCAGAGAAGTATATTTCTGTAGTAAACAAAACATATATTAAGAATTCATGATTTCTGCTGGCTGAGCAGATCATCCCTTACTGAGTAACCCTTAAAGAAAGAAAAAATCGTTGGCCATTTTCCATGAAGGTAACATTTAATTATGAAACAAGATTGGAAATGGGCACCAAAGACTTGAGCTGAATAAGATTCATTATTGCAGGACATTGCCTCTAAATGCAGAGTCACCTTGGCATTCCCTGGGAATTAATTTCTGTGGCTGCTTGTTACCTGATGCGCTGAGAGAAAAGTTTTCATGACAGGGCACAATTTATTTAATCAGCCTGAAGGAAAAGTGATTCAGCACACGAGACTGTTTGATCACCCAGCTTTCTGTGCTGGGGCATGTTACGCAAGGTAGTCAAATGTGAAACCAGGAAATTCATGCTGAGGTAGGGAAAGAGAGTCAAAGTGAGCAACTCCTGTTTCAAGTTTGTCATGGAGTTTTTTCAGTCACTTTTTCTCATTTTACTCACATCCCTCTAATGGATAGATTGTTCAGAAAACCCTTCTGACTCTTAGAAAGCTGGATGTTTGATTCCATAATGTTGAGAAGCAGTGTGGGTCAGTGGAAAGAGCACGGGCTTGGGAGTCAGAGATCATGGGTTCTAATCCCGGCTCCACCTCTTGTCAACTGTGTAAATGGGGATTAAGACTGTGAGACCCACATTGGACAACCTGATCACCTTGTATCCCCCCAGTGCTTAGAACAGTGCTTCTCACATAGTAAGTGCTTAACAAATGCCATTATTATTATTATTATTTTGATCTCTGGCTCTGCCATTGTGCTATTTCGTTGTCAATTAACAGAAAGTCATCATTTCTGTGTCTATCGGTTGGATCAGCCTTCTGATGACCATCACCAACCAACCTCATCGTGGGAAACACTGTGGCCTAGTGGGTAAAGTATGGGCCTGGGAGTCGGAAGAAACTGGGTTCCAATTCCAGTACTGCCATTCATCTACTGTGTGACCTTGGGTGAGCCGCTTAACTTCTCTGTACCCCAGTTACCTCATCTGTAAAATGGGGATTAAGGCTGTGAAGTCCCATTTGGGACAGGGACTGTGTCCGACCTGATTACACTTTATCTACCCCAGTGTTTAGAACAGTTCTTGTCCACATAATAATGTTGGTATTTGTTAAGCACTTACTATGTGCCAAGCACTGTTCTAAGTGCTGGGTAGATACAAGGTAATCAGGTTGTCCACGTGGGGCTCAAAGTCTTTATCCCCATTTTACAGATGAGGTAACTGAAGCACAGAGAAGTTAAGTGACTTACTCAAGGTCACACAGCTGACAAGTGGTGGAGCAGGGATTAGAACCCACGACCTCTGACTCCCAAGCCCAGGCTCTTTCCACTGAGCCACGCTGCTTTTATAATAATAAGAGCACATAAAAGTTCCACATAATAAGCACTTAACAAATACAATTATTATTATTGTTATAATTGTTATTATCAGGTGGATGGAGGGATATTAGGAATTTCCACTGTGCTAGATGTGATCAGGAAATAGTATTTGTGAAGAGTCTAAATAGAATGGCATTATTTTGCTACTAGTACAAATAATTACCTGATTATCTTGCATCTATCCCAGCACTTAGTACAGTACTTGACACATAGTAAGTGCTTAAAAATACCTCAATTATTATCCTTATTCTTATTATTATTACTAAAACAAAGTCCTTTGTCCTGGAAACTGATTAGTTAATTAATATATTGACAACAACACACTTTTGAGAAAGCTCTTTTTAACAGCTCTCTTCGTCAGTAATTAATCTTGAGGAAAAAATGATCATCTAAATCTGTTTCACCTGAAATCTTAAAAAAGGACAACCCTGTGGCAGTGAAGTATTTTGACTAATCAGTCAATGCATCCAAGTCCCAAATATTCTGGGAAAGAGCTTGTTTAGGTCACTGAAATTCACAGTTAATCTTCAAATCTCATTTAAGTGTTAACATGGTTTAGAGTCATAAGTTGAAAATTGCTAGTTCTAAGACCAACCACCTCCACAGAGCTTAGTAGTTTCCCAGCACAAAGCTAAATTCCAAGACTTGTCTCCCATTAAATCTTACTATTAGACTGGATCGTTGAGTTTCTGTGGCTGCCACGTGTTGAACAGTCGGCAGCTTCTTTATGAAGGTTTTTTGCAACAATCTATCATTACCATCGGGATGGTAATTTGGGGTTGGGGACAGGAGGCAGTCGATCTGGTAATTTTGCATCTTGGGAAGCAGAGTTGCTTAGTGAAAATAGCATGGCCCTAGGAGTCAGAGGACCTGGGTTCTAATGTTGACTCTGTCACTAATCTGCTGTATGACATTGATCAAGGCAATTCTTTGCGCCTCAGTTTTCTCACCTGCAAAATGAGGATTCAGTACCTATTCATTCATTCAGTCGTATTTCTTGAGCACTTACTGTCTTCAGAGCACTGAACTAAGCACTTGGAAAATACAATTCAAGAATAAAGAGAGATTCTTCCTCCCCATTTGACTGTGAACTCCATGTGGGATGAGGACTGTGTCCATCCTGTTTACCTTGTAACTACCCAAGTACTTAGTACAATGCTTGGCACATTGTATATACATTCATTCATTCATTCATTCAATAGTATTTTTTGAGCGCTTACTATGTGCAGAGCACTGTACTAAGTGTTTGGAATGAACAAGTCGGCAACAGATAGAGACAGTCCCTGCCGTTTGACGGGCTTACAGTCTAATCGGGGGAGACAGACAGACAAGAACAATGACAATAAATATACATAAATATTATTATTATTATTATCCACCATACATTTAGTAGAGTGGTTGGCATTTAGCAAGCACTTTATAACTAACTAGCCAAATCCCATATCAGAGAAATTAGCCACAAACTTGACAAATTTGATTTGGCATTAAAATGTCATCATATTTCTTTGTCATGCTCATGTGGAGCTGATGTGAAAAAACAAATGAAATTGCAAGAGTGAAGCAACAGGAGGGAAAGAATAGTAAATTTAGGTAATCCATAAACTTTATCCAGTAAATCCCATCTTAATGAAATTTTCCATCTGCCCCAGCAACACATATGTCAACTCAGAGTGGGAAATCTTGGGACTCTTCTCTCCCAGTGTTTAGTACGGTGCTCTATGCCCATTAAGGGCTTCATAAACATACTACTACTTATGATACAATTGGCTACTGACAAACTGTGGAAATGTTCTAAATTGGAAGCGATTTTCTCATAGGAACAATGTTATAAATGGGAATTTGATTCCTGAATCAGGGCCAGCTACGCAATTTTTACCAAAATTACCTAGAACTGTATACTTTTTTTCATTTTAGATGAGCAATACAGCTACATTCATATATTTCTAATGAGTCAGAAGGATTCCACGGTAGGATCACTGACGTAGACTTCATCAGGAGAAAAACTACCGTGTCAAACCCTCTACAGTGACACCAAGAGATCAGGTATAACCACTTCCCTCCCCACCTCTAGGCCTCTCCAGCTCCATCCTCACTCCCTCTTTAAAATTTATCATCCATTTCCCTATCCCCATCACAGCTTTGAAAATTGTTTCCTCATTTCCCCATGGCTCCAATGGACCCCACCCCTTCCCATGCCCCGAACTAGTGCCCGGTGTCATGGAGGATGGTGTTGTAAAATTAAAATCAATGTGTCATAAACCTGAAATGTGGTGTAAAATTAGAAATGTTATAAGTGCTGTTTATAGACTCAAAATGTCTTAAAGCGAGGGCTTTCTTATGAATTTTCCCCACTCTAGGGTTCAAAAGTGATGCTATTGACAGTAAAATTTAAATCAGTGTCTGAACATCTGGTAAAATGATTGTAACTACCAACCCTTGAATATTGTGTACAAATGAAGAGTGCTCCTTTTTTGTAAGCTTATATCGGTTACCCAAGGTCATTTCTCACCACTGGTATCACCACTGTTCAGGAATCCAAGATAGTCACCTCAATTCTAATAGCTACACAGCCCGTTAACCTGTCTTATACTGTAAGACTGTAGATTATAAACTCATTATGGGCAGGGAACATCTCTACTACTATTTCTACTATGAATAATAATAATAATAATGGTATTTGTTAAGTGCTTACTATGTGCCAGGCACTGTTCTAAGAGCTGGGGTAGATGCATGACAATCAGGCTGGATACAGTCCCTGCCCCAAATAGGCTCACAGTCCCCATTTTACAGATGAGGAAACGGAGGCAGAGAGAAATGAAGTGACTTACCCAAGGTCATACAGCGGACAAGTGGCAGAGTCAGGATTAGAACCCAGGTCCTTCTGACACCCGGGTCCGTGCTCTATCCATTAATCCGTGCTGCTTATATTGAACTCTCCAAAGCACTTAGTACAGTGGTCTGCAGACAGTAAACACTCAATAAATATCATTTATGATGAAGGTGGTGATGATGTCTCCCAACAGCAACTGCTTTGTCATTTTCTTTGAAACACCATTTGGCTTCAGATTCTAGGGACACAGCAGACATAACATTTACCGCCTATCAAAGACAGATTACAATTGTCGTGCATATTGGAAGATGACTCCAATGATGTGAAGCTCCCCTGTGAGTGCATGTGTGACTGAAAGGGACAATCATTCAATCAATGGTATTTATTGAGCTCTTACAGAGTGCAGAGCACTACAGTAAGCACTTGACAATACAGGATCCACAGTCCCACTCACATAGAAAGATTGGGCCTTGTTGTGTTGTAATGTTTGAGGTTTGTAGTGCCTGGAGCTATTTTCTCCTTCATGTCTCTGCTTCTTATATCTTAAGGAGTTTTCCAGAGTCGCTCCTTTACTGATGATAGCGCACCATAATGGTCTATCCCAATTAATCGATAGACCTGAGGTTTTGTTTGACCATGTCTTTAAAACATTTCTTCCATTCTTCTTCCTTTCGGTTTCCCCATTTCAGCTTTCCATGTAGCAGCTGTTTGGGAGCACCGTGGCTTAGTAGAAAGAGCATGGGCTTGGGAGTCAGAAGATGTCGGTTCTGATCCCAGCTCTGCCATTTGCCTGCTGTGTGACCTTGGGCAAGTCACTTACCTTCTCTATGCCTCAGTTACCTGATCTGTAAAGTGGGAATTAAGACTGTGAACCCCACATGGGACAACCTAATAATAATAATAATGTTGGTATTTGTTAAGCGCTTACTATGTGCTGAGCACTGTTCTAAGCGCTGGGGTACACATAGGGGAATAAGGTTGTCCCACGTGGGGCTCACAGTCTTAATCCCTATTTTACAGATGAGGGAACTGAGCCCAGAGAAGTTAAGTGACTTGCCCACAGTCACACAGCCGACAAGTGGCAGAGCTGGGATTCGAACTCATGAGCCCTGACTCCAAAGCCCGTGCTCTTTCGACTGAGCCACGCTGCTTCTCATGATTACCTGATTACCTGATTACCTTGTATCTACCCCAGCGCTTAGAACAGTTCTTGGCACATAGTAAGTGCTTAACAAATATTATAATTATCATTATTATTGTTATTCTCCTCCTGTGTCCCACCCAGTGGAGCTATGTTAAGGTGAGAATAGCTTTGATGTCAGGAGACAAATCAATCAATCCATCATTCAATCCTTTTTATTGAGAACTTCCTGTGTGTATGAAGAACATATTAATACTTGGGAGAGAACATAACAGAGTTGGTAGACACATGCCCTGCCCACAGTGACTTTTACAGTATAGACGACTGGACTACATTCCAGAATTTCATAGTTCCTGATCTTGTCTTGCCATTTGACATTAAGATATCCCTTTAAATGATACTTCTGGAACTGCCCAAGAAGTAGAATGCAGTCACTTTGTGAGGTTCAGATCTCACAACTGTAGAGAAGATTGGACAACATGTTACCTCTGCAGACTTTTAGTTTGGTCTGGAACCTGATTCCACAATATCACCACACTCTGACAGTCTCCCAGAGGATATGTTGGTCTTCTAGATAATGCTTCCTACTTTCTTGTCCACCATTACTTCATTGATCACTGTGCTGCTGAGATTCCAGAATTCTCACACAGCTTTTCACTGTGTTGGCAATTTGAATTTGGGGTTGTGTGTATGGTTTTCCTGAAACAGTCCTATGCATCATTTTCTTTAAACAATAATTAGCCCATCATGTTCGGATGATTTGGTGAAGCAGTTTGCAGTCGATTGAATATCTTCTTGAGTGAAGTTTTTTATAAGGCATAGTAACACATATAGTATTATATGTAGGAATTATTGAATGACTGTTTCTAAAATTTAGGACTTGGAACAAATGCAGGACAAATGCAGGAGAAAAAATCAAGACCACAATGCTGTGTTTGTAAATCCAACAATAATTGTAACTGCGGTATTTGTTAAGCACTTACTATATGCCAAACACTGTACTAAGCACTGGGGTGGACGCAAGTAAATCAGGTTGGACACAGTCCCTGTCCCATGTGAGACTCACAGTCTCAATCCCCATTTTACAGATGAGGTAACTGAGGCACAGAGAAATTAAATGAATTATCCAAGGTCACACAGCAGACAAGTGGTGGAACTGGGACTGAAACCCATGACCTTCTGACTTCCAGGTCCATGCTCTAACTGCTATGTCATACGTGTTCTACTAAGTCTGCTAATTGTGCTGTACTGTACTCTCCCAAGTGCTTCGCACAGTGCTCTGCACATGGTAAGCACTCAATAACTATCATTTGGTTGATTGATTGATGTTCAAGAGGTAGAAAACTGGGGCATGGAGAAGTTAAGTGACTTGCCCAAGGTCTATCAGCAAGCAAGTGGTGGAACCAGGATTAAAATGCAGTTTTCCCGACTCCCATGCCTGTTCCCTTTCCACTTACTAGGCCTTGCTATTTCTTTAAAAAATATGATGCCATCAATAAACCTGGGCTTGTCCAAAAACTAAATCCAAAAAATGTTTAGCTGTCTTAAGAAGTTATCAAGACCCTAATATACTGCATGACCCTAGTATACGGGCCATGTCAGAATTGGAGTCTGACCTTTCTCTATCACCAGTGGAGTGAAGCAGGGCAGTCTTTTTCTCCCTCTTACACAGACCCACACTTAAGGACACTACAAGAAATCTGGAAGCTGTTGTCAAAATGCTGTTCAGAACTTCTGGGAATCTCTTCCTATTCAGCAGGGTGACAGCATCAATCAAATCTTTGAATCGCTCGAGCAGGAACTCCTGGACAAGGATGACTCTGCTCTGGAAACACACACCCAAAAAGACAACCAAATGATTGTGGACTACCAGCAAATCAGCAAAGTTTTTTCCATTTTAACAGTTAGTCAGCAGAAGAGCAAAGTTTTGTATCACCCCTCATCTGGAATTCACAGCATTGCACTGAATGTGTCATCTGCAATGGTGACACATTCTTGAATTCTACTAATTAGTAAGCAGTCCGTCTATCCAAAATTTAGGGATAGACATGAGATTACTACAATCAGCCTTGAATGATCAAGAGTGCTCAGTGGTCAAAATGTATCTATAGAAAGTGCGATAATTACACTATTTTAAACAGCATTTTGATAGTATCAATAAAAATGAATGGCTTCATCTAGGGATTGGCCCTAATTGAATGTAGATAAGTAGATGTGAGGAAATTTAGTGTAATAAATAGAGCAAAGAACTGAGATAAGCCTCTTTCATGGATTTATTCCCAAAGCTGTCTGGTCAGTGAGAAAGTTCCTTAACTTTTTCCACACCTGGCTTTGTTTATCTGTATCAGGAGGTTATAAATACTTGCCTTCTGTACTTTCCTGACTTTTGAGGCTTGATGTTGATCAAGTGATTTCATATCTTTGGGTGGGATGCTCTGAAAATGAAAAATATCAATATTTTTTTTTTATTTGAGATTCTTTGTCCTCTCTTTTCTGCCCCACCTTTCAAACTGTGGTTACAGAAACAAAAACAAATTATATCACCCAGTTTCCAAGTAGTTCTTTTTCATGAGTGTCTTTAGGAGCATTTGTTTACCTTTGAGAGTAATTTAATTTATCAACCCGATGTTGCTTAAAATACATCTTTTGGAAAATACAAATATGGTGTGCATTCTTCATTTTAATATAAAGGTTTTTGGCTCATCTTTTGCGTCTCAAGTGGCTTTCAAAATTTCCCGATATCCAGTCCCATCTTCTTCAGTCATTTTTATCTGCTTTCACTAAAGATGATGGAGAAACTCCTAATCCCAGAATCATAGCTGGTGGTGGAGAGGCCATAATATCTTCAAATATTTTGATATTTGTCCAGATGAATTGAATTGTCAAGGTGTGAAACAACAAAGAGACTAACTCCTGCTTGTCTGTACTGTGGAGTGGCTGGGATAAGGGATCAAACCTTAAGCAGCGTGCCTTAGTGGAAAGAGCATGGGCTTGGGAGTCAGAGGGCATGGGTTCTAATCCCTGCTCTGCCGCTTGTCAGCTGTATGACCTTGGGCAAGTCATTTAACTTCTCTGTGTCTTAGTTATCTCATCTGTAAAATGGGGATGAAGACTGTGAGCCCTACGTGGGACAACTTCATCACCTTTGTATCTACCCCAGTGCTTAGAACAGTGCTTGGCACATAGTAAGCGCTTAACAAATACCAACATTATTATTAGGTATGAGGGCGTGGTTTTAACCTGGCCATGGCTCATAGACTTCCCAGCCTTCTCAATCTTTGCCTTTCCAGACTTCAGAATTCCTAGAAATTCAGCCAAACCATGAAATATGTTACAGATCATTAACAGCAACAGATGCTAATAGATCATGTCAATACCTGATTTTTGCTTACCATTAACCCCAGTTCTGTCTTTTTATAAAATGCATACAAACTCATCACGAAAGAAAACAATCATCCTATGGCTTGGACTTGCCTAAAAGAGGTAAGTGAAAATGGAAGAAAATTAAATTGGGGATTAAATAACTGATATTTTGATCCCAGTTATTAAAAATATTATTTTATCATAATAATAAATTAATAGCTAATAATAGATGATTATGGTATTTGTTAAGCACTCCTTATGTCCCAAGCACAGCACTAAACAAGGGGAAGATTTGAGATCACTAAGTCAGACACATCCCTGTCCCACATGGGGTTCAGGGTCTAAGTGGGAGGCAGAACAAATATTTAATCAACCATTTTTTACAGATGAGGAAATTGAGGCAGGGAGAAATTAAGTGACTTGTCCAAAGTTACACAAGCAGCAGAGCCAGGATTCCACCCCACGTCCTCTGACTCACAGGTCCATGCTCTATCCACTGCATGGGAAAAAGTAAGGAAGCAGCAAGGCCTGGTTGAAAGTGGGAGCTAGCGAACTGACTCCAGATCCAATTCTGTCCCTGGGGTCATCAGTCAATCAAAAAGGCAATCAATCAATCATATTTGTTAAGCGTTTAATGTGAGCCGAGCCATACACTAAGTTCTTGGGAGAGTACAGTGGAACAGAGAGCTGGTAGCCACATACCCTGCCCACAAAGAGCTTTCAGTCTAGAGGGGGACAGATAATATAAATAAATGAATTACAGATATGTACATAAATGCTGTAGGGCTGAGGGAGAGGTGAATAAAGGGAACAAATCCAAGTGGAAGGGTGATGCAGAAGAGAATAGGAGAAGAGGAAATGAAGACTTAGTCGGGGAAGGCTTCTTGGAGGAGTCGGACCCTCAGGAAGGCTTTGAAGGTGGGGAGAATCAATCTATTGGATGTGAAGAGGGAGGGCATTCCAGAACAAAGGCGGGATGTGGGCAATAGCTCGGGGTGGTGAGATAGATGAGATCAAGGTACAGTGAGTAGGTTGGTATTAGAGGAGTGGAGTGCGTGGGTTGGGTTGTAGTTCGAAAGCAGCAAGGTAAATTAGAGGGGCGAGGTGATTGAGTGCTTTAAAGCCGATGATAAGGAGTTTTTGTTTGATGAGGAGGTGGATGGGCAACTACTGGAGGTTCTTGAGGACGTGAGGAAACATGGACTGAATGTGTTTGTAGAAAACCAATCCAGGCAGCAGAATGAAATATGGACTAAGTGGGGAGAGAGAGAGGAGGCAGGGAGGTCAGCAAGGAGGCTGAACCAGTAATCGAGGCAGGATAGGATAGGTGCTTGGATTAGGAAAATAGCAGTTTGGCTGGAGAGGAAACGGTGGATTTTAACAATATTGTGAAGGTTAAACCAAAAGGATTTGATGACAGATTGAATATGTGGGTTGTATAAGAGAGGTGAGTCCAGGGTAATGCCAAGGTTAGAACCAATGTTTTGCACATAGTAAGCACTTAACAAGTACCATCACTGTTATTGTTGTTACAGTTATGATGATGATGATGGTATTTGGTAAGCACTTACTGTGTGCCAAGCACTGTTCTAAGAGCTGGGGTAGATACAAAGTAATCAGGTTGTCCCACGTGGGGCTCACAGAGAAACAGTGTGGCTCAGTGGAAAGAGCCCGGGCTTGGGAGTCAGAGGTCATGAGTTCGAATCCCAGCTCTGCCACTTGTCAGCTGTGTGACTGTGGGCAAGTCACTTCACTTCTCTGGGCCTCAGTTCCCTCATCTGTCAAATGGGGATGAAGACTGGGAGCCCCACATGGGACAACCTGATGGCCCTGTGTCTATCCCAGTGCTTAGAACAGTGCTTGGCACATAGTAAGCGCTTAACAAATACCAACATTATTATTAATACCCATTTTACAGATGAGGTAATTGAGACCCAGAGAAGTTAAGTGACTTGCCCAAGGTCACACAGCTGATAAGTGACAGAGCTGGGATTAGAACCCATGACCTCTGACTCCCAAGCCTGTGCTCTTTCCACTAAGCCAAGCTGCGTCTCTAGTTATGAGATAGGTTCTGCCATGATTGTATTGATAATTAGTAAATTTATTACTAATCTATTAATTTAAATATTTATTTTAATTTATTATTTACTTGATTTTATTCCTGTATTTCATTTATGAAGTGCTTGCTGTGTACTGAGGCAAGTGCAGGAAAGAACACAGGCAAGTCACTTCACTTTTCTGTGCCTCAGTTCCCTCATCTGTAAAATGAGGATTAAGACTGTGAGCCCCATGTGGGACAGGGACTGTGTCCAATCCTATTATTTTGTAACTATCCCAGAATATAATGCAGTTTCTGGCAAGTAGTAATCAAGTAGCACAGTTATTATTCTTATTAGAGCTGGTACTAGAACCCTGGTTCACTCACTACCAGCCTTATTCTCTTTCTGCCCTTTGGGTACTTGATAGTCCCCCCACTTTCAGCCCCATAGGAGTTATGCACACATCCATAACATTTATTTATATCAATATCCATCTCCCCCACTAGACTGTCAGCTTTGCTGTGGGAAGGGAATGTGTCTACCAGCTCTTTTGTATTATACTCTTCCAAGCTGTATTGTACAGTGCTTTCCCACAGTAAGCGCTCAATAAATATTATTGATGGATTGACTAATTTCCACGAAGTCATTAGCACTCACAGACTGTATACTGGGCAAGCAAAATTCATTCTTTCCTGTCAAACTATCTCCTTTTAAATATGTGCTTGAAAACAAATTCTGATTTGCTCTTTGCTAAGGAGTTTAATTCTTGTATTATTGAAAACTAAATTTTAGACGATTTGGAAGAAATGATTCAAAGTTTTCAAGCAAATTTATTAAATTAAACCAAGTTCAGTGATAACACAAATACCCCTCAGCTTTGTTTGTTTTCAGCCAAACAGTCAATTATTGGTGTTTACTGAGTGCTTACTTTGGGCACAGCACTGTACTAAATGTTGTTTTATGAACAAAACACTGATAAAATTGATAATGCTTATGAAATTTATCTTGATAAAGCTTTCTTACATAAATAAAATAAAAGACCCTGACTCTGGTCATGAAATCCTAGCTGCAAAGTACACAATTTGAGAAAAATTGAAGGATGGGATTATTCTTCTCCAGAATAGTTTTTTTTTTAATCATCAATGTTCTAAATTTTTAGTTTTCTCAGATAGAACATTAGGATTTCTGAAAAATAAACTGGGTAAGCAATCAAAAAATACTACCCTGATGGAAAAAAAAATTTAAAAAACACTCCTCAGAAAGTACAAAGGATATCTCCAGTGTACTAAAATCCAGACCCAAAAGGAAGAACATAAAATAGGAAATTGTATAATGATGTTTTTGCTCTCTTTAGCCAATACCACGCCCATTTTCGAGTATCAAAGCATGCACCAAATTTAACAGAACTGGTTGTATGTCTGCCCGAGATAACTTTTGATTCTCTGAACTAGCCTCAGCTCTAATTAGTTCAGATAATCAGCATCTAATGCACGTCCTCTGGGAATTTTCCATGCAAAAGAGAATCTCATTGAGTTATTTCTCAGAAAGTGGAAAAGTTTCCTTCTTCAGGAATTTGAAACAGATCCCTGGGTGAGAACTGAACCATAATCAGAGTCAGACTAAGACACCGTGGCCAGAAATACACTATAAAATTACTAAGGATTTTGATTTTGATTCTTAGGTGATAATCTTTTTCTTATTTCCTTAGTTGTTACCGACTAAAATTCCTCATTAGTAGCTAGAACTTGGAACATCCAACTATCTTGAATCATCTTCGCTATGTCCTTTTTTTATAAGGGAAACCTGTCAGTACCAACTTCTCATACACGAGGGACTAGGCAAGAATGGACAAGATTAGAAGACGATAAACACATTTTATCTCCAAACCTAAAAACGAGGACACAAAAGAGGCTACTTTCTCTGGTGAATGTTTATCAAATGGTGAGTCCAATCGTCTGCTGAGAGGGGTCACTGAAGGCTTCTGAAGGACTTGGAGGTGTGCTTTATTTTCTCCTCTCATTGCTGCCTTGGATCACAGTGACCAGCCAATGAAACCAAGGCTGGATTAATTGACTGTGACAACAAAGATAAGGTTAGATAGGGTTTGTATGAGTGGCCAACCAGCATAAAGGTTGAGGATTAAGACAAAGCAGAGCCCATTAGATTTGACTTAGGAAGAGTGTAGTTTCATAAAGTGTAGTTTCATAAAAGTGTAGTTTCAGTGGAGGAAGAGGCCTGAAAGCCAGACTGCAGTGGTTCCAGAGGAGATCAGGAGGAGAGGAAAGGGCAGCATTTGGTGTATATAACCTACCTGAGGAATTCCAACTAATAGCTGGAAGATAGGCTGGGATCTCAACAACTTATATTCCTACGGGGGAAACCTGAATATGCTTAAAGGCAGAAGGGAAGGCAGAGCGAAAAGACTGAGGGTGACAGAGAAGGAGGAAAACAGGATAGAAATAGGCAACCCTTGTCTCTACCAGATGGCAGGTACATCACACACAACACATACATACATACACACCCAATGTGGCTCCCAGGTCCCTCAGCATGCTCCTCTTGTGGACCTTCCAAGCTGCTACTCTGGAATCCCCCAACGGTTCTTTTCTGCACCACTGTGAAACTTCCTTCCCATCATGCCTGTGCCTCATCATCTCTGTGCCTCAGTTCCCTCATCTGTAAAATGGGGATTAAGACTGTGAGCCCCACGTGGGACAACCTGATTCCCCTATGTCTACCCCAGCGCTTAGAACAGTGCTCGGCACATAGTAAGCGCTTAACAAATACCAACATTATTATTATTATCATGCCTTTAGTGACCCCAGCCAAAAAGGGAAAAACAGCCACTGGCTGGTGTTGCCTCCACCAAACCTCAGGAAGACTGTAGCTGTGGTTTCGATTGTGGACTTTTGAGCCACAATGAGTTGGAAGTTCCATCCTCATAACCACTAATTTTTGGTTTTTGTTTTAATGTTCTCTCACTTGTCAGCTGTGTGACTGTGGGCAAGTCACTTAACTTCTCTGTGCCTCAGTTCTTTCATCTGTAAAATGGGGGTTAACTGTGAGCCTCACATGGGACAACCTGATTACCCTGTATCTATCCCAGAGCTTAGAACAGTGCTCTGCACATAGTAAGTGCTTAACAAATACCAACATTATTATTATTGGTGTTTTGTTCATCTCTCCTTATGTATCTGTCAGCTGTTACCTTTCCCCCATTTTTCTTTTCAGATTGTGAGCCCTGTGAAGGAGGGGACTGTGTATAATTCCCACCAGCTAATTCTTTCCCAGCATTTAGTACAGTGTTGTGCACACAGTAAGCACTTAAATATTAAAGCCTGGTGAATACAGCACGGATCCAGGAGTCAGAAGGACCTGGATTCTAATCCTGACTCTGCCACTTGTCTGCTGTGTGACCTTGGGCAACACTTTACTTCTCTGTGCCTCAGTTACCTCATCTGTAAAATGGAGATTAAGACTGAGTACATGTGGGACTGATTAACTTGTATCCACCCCAGTGCAGAGCACAGTGCCTGGCACATAGAAGAAGAAGCAGCGTGGCTCAGTGGAAAGAGCACGGGCTTTGGAGTCAGGGCTCATGAGTTCGAATCCCAGCTCTGCCACTTGTCGGCTGTGTGACTGTGGGCAAGTCACTTAACTTCTCTGTGCCTCAGTTCCCTCATCTGTAAAATGGGGATTAAGACTGTGAGCCCCACGTGGGACAACCTGATTCCCCTATGTCTACCCCAGCGCTTAGAACAGTGCTCGGCACATAGTAAGCGCTTAACAAATACCAACATTATTATTACATAGAAAGAACTTTATAAATACCAGTTATATTATTATTATTATTATTATTATCACCAGGGCCAAGCCAGCCCAAAGCCCTCTGACAAATACACTGGTGAGAACACATATCCTCTAACAGCCTTCCCTGACAACTCTCATTTCCTCTATTACCTCTCCCATACATGTGGCCTGTACCCTTGGATTTGTGTCATCATCATCATCATCAATGGTATTTACTGAGTATTTATTATGTACAGAGCACTGTACTAAGCACTTGGAAGAGTTCAAGATAACAAAGTTGACAGACATATTCCCTGCCCACAGTGACCTTACAGTTAAGATACAGCAGCATGGCTTACTGGAAAGAGTAAGGGCCTGGGAGTTAGAGATTGTGGGTTCTAATCCCTGTTCTGCCACTTGTCAGCTGCGTGACTTTGGGCAAGTCAATTAAATTCTCTGTGCCTCAGTTGTCTCATCTATAAAATGAGGATTAAGACTGTGAGCTCCATGAGGTACAACCTTTCAATAGTATTTCATTCAATAGTATTTATTGAGCGCTTACTATGTGCAGAGCACTGTACTAAGCGCTTGGGATGAACAAGTCGGCAACAGATAGAGACAGTCCCTGCCGTTTGACGGGCTTACAGTCTAATCGGGGGAGACGGACAGACAAGAACAATGGCACTAAACAGCATCAAGGGGAAGAACATCTCGTAAAAACAATGGCAACTAAATAGAATCAAGGTGATGTACAATTCATTAACAAAATAAATAGGGTAACGAAAATATATACAGTTGAGCGGACGAGTACAGTGCTGTGGGGATGGGAAGGGAGAGGTGGAAGAGCAGAGGGAAAAGGGGAAAATGAGGCTTTAGCTGCGGAGAGGTAAAGGGGGGATGGCAGAGGGAGTAGAGGGGGAAGAGGAGCTCAGTCTGGGAACGCCTCTTGGAGGAGGTGATTTTTAAGTAGGGTTTTGAAGAGGGAAAGAGAATCCGTTTGGCGGAGGTGAGGAGGGAGGGCGTTCCAGGACCGTGGGAGGACGTGACCCAGGAGTCGACGGCGGGATAGGCGAGACCGAGGGACGGTGAGGAGGTGGGCGGCAGAGGAGCGGAGCGTGCGGGGTGGGCGGTAGAAAGAGAGAAGGGAGGAGAGGTAGGAAGGGGCAAGGTGATGGAGAGCCTTGAAGCCTAGAGTGAGGAGTTTTTGTTTGGAGCGGAGGTCGATAGGTAACCACTGGAGTTGTTTAAGAAGGGGAGTGACATGCCCAGATCGTTTCTGCAGGAAGATGAGCCGGGCAGCGGAGTGAAGAATAGACCGGAGCGGGGCGAGAGAGGAGGAAGGGAGGTCAGAGAGAAGGCTGACACAGTAGTCTAGCCGGGATATAACGAGAGCCCGTAACAGTAAGGTAGCCGTTTGGGTGGAGAGGAAAGGGCGGATCTTGGCGATATTGTAGAGGTGAAACCGGCAGGTCTTTGTAACGGATAGGATGTGTGGGGTGAACGAGAGGGACGAGTCAAGGATGACACCGAGATTGCGGGCCTGAGAGACGGGAAGGATGGCCGTGCCATCCACGGTGATAGAGAAGTCTAGGAGAGGACCGGGTTTGGGAGGGAAGATGAGGAGCTCAGTCTTGCTCATGTTGAGTATTAGGTGGCGGGCCGACATCCAGGTGGAGACGTCCTGGAGGCAGGAGGAGATGCGAGCCCGAAGGGAGGGGGAGAGGACAGGGGCGGAGATGTAGATCTGCGTGTCATCTGCGTAGAGATGGTAGTCAAAGCCGTGAGAGCAAATGAGTTCACCGAGGGAGTGAGCGTAAATGGAGAACAGAAGAGGGCCAAGAACTGACCCTTGAGGAACTCCAACAGTTAAAGGATGGGAGGGGGAGGAGGTGCGAGCGAAGGAGACCGAGAATGACCGTCCAGAGAGGTAAGAGGAGAACCAGGAGAGGACAGAGTCCGTGAAGCCAAGGTGAGATAAGGTATGGAGGAGGAGGGGATGGTCGACAGTGTCAAAGGCAGCAGAGAGGTCAAGGAGGATTAGAATGGAGTAGGAGCCATTGGATTTGGCAAGAAGGAGGTCATGGGTGACCTTAGAGAGAGCAGTCTTGGTAGAGTGGAGGGGACGGAAGCCAGATTGAAGGGGGTCTAGGAGAGAATGGGAGTTAAGGAATTCTAAGCATCGATTGTAGACGACTCGTTCTAGGATTTTGGAAAGGAAGGGTAGTAGGGAGATAGGACGATAACTGGAGGGGGAAGTGGGGTCAAGAGCGGGTTTTTTTAGGATGGGTGAGACGTGGGCATGTTTGAAGGCAGAGGGGAAGGAGCCCACAACCTGATAGCCTTGTCTCTACCCCAGTGCTTAGAACAGTGTTTGGCACATAGTAAGTGCTTAACAGATACCATCATTATTATTTTAATTATTATAGTCTGCACCCTTTAAGTATTTGATGTACACCCCACCCTCAACCTCACCACACGTAAGTACATATCCATAATTCATTTTAATGTCTATCTCCCTTTCCAGACTTTGTTCCTTTTTTTAAAAAAATGGTATATGCTAAGTGCTTAGTATGTGCCAGTCACAGTACTAAGTGCTGGTAGAAAGGAAATGGGTCTACCAACTCTATTATATTGTACTGTCCCAAATGTTCAGTACAGTACTCTGCAAACAGTACTCAGTCCATAAATATGATTGATCGATCAATAAAGTGTTGTCATTCTCCCACCCAAATCAGGATAATGGATTGCTTCAGCTGATGCCCCAAACTCATTTTAGGACCACAGCTGTGGGCTCTGTGTGGGCCAGCTAACCTCTAATGCTCTCAGGCACAAGGAATTTAGTAGTAGTAGTAGTAGTTAGAACAGTGCTCTGCACATAGTAAGCACTTAACAAATACCAGTATTATTATTATTATTATTAATAATAACATTTAAGTGCTTACTATGTGCATGGCACTGTGCCTTGTACGTACTAAGTGCTGGGGTAGATGCAAGTTAATCAGGTTGGACAAAGTCCCTGTCCCACACTGGGCTCTCACTCTTAATTTCCATTTTATAAATGAGGTCACTCAGGCCCAGAGAAATGATTTGCCTCAGGTCACAGAGCGGACGTGTGGTAGAACTGGGATTAGAACCCAGATCCTTCTGACTACTAGTCCCGTGCTCGATCCACTAAGCCATGCTTCTTCTCCTAAGCCATACTGTCCCTTGAAGTGCCCTCTACTCCATTTAAGGATCTGAAATGCCTCAACTCTGCTTTGGCTCTACTCCCATTGTGGTTGGGAAGAGAACTTAAAAATAAAAGTTCTCTTCACAGTATTAGGGGTGAATCCCAGACACTGCATTACTTATAAGCTCTTAATAGCCCTAGAAGAATTATTTGCTTCCACTGTACTATCCCAAGCATTTAGTGCAATGTTCTGCTCTCAAAAGGCACACCATAAATATCAGTGATCCATCAATTGATTGATGGTAGAGTGATCGATAAGAGCTCAAGCCTTTTATAGAAGACTTCTAGACGTGACATATAAATATATGCCACTAAATGTCTGATGTTTGGAAATTGTTTCATGTGCTTTTGAATTTAGCTCTTTGTTAAAGTAACAAGATTCCGTGTCACAGAGGCTAGGGAGGATCTTGCAGTTTTTCAAGTGAACTCTGACTGAAGAAATAAACCCTTCTCCCATTGGAGGCAGAATTCACCAGCCATTCAGGAAGGCTGCAATAGAGACAGTTGCTGCTCACACAGCGACAGAGGGAGACATTGGATTTTAAATTCGGCCTAATATTCTCCTTCAAAAAAGCAGCCTCAGTGGAATATAAATGAGCCTAGTGAAAACGATCCTATAAATTCTTGAAATGGTTGCCAGTGCAGCCTGAATCGTCTCGTGATTTGAAAGGCCATCTTCCAGATAGATAACAAAGTAACTGAATAAGCACTCGTGGGTGGATCCATTCTATGAATGGTATTCCCAGAGTGCAGGTTTTCGGCACTGGCGATTTGAGCCCGATTACCAATTGAATCTTTTTAGCGTGAGTGTAAATAGCATCCTGGTTAGATTACTCTCCATCCAAGCCAACCATCTGGTCATGTCTATATTTCCAGCTAATTGCTGAAGTCTTAAAGGCACCCAGCTAATTCACCTTTCGGCTTCCAAGTCAGAAAGCAGCCAACAGCGGGGATCACCTCAAGCCAGAAGACCCATGAGTCCTCTGAGAGCAAACCTGGACCCTGGATCTCCACACAGCTCTGTCCAGGGGATGGTTGTACTAACCTAACAAAGATGTGTCTCCAAAATAACACGATGTAATACTTTGAAAATAAATCTAGAGCAATTTACTGACTTTAAACAAATCTCACCATCTAGCTGGCCCACAATGCTCAATCCATTTATCAACTCAAATGAAAATGATTCACCGGAATACAACATAGTCAAACAATAGCAAGGAAAAAAAGTGCCTGGAAAATATGATCTAAGTAAGATAACTGATCATGTTTACCTTTCCCCAAGCAATTATGATGATTAATAAGATAATGTTCACAAAGGGCTTTGAAGAGGTAAATAGCTATGTACTTTCAACACTAGTCTTCTTATTATCAATGGCTTTGAGTCGGGCAGCTGCCGATTGTTTTCCAACTCAGCTCAGAGTTAATTTCATTGTATTTAGTAACCCCACATTGAGTCCTCTTTCTCATCAAATCTATTTTTAAAGCTTTTCTCAATCAGCTTGGCATAGACTCCTCGCGATTATGACTCCAGGACTGTGGAACTTCTCAAATATGTCACTCTGTATAAACCAAAGTTAGCATGGGCAACCCAAAAAATTCCTTTTTGAGTAGTGGTTGGCCAGAGACAGTGAGGAGAAAAGTAAAAGGGAACATTGTCCCTTTCCCTCCCCAACAGCTGTTGCCATTCCTGCTTAAATAGCCTCTGAATGGATATTTCACAGGATGGAGAGTAGTGACTAGTAACGCCAAACTTCTCACTCTACCACAATCTCATCTGTCTTGCCACCGACAATTTGCCCACATCCTCTCTCTGGCCTGGAACTCTCTCCCACTTCACAGCTGACAGACCACCAGTCTCTTCACCATCAAAATCCTAGTAATATAACATCTCCTCCAAGAGGCCTTCCCTGACTAAGCTCTCATTCCCCACCCTCTTTACTCTCCCCTCTGCATCGCCGATGCCCTTGTCCCTGTACCACTTAAACAATTTAAAACTCACCCTACTCACAGCCTCACAATGGCCTAGTGGATAGAGCACAGGCCTGGGAGTCAGAAGCAGCATGGCCCAATGGCGAGAACACAGGCTTGGGAGTCAGAGGATGTGGGTTCTAATCCTGGCTCTGACACTTGTCTGCTGTGTGACCTTGGGCACTTAGCTTCTCTGTGCCTCAGTTACTTCATATGTAAGACCATGAGTCCCACATGGGACAACTTGATTATCTTGTATCTACCCCACTACTTAGAACAGTACATGGCACATAGTAAGTGTTTAACATATATCATAATTATTATTATTATTAGATGGACTTGGATTCTAATTCTGACTCTGCCATTTATCTGCTGTATGCCCTTGGGCAAATCATTTTACTTCTCTGGGCCTCATTTACCTCATCTGTCATATGGGAATGAAGACTGGGAGCCCCACATGGGACAGGGACTGTGTCCAACTCGATTTACTTGTATCCACCCCAGCACTTAGCACAGTGTCTGACACAAACAGTAAGTGCTTAACAAATAGCACGTCACTGTTATTATTATGCTCTGACACTTCCCACATCTGTTCATTTATTTTAATGTCTGGGATCATGTCTACCATCTCTGTTGTACCATACTCTCCTAAGCACTTACTCTGCACACAGTAATAAATATCACCAATTGACTTAGGGAGAGTAGCAGTAATAGCATTTATTAAGTCCCTAACCTGTGGGAAGCATTGTACTACACACTGGGAAAAAATACATCGATGAAAATTAGACTCAATCCCAAAACTCCTAAGGGACTCGTAATCTAAGAAAAAGGGCAGAGAGGAAACAGGCTACATATACATAAGAAATATGAGATGAAATTACAAAGACAAAATTAATGACGAGGACAACGTTGTATGTAAAAAATAAAAACAAAAAGAGTGATATGGCATTGTGGCTAGAGGAAGAGAATTGTATCTGCTAACCACTAACTCTGCACCAAACACTCTATAAGATAATCAGGACAGAGTCCCTGCCCCAAATGGAACTTACAGTCTAAGTCAGCAGGAGAATCCTATAGACTGTAAGCTCTCTGTGGGCAAGTAATGTGTCTGTTACATTGTTATGTGATACTCTCCCGAGTGCTTAGTACAGTGTTCTGCACACAGTAAGTGCTTAATAAATACGACTGACTGAACAGGCATCGCTCAATAAATACCACTAATTGATTACTCCTCATTTGACAGATGAGGAAACTGAAGTACAGAGAAATTGAGTGACTTGACCAAGATTATATACCAGGCAAGTAGGGGAGCTGAAATGAGAAGTCACATCTGTGTTTCTTCCTCTAGGCTACACACACTGCTCATAAACTACACACATACCTCCTCCCTGGAGGATGGAATCTGTGCATTAGACCCTCACTTATACATGCCAGCCTCTCGCCCATGTTCTGCCTCTGGTCAGGAATGTTCTCCCTCTTCATCTCAGATAGACAATTACTCTCTCTCCCTTCAAAGGACACATCTCCTCCATGAGGTCTTCCCTGACTAAGCACTCCTTTTATCTTCTCCTACTCCCTTCTGTGCTGCCTAGACTTACTCCATTCATACCTCCTCCTAGCCCCACAATACTTATCCACATAACTGTAATTTTATTTATTTATATTAGTATCTGTCTCCCCTTCTAGATTGCAAGAATGCTGTGGGAGGGAATGTGTCTGTTGTACTGTCCCAAGTGCTTAAGACCATGCTATGCACACAGTAAACACTCAAAAAATAAGAATATCAGCCTTACTCATGAAGATGGATGTTCTCCTTTCTCAGGAGACTAGAGTGGAGCAAGAGTGATTAAGATTATTACTAATAATAAAACCATTTTTCCTCTCTCAATTTAAGATTGCCTGTAGACATTACAGCTGGATGTGACTCATCATTACCATTTGCTGAGGATTTAAAAAAATTATCACAGCACTGTATTGAGGCTGCACAACTAAACAGCATCTGCTTCAAAATGTAATGAGGAAAACCCTTTTCTCATCGCAAATTGAGAAATGAACAAAGATTTGATCTTATGAATCTTTAGCCCATTAAATTGCTGTAGATGGAATCTCTGGGCTCCTCAAGGTGGTGCTTCCAATTCATAGAAGAAACAGCATGGCCTAGAGGACAGAGCATAAGGCTGGGAGTCAGATGACCTGGGTTCTCAGACCATGCTGTGCCTCAGTTTCCTCATTTGTGAAATTGAAATTAAATACCTGTTCTCCCCAAGATTGGGAGCTCCATGTAAGATGGGGATTGTGTTTGATCTGATCGCATTATATCTACCCTAGAGCTTAGCAAAATGGTTGGCACAGAGTAAGTGCTTAACAAATACCACAATTACAATTTGTTAATTTATAGTAATGGTTATCTCCCCCTCTACATTGTAAACACACTATGGGCAGGGAACGTTTCTACCAACTCTGTTGTACTGTGTTCTTCTAAGGGGTTAGTACTATGCCCTGCACACAGTAAGTACCCAGTAAATACCATTGATCAATTCGTTACTCAAATTAGGTAACAAATAGCTCTCCATGAGTAGCGGCATGGTCTAGTGGAAAAAGCAAGGGCCGGGGAGTCAGCAGGACCTGGGTTCTATTCCCAGCTCCACCACTCATCTGCTTTGTGACCTTGGATAAGACACTTCTCTGCTCCGTGACTCAGTTACCTCATCTGTACTATGGAGATGAAGACTGGGAACCTCATGTGGGACACGGACTGTGTCCAACCCGATTAGGTTGTATCTGCCCCAGTGCTTAGTACAGTACCTGACATGTAGTAAGCACTTAACAAATATCATAAAAAGAAAAAAAATCCCTATATGACTAGGGGCCTTAAATGTCTATCACTGTTCACCAGTGGAGAAAGTTGATTGTGAGGGCCCTGTGTCACTGTCCTGAGCACTGATATGGGGGATAATTGCTTCAGTAATAATAGCCCCTCCCCAGATGTTCCAGAAATGACTATGGCACAGAAGTCTCAATCTGTTGTTTCAAGTACCTAGGCAAAGCTCTTGTGGGGAATTGAGTCAGAGGCTTTTTGAAATCTATTTAAAATACACTCAGGTCCTGTTGCTTTTTAATAGTCTGATTAACTCTCCCAGAGGCTATAATGATCTGTTCTTTTTGTCCCTGTGGTAATTTGTGACATCTTTTATGTTCTGCACTTGTGTTATTAAGTGCATTTCTCTTAGAGTGCAAGTCCATCTTCTTTGCCAAAATGGATGTCATTAGTTTATGGATGGCAGGCAAATATGTTATTGGTCTATACTTCATTAGATTTAGAGTATCATTATCTTTTAGCAAAGAAAGATATTTCCAGAGATCATAAAACTAAACATTTCTTCTGGCTCAAGTGGCATTTTCAATAAACATCTTGCAATCACTTCATGTACTGTGTAAAGCTTCTTGTGAGCCAGAATTCTGCAACAAGTTAGGACCTGATTGCTTAAATATTTTCTTTTCAGATATTCCAATAAGTGACATTTTCAGGATTCCATCTTTCTAAGTTTATTTTCTCCTTGACACACATTTCTTCAGTATTATTTCTTTTAGAGATAACCGTCATACTCGATCAGAATGCTGCCCACATCCAGGTTGGCACAGATGCTACTCATGTAATTGATTTTTACCTGTTGCAAGTCCCAATTAAATTGATTTTGATTGCTTAGGAATTCATCATTTTTCCCCTACCACTTCTCCCCTCCGGTCCATTAGCCTCGCTACTGAGAAGCAGTCTGTCATAGTGGATACAACACAGGCCTGGGAGTCAGAGGACCTGAGTTCTAATTCTTTTCTGCCACTAGTCTTCTGCGTGACCTTGTCATTTAGCTTCTCCTTGCCTCAGTTCCCTCTTCTGCCAAATGGGGATTCAATCACCGCCCCTGCCCTTCAATTCAATAATAATAATGATGATGGCATTTGTTAAGCACTTACTATGTGCAGAGCACTGTTCTATGCGATAGGGTGGATACAAGGTGATCAGGTTGTCCCATGTGGGGCTCACAGTCTTCATCCCTATTTTCCAGATGAGGTAACAAGAACAGAGAAGTTAAGTGACTTGCCCAAAGTCACACAGCTGACAAGTGGTGAAGCCAGAATTAGAACCCATGACCTCTGACTCTCAAGCTCAGGCTCATTGCACTCTGCCACGCTGCTTCTCAATTTAGGTTGTGAGCTCCATGTAGGACAGGAACTGTGTCCAATTGTATCTACCTCAGCACATAGAACGGTGCTTGACACATAGTTAACACTTAACGAATATCATAATTACCATTATTATTACTGTCTGAATCATTTTACTAAAATGTCATCCTGCACCCTGTCACCCCACTCTTCAGAAACCTTCAATGTTACCCCATTCCTCTCTGCATTATGCAGAAACACCTAGTCATTAGCTGTCAGGCACTCCCTCTTGCTCATCAGCGCTTCTCCCAGTACCCCCAGCTCATACTCTTAGTTCCTCCCTAGGATAACTTTCTCACTTAAATCTGTTCCATTTCTATAAGCTTGTTCACGGTCTTCCTCTTGCCTGGAAGTCCTTCCCCGCTTCAATTCCACCATATCGCAATTCTCCCCATAATAATAATAATGCTATATGTTAAGTGCTTACTATGTGCCAGGCACTACTAAACTCCGGGGTGGATATAAGCAAATTGGGTTAGACATCTTCAAAGCTCTGCTAAAATCCAGACACCTTCAAAAGACCTTCCCTTATTTATATTTTTCTCACTATCAATTGATCAATCAATGATATTTATTGAGCCCTTATTGTGTACAGAGCACTGAATGAAGCACTTGGGAGAGTACAATACAACAGAGTTGGCAGACAAGTTCCCTACTCACAACGAGCTTACAGTCTAGAGAGAATGAAAGACATTAACGTAAATAAATAAATTATGGATCTGTACATCAATCCTACCTCTCAGCGTTGCACCTGGAGAGTTTCCAGTACTCGACCAGTCTTGACTATGGGAGGGAGAGTCAAGCAGAGGCATATCCATACCATTCCTAGCTTGGACAGTGGCTAGTGAGTGGAAGGCAATCTGCTACAAGTCAAAACTCACCCGTGCTGGGCAGCAGCGGTGTGGGAGAGAGTCGAGAGCGGAGACTCAAGTTGACTGCATAAAAGGAGGCAATGGTTAACCACTTCATGGTTTTTACCAAGAAAATTCTATGTATCCACTATCGGAACGATTGCAGATGGAAGTGGAGCCTTCTGGGAGAGATGTGTCCATGGCTTCACTATGGGTTGGAAACTACTCGACAGCATAAGATAACAACCACATAAGTGCAGTGGGGCTGAGGGTTCGATCAATCGATGATATTTATTAAGCACTGTATGCAGAACAATGTGTGAAGCATTTGGGAGAGTACAATGAAACAGAGTTAATAGATACGTTCCCTGCTTATGATAAACTTAAAATCTAGAGGGGGGAAAGACATTAACATAAATAAATAAATTACAGATCTCCCCATAAGTGCTGTGAGGCTGAGAGTAGGGTGAATATTGAGTGCTTAAGGGTATAGACAACACTGAAGGGAGAGGCATTTGGGAGGCGGAAAAGAGGACTTAATTGGGGAAGACCTTTTGAAGGACATGTGACCTGAGAGTTGTGGCCTGGCAGATATGGAGTACAATGCATTCATGGCACCTGCAGTACTTTTGTACATATTAATTCCCACAGGAAGCTAACCATTAACTTATTTACTAATTCATTCTCTTCTTCCTCCCATCTATACAGTAGGAGTGTCCAGCCTTGAGGGCACTCTCATAAGCACTTTAAATAATGCTCTGCACAATGTAGGTGCTTGGTAAATAAAACTGATTAATTACTGATCAATTACTAATTACTGATTATTGTTTGAGAAGCAGCATGACTTTGTGGAAAGAGCTCGGGCTTGGGGCTCAGAGGATGTGGGTTCTAATCCCGGCTCTGCCACTTGTCTGCTTTGTGCAAGCCACTTAACTTCTCTGTGCCTCAGTTACCTCATCTGTAAAATGGGGATTAAGACTGTGTGCCCCATGTGAAACAACCGGAAGGCCTTGTATCTACCCCAGCACTTAGAGCAGTGCTTGGCACATAATAAGTGATTAACAAGTACCAGATACAAAAAATACCATGCTGCCCAATTGCATTTGTCTGATGGATCTGATTTCTGTATGGGATTAATAATTTTATTTTCTAACAAATGAAACCATTTCCTTATAGCATGAGTACTGTACTCTTGAAAAAACCTAATGTTAAGAAATACTCCCCCTAATACTAGTCCACTTCAACTCATGTGCAGAATAACAACTGTGGTATTTGTTAAACACTTACTACATGTCAAATATTGTACTAGGTGCTGGGCTAGATACAAAGTAATCAAGTTGGATATCATCTCTGTTCAATATGGAGTTCAGTGTCTAAGCTCGATGTGGGCAGGGAATGTGACTACCAACTTGGTTATAACCAACTCGGTTATATCGTACTCTCCCAAGCGCATTGTACAGAGCTCTGCAAACAGTAAACACTCACAAACTATAATTGATTGACTTAAGATGTGGGACAACAGGGAGGGGAAGTGGAAGGGAATGGAAGAAGAAGGGGAAATTGTTGGAAAGGGAAGGAGAAGGGAAGGGGAAAGGAAAAGGGGAAAGATAAAAGAAAGGAAAGGGGAAGGGAGATGGGAAGGAGAAGGGAAAGGGGAAGGGGAGAAAGACAGGAAGAGGAAGGGGAAGTAAGAGAAGGGAAGGGAAGACAACTTTGGCCTAATGGGGCATCTGCACTTCCTCTATCCAGCACCAGAGGAATCTTAATCTGACCCTGAGTAAAACATAAAGTAAACACTTACGGAAAACTGTTCTCCAGACCCAGAAACATCTTCAGTGCAGCCCCTCAAGGGCTTCCGGAACACAGGATTCAAAATAGAATGAAATCCATTTACTATAGTTCTCTGTATGTAGTAAACACTCAATAAATATCACTGATTAAACTGAATTTTAACAAACGCCTCTGTCTGGATCCTCACTCAACCCTCACTTTGGAATCCTGTGTTGCTCAGTACAAGCATTCAGAGGGTTAAAGTTTTCTTAAAGTGAATTTAAACAAATGTCTCCTACTGGATCCTTAATGGTGGGTTTAAGTGAATATAAAAGGTCAAAATGAGTTCAGACACTCTTAAAGGACTTTTTAATGTTGGAACACTCGGCTTTGAAGGATTGATTTCTTTGTTCTATCAGTTACTTATTAACCTGAATTTTATAAGAATTTGATTTTTAGAAAGAAACTGTTTATGTTGTTCATAGAAACTTCAAGGAGTGGCTCCTTTCAAGCAAATCTTCATGAAGGATGAGAGGCAAGGAAGAAAAAGATAAAGAGCACCAGTGGCTGCAAACATGAACCAGAACATGATAAGGAACAGACTTTCTGAATGCACCGTGTGGCCTTGGTTGTGGGTCTCACACATGCCTTTTTTAACACACACATACATAGAAACACACACTCTCTCTCATGGATGTATTTCAACATCAGCGGTGTCTTTTTTGAAGAAAGGACCGTAGTATAGATATATGTACAGTTTGCTAGAAATGAGAATATTTGTCTTGAAACTGATCATTTAAAATGCTCATTTACTCCAGGTATTATGTTTTAAGGAAAATTTTAAGTACAGAAACTCCTAAGCACAGTAAAAGTGAGCCAGAAATTGGACATTTTCATTACTTTCATTATCATTATTATTATTAAACTAAACACTTAATACACATAATTATCTATTATAATATAATAAATAATAATATAATATAGAATCTCAATTTGTTTATATTATATACTGATTGTATATTATGTGTTATTTAATAATAGTGTGTAATATATTGTGGTATATAATAATGAATATATATTATTGTAATAAAGCATTGTGATGTTTGTTAAGTGTTTTGTATGTGTCCAGCACTGAGTTAGATACAAGATAGCCAAGTCAGATATAGTTCCTTTCCCTTAAAGGGAAGGGAGAACTGGTATCTTATCCCCATTTTACATATTATGAAACTGAGCCACAGAAAAGCTAAGTGACTCAGGGTCACACAGCAGGGAAACAATGTTGCTGGAATTAGAACTCAAGTCCTCTTATTTCCCAGACCCATTCTTTTACTAGGCTACATTACTTCTCAGAGTATTATTAAAAGAAATATACTATCTTAAAAGGAATATACTATAATCACAGAGCTGCAAAACAATTCACCATTTACCAGGTAATCAAATGCTGCCCAGGCAGGAATTTTGGGATTTGGAGTCAGAAACAGGCTCTGCCACCACAAATAATGGCCCATAATAATAATGATGGCATTTATTAAGTGCTTACTATGTGCCAAGCACTGTTCTAAGCACTGGGGGAGGGGAGGGTGTTAGAAGGTAATCAGGTTGTCTCACGTGGGGCTCACACTCTTAATCCTCATTTTACAGATGAGGTAACTGAGGTACAGAGACATTAAGTGACTTGCCCAAGGTCACACATCTGATGTGGCAGAGGTGGGATTAGAACCCATGACATCTGACTCCCAAGCCCAGGCTCTTTCCACTGAGCCACATTTCCCATCCCCAGAGACAAGGGCCAGACAAGGGCCAGCTTTTTGTCCTGAGTATGGGCAGGGTTTTCACCCAAGCATCCCTCCTTTGTGGAGTCTTTCCCTGACTTTTTTTTTTAAATGGCATTTGTTAAGCGCTTACTCTGTGCTGGGCACTGTACTAAACCCTGGAGTAGTTACAAGCTAGTCAGGTTGGACACAGCCCATGTCCCACATGGAACTCACAGTCTTAATCCCCATTTTTCAGATGAGGTAACTGAGGACCAGGGAAGTGAGTCATTTGTCTAAGGTCACACAGCAGACAACTGGCAAAGCCAGGATTAGAACCCAGATTCTCTGACTCCCAGCCTGGGCTCTAGCCACTAAACCACACTGTCTCTCGTTACTTCCAGTGATCTTGTAGACTCTACAGAGAGACTTGCTTGAGGAACCAGACTTCCCCTCTCAACACCCAGCTCCATCCTTCCTTTCCTCCTCCCCAGCCTCTGTTAGCCTCTCTCTCAGCTCCTAGCTAGCCACCCTTTGACAACCAGCCCAGACCTTAGGCCCTGCCGATCTAACTAACCATGTCATGCCTCTGCATGGACATCTTCCTCAAGTAGTCACACTGCCTGCCTCTCTCCTCTCCTCAAAACCTTTCATGTTTTGAAGCATCAGGGAAGAAGCTTGGGAACAACATGGTATAGTAGATGGAACACGGGCCTGGGAGTCAGAAGGTCATAGGTTCTAATCCCAGCTCCACCACTTGTCACTTAGTATGTGTAAAAGACATTAATATGAATAAAGTCACTGCGGCAGTCAGAGCCATGACAGACAGAAAAGCCCCTGGACCTGATGGGCATGGCTGCTGAGAGCCACAAACATGGAAGGACATGCTACTTAAGCATTTACACAAACTCTCTGTCTACGTAGGGACTGCGGAGGCTGTGTGCCTGTGAATGTTTCTCCGTGTGTGTGTGCAAGACAAAACCTTGAAACAGCATGGCCTAGTGGAAAGAGCATGGGCCTGGGAGACAGAAAGACCAGATTCTAATCCCTGCTCTGCCACTTGTCTTCTGTGCAACCTTGGGCAAGTCAATTTACTTCTCTGTGCCTCAATTACCTCATCTGGAAAATGCAGATGAAGACTGTGAGCCCCACATGGGACAGGACTGTGTCCAACTCAATTAACCTGTATCCACCCCAGGGCTTAGTACAGTATCTGGTACATAGTAAATGCTTAACAAATACCATCAACATTATATTATTATAATTATTATTCCACTGACTCCCTGGGAATCTCCTCATCAAACAGAAAGTTATCACAATCCGCTTCAAGGCTTTCCTCTATCTGCCTATCCTTGATCAGCCTTTTTGACCTATTATTCCCCAACTGGCTGTCTCTATTCCTCCTAAGTCAAACTTCTAGCTGTACCTGGCTCTCAACTCTCTCACCTCCCCTTACTCACACTGTTAACTCATCTTGGAACTCTCTCCCCACATCAGACAGACCACAGCTTTCCCCACATTCAAATCCCTTCTAAAATCCCACCTCCTCCAATAAACCTTCCCCAACTCATTTCCCTGCACCCTGAGTCATATCCTTTCTGCCAACTCTGGCACTTACAAGTTTGTTTACACCCTTCTAAGCATTTGAGTGAATAGACGCAGAAAGGAGAGGGAGCTGGGGAAAAGAGGGCTTTTTCGGGGAAGTTCTCTTGGAGGAGATGTGATCTTATTAATGCTTTGAAGAGTGGTGGTCTGGCATCTATTGAGGGGGTGGGAGTTCCAGGCTAGGGGAAGGACATGGGAAAGGTGTCAAGGGTGAGATAGATGAGATCAGGATACAGGTGAGCTGTAGTAGGAAGATTAGTGAGGTAAGGCAAAAGGGGGTGAGCTGATCGGTTTAAAGCAAATTACCAAGGAGTTTTTGTTTGATACAAAGATGGATGGGTAACCACTGGAGATTCTCAATGATTGACGGATATTGACTGAGCATTTTTTTAGAAAAATGATCCACGCATTAGAGTGAAGTATGCACAGGAGGCAGGGAGGCCAGTGAGAAAGAAGATGCAGTAATCAAGGCAAAATAGGATAGATGTTTGGATCAGTTTAGATGGCGAGGAGAGGGAGGGTTTTAGCAATGTGGTGAAGTTAGAACTGACAAGATTTGGTGGCAGAAAGAATATGTGGGTTAAATGAAAGAGATGAGCTGAGGATAACGCCATGATTACAGACTTGTGAAACAGGGAGGAGAGTGGTATTTTCTACAGTGATGGAAAAGACATGGGGAGTACGGGGTTGGAGTGGATAGATAGGAGTTCTGTTTTGGAGATGTTAAGTTTGAAGTGTAAAGAGACTGCACAGAAGGAGAGAGGTCAGGGCTAGAGATGTAGATTTTGGTGCCATCTGCATAGGATTGGTATGTGAAGCTATGAAAGGGAATGAATTTTCCAAGGGAGTGGGTGTAGTTGGAGAATAGCAGGGGACCTAGAACTGAGACTTGAGAGACCCTCCCTGTCGGAAGAGGGGAATCAGAGGAGGAGCCTGCAAAAGAGTCTGTTAAGTGGTTTGAAAGGAGGAGAAGCAAGAGAGGACAGTGACAGTGAAGCCAAGCTTGGATAAAGTTTCAAGGGAAAGGGTTGATCTACAATGTTGGAGGTAGCTGAGAGGTCTAGGAGGATTAGGATAGAGTGGAGGCCATCAGATTTGGCGAGAAAAAGGCATTGATTACCTCGGAGAGAGCCGTTTCCATGGAGTGAAGGGAATTCCATGGAGCAAAGGGGACGGAAGGCAGATTGGAGAGGATCAAGAAGAGAAGTGGAAAAGAGGAAGTGAAGACAGTGGATGTAAACAACTCTTTCAAGAGGCCTGGAGAGAAATAATAGGAGGGAAATAGGCTGATAACTGGAAGGAGTTATGTGGTAAAGGGTTTTGTTGTTTTTTTAGGATAGTGGTTACGTAAGAATGTTTGGAAGCAGCGGGAAAGGAGCCATTGGATAGTGAATAGTTGAAGATGGCAGTCAAGGAGAGAAAAAGGAAAAGGAGAAATGTTTTAATAAGGTATGAAGGGAAAGAGATCAACCCCATTTGCTTTTATCTACCCCTGCACTTAGTACAGTGTCTGGCATAAAGTAAGCACTTAACAAATACCACAATTATTATTAAGCGCAGGTCTAGGAGGTAGAGTTAGAGAGGAGGCAAGAGGTCTCTTTGAGGTACTTCAGGGAATATTCATTCATTCATTCAATAGTATTTATTGAGCGCTTACTATGTGCAGAGCACTGTACTAAGCACTTGGGATGAACAAGTCGGCAACAGATAGAGACAGTCCCTGCCGTTTGACGGGCTTACAGTCTAATCGGGGGAGACGGACAGACAAGAACAATGGCACTAAACAGCGTCAAGGGGAAGAACATCTCGTAAAAACAATGGCAACTAAATAGAATCAAGGCGATGTACAATTCATTAACAAAATAAATAGGGTAACGAAAATATATACAGTTGAGCGGACGAGTACAGTGCTGTGGGGATGGGAAGGGAGAGGTGGAGGAGCAGAGGGAAAAGGGGAAAATGAGGCTTTAGCTGTGGAGAGGTAAAGGGGGGATGGCAGAGGGAGTAGAGGGGGAAGAGGAGCTCAGTCTGGGAACGCCTCTTGGAGGAGGTGATTTTTAAGTAGGGTTTTGAAGAGGGAAAGAGAATCAGTTTGGCGGAGGTGAGGAGGGAGGGCGTTCCAGGACCGCGGGAGGACGTGACCCAGGGGTCGACGGCGGGATAGGCGAGACCGAGGGACGGTGAGGAGGTGGGCGGCAGAGGAGCGGAGCGTGCGGGGTGGGCGGTAGAAAGAGAGAAGGGAGGAGAGGTAGGAAGGGGCAAGGTGATGGAGAGCCTTGAAGCCTAGAGTGAGGAGTTTTTGTTTGGAGCGGAGGTCGATAGGCAACCACTGGAGTTGTTTAAGAAGGGGAGTGACATGCCCAGATTGTTTCTGCAGGAAGATGAGCCGGGCAGCGGAGTGAAGAATAGACCGGAGCGGGGCGAGAGAGGAGGAAGGGAGGTCAGAGAGAAGGCTGACACAGTAGTCTAGCCGGGATATAACGAGAGCCCGTAATAGTAAGGTAGCCGTTTGGGTGGAGAGGAAAGGGCGGATCTTGGCGATATTGTAGAGAGAGTCAAAGAGGGTGGCGGGGGTGGGGGGAATTGGAAAAGAGCAAGGGAGATTTTAGAAAGATCACACCTAATAGTTTTAATTTAGTGGGTGAATTATGTGGTCTGGTGATTAGGGGAAAGAGATGATGGAGGCAAGAGGACAGGAGGTTTGAGTAGGGAGTAAATGTCTGAAACAGCTGGTGAGGGCTATGGGTATTGGAATGGGAGTGAATTAGGAAGGAGAAGTATTGTGGCCAGACAGAGGAAAGGGTTAAATTGAAGCAGGTAAGAATGAAGTTGAGGTGGACAAGGTCAGAGAGATGTCTCGATTTCTGCCAACAGAGCTCTGCAGCTCAAGCACAGGAGTGGAGAGGACGGACTGGGGATGTGCTTGGAAAAATCAAAGTGCTATATAAAAATGAAGCAACTGGAAGTTTAGGCAGCAGTGAAGCCAAAATGGAAGCAAGGGGATTTAGCCCATGGGAGGACTGGATCTCTGAGCTAGCCAAAGGGTAAAGGTGGACCCAGACAACAGGTCTGCCTTGAGTCAGTGTTCCACTTGAATGCTGACTGAGAGTGAAACAGTCCAGCTTGTAACTATTTGGCCCATATTTGATGACCCTTGGTTCTTTTTAGCTCCTTATGAGGCTGGGAGATCTCAGTGGAGATGCAAAACAGGCTAAGACCCAAAACCAAGAGCTGGGGTAGGAAAGGGAATGGTTTTATATCCAAAGAAGGAATCCTGGGAAGCTGCAGCCCCTGCCATTGGCCCCATGACTAGGAGGTATCAATTCTTGACAGCTGCTCAGCAGCCACTTGGCCACCATCCCCTATGCCACCGCTTTGTGGTCTCTGCCTTTCCCCCCAGTCTCTGGCTCTCACTGCTTTCATCTGCTGCCACCCTGAGCTCAACCCCTGGCTCATATCCTCCTTCGTGTGTGGGATTCCTCTACTTTCATATACGACAGATCATTACTCTCCCTATCTTTGAATTCCTACTAAAACTGTATTTCCTCTGGAAGCCTTCCCTGATTAACCTCCTATTTCCCCACCCTTTTCTCTCTCCCATTTGCACTGCGTAGGCATTTGGTTGGGTCTATATTCCCTAAGCAGTTTAATATTCAACCCATCTCCAGCCCCATAGCACTCATGTAGGTACCCTTATACTCTGCCACTTCTCCTATCTAAAATGTATTTTAATATCTATATCCTCCAATAAAGTGTAAATTCTTTGATGGAAGGAATTGTGTCTATCAACTTTATTGTAGTGTTCTCTCCCAAACACTTAATACCATGTCCAACTCACAGTAAGTACTCAATAAACACCACTGATTGACTGCTTGGTTTTTTTAATGATACTTATTAAGAACTTACTACGTTCCAGGGACTATACAAAGTGCCTAGGTACTCACAAGAAAATCCAGGTGGACACAGTCCCTGACCAACATGAGGCTCACTATCTAAATCAGAGGGAGGAGAATTTGATCCCCATTTTGCAGCGAAGATAAGTGAGGCACAGAGAAGTGAAATAACTTGCCCAAGGTCACACAGCAGACAAGTAACAGAGTCGGGATTAGAACGCAGGTCCTCTCTTTCCACTAGACCATGCTGCTTCCTTTACCTGAAGGTTCCTGCCATAGTTCTGTGTCCCTCATCTCAGTCGCTCTGCCCATTTCCTCTCTGCCCTACAACTGTATAGGGCACGGGGCTGGGAGTCAGTAGGGCCTGGGTTCTAATTCCTGCTCTGCCACTTGTTTGTTCTGTGACCTAGGGTAAGTCACTTCATTTCTCTGTGCCTCAGTTACCTCAAGTATAAAGTGGGGATTAAGACTGCGAGCCTCATGTGGGACAGTGACTGTATCCAACATGATTATATCTACCCCAGTACTTAGGATAGTGCTCGACACATAGTAAGCATTTAAGAAATACCATTATAATTATTATTATTATTATTAACAACAGAAAGATAGAGGAAGAAGCTGCTGGGATGCCTTTAACGGTTCCTCTCTTGCTGACAGCTTAGCTAATGGCCAGAAGCCCTCCACCTCTCCTTCCTGTCTCCGAGCCATGACAGTACAAACAAAGCTGCCTCTGCTTCCTTTGTGGTCAGAGTCCTTTCCAGGGTTCAGGAGAATCAGGGTGTGAGAAGAGGTTGAGAATAGCTGAAGGAGCAAGAAGTCTGTCAGGGCTTCCACTCCTCCCCTGAATTCCCTCCACATAGTTGAATGCCCTTCAAATACCACCCCTGCAACCTTAACCCTCCTCCTAATCTAGCTCATCCCTCTCTCCCACTTACAACCTTTAAAAATCGTTCTGGACTTTTTTTATATCCTGTCTCTGGGATGCTGTAAAAAATGATGAAATATATTTCTCCTGAAATTTTCTAAATTGAGATCACTGGAATCCAAAGTCGTGTATTCTCCTACAGATTAAGTAAGCAGTAGTAGTATGACTTGTCCTCAACTTCCAACTTTCAGCAGCCCGATTTATAAAACCCTCTCTATGGGTTCAGTCAATTCTTCCTAATAATAATGTTGGCATTTGTTAAGCGCTTACTATGTGCAGAGCACTGTTCTAAGCACTGGGGTAGATACAGGGTCATCAGGTTGTCCCATGTGAGCCTCACAATCTAAATGCCCATTTTACAGAGGAGGTAACAGACACAGAGAAGTTAAGTGACTTGCCCACAGTCACACAGCTGACAAGTGGCAGAGGTGGGATTCGAACCCATGACCTCTGATTCCCAAGCCTGTGCTCTTTCCACTGAGCCACACTGCTTCTCTAACAACATCTTTCACTATATATTTTGAATAGAATGCATATAGAACATTAGGGATCATTTTTCCAGCAGCATGTGTCTCTATAGTTATTTTATAATGAAAATAATTTTCACCTTTATTAAGCTCTTACTGCATATTACGCACTGGGATAGACCCAAGTTGTGAGATCAGTCACAGCCCCTGTCCCACATTCAACTCACAATCTAATTTATCCCCATTATTCAGATGAGAAAATCGAGGCCCAGGGAGATTGTAACTTCCCCAAGGTCATACAGCAGACCAGTGGTGAAGATGGAACTAGAACCATCTTCACCACTGGTCTGCTGTATGACCTTGGGGAAGTTACAATCTCCCTGTATCAGGGAAATGCTTCCTCACATGAGGATGACATTGGTCAAAACATATGCATGGTAATACAATATGTCTTTACTGTGGAGTACAACGAGGACGTTACTCCTGCGTTTTGGGAGAATTGAGTGAGGTGCTGGTCTCGCTGAACAGACCACCTTTGTGGATGGTGATAGTATGGGCAGGTAGACATTTGCCTAGCAAAAAGTGATCTTAGACCTCATTGTCTTTCTCTTAGGGTCATGCTACCATTGGGAAGTAGTTACTTTTGCTCATTACTACTCTGTAGTAGATCCAAATCAGCAAATCTGAAAAAAGGGCTCTTGATGGTCTTTCCAAATGCTGTCACTCAATTCCCCATAAAGTGGCTTTGTGAAGTCGTGTGCAATCATTGAATGGAAGCAAATGATTAAGGCTCAGAAATAAGACTTGAAATAGGTGGTTTCAAGCTTAATTCACAGAAAGACAGGACAAACATGACACCAAATGATCCTTACTTAGTGTGTTTACTAAGCTCTGAATAGAATTGGAATACACACACAAAAAAAAACCCAAGTTCACAAAAAAATTAAAGTCACTATATTTTTTAATATCTGTAGGGATTCCAACATATCCTCTATTCATTTCTCAGAGTCACCAGTAATCAAGCAATTACTTGATTACTATACTAAGCCCTTAGAAAAGTACAACGTAATAGAATTGTTAGACACATTTCCCATCCACAAAAGTTAGTTTTCCTAGATGCAATTTTAGTAGTCTACTTCAGTTTTGAAAATTAAAGTAGTAGATGCTATTTTACCAAAAAAAAACAAACTCAAAAACCCAAAAAACTAAAGGTGCTGTCAAAATAGGATTTCAGAGGGTCATCACTTTAGGGCATCAATGAACTGTTTGTCCAAAATGTTTATCTTAGTCTTTCATGAAAAATGATGCTCTGAAACAAACTTTTAGCATCAAAGCCAGGTTCACTTCAATATAACTATGCTGGTTGGGACAGGTGAGGAGAATGAGCAACAACAGGATTCCCAAACATCTGCTGTATGGAGAGCTGAAACTGGAAAAACAATAACAAAAAGGGCAGAGGAAACATTTTAAGGACACGGTAAAGTGAAGCCTCAGAGAATGCTGCATGTCATCTGAAAACTGAGATTTAATTGCTGAGGACAGTGCTCTGTGTACAGTAAGCGCTCAAAAAATGTGATTAAATGGATAGATGAATGAATAAGAATAGACCAGCATGATCCATTACCACCAAGCAAGGAGCGGCTTTCTTCAAGTAAAGGTTTCATAAGAAAAGAGAGACAAGGAGGCTAAAAAGAAATTAGTGCCAGACAATGGAAACATTTAAGTATGACAACACAACAGTGAATAGCCCTTTTTGTATGCACAATATGGCCAGGATTGTGTGTCTCACATTGGCCTTTCAGCCACACACACACATAGAAATGCCCCCCTGCCAACAGTCTTTATCATGATAACTATATATCTATATTGAGATGTATTTGATTAATTGGCTAGCCCTAAGTGCAGACTGTTTAACAGCCATCCAGATTGTTGTGTGACTATTGGAGCTCATTGGTTACTGAGAATGGAAGAGGAAGGCTTGCTTCAGCTCCTCTCATGAGCTCAATTATGCTTTTAACCTACCAAAAATTTAAGGGCACAATTTGGATTGAACCCAATTTAAATTCCTGGGGGTGGTAAATTCTCTAATGATGTAATAATTCAAGTTCACATCCAATGACATGCAAATAAGGTTGTTGCTTTCCATATCTAAGCATCTAAAAAAACTTTTATGGGAATCACAGCAAGTGTGGGCAAAAATAGAATCTTTGGGCATTTCTTTTTGGTTTTAATTATATCTATCACTTTATAAAAAGATTTTGAGGTAAGGCCTTGCACATTCCATTCACGCACTGCAGTGATTAATTCCTATTGCTGTTCAGTCACTTGTTACTTTATTTTTAGGGTCAAATTTATAGCCAGCTCCTGGATCACATGTACAGTGGTATTTGAAGTATCTGCAGCTGCTTACATAGCAAAAGTTCCAAGCTGCATTCCTGTCATGAATCATAGTTTTGTGAGGGCCCTTCCATAAGTATTAAAAAGAAGTCTGTACTTATAGAATCACTGAAAAATGCTAATTTAAATATTCCTAATGTCAAAAAAGTGAGCACTACCATCCCCTTCTCCCATTATTCATCCTTCCAGAACCACTGTCAGCTTCTAGGATGTGGTTTCCAAGAATGCAATCAATTCCCAGTAACCGGGGCAAACCAGGTGAGCAGCAGGATCAGTGACTCCACTGCATGATAAGTCGGGTGACTGGAGTTATGGATTTCAGATATTTGTGGATTTTTTGATCTGTGGTCCTCTAGGTCTCGGATGATGACCAACCTAGGAGTGGCTCCCTGATCGTGGAATCGATACCTCCATTTAGTCTCCACTCTCCCACACCCTGAAGTCCCTCAGCCCCTACTCAAGACCCCTCTGCTTTTAGTGGAATAAAAACTACCAGCCTCACATCCATAGGTTAAAAATAAATTGTCCTCTAAACACAGGATAAAAAACATTCCAATAAAATAAGCAGCCTAAAATCAGGTTATTGCTCTTGGACAATGTTTTTTGTCCAATTCATGATTGTAAAAACTTCAAAAATATGGAGAAGCACTATATGAATGCTTAATCATAGTGGTTATTTAACGGTTTATTCCTGGAAAATCTAGCAGAAGAGCTGTGTTTCACACAGGTGTGAGAAAACCTATACAGTTATATGGTAAAGCACAGATGAAGGGAGACGGTGATAGGATGAGATAGAAGGAAACAAAGGCACGCCACATCCAGACACAACCTCACATTCAGACATCTCCACAAGCACACAAGCCACATTCACAAAGAATGATATTCACACATTCTCACACACACACACGCACATGCTGCATAGGAAGCAGCGTGGCTCAGTGGAAAGAGCCTGGGCTTCGGAGTCAGGGGTCATGGGTTCGACTCCTGGCTCTGCCACTTGTCAGCTGTGTGACTGTGGGCAAGTCACTTAACTTCTCTGTGCCTCAGTTACCTCATCTGTAAAATGGGGATTAACTGTGAGCCTCACGTGGGACAACCTGATTACCCTGTATCTACCCCAGCGCTTAGAACAGTGCTCTGCACATAGTAAGCACTTAACAAATACCATTATTACTATTATTACATATTCTTAGAGAGGAACAACAGTGACAGGAGAGATTATCTTCTCGTGTGAGTGTGTGTTTGTGTGGGCATATGTGTCTCTGAAGATCATTTCCCCTATTGCCTCTGACTGGCTGGATTTCCCAGCACAGGTTCCACAAGAGTCAGGAAATGTGTCTGCAAAGGGATGAGCAGTGAGAAATCCACCTTAGGGTGTGGTGAAGCAGCAGTACCAACTACAATTAAATGAACCAAGACTTGGTGCAATCCCTGGAAATATTGGAATGTTGCATTTCTCTGCTTCACTTCTCCCTCTTAGGCTCCTCCCAGGGATTTTTAGCCAATCAGTGGCACTGGCAGCTGCTACACTTCTTTCCCCCTAACTCCCCCCCACACACACACACCAACACACAAATACACACAATTTCATTAAATAGAAAAAAACCTCTAGAGTAAATCCATTTTAAATTTCTTATTTCAAATGAAAAAAAAAAAAACCCAGAAATACAAAGGCTGTTACTTTCCTAAGCTAGCATTACTGCGTTAGGAACAGGTCAAGGATATCACTTGTCCTTTTTGAACCAATTTCCAAAGGAACATTTGGACCCTGAAATAAGAAAAGCATATAACTGTGGGAGTTTTTTTCAGGAGGAGTAGGGTAATTCTCATCTAAAGTGATCTTGTGCTTAGCTAGTCAGCGCAAGTTTGTGGTGATTTAGACTGGGCAGAGAATATCCATTCCTCTCTGAGAAGTAACCCTCCCCCTTCATCCCCATCCCAAGACTCTAAACTCACTGTGGGCAGGGAATGTCACTGTATATTGTAGTGTTGCACTTTCCCAAGAGCTTAGTACACACAGTAAGTGCTTAATAAATATGAATTACTAATGAATTATTAAATGAATCCCTGGCAACACTTGCCCAAACCATGTTTCTGTTCGACACCTACAATTTATCTCGGAAGCATGATCCCAGCAGGGATAAACCTTTCCCAGACAATTCAGAATATCCTAATCATATCAACCCATCAGGTACCCTTAACATGCATGCATTTTTATTCTAATTCTAATATAAAAATAAATCTAATTTATTTTTATTTCTGCTTATGGGCAAATGTATACTTTGATTTTTAAATTCAATTATTTATTCCACTAGTTCATCCTCGAATGAGTTTCTTCCTGTTAAATCCTTGGTTTTACTCCTGATCGCACTCCTTGGTAAAGAAATTTTGGCTGCCTCCTTGAGGACAGAAGACTGTGAGCTCCTTAAGGGTGGGGACCATGTATCTTGCTTCTTGACTGATTGATTGATTGTTACCTTGGGGTGGGAGGGTGCACAGTTGGCCTATACTTCTGCTAGACTGTAAGGCCTTAGAGGACAGGGAGCATTTCTACCAACTCTATTGTACTGCACTCTCCTACTTAGTTCCCAGCACACAATAAGCACTCAGGAAATTCATTCATGCATGCATGCATTCAATCATATTTATTAAGCACTTACTGTACTAAGTGCTTGGAAAGTTCAATATAGCAAATAAAGAGAGACATTCCCTACCCACAATAGTCTCACAGTCTAGAGGGAGGGAGACAGACATGAGTACAAGTAACCAAGCATCAATATAAATAAATAGAAATATATATATACATATACATATAAGTGCTGTGGGGCGGGGAGAGGGGCGAAGAGCAAATAGGGCAAATCAGGGTGACAAGGAGATGAGGAAAAGTGGGGCTTAGTCTGGGAAGGTCTCCTGGAGGAGGTGTGCCTTCAGTAGGGCTTTGAAGGGTGGGAGAGTAATTGATTGGCAGATTTGAGGAGGGAGGGCATTCCAGGCCAGAGGAAGGACGAGGGCCAGGGTCCGCGGCGAGACAGGAGAGATGGAGACACGGTGAGAAGGTTAGCACCAGAGGAACAGAGTGTGTGGGCTGGGATGTAAAAGGAGAAGGGAGGTGTGGTAGGAGGGGGCAAGCTGAGGGAGAGTTTTGAAGCCAATAGTGAGGAGTTTTTGTTTGATATGAAAGTAGATAGGCAACCACTGGAGATTTTTGAGGAGGGGGATGACATGGCCATAATGCTTCTGTAGAAAGATAATCTGGACAGCAGAGTGAAGTGTGGATTGAAGTGGGGAAAGGCAGGATGCTGGAAGGTCAGAAAGGAGGCTGATCATAGTAAATTCCATTGATTGATTCTGTATGCTGTGCTCCCTAACTACTTCTGGGGGCAGAACTTCCCAGGTCTCCCAAAACGTGTTAAGGGAGAAATATGGCTAAAAAAATTAAAATTGCTGACCACTTCTTCTCAAGACAGGTGTAGGCAAGAGCCCACTGAGGTGATTGACCAAGGGGAACAGGGGATTTTGTTTTGTTTTATTGTAATTGTACTTTCCAAGTGGTTAGTAGAATGCTCTGCACACAGTAAGCACTCAATAAATACAATTGAATGAATTAATTAATTTAGAAGAGAGACACACCAGGGGCTCCACCTTCTTCTGCTCCCAGAGATTGCTCATTTCCAGACCTCTTGGAGAACAGAGTCCATTAATAAGCGACATTAGCCATTTATTCCACAAATGGCATGTGGCCTAAGGGTGCTAGGATGAAATATAATTCCTTTCCTTGGGTTTGTTTTCGTCACAAGTTCTAAGCAAATGCTTCAAAGAAATAATTTTCTATACTGATTCATTCAAGATGATTGCAACCTTGACGTCTATGAAATTTTTTCTTCAGCTATTTTGTTCATGAACAATCAACACAAACTAAGATGTTACCCTTAATGAGATCGATGCTATATAAAAACTCTTTTAATTCCTCTTCCACTTTTACTCACCAGAAAGCTTTTATTTTATTTTCTTCATTGGATTCTAGCCAGCTTTAATATTAATGGATTCTTCACCTTGAAAACAATTAATCGATAGCATTTATTGAACACCACTGCAGGCAGAGCCCCTCTGGGGAATGCAATACAGTGCCCACCACATAAGCACTTATCAAATGCCATTAAAAAAAAAGTAATAATTGGACATAATCCCTGCCTTCAGGAAGCTTATGATTTAGTAAGGGAGACTGATGCTAAAATAAATTATAGAAAGGAGGGAGAAGGAAATTGAGGTATGTTCATAAATTAGTACTATGAAACAAGGTCTGTAAGAAAGATACAGAATCGGTCCAGCAGACTGTGAATATTTAAAGTCTTAGATAACATAGAAGTGGGTCATGGGTTCTAATCCATGGCTCTGCCACTTGTCTGCTGTGTGACCTTGGGCAAGTCACTTAACTTCTCTGTGCCTAAATTCCCTCATCTGGAAAATGGGGATTAAGACTATAAGCTCCACGTGGGACAGCCTGCTGATCTTGTATCCACCGCAGTGCTTAGAACAGTGCTTGGCACATAGTATTCATTCATTCATTCAATAGTATTTATTGAGCGCTTACTATGTGCAGAGCACTGTACTAAGCACTTGGGATGAACAAGTCGGCAACAGATAGAGACAGTCCCTGCCATTTGACGGCCTTACAGTCTAATCGGGGGAGATGGACAGACAAGAACAATGGCAATAAATAGAGTCGAGGGGAAGACCATCTCGTAAAAACAATGGCAACTAAATAGAATCAAGGCGATGTACAATTCATTAACAAAATAAATAGGGTAATGAAAACATATACAGTTGAGTGGACGAGTACAGTGCTGTGGGGATGGGAAGGGAGAGGTGGAGGAGCAGAGGGAAAAGGGGAAAAAGAGGGTTTAGCTGCGGAGAGGTAAAGGGGGGGTGGCAGAGGGAGTAGAGGGAGAAGAGGAGCTCAGTCTGGGAAGGCCTCTTGGAGGAGGTGAGTTTTAAGTAGGGTTTTGAAGAGGGAAAGAGAATCAGTTTGGCGGAGGTGAGGAGGGAGGGCGTTCCAGGACCGCGGGAGGACGTGGCCCGGGGTTCGACGGCGGGATAGGCGAGACCGAGGGACGGTGAGGAGGTGGGCGGCAGAGGAGCGGAGCGTGCGGGGTGGGCGGTAGAAAGAGAGAAGGGAGGAGAGGTAGGAAGGGGCAAGGTGATGGAGAGACTTGAAGCCTAGAGTGAGGAGTTTTTGTTTGGAGCGGAGGTCGATAGGCAACCACTGGACGTGTTTAAGAAGGGGAGTGACATGCCCAGATCGTTTCTGCAGGAAGATGTGCCGGGCAGCGGAGTGAAGAATAGACTGGAGCGGGGCGAGAGAGGAGGAAGGGAGGTCAGAGAGAAGGCTGACACAGTAGTCTAGCCAGGATATAACGAGAACCTGTAACAGTAAGGTAGCCGTTTGGGTGGAGAGGAAAGGGCGGATCTTGGCGATATTGTAGAGGTGAAACCGGCAAGTAAGCGCTTAACAAATACCACCACTATTATTAATATTATTAAGTGTTATGAGCAGCATGGCCTAGTGGCATGAGCACAGGCTTGGGAATCAGAGGTCATGGGTTCTAATCTAATCTAGAGAAGCAGCGTGGCTCAGTGGAAAGAGCACGGGCTTTGGAGTCAGAGGTCATGGGTTCAAATCCCTGCTCGGCCACATGTCAGCTGTGTGACTTTGGGCAAGTCACTTAACTTCTCGGTGCCTCAGTTACCTCATCTGTAAAATGGGGATTAAGACTGTGAGCCCCACGTGGGACAACCTGATTCCCCTGTGTCTACCCCAGCGCTTAGAACAGTGCTCGGCACATAGTAAGCGCTTAACAAATACAAATACCAACATTAATCCTGGTTTCACCACTTGTCTGTTGTGTGACCTTGGGCAAGTCACTTCTCTGTGCTTCAGTTACCTCATCTGTAAAATGGGGATTGAGACTAAGTCCCACGGGGGACAATCTGATTACTTTGTATTTACCCCAGCACTTAGAAGAGTGCTTGGCACATAGTAAGCACTTAACAAATACCATAATTATTATTATTAAGTGTGAAGAGGGAGTAGGGAGGATAAAAGTAAGGGGAGCAGCATGGTCTAGTGAAACGAGCACAAGCCTGGGACTCGGAGGACTGGGTTCTAATCGACCTCTGCCAATTGTCTACTGTGTGACCTTGGGTGTGACACTTAATGTCTGTGTCTCTCAATTACGTCTGTGTCACTCAGTTGTCTCTCCATAATGTCTGTGTCTCTCAATTACTTCATCTGTAAAATGGGGCTTAAATCCTACTCCTTCCTCCTTAGACTGGGAGCCCCGTATGGAACAGAAACTGTGTCCCATCTGATGACCTCGTATCTATACCAGCACAAGTACAGTCCTTGACACAAAGTAGGTGCTTAACAAGTACCATTTTTATTTAAATTAAAAAAATTAAATTAAAAAGGCAGGGGGATTAGAAATTATTCAGGAATACTTGTGGAGGAGATGTGATTTAGGATGGGCTTTGAAAATTTGAGCACTATCATCTGTTGAATTCGAAAAAGGAAAGACAAACATACAGATGCAAGAGGTCAGTGGCAGGAGGGACTAGAAGCTCGTTATGAGCAGGGAATGTTTCTGCTAATTCTGTTGTATCGTGCTCTCCCAACCACTTAGTACATTGCTCTGCATTTAGTAAATCCTCAATAAATATGATTGATAGACTGACTGATTGAAAGAGACATACTAAAGATAGCGAGTTGGTGGAATGCCTTAAAGTCAATGTCAGGGGTTTCTTGATTAAAGAGAAGAGTGAATAACTATTGAAGAATTTTGAGGAGTGAGGAAATGTAGGTAGAGCACTGCTTTAGAAAAATGATGTGGGCAGTGGAGTGAAGTACCGACTGGAGAGAGGAGAAACTGAGGGCAAGGAGACTGGTTGCCAATCAATATTTGCCCTTTGGGACAAGAGGAAGAGGTGGATCCCAGCACTGTAAAAGAGGAAAAACCAAAAGGATTAGGCATCAGACTGAATATGGGGGTTAAAGAAAGGAAGAAGTCAAGAATAATATCAAGTGAAGAATAATATCAAGGTTGTGGGCTTCTAAAATGGGGATGGTCGTGAAGTCATCAACTGAGACGAGAAAATTAGGTGGAGAAGAGGATTTGGGGGGGAAATGAGGAATTCAGTTTTGGACACTTTGAGCTTAAAGTTCATTCATTCAGTCAATCAGTCATATATATTGAGCGCAATTCAAAGTACAAAGCAACAAATAGAGACAATCCCTGCTCACAGTGGGCTCATAGTTTAGAAGGGAGGAGACCGACATCAAAACAAGTACACAGGCATCAGAAGTGTGGGAGAGACAGCCATTTGATTTTGAAAGTAGTGCGATTTTCTCCTGAGAGATGGTTGAGGAAGATGAGAGACTGGGTGAAGGTGGGTGGGAGTTACGAGGATGGGAGGTAGATTTTCAGGAGTTTGGGTCTTATTTCCATAAAGCAGTTAGCAAGGTCACCAATGGTGAGCGAGAAGGAGAAGCAAAGTTACTAGGGGTTTCAAGAGTGAGTTGAAAGTCTGGAATAATTGGTGGGACCATGGGAGCAGATGAGGAAGGAGAAATTGGAGGTAGGCAGAAGGGAGCTCAAAGTTATAGCAAGCAAGGATGAACTGGAAGTGGCTGAAGCAGATCTGGTGCCTGGATTCTGTCAGGAGTGAGCCGCAGCATGAGTCAGTCAGTCAATCTTATTTCTTGAGTGCTTACAGTGTGCAAAGCATTATACTAAGCACTTGGCAGAGAACAATAGAACAATAAAAAGTCATATTCCCTGCCCACAACTAGATAGCACCTGAGACATTAATTTAAACACACTTGGCATACAAGAAAATAATCAGTGACCAAATAACTGCTGACATTTGAAGGAGCTCCAGTTTCTTCCCGAAATCTCCTATAGGGTATCCTGTTTCCATGGATACTAGATTTCCCACCTCAAAGATAAATTCCCCAATCTCCATTTCTATACATGTTACTAAATGGATTATTCTCAATGGATAGTTAATAAAACATTTACTGATTCAGTCAAGGTTCTTTAATCTATAATCCTCCAGGCAGTTAAATTTCCAATGAATTAGGTGCTGAGCAGAATAACAATCAAGGGCAAAGGAGGGAAAGTATTATGGCAATTTTCTATTAGTCGCATTGATTCTGAACAATAAATGCACACTGCTGTCAGATTCAGTAATAAGATCTTGAGATCCATTTTTAAGAATGGATGGAGATTTATCACTAAATGTAGAACCCCGCTGACAAGGTAGAAATCTATTGTTATGAATGGAAAGTGCTGGCAATCTTATTATGTTTTATAGGTAAATTTCTTATCTTATCTTATTTAATCTGCAGATTTCAATGCACTCAAACAATATCCAGTTCAGTGAAGGATGCTTCTCTGAACAAGCACCATCAAAAATATGGGTTTAGCAAGATAACACTACCATGATTTGTTTGATGAGACAACTCAGAGGTTTAAATATAACCTGCAACCAATCAAAAATTGTATCATGAATGTATATGCGCCTTCCATAATGAAATTGAAACAGGCAGCCTAGAAGAGAGACCCGTAATATAGTCAGACAAGTAATGTATGTGTCATTTACACAGCAAGTTTCAGCATTTACATCTATAGAGATTTAGAGATTTACATACACTCGGGGTTGAAAATAAGGAAGTAAGTTGGAACTGTAGAGAAGAGAGCAACCAGGAGAACAGTAAGAGTAGATCAGCCTTTCTTGTTTGAGTAATGCTTATTGGGTGTCCTTTTTTTCAGGGCCATGTGGATCTGAGACTCCATGGGGACTGGGCTGGCCCAATCTGGCATGTGTGCTAAGACTCCCTGATGGTGTGGGGACCGACTGGATCTGGCTCATACTGGCTTGTGTCCCAAGGAGAGGACCTGGACCCTAGGGGGCACCATATATTATTATTATTGTTATTATTATTATTATGGTATTTGTTAAGCACTTACTATGTGCCAGGCCCTGTTCTAAGTGCTGGGGTAGATACAAGATAATCAGGTTGAACAGAGTCCCTGACCCACATAGGGCTCACAATCTTAATCTTAATCTTAATCCCCATTTTCTAGATGAGGTAACTGAGGCAAGGGGCAATCAAAGTTATTGATGATGATGATGATATTTAAGCACTTACTATGTGCCAAGCACCATTCTAAACACTGGGAGGGATACAAGGTAATCAGGTTGTCCCCCATGGAGCTCACAGTCTTAATCCCCATTTTACAGATGAGAGGACTGAGGCACAGAGAAGTTAAATGACTAGCTCAAAGTCACACAGCTGATAGATGGCAGACCTCTGACTCCCAAATCTGTGATCTTTCCACTGAGCTACACTGCTTCTCAATAATAATGATGGTATTTGTTAATGCTTACTACGTGCCAAGCACTGTTCTAAGCCCTGGCAGGGATACAAATTAAGCAGGTTGTCCCACATGGAGCTCACAGTCTTAATTCCCATTTTACAGATGAGGTAACTAATGCATAGAGAAGTTAAGTGACTTGCCCAAAGCTTACTATATGCAGAACACTGTGCTAAGTACTGAGGAGAATACAGTGTGGCCTAGTGAAGAGACCCTGGGCTTGACAATCCAAGGTAGAGGGTTCAAATCCCAGCTCTGCCACTCATCTGCTGTGTTACTTTGGACAAGTCACTTCACTTATCTGGGCCTCAGTTACTTCTTCTGTAAAATGGGGATTGAGACTGTAAGCCCCATGTGGAACAGGGACTGTATTCAACCTGATAACCTTGTATCTACTACAGTGCTTAGAACAGTTCTTGGTACAGAGTAAGCACTTAACAAATACCATAGTAGTAGTATTACAAAATAACAGCATTTGTTAAGTGCTTACTATGTGCACAGCACTGTTCTAAGCGATGGGGGGATACAAGGTGATCAGTTTGTCTCATGTGGGGCTCACAGTCTTCATCCCCATTTTACAGATGAGGGAATTGAGGCCCAGAGAAGTTAAGTGACTTGCCCAAGGTCACACAGTTGACAAGGGACCGAGTCAGGATTAGAATTCATGACCTCTGACTCCCAAGTCCTTGCTCTTTCCACTGAGCCATGCTGCTTCTGCTTTATAAAAGTTACATGGGGGCAGGGGTGGAAAGGTTGGAAGGAAAATGGCCTAGATCCCCCTCCCTCCTCCCTTCCCTGTCATTGCCATCACCGACTGCCCAAATTTGTCCCAACTGATATAGGTTGGCATTATGTAATCTGTAGACTGTAAACTTCTTCTGGAAACTGTAAGTTCCTCAGAGCAGGGATCACACCAGTGTTCTGCACAAAGTAGGTATATGATAAATAGCATTGTTAGATTGATTAGTACAGTGTCTGCCACATAGTAAATGCTTAACAAATACCATCATCTTTATTATTATTGATATGTATAAGCGGGTATGATGGGAGTGGTGATAGGTTTTACAGAACTCCACCGAATATGGGTTATGGTTGAGTGACTTTGAAGTCTTCTAAGACAGTGAAAGCCAAACCTCTGATATCTCTCTCCACTTGCCTACATTTCACTCTGCTGCCCGGATTATCTTTTACAGAAGCACTCTGGACACGTCACCCCCTCCTCAAAAATCTCCAGTGGTTGCCTATCAACTGTGTCATGAACCAAAATCTCCTCACTATTGGCTTCAAAGCTCTCCATCACCTTGCACCCTCCTACCCCTCCTCCCTTCTCTCCTTCTACAGCCCACCCCATACACTCCGCTCCTCTGCCTCTGACCTTCTCATTAGGCCTCATTCTCACCTGTCCCGCCGTCGACCCCTGGTCCATGTCCTACCTCTGGCCTGGAATGCCCTCCCTGCTCACATCCGCCAAACTAGCTCTCTTCTCCCCTTCAAAGCCCTCCTGAGAGCTCAACTCCTCCAGGAGGCCTTCCCAGATTGAGCCCCCCTTTTCCTCTGCTCCATGCCCCTCCCCATCGCCCCTATTCCCTCCCTCTGCTCTACTCCCTTCCCTGCCCCACAGCACTTGTGTATATTTGTACATATTATTCTATTTATTTTATTATGTGTATATATCTATAATTCTGTTTTTCTATTTTGATGCTATTGTTGCCTGTCTACTTGTTTTGTTTTGTTGCCTGTCTCCCCCTTCTAGACTGTAAGCCCACTGTTGGGTAGGGATTATCTCCATCTTTTACCAAATTGTACTTTCCAAGCCCTTAGTATGGTGCTCTGCACACAGGAAGCAGTCAATGAATATCACTGAATTAATTAATTTGGTTGGTTTTTTTCCCTAGATGAGGTCCTGGAACTCCAGAGCTAAACATGGGTCATAGATGAGAAAGGAGGGAGAGAGGGGGCAAAGACAGCAGGAAGAAGGTGGGGAGCCCATGTGTGGGACATGAACTCTGTCTGATCGGTTTAACTTGTATCTACCACAGTGCTTAGTGCAGTGCCTGGCACATAGTAAATGCTTAATAAATGCCATTTAAAAAAAAAGGTAGAGAGCAGGTGATGCAATTTGTAGTCAGAGTGAACCAGTGAAATATGTTATCTACTCTATTGTGGATTAAAATGCCATTGCAGATGCACTATTATGAGGGCATATATTAGGACAAAGAAAAGGATTTCACATTCTTCTGACACCTGGAAAAAAACAAACTAGGAATTTGATAAGCATTATTACCTCGGTCAGTCAGTCAATCCAATATATTGAGGACTTAATGTGTACAGAGTGCTGTACAAAGCAGTTGGGAGAGTACAATATAACAATAAACAGACACATTCTCTGCCCACAATGAGCTCACAGTATAGAGAGAGAGACCTGCAATTAAGCAGCATGGCCTAGTGGATAGAGCACAGGCCTGGGAACCATAATTAGTATTCTCCTTAGAAGGAACTGGGTTCTAATCTTGGCTCCTCCACTTGTCTTCTGTGTGACCCTGGGCCAGTCACTTCATTTCTCTGTGCCTCCATTACCTCATCTATAAAATGGGAATTAAAACTGGGAACCCCATGTGGGTCAGAGACTGCATTCAACCTGATTAGCTTGGATCTATCCCAGCACTTAAAACAGTGCTTGGCACATAGAAAGTGCTTAACAAAACCATTATTATTATTATTATTTTCTCCAGTAATCTTTCATCTTTTAAGTTTGTCATTAATGCACATTTTCTGTGTGTTCCTTAGGAATAAAAGTAACCCTATTTTTAGTTGTTGTTCATTCATTCATTCATTCAATAGTATTTATTGAGTGCTTACTATGTACAGAGCACTGTACTAAGCGCTTGGAATGAACAAGTCGGCAACAGATAGAGACAGTTCCTGCCGTTTGACGGGCTTACAGTCTAATCGGGGGAGACGGACAGACAAGAACAATGGCAATAAATAGAGTCAAGGGGAAGAACATCTCGTAAAAACAATGGCAACTAAATAGAATCAAGGCGATGTACATTTCATTAACAAAATAAATAGGGTAATGAAAATATATACAGTTGAGCAGACGAGTACAGTGCTGAGGGGATGGGAAGGGAGAGGAGGAGGAGCAGAGGGAATGGGGGGAAAAGAGGGTTAAGCTGCGGAGAGGTGAAGGGGGGGTGGTAGAGGGAGTAGAGGGAGAAGAGGAGCTCAGTCTGGGAAGGCCTCTTGGAGGAGGTGTTTTAAGTAGGGTTTTGAAGAGGGGAAGAGAATCAGTTGTTGTCTGTCATATTCAAAAGAAAATCACTGACAGTTAATTTCCCCTGGGAATGCATCTATGGCTCAAGGAGACCCACAGTCCTGCCTCCACTGGGCACTCAAAAAAGTTTCCCGTTGTTGCGTGGTCACATTTAACGTTTAGCATCTGGGGCTGTTTCTCTTTTGCCTTGTCTCTCACTACATGAAGTTTTTACTCAGAGAGAGAGCTACCCCCTTCTCGATGGCTGTATGTCATGAGGGTCTATTCTCAGCAAGTGACTCCCAGTTTTCAGCTGGGATGTGGCAACATTTGAGGTTTTGCTACATCCTTTAGAACACAAGTCCTTCTGATTCCCAGGCCTGTGTTCTATCCGTTAGGCCACATGGCTTTGGTTTTACGACACAGCTTACTGTAAGTCTTGCCTCCTTCCAAACTTCTCACTCTTTTCCTCTTTATGTAAAGCCGAATTGAAGGCACATCTCCTCCAAAAACCTTTCCCTGACTAAGCCCTCATTTCTTCTTCTCCAACTCCCTTCTGTGTAGTCCTTGAACTTGGATTTGCAGCCTTTATTCACTCCTCCCTCTACAGCTATGTTCATATGCATCATTTATGGGAGTCAGAAGGTCAGGGGTTCTAATCCCTGCTCTGCCTCTTATCTGTTATGTGACCTTGGGCAAGTCACTTCCCTTCTCTGGGTTTCAGTTACCTCATCTGTGCAATGGGGATTAAGTCTGTGAGCTCCATGTGGGATAGGAACTGGGTCCAACCTGATTGTCTTGTACCTACTCCAGTGCTTAGAACAGTGCCTGGCAAATAGTAAGTGTTTAACAAATACTGTTATCATTATTATTTCTATTACTGTCTCTCCCTCTAGATTAGGGAAGCAGCGTGGCTTAATGACAAGAGCACGGGTTTGGGAGTCAGAGGTCGTGGGTTCTAATTCAGTCACCTCCTCTTGTCAGCTGTGTGACCTTGGGCAAGCCACTTCACTTCTCTGTGCATCAGGTATCTCATCTGTAAAATGGAGATTAAAAGTATGAGCCCCATGTGGGACAACCTGATTACCCTGTATCTACCCCAGCGCTTAGAACGGTGCTTGGCACATAGTAAGCGCTTTACAAATACCACAATTATTATTATTATAAACTCTTTGTAGGCATAACTCTTTGTGGGCAGAGAATATCTACCAATCGCTATATTGTACTCTCCCTAGTGCTTAGTACAGTTTTCTACACACTGTAAGTGTTCAACACATATGATTGATTGATTGACAGGGTCCCCAAGATAATATAGGGTCCCCAAGAAAATATTTCCTCTGACCCCCTTGCTTTCAGTTTCCCTACGTCAGCTTTCTCTAGACTGTAAATGCCTTGTGTTCAGGGAACATGTCTACCACCTCCATTGCACTCTCCCAAGCACTTAGTACAGTGCTCTGAACATAGTAAGTGCTCACTAAATATGATTGATTGATCAATATAGTAACTGATTATCTTTTTGCTCATTCTCCTCACATTTCACACCCAGCATGCTTCTGTTATAGGAGACTTACTAGATTCCAATCATTTACTCATATTTATTGAATGCCCTACCTCTGGCATGGAATGCCCTCACTCCTCAAATCCGCCAATCACTCTTCCCCTCTTCAAAGCCCTACTGAAGGCTCACCTCCTCCAAGAGGTCTTCCCAGCTCCCTTTTTCTCAGCTCCCCCTTCCTTCCACGTCAACCCAACTCACTCCCTTTGCTGTCCCCCATCCCCACCCTACAGCACTTATGTATATATCTATAATTTGATTTATTTATATTAATGCCTGTTTACTTGTTTTGATGTCTGTCTCCCTGCCTCTAGACTGTAAGCCTGGTGTGGGCAGGGACTGTCTCTCTTTATTGCTGAATTGTACTTTCCAAGTGCTTAGTACAATGCTCTGCGCACAGTAAGCGCTCAATAAATACAATTGAATGAATGAATGAAAGGTGTGGAGCGCTGTACTAAACACTTGGGAGAGTACAATACATTAAAGTTGGTAGGCTCATTCCCTGCCCACAGGACTTGATTTTTCATGACCTTGTCTTGCCTTTTGATGCTGAGCCTGGCCCATAATAATAATAATCATGATGGTATTCGCTAAACGCTTACTATGTGTCGAGCACTGTTCTAAGCACTGGAATAATAATGATGTTATTTGTTAAATGCTTACTACGTGCCAAGCATGGTTCTAAGCACTGGAGTGTATACAAGCAAATAGGGTGGGACACAGTCCCTGTCCCATGTGGATTCACGGTCTCAATCCCCATTTTACAGATGAGGTCACTGAGGCCCAGAGAAGTGAAGTGACTTGTTCAGGGTCACACAGCAGACATGTGACCGAGACAGGATTAGAACCCATGACCTTCTGACTCCCAGGCCGTGCTCCAGTCATTAAGCCATGCCATTAGGGACACTGTTGGAATTGCTCAAGGAGGCAGATGTGGAGTCCTTATGTTCCAGTCTAGCAGCCGTTAGAAAAGATCAGACCGTTACTTTGGTCAGGAATCTGATACCAAAGTGACACCACACTCTCTTTGACAGTCTTCCAAAGGATATTTCTGGGCTTTTTGATTCTGTTTCCTTTTTTCCTGTCTAGCATTGCAATGTTGGTCAGTGTGCTGTTGCCTAGATAGTAGAATTCTGTCACGGCTTTAATGTCACACACATTAATCATATTTATTGAGCGCTTACTATATGCAGAGCACTGTGCTCAATGCTTAGGAGAATACAGTGTGGCCCAGTGGAGAGAGCACAGGCCTGGGGGTCAGGAGGACCTGGGCTCTAATCCTGGGTCTGCCACTTGTGACCGTGGACAAGTCACTTCACTTCTCTGTGCCTCAGTTCCCTCATCTGTAAAAAAGATTAAGACTGTGAGTCCTATGTGGGACAAGAACTGAGTCCAACCAGATTATCTTGTAACTACCCTAGCACTTAGGACAGTGCCTGGTACATAGTAAGTGTTTAACAGATACCACAATTATTATAAAATCCAACAGAATTAGCAGACATTTTCCCTGCCCACAACAAGTACCAACAAGAGCATTTTTTTGGTTATGTATATGGCTTCCCTGGCCCAGATAGATAGATGCATCACCTCTGTATTCTTCAGACTTACCACCAGCCTGTAATGCCTGGCTGATCCGGTGAAACGGTTTACAATCAGTTGCATATCTTCCTGGGTGTGGGCCCCTAGCCTCCTCAAACCACAGTTTTTTAAATGACTGTTTCTAGAACTTTGGTTGACATGGAGTCTGTCAAGATAGAAGAGCTTCCTGTAGCTGTGGAAGTGTGACCTAGCTCCTATATCCAGGTCTCTTGCTCTACACATAGTAAGTGCTAAATAAATCCCACTGACTGACTGCTGCATCCTCCAGACTGCCTGCAGAGAACAAGTTGAATGGGATCTGGCCCATGACATAATCCTGCTTTACGCCACTGGCAGTCAGGAGTGTCTCAGAGAGGGCTTGTTTAGCTGGGACCCGGCCAGCTTTTCCACACCGAGAAGCCGCGTGGCATAGAGGATAGTGCATGGGCCTGGGATTCAGAAGGTCATGGGTTCTAATCTCAGTTCCACCACTTGTCTTCTATGTGACCTTGTGCAAGTCACTGCACTTCTCTGGGCCTCAGTTACCACAACTGCAAAAGACTGTGAGCCCACTTGGGACAGGAACTGTGTCCAAACCAATTTGCATATATCTACCCCAGTGACTAGTACAGTGCCTGATTATAGTAAGCATTTAACAAATACCATTATTATTATCATATGGGAGATCTGCAAGGGATTGGCCTGCTGTGTGACCTTGGATGAGTCACTAAACTTTTCTCTGCCTCATTTCCCTCATCTGCCAATTGGGGATTCAGTACCTATTCTCCCTCCTACTTTGACTATGACCCTTTCCTGGGGCCTGATCATGTGGTATCTACCCTATCACTTAGAATAGTGCTTGACACATAGTAAACACTTAAATACTATTATTATTATTATTCTATTTGCTTCAGTTTTCTCACCTATAACATGGTGGTTCTGTGTCTGTTTTCCCTACCATTTAGACTGTGTACCATATGTGGGACAGGGACTGGGACTGTCTGACCTGATTATGTTCTATACCTAGTGTCGGATGTCATGGGCTACAGGTAAGAATTCTTTTTCCTTTCATCCTTGGTTCTTCTTGTCAAAAGTTTATTTGTTTTTTTTTAAAAAAAAGAATGTATTTTAAGTCACTAGATTTTCAATAAACAGATAGGTTGGTGTTTAGGATATATCATTTACTTCTCAAATATAAAATTTCCTTTCCAAGTAAAACACTGTCTCTATGTCTTATGTTAAAGCGAGGGATCTATTTTGCTTAAGAAATATGTTGTGCAACCCTGCTCCAGACAGTAAAACTTCATCTCCAGTAAAATGTAAGAACTTTGTGTGATCGTGAAACTAAAAACTCCAACTGCCTTTACTGATGTAGTTAGTCAAATAAGGCAGTTAATGACTTCTGAGCACCTTTAGATTTAGGGTTTTTTTATTGCCAGTTTGCATTCGTATTTTGAGGTACGGCTGATCATTATTTTTAGTAAAAACAAATTATTCCATTTAAAAAAATATTTTCTATGAAGCTAGTAAGCGTTTCATCATGTTTTGTTTTCCAAAATACTGAATGCCTACACCATAATTCCCATTATTCATACTCTTGGAATAAATTACTCCAAACAGACCACATAGGAAGAAAAGTTAACTCCTGATTACAAGAGGAATTGATCCAAGAGGCAGAGACTTAGTTTGCAATTAAACAATACCATTTTCCTTATGAGAAATGCATGCTTTACATTTGATTCCACAACATGTCATCTTCACCAGCCACACTGTCATTCTCTCTTTCGATTCTGCTTAATCCTCTATCTTTCTTCATGTAAGGTTAGCAATTACCTAAGCTGATCTTTTATATCCCCAAGATGGTTTTCCCTGGCAGTTATAATTTATCTTTGTCAAACAGTAAGGCCTTTGGCCAAAGTCTCATTTTCCCCACAGGTGTCAAAAAAGGCAGAACTGTACAATATAAAGCCCGGCATGACCAAATCTCACTTATACTATACTTTTCAACGCCAAAAGGTAACCTTATTTCAAATAACACAACCTTCTCACAGGACATTATTTTCAGGGTGGTCTGAAGAGTTGATTCAGAAAATAATGCCATAACAGCAACTTGCAGCTCCTAAGGCCAAAAATCCAGATGTGTCAATAATCAGTGCAAACGAAAAACAGATGTAGGTCCTTGTTGAATAATAAGTATCGTGAAATTACTTCCTCTTGCTTTCTTGTGCTTTCACCCACTTGAATTTATTCTTTCCATCCATTTTTTGAAACCAAAAATGATTTCAAACTTTCAAACCAGGGGTATGTCCATTTATAAGGAACACTAACCAAGATTCTCTTCCATGCCTTGTTTGACGGCAACTGGAGCGTCTCCAAGCTTGGAGGTCCTTTTGAGTCAGTTGAAACTACATGGTCTCATCATCTTTGTGGGAACCTAGAAAAAGAGAAAGCAGACCAGACTTTCTGGTAGAGACGATTAGTGTCTGGTCAGGGGGTAGGCACTGTTGAATGAACTCTTCTCATCCATCAAGTGATTCTAGTTGAATAGCGTATAGTAAACACCACTATAACCATGGCTAAATCATTCACTCAATCACATTTATTGAACGCTTACTGTGTGCAGAGCACTGTACTATGGTCTTGGAAAGTACTGCTTCACCAGCACTCATTGCCAATGAGGTATTCAGTGTTGGAGATCAGACAGGGTCTTTTGTATAATGGATCCTAGGAAAGGTGTGGGGAGGAATCAGCCCCCATAAATTGAAAGGGGGACCCTCCTCTCATCTTCTTTTCCTTCTATGGGCTTGGATGGGTCTTGATTTAAGCAAAAGCCCCGGCTTCATGACAGTCCCACCTAATGCAGGAACTCTGGTCGCATTTATTCAGAGTACTATTTGCTGATCAAATTAAGAGATAACCTCTGGCTGAAACTGTTTAAAGAGGGAGAGGACTCTTAGCTAATCGCATAAGCAAAACAGTAAACTGCCCAAGGCAGTCTTGCTAGACTCTACGGGGAGAAGCTAAGCAGGACTCCCCAGAGGAGTGCACACAAAGGGCACTGAAGGGTGGGATCTGAAGCTGTTTGTCAATCAGATAGGCGGAGAGTTACTCAAACGTGTCAGGGGTGCCACAAACCCAGAAGCAGGCTCGAAGTTTGCTGACCCATCCCAAGGACTCTGTGGTTCCAGGGGATCCTCAACCAGTATCTGGAAGGACCAACAAGCTGGCTACTGGAGCTCTCCGCTTGCTAAGAGGCCACAGATTAATTCAGTTTGATTCTGTTTCCTAATTTTCTCCCCAATATCGTTGTTGCCCTGAGCTCCCTGGGACCTCCTTTTTTCTACTTTTTAACACTTTCCCTTGACTAGGCCCTTGGCTTAGTACAGTGCTGTGCACGCAGTAAACACTCAGTACATATGAAGTAAATATAAACTGGTTGTGGGCAGGGAATGTGTCACTTTCTTGTTATATTGTACTCTCAAGAGTTTAGCACAGTGCTTTGCACACAGTAAGCTCTCAATAGATATGATTGAATGAATGAATTGATTGATTGGCCACTTCCATTGGGACTTCTCATATTCTCCTCAGTTTTTTTATAGTATTTGTGAAGCACTAGGGTTGATGCAAGCTAATCAGGTTGGACACAGTCCCGAACCCACATGGGTCCTTCTGAGTCCCAAGCCCATGCTCTATCTACCTGGCCATGCTGCTTCTTTAAATAGGCTTTCCAAAATAATAGCCAATAACTTCTACTCTTCTTTAAGTACCTTTCCATTTTTCCACTTTGTCTTCCCTCTTCCAAATGAACTAGGTTTAAAATTCCTCTACTAGATTATAAATGGTTCACAGACAGGGTCGGTGTCTACCAACAGCGTGGCTCATTGGAAAGAGCATGGGCTTGGGAGTCAGAGGTCATGGATTCGAATCCCAGATCTGCCACTTGTCAGCTGTGTGACTGTGGGCAAGTCACTTCACTTATCTGTGCCTCAGTTCCCTCATCTGTAAAATGGGGGTTAATAATAATGTTAATAATGTTGGTATTTGTTAAGTGCTTACTATGCGCCGAGCACTGTTCTAAGCGCTGGGTAGACACAGGGGAATCAGGATGTCCCACGTGGGGCTCACAGTCTTAATCCCCATTTTACAGATGAGGTAACTGAGGCACAGAGAAGTGAAGTGACTTGCCCACAGTCACACAGCTGACAAGTAGTAGAGCTGGGATTCGAACTCATGACCTCTGACTCCAAAGCCTGTGCTCTTTCCATGAGCCACGCTGCTGTGGGACAACCTGATTACCCTGTATCTACCCTAGCACTTAGAACAGTGCTCTGCACATAGTAAGCATTTAACAAATACCAACATTATTATTACCAACTCTATTGTACTCTCCCAAGAACTTTGTAAAGTGCTCCTCACCCAGTAAGTGCTCAATAAATCCCACCAATTGACTGATGGAACCTTTTGCAATACTCTTTGATATTCTTCATTCTGTCTTATTGCAGATCATATCGCCAACATTTCAAAGTCATTTGGATTTCTAACACTACCTGCTCCCCACCCAACTTACTGTTGTTCCGGAACCACAAGAGTTTGTTCTTTGTTCTATTATTCCAGGCCAAAGAACGACTTCTGCAGAACCTCCCTTTAATCAGTCATGTCAAGAGAGAAAATGGTTTTGTGGTTTAGGCATGTCAACTATCCAAGAAATTTAATGTTCAACCTCATATGGACACTGGTATCCTAGTGACTTCAGGCAAATTGTTTAATCTATTTGCCTTAATCTTTTGTGAAAAGTGGAAATAATTACATCTGTTGACCTCAATGAATGAATTATGTGAGTGATTCAGGCTTCAAAGTAATAAATAGCAAATATTAATTTTAATATAACTTTCATCTAAGGCTTAAATATTTGATTTGGATGTTAGTACTGCCCCAGGGCAAATGATCTAGAAATCTGGGGTAGGTAGCAATATGTCAGTGATATTAACTTGCTATAGTAAAGTTTAGCAGAAAACCCTCTACTATGAACTCTGGAATCAATACTAACATGAAGGGAAAAAAAAGAAAAAAATGAGCAGAACAAAATATGTAATCCATTTTGAAACTTCATCTTCGCATTTTGAAATATTCTCTAATGCTCATCACAGTGCTCTGCACATTGATAAACACTATTGGTTAACTAAGTCATGTGGTATTTAAATGACTGTCACAAATTAAAAATTCAAATAATGCAGAAATGCTATCTCCTTCAATACGCTTCTTGCCAATTCCAATTATTGCTTATTCAGTTCACTGTCATCAAGTATTGCCAAGACTGGACAGAAAGAACATATCAACAGCCTGTGTCATCTTCTGGGCAAAAGCTTCAGGTTACACCTTTTTTTTTTTTTTTATGATACTTGGCCCCATCCCTAAAGCCAGTGACAGCCCACTCTTTCCAGAGGAAATTTAGCCTTTTATACCTGAATAACCATGAAGACAAGAGAGTCAGATTTCCACAAGTCTTATTAATTGCTTGTCCTCTTGGACTTACTAAAGATTAACCCACAGATGCCCTGGTTTAGCCTTTAATAATGTTGGTATTTATTAAGCGCTTACTATGTGCCGAGCACTGTTCTAAGCGCTGGGGTAGACACAAGGGAATCAGGTTGTCCCACGTGGGGCTCACAGTCTTAATCCCCATTTTACAGATGAGGGAACTGAGGCACAGAGAAGTTAAGTGACTTGCCCACAGTCACACAGCTGACAAGTGGCGGAGCAGGGATTCAAACTCATGACCTCTGACTCCAAAGCCCGTGCTCTTCCCACTGAGCCACGCTGCTTTAATAACCCATAGTACTTATGTACAAATCTGTAATTTATTTATATGAATGACTGACTCCCCCTCTTAACTACAATATCCCTGTGGGCCACAGACATGTCTACCAACTCTGTTATTTTGTTCTCTTCCCAAGAGATTACAACAGCGTTCTAGACACAGTAAGGACTCAATAAATATGATTGATTTGATGTGCTAAGATCAAAATAGTCATTTTATATTACCTCTAAAACTTAGCCCATAACTCTGGATTCTGCTCTTTACAACTTAATATTGGATGCTCCAATTGAACATCGTCCAGGAAGGAAAAGATTAAGCCCGTCAAAGGGCAGGGACTGTCTCTGTTACCTATTTGTACATTCCAAGTGCTCTGCACATAGTAAAGGGCTCAATAAATACTATTGAATGAATGAATGAAAAGATGACAGCTCAGGGAGAAAGAAAAAAGAAAGAAAAAACTGTGTCTGAAAGATGTATTTGCTGCTGCTGAGTCCGAAGAATTCGCTTGCTAAATGACGAATTAACCACAGTGAGGGTTGCAATCTTACTTTAGAGTTAAAGTAGCCAACACTCATTATTCATTCATTCATTAATCATATTTATTGAGCGCTTACTTTGTGCAGAGCACTGTACTAAGCACTTGGAATGTACAATTCATCAACAGATAGAGACAATATCTGCCCAACAACAGGGTCACAGTCTAAAAATGTCCACAGTAAACCATTATTCCCTGATTCTGTCCTTCAAGACTGTAAGATCTTTGTGGGCAGGGAGTGTGTCTACTAACTCTACGACACTGTACTCTCAAGTACTTAGTACAGTGTTCTACACACATTAAGCACTCAGTAAATACCATTGATCCACTGAGACATCATCAACCTGGGGGTACACACTAATGGTCTTTTTCAAACTTATAGATTAACTTTCTCAAACAAGTTTTTTCCCTGATTCATATCACACTATCATTTCTCTCCTAGCATTGAAAAGCACTGGCTACTTTCTATTTCTTCTTTCATTTTACAAAAGTTTTGATGAGTCGGGATACATTCAGGAATGCAGAAGTTGGCACTCCTGAAAAAGCAAGGTTTTTTTTTCATACCCCTTGATTTTGATCGGGGGAAAATTTCTCTGCAAGGGATGTTAAAGATAACAAGGTACTTACCTTTAAGGTCTGCAAGTGGCTCACACAATGTTGAGTGAAATATCCTTGCCCTGCAATAGTACAATTATGACCCATGCACTAAATTCTGCCAGAATGCATATTTGCACTACATACTTTGGATAAAATATAAGAAAAGTTCTGATGGCTATACATATCTATGTAAACAGTCCAGTGGAGTGTCAGAAAAAGCACTTATGCCAACGTGTGAACCAATGAACATTCATTCATTCAATTGCATTTCCTTTCATTCATTCATTCAATAGTATTTATTGAGCGCTTACTATGTGCAGAGCACTGTACTAAGCGCTTGGGATGAACAAGTCGGCAACAGATAGAGACAGTCCCTGCCGTTTGACGGGCTTACAGTCTAATCGGGGGAGACGGACAGACAAGAACAATGGCACTAAACAGCGTCAAGGGGAAGAACATCTCGTAAAAACAATGGCAACTAAATAGAATCGAGGCGATGTACAATTCATTAACAAAATAAATAGGGTAACGAAAATATATACAGTTGAGCGGACGAGTACAGTGCTGTGGGGATGGGAAGGGAGAGGTGGAGGAGCAGAGGGAAAAGGGGAAAATGAGGCTTTAGCTGCGGAGAGGTAAAGGGGGGATGGCAGAGGGAGTAGAGGGGGAAGAGGAGCTCAGTCTGGGAACGCCTCTTGGAGGAGGTGATTTTTAAGTAAGGTTTTGAAGAGGGAAAGAGAATCAGTTTGGCGGAGGTGAGGAGGGAGGGCGTTCCAGGACCGTGGGAGGACGTGACCCAGGGGTCGACGGCGGGATAGGCGAGACCGAGGGACGGTGAGGAGGTGGGCGGCAGAGGAGCGGAGCGTGCGGGGTGGGCGGTAGAAAGAGAGAAGGGAGGAGAGGTAGGAAGGGGCAAGGTGATGGAGAGCCTTGAAGCCTAGAGTGAGGAGTTTTTGTTTTGGAGCGGAGGTCGATAGGCAACCACTGGAGTTGTTTAAGAAGGGGAGTGACATGCCCAGATCGTTTCTGCGGGAAGATGAGCCGGGCAGCGGAGTGAAGAATAGACCGGAGCGGGGCGAGAGAGGAGGAAGGGAGGTCAGAGAGAAGGCTGACACAGTAGTCTAGCCGGGATATAACGAGAGCCCGTAATAGTAAGGTAGCCGTTTGGGTGGAGAGGAAAGGGCGGATCTTGGCGATATTGTAGAGGTGAAACCGGCAGGTCTTGGTAACGGATAGGATGTGTGGGGTGAACGAGAGGGACGAGTCAAGGATGACACCGAGATTGCGGGCCTGCGGGACGGGAAGGATGGTCGTGCCATCCACGGTGATGGAGAAGTCTGGGAGCGGACCGGGCTTGGGAGGGAAGATGAGGAGCTCAGTCTTGCTCATGTTGATTTTTAGGTGGCGGGCCGACATCCAGGTGGAGACGTCCCGGAGGCAGGAGGAGATGCGAGCCTAAAGGGAGGGAGAGAGGACAGGGTGTGCAAAGTATTGTACTAAGCACTTGGGACAGTACCAAATAACAACAAACAGATAGATTCCCTGCCCACAACAAGCTCACAGTCTAGAGTGGGAGACAGACATTATTATAAATAAATGAGTAAATTACAGATATATACAGATATAGCAGCATGGCTTAGTGGCAAGAGCACAGGCTTGGGAGTCAAAGGTCGGGTGCGCTAATCCTGGCGCCACCACTTGTCAGTTGTGTGACTTTGGGTAAGTCACTTAACTTTTCTGTGCCTCAGTTATCCCATCTGTAAAATGGGGATTAAGACTGTGAGCCCCACATGAGACAACCTGAATACCTTGCATCTACCCCAGCACTTAGAACTGTGCTTGGCATGTAGAAAGCTCTTAACAAATACAAGCATTATTATTATTATTTTTATAAGTGTTGTGGGAATGGGAGGGAGGATGAGTGAAGGAGCAAATAAGTGCGGCACAACAGGGAGTGGAAGAAGAGGAGAGGAGGGCTTAGTCTGGAAGGCTTCTTGGAGGAGATGTGCCTTCAATAAGACTTTGAAGTGGAGGAGAGCAATTATCTGTCTGAGGGCGGGCATTCCAGGCCAGAGATAGGATGTGGGCAAAAGGTTGGTGGTGAGATAGATGTGATCGAGGCATAGCAAGGTTAGCAATAGAGGCATGAAGTATGCGGGCTGGGTTATACTAGGAGAGTAGGCAGGTGAGGTAGGAGGGGGCAAGGTGACTTTGGAACAGGATCTATGTCTAATTCCCACCTGTGTATTCTTTCCCAGAGCTTAGTACAATGCTCTGCACCCAGTAAGCACTTAAAAACATATTTATAATAATAATGTTGGTATTTGTTAAGCACTTTCTGTGTGCCAAGCACTGTTCTAAGAACTGGGTTAGATACAAGGTTATCAGGTTGTCCCACTTGGGGCTCACAGTCTTGATCCCTATTTTACAGATGAGGTAACTGAGGCACAGAGAAGGTAAGTGACTTGCCCAAAGTCACCCAGCTGACTCGCAGCAGAGCCAGAATTAGAACGCACAACCTCTGACTCCCAAGTCCGTGCTCTTTCCACTAAGCCACACTGCTTCTTTACTATGGCAACTACGGTTTTATTTTATTAATAAAATAAATATTTTAAATTTTATTAATGATGTGTACATATCTATGATTCTATTTATCTTGATGGTATTGAAATATCTCCAATGATATTTCATTTATAAGTTGAGATGGGGCTGAACAAACCAGTGCAAAATGGACAAAACTTACCTCATTTAAATTTAAAGTTCAGTTTATCTGCTCTGTATTCTTCACTATTGTAAATGGCTGGTGCTTTTTTGCTTTCAGTGGGCTGTACAGCCTCCAGCCTAACATGGCAGGGTTTCAGTCATGAAGTGTATTCAGGTACATCTGTTCAGACGAAACAGATGAGGTTAAGTCTGTGTGCAGGATTTGGTAAAATGTAATTATGTTAAGGATCGTTAGTGTTTGACAATATTTCACGGATATATTCTCAAGATAGAAGCATGGTCTAGTGGATAGAGCATGGGCCCAGGAGTCAGAAGGACCTGGGTTTTAACCCTGCCTCTACCACTTGTCTGCTGTGTGACCTTGGATAAATCACTTCACTCTCTGTGACTCAGCTACCTCATCTGTAAAATGAAGATTAAGACTGCCCCCCAACCTGACTACCTCGTATTTACCCCAGCACTTGGGATACAGTGCCTGGCACATAGTTAATGCTTAGAAATACCAAAAAAAAAGAAAGATACAAGATAAATAGGTGAGACACAGTCCCTGCCCCAGATAATATGACCCATTAAAAAGTAAAGTTGAAGTTATATTGATTAAAAGGAAGTGTTTTTTATTGATCCCATTTTCGCCCTATGCTGCTGTCAGCAATTCCTTCAACAATCCAAAAACATGCCACTAAAGTAGAAATAGAGGCAATTGGAAAACAATGACTGTGAACGGACAAGAGATATCAATGATCCTAGGGCAGAAGTAAGAGGACCAGATTAAAGGACTGGTAGAACCAAGGCAGAGGAATCCCAGGAAATCCCAATTCTGACCAAGGCTAAAAATTAGGGTCTGTTCACAGCCAGATACGTGCTTCCCAACCATCTCTCGACACCAGCAGTAGCACAGAGGCTTCTTCATGAGCAAGTGGGTCTGGAGCACTGCCTTTTGGTCCAGTGGCTAAGGAAGGTCAGAGTAGCACAGCAGCAGTGACCACTGAGTAGCAGGACAGGGTCTGGTGTGACCAACAGCCTTGCCATCCTTTAGACTGTGTGTCAGGTATTTGATAATCCCCATCATACCTTTGACTTGGACCACCTGACAGCCAACAAGTTCAGAAGAGGTTCTCCATTGGCTAATTAATCTTGTATTTCTTGTATTGTAGTCACAGTAGTGTTGCGATGCTCTGATCTAGGAATTTGGGAATTATGGGATAAAGAAGTAACCCATCGACCGCTGGCCCACATCCTGCCTCTGGCCTTTAATGGCTTCCCTCCTCAAATCCTCCAGACTAGCACGCTTTCCTCCTTCAAACCCTACTGAAAGCTCAGCTCCTCCAGGAGGCCTTCCCAGACCAAACTCCCCTTTTCCTCTGCTCCCCTTCTCCTCCCCATTGCCCCTGACATGCTCCTTTTTTCTACCCCTCTCCCCGCTCCATGATTGGGAGTCAGAGGTCGTGGGTTCTAATCCTGGCTCCACCACTTGTGTTCTCCATCTATACTGACTCCCTTGGTGAACTCATTCGCTCCTACAGCTTCAACTATCATCTCTATGCAGATGACACCCAAATCTACATCTCCTCCCCTGTTCTGTCCCCCTTCCTCCAGGCTCATATCCCCTCCTGCCTTCAGGACATCTCCACCTGGATGTCCGCCTGCCACCTAAAACTCAACATGTCCAAGACTGAGCAAACCCTGTCCGCTCCCTGACTTCCCCGTCACTTTGGACAGCACAACCATCGTTACCATCTCCCAGGCCCTCAACCTTGGTGTGATCCTTGACTCTGCTCTCTCATTCACCCCACATATCCAATCCGTCACCAACACCTGCCAGTCTCACCCTCACAACATCGCCAAGATCCACCCTTTCCTCTCCATCCAAACTGCTACCTTGCTGGTATGAGCTCTCATAATATCCCAACTGGACTATTGTGTCAGCCTCCTCTCTGATCTCCCTTCCTGCTGTCTCTCCCCGCTCCAGTCTATTCTTCATTCTGCTGCCCGAATTATCTTTCTATGGAAACGCTCTAGGCATGTCATTCCCCTCCTCAAAAACTTCTGATGGTTGCCTATCAACATTCACATGAAACAAAAACTCCTCACTCTTGGCTTCAAAGCTCTCCATCATCTGGCCCCTCCTACCTCACCTCCCTTATCTCCTTCTACAGTCCACCCCATACACTCCGCTCCTCTGCTGCTCACATACTCACGGTGCCTCGTTCTCGCCTGTTCCAACATCGACCCCTGACCCACGTCCTACTGCTGACCTGGAATGCCCTCCCTCTTCACCTCCTCCAAACTAATTCTCTTCCCTTCTTCAAAACCCTACTGAGAGCTCACCTCCTCCAGGAGGCCTTGCCAGACTGAGCCCTCCCTTGTCCTCTGCTCCCCCTCCCATTCCCCCCACTCCCTCCCTCTGTTCTTCCCTCTTCCCCTCCCCACAGCACTTGTGCATATTTGTATATATCGTTCATTACTCTATTTTATTAATGATGTGTATGTATCTGTGATTCTATTTATCTGGATGGCACTGATGCCTGACTACTGGTTTTGTTTTGTTGTCTGTCTCCCCTGTTTAGACTGTGAGCCCGTTGTTGGGCAGGGATTGTCTCTATCTGTTGCCAAATTGTACATTCCAAGCGCTTAGTACAGTGGTCTGAACACAGTAAGTGCTCAATAAATACGAATGAATGAATGAATGAATGAATGAATCTGATAACCTTGTATCTATCCCAGCACTTAGAACAATGCTTGGCACATAGCACTTAACATATCATCATATATATGTACATATTTATAATTATAATTCTATTTATTTTATATATGATGTATCTATAATTCTCTTAATTTATAATGATGCTACTGATGCCTATTTACTTCTTTTGATGTCTGTCTCCCCTCCTTCTAGACTGTGAGCCCATTGTGGGCAGGGATTGTCTCTGTTGCTGAATTGTACTTCCCAACCGCTTAGTACTGTGCTCTGCACACAGTAAGTGCTCAATAAATACAATTGAATGAAGTTATCACTGTGGTGTAATGATTAAGTAAAGTGTACAGCCATAGAGAAGCAGCGTGGCTCAGTGGCAAGAGACCAGGCTTGGGAGTCAGTGGTCTTGGGTTCGAATACCAGCTCTGCCACTTGTCAGCTGTGTGACTGTGGGCAAATCACTTCACTTCTCTGTGCCTCATCTGTAAAATGGGGATTAACTGTAAGCCTCACGGGCGACAACTTGATTACCCTGTATCTACCCCAGCACTTAGAACAGTGCTCTGCACATAGTAAGCGCTGAATAAATACCAACATTATTATTATGGATTTTTTTTTCGATACCCTGAAGAAAATCAAAACTGCAATTTATTTTTCTTTCCAATAAACAAAATAACATTGTTTTTTCTAGGTACACCTGCCAAACACAAATACACATTTCTAGCCTAACTTCAATCTTTCAATTATCAGTGTCAGTATGTGTATCTCATTACTAGATGATTCTGCTCCCTAGTTTTCTTGGTAGTCTGTGGGGCACACTAGGGAAAGTGGAGATTACTTGTTTTGTTTTGTTCTATTTTGCTTTGCTGGCTGTCTTCCGTGAGCCCGTTATTGGGTAGGGATTGTCTCATCTATTGCCGAATCGTACATTCCAAGCGCTTAGTACAGCGCTCTGCACTTAGTAAGCGCTCGATAAACACTCAGAGCACTGTGCTCCCCTGCTCGGACCTGGGGACATTGTGCTCCCCTGCTCCTCCCACCCTGGGCCTTGGGACATTGTGTTCCCCAACCGCCCTCCCCTGACTCTGCCCAGAAGCGGCCATTTTGGGAAGCCCTCACTCCCTCTTCCCTAGTGAGGTGATTGATCTCCCCAGCCCCGGGCGACGATGTCCTTGTTCTCACTGTATTACTTTACCTTAGCCGCCGCCTATGCCCGAACCCACCCCATACATCCTCAGGGCTCCCACCGCCGCCTCAGAGACATTTGGACATGAGCCCCAGGACTCTCCTTCCCACTGGCCCTTTGACTTTGATTTTGATCAGGTCGACCCTTAGTCAACTCCCGACCCTGGTCACCACCCGCTTATTAATACTATTTTATTGTATCATATTGTATCATGTTACTATGTTACCGCTTTCGCATTTTATCGTTAATTGTTGTCAGTGCTGCCACCTACCTCTCTGGCCTCACCATGCCCTTCCACTCCCTCTCCTCCCATCTTCCCCTCCCAATCCTCTCCTTCCCCTTCCCCTCTCTCACCCAGCTATTTCCCGCTCTCTCCTCTGCCTCCTCCCCTCCTCCCCTGCCCTAGAACCCCACTTTACCAGCGCCACCCCTCTTCCCCCTCCCCCTCTCTACCCCCAACCAAACCCCCTCCTCATCCCCTCCCCCCTTCCTTCTTCCCCTCCCACGCCCCATCCCAGTCCTCCTGACCCACCACCACCCCTCCTCCCCCTCTCCCCGTCCAGGGCCCCGCCACCTCCCTCCCATCCAAACCCTCCCCTCCCCCTGCTCTCCCCCCACCCCTTGCACCCACAGCTACTTTCAAGTGTGGCCTCTGGAACCCCCGCTCCATTACAGGTGAACTACCTTTCATCCATGACCTTTTCCTTTCCCGCTCTCTCCTCCTCGCCCTTACGGAAACTTGGCTCACTCCTGAAGACACAGTCTCCGCCACTGCTCTCTCCAGCGGAGGCCTCTCCTTCTCCCACTCCCCCAGACTTGCCGGAAAGGGAGGAGGTGTCGGCTTCCTTCTCTCACTCCGATGTCAGTTCCGCACTATCCCTCCTCCCCCTTCCCTCTCCTTCCCCTCCTTTGAAGCCCATATCATTTGCCTCTACCACCCCCTCCAGATACTTGTAGCTGTCATCTACCGCCCTCCTGGTCTCACCACCGACTTCTTCAACCACCTTGACCCCTTTCTCACCTTCCTTCTCTCCTCTCTCTGCCCACTCTGATCCTCAGAGACTTCAACATCCACATGGATGTACCCGGTGACTCCTCTGCCACTTGCCTATTGCTCCTAGACTCTGCGACCTCCTGCTCCACCACACCTCGCCCACTCACCAACTCGGTCACACCCTCGATCTCATCATCTCCTACCACTGCACTATCTCCTCCCTCACCAACTCTGAAATCCCTCTCTCAGACCATAACCTTCTCACCTGTCTCTTCTCTCACACTCTCTCCCCCTGCAAATCTGTACTACTCCCCAACAGAGACCTCTGCTCTCTTGATCCCATCCCTCTTTCCAAAAGCATCTCTCCCCACCTTGCCCCCCATCCTCTCTTCCACTCTCGATGATCAGGTTACCGCTCTCAACTCCACCCTCTCTACTCATCTCAATTCTCTCGCCCCCCTCTCCCTCCGCCAGTCTCCCTCCACTAACCCACAGCCCTGGGTCACTGCCTCTGTCTACCTCCTACCCTCCCATGCTCGAGCTGCTGAACGCTGCTGGCGAAGGTTCAAGCACCAAGCCAACCTTATCCATTGCAAATTTATCCTTTCCGGTCTTAACTCTGCCCTCTCCTCCACCAGGCAAAACTTCCCTTCTTCCCTCATCGACAACCATGCCCATCACCCCCACCAATTGTTCTGGACCTTTAATTCTCTCCTCAGGCCTCCTGTTCCTCCCCCTCCCCCATCCTTCACCCACAACTATCTGGCCACCTACTTCATCACAAAAATTAACACAATCAGTTCTGAGCTCCCCAAATTCACCTCCCCTCCTTCTGCCCCCCCCCCCCACTTTCCCATTCTTCCCTGCAGTATCCTCAGAGGAGATCTCCTCCCTCCTCCCTAGTGCCACCCCCTCCACCTGTGCCTCGGACCCCATTCCCGCTCACCTTACAAAAACCATTGCCCCTTCCCTCCTCCCCTCCTTAACTTCTATTTTTAACCACTCACTCTCCAATGGCTTCTTCCCCTCTGCCTTCAAACATGTCCATGTCTCCCCCATCCTAAAAAAACCCTCTCTTGACCCCACTTCCCCTTCCAGTTATCGCCCTATCTCCCTAATACCCTTCCTTTCCAAGCTCTTAGAACGAGTCATCTACACTCGCTGCCTAGAATTCCTTAACTCCCATTCTCTCCTGGGCCCTCTCCAATCTGGCTTCTGTCCCCTCCACTCTACCGAGACTGCTCTCTCAAAGGTCACCCATGACCTCCTTTTTGCCAAATCCAATGGCTCCTACTCTATCCTAATCCTCCTTGACCTCTCAGTTGCCTTTGACACTGTTGACCATCCTCTTCTCCTCCACACCTTATCTCACCTTGGCTTCACGGACTCCGTCCTCTTTTGGTTCTCCTCTTATCCATTCAATAGTATTTATTAAGCGCTTACTATGTGCAGAGCACTGTCCTAAGCGCTTGGAATGTACAAATCGGTAACAGATAGAGACAGTCCCTGCTCTTTGACAAGCTTACAGTCTAATCAGGGGTGGGGGGTGGGCGGGGGAAGACAAACAGACAAGAACAATGGCAATAAATAGAATTGAGGGGAAGAGCATCTCATTAAATAAATAGAATCAGGGTGATGTAATAATGTTGGTATTTGTTAAGCGCTTACTACGTGCCGAGCACTGTTCTAAGCGCTGGGGTAGACATAGGGGAATTAGGTTGTCCCACGTGGGGCTCACAGTCTTAATCCCCATTTTACAGATGAGGGAACTGAGGCACAGAGAAGTGAAGTGACTTGCCCACAGTCACACAGCCGACAAGTGGCAGAGCTGGGATTCGAACTCATGAGCCCTGACTCCAAAGCCCATGCTCTTTCCACTGAGCCACGTACATCTCATTAACAAAATAATAGGGTAATCTTATCTCTCTGGCCATTCATTCTCGGTCTCCTTCGCAGGCTCCTCCTCCCCCTCCCATCCTCTGACTGTTGGGGTTCCTCAAGGGTCAGTTCTTGGCCTTCTTCTGTTCTCCATCTCCACTCACTCCCTTGGTGAACTCATTCACTCTCACGGCTTCAACTATCGTCTCTATGCAGATGACACACAAATCTACCTCTCTGCCCCTGGCCTCTCCCCCTCCCTTCAGGCTCGTATCTCCTCCTGCCTCCAGGATGTCTCCACCTGGATGTCTACCTGCCACCTAAAACTCAACATGAGCAAAACTGAGCTCCTCATCTTCCCTCCCAAGCCCTGTCCTCTTCCTGACTTCCCTATCACTGTAGATGGTACGACCATCCTTCCCGTCTCTGAAGCCCGCAACCTCGCTGTCATCTTTGACTAGGCTCTCTCATTCACCTCACACATCCAATCTGTCACTGAGACCTGCCGGTCTCACCTTTATAATATCGCCAAGATCCGCTCTTTCCTCTCCACCCAAACAGCTATCTTACTGGTACGGGCTCTCATAATATCCCGGCTGCATTATTGTGTCAGCCTTCTCTCTGATCTCCCTTCCTCCTGTCTCTCCCCGCTCCATTCTATTCTTCATTCCGCTGCCTGGCTCATCTTCCTGCAGAAACGCTCTGGGCATGTCACTCCCCTTCTTAAAAACCTCCAGTGGTTGCCTATCAACCTCTGCATGAAACAAAAACTTTTCACTCTAAGCTACAAGGCTCTCCATCACCTTGCCCCCTCCTACCTCTCCTCCCTCTCTCTTTCTACTGCCCACGCCATAGGCTCCGCTCCTCTGCTGCCCCCCTCCTCACTGTCCCCCGTTCTTGCCTATCCCACCGTCGACTCCTGGGCCACGTCCTCCCGCTGCCCTGGAATGCCCTCCCTCCTCACCTCCGCCAAACTTTCCCTCTCCCCCTCTTCAAAGCCCTACTTAGAGCTCACCTCCTCCAAGAGGTCTTCCCAGACTGAGCTTCCCCTTTTCCCTCTGCTGCCCCTCTACCCCCCCCACCTCCCCTCAGCTAAGCCCCCTTTCCCCCACTTTCCCTCTGCTCCTCCCCCTCTCCCTTCCCCTCCCCTCAGCACTGTGCTCATCCGCTCAACTGTATATATTTTTATTACCCTATTTATTTTGTTAATGAGATGTACATCCCCTTGATTCTATTTATTGCTATTGTTTTAATGAGATGTACATCCCCTTGATTCTATTTATTCTTACTGTTTTTGTCTGTCTGTCTCCCCCGATTAAACTGTAAGCCCGTCAGTGGGCAGGGACTGTCTCTATCTGTTGCCGATTTGTACATTCCAAGCGCTTAGTACAGTGTTCTGCACACAGTAAGTGCTCAATAAATACTACTGAATGAATGAATGAATGAATGAGTGGAGACTGTGTGGTATGATGGTCTGAGTCAAGTTCTGGCCTTTGATCTGCCCTGAACTTCTCTGTGATCTCAGATAATTCATAAACCCTCTTGGCCCCAGTTTCCCCATCTGCAAAATGGGAATAAAGTAGAAGGCAAGACCCCTGTTGGTTAGGGACTGTGATAGAAATCCTGAGTCTCCACAAGCATTCAATAAACTAGGTATAAATTATTATTTTGCTAATTAGTAATGGAATAATATCAGTAGTCATCATGATCTTCGTTGAGCACTTTCTGAGTGGAATGCACCATATTAAAGGCTAAGGAATATACCACAGAAGCACAGAATACATTCTCTGCCCACAAAGGTCTTATCATTTAGCAGATAAAATGAATTTCCCTCATATTCAAAGAGTCAATATTTTCCTGGGAGATTACAATATTATCCATTTCTCTTTTCTAGAAAGAGCAATAGCTCTTATACACCAACCTACTAAGACCCTTTGTCAAGAGTACTCTCTCTTCTTTTGCAAATATTGACAACAAAAGAACAAATTAAATGTAAAATTGCTTTCATTCTAGTGCTGAGACAGCCTACACAGCACCTGTCTTCATTTTCTCAAATACAAAAATGGAGAAACCGCCAAAGTGTTGTGAGAAATAAAATCTGCACACGTGGTAATAATAATAAAAAAAAAACAAGAGAGCTGATTGCATGTTGCATAGATAAAAAACAGACCTCAAGTGTATTTTCTTACTCAGATAGCTGCTTAAGTGACTGGTACTTAATGTGAAATGCAAACTGCATAAGCACTTTCCCAGGCTTTCAACACAATACCCTAAAACCCCAACAATTTCAGTGCCATTTAAAAATCACCACCAAAATATTATGCCATGGTAGATTGCTCACTCAAGAGGTCTAAGATTTCCCTCCGGGCCCTGAAAGCAATGTAAACTTTAAAAAGTATGCAACAGATTACTTTTGCAGTTGATTCCACCCTGCGGTGAAGTTTCATCAGACAATCCAACAATCAGAAATACCTAACACGAAGGTATTGATCACTCCCTTCAGCTGAAATGTTCTTAGCAGTGAAAGCAGAAGAGCATTAAGAAACAAGAAATTCAAATTATCAACCCGTTTTACTCTGGTGAGAGCAAACAGGCTGATTGCTGTGGTCTGAGATGGACATGGCCTATAACGCTAAAAAAGTATCCTGCCCCACTACGGTACTCGAGGGGAGTCCCAAATGGGACGTGGACTTTGTCCAACCAATTAGCTTTTATGTTACCCCAGAGCTTTGCTCATAATAAGCACTTAACAAATACCGTTTAAAGAAAAAAAGAAAGAAAAGAACTAATTTTAGCAGCAATCAGGTAGATGGCCAGTTCAAAAAAATGGTGATTTCAGATCAGTTAGTAGTAGTAATAGCTTTTATTGAGCACTGGCTGTGCACAGAACACTGTACTAAGTGCTGAGTGAGAATACACAGGTGGGCATTAGAAACAGACCCTGTTTCTCCAGGAGCCCCACAATCTAAGAGCAATGTGTTTTTATCTCACATCACGCTCGAGGATGATCAAATCATCCTGGGAGTTTTCCTTTTGGCCAAGATATATGCTGAGCCTGCTTGGGGAAAAAGAACTCTCCACAGAAAAAATAATTGCAGATTTCACAGGTTTCTTAATGGCGCACATGTCTTCTGTCCTATTTTTAAGTGAAAGAAGGGGAGATTTGCTATTATGCTTTTCGGCAAATGTTAGTCAAAAAAGGGAGGTGGTGCTATTACCTGAGATTGGCAAGTTAGAAAGAAAAATAGGTTTAAGGAGGAAAGATGAACAATTCAGATTTAGATCTTCTAAGTTTGAGGGGAGGGCAGGCAAAGTAGCTCAAAAAAATATACCTGTCTTGGGCAGTCTCAGTCACTAAAGGAGGTTTTTGCAACCCCAAATAGCAAGGCTTAGTGGGTAGAACGTGGGCCTGGGAGTCAGGGGACCTCTATAGTAAATACATAAGTATTTTTATGGAAATAACCTCCACTTGAGGAACCGTTGTTTGGGCTTCCACTCCGGCAAACTGAATATGGACAACCAAACCCCTGCCTCTCACTGTGACCATCCCCAACCTAGTCCACCCTGATTTCCTCCTGGCATCCTTGTCTCCCTCCCCACACCCCAGATGACTCCAACAAATTACATCACTCTTGACTTCCAGACCCAGAGCGAACATCTTTGGAAATTACATTAACTCTTTCAAGTTTCTAGAGTCTGATTCGATTTGTCCATTTCTCACCTCTTAGATACACACCCAGGACGTCAGACTTCATTCATTCAATAGTATTTATTGAGCGCTTACTATAAGCAGACCACTTTACTAAGTTCTTGGAGTGTACAATTCGACAACAGATAGAGACAATCCCTGCCCAATAATGGGTTCACAGTCTAATCGGTGGAGACAGCAAAGCAAAACAGAACAAAACAAAACAAACAGTCTAGGGCAGACATTATCAAGATAAATAGAATCATAGAGATATACACATCATTAACAAAATAAATAGGGTAATAATATATAAAAATATGCACAGTGCTGAGGGGAGGGGAGGGGGGAGAGCAGAGGAAGGGAGGGGGGAATGGGGAGGGGAGGAGGAGCAGAGGGAAAGGGGGTCTCAGTCTAGGAAGGCCTCCTGGAGGAGGTGAGCTCTCAGTAGGCCTGTGAGGTTTCAGTAGGACTTCTGAAAGGAATTTCTGTGGTAGGATTTGACAGGAGGGAGTACATGATCTTGTTATTACCCTCACGGTGGATAATGTTTATTGAGCACTTACTATGGACAGAGCACTGGTGGGCATATATTAAGAGCAAAAGGCATATTAACTGGCCTCCAGGAGCCTATATAATAATAATAATAACGATGATGGTACTTGTTAAGCACTTACTATGTGCCAAGCACTGTTCTGATCGCTATGTAGGTTATCAGGTTGTCCCACATGGAGCTCACAGTCTTCATCCCCATTTTACAGATGAGGTAACTGAGGCACAGAGAAGTTAAGTGACTTGCCCAAAGTCACACAGCTGACAACTGGTGGAGGCAGGATTAGAACCTATGACCACTGTCTCCCAAGCCCATGCTCTTTCCGCTAAGCCACACTGCTTCTCTATATGGATTTTAGTGTTTGGTGATATCCAAAAAGTAGCATGTCAAAAGGTAGCTGGAAAAGGCCAGAGTAGAGTCAACTTTTGATCTCCCACAAAATGCATCTCCCCATGTGGACCCTCAGGCAATTAATCAATCAATCAATCCGTGGTATTTATTGAACTTAGAACTCACTTATCTATGTATATTCAATGATTTATTTTGACCCCTCAAGTTGTCAATATTTTTACATTTGTCTTCCACACGTCACTTATTCCATTCTTCTGGGCAGGAAGGAGAAACAAGTATATCCAGGTGCACTACTCATAGGTGCTTCAGGTCCGCAAACAGTTTCCAATTGGGATTTTCAGGACCCAGCTCAGAAATGGGGGATGATGAGCCAGTGGGAATTACCCAGAAGTCCTCTGGGGCATGCTCCAGTTTCTAATACCCCTCTATGTGACCTTCCTTAAGTGCAAATGGGGACCTGCTTCTTGCCTGACAAAGGGAAGAGTCCAGGAGTTGGGCAAGATAGCTTATTCTCCCTTCATCTGGGGGAATAAGTGTACCGCAGGGGAAAGGAGAGATTGGCGCTCAGCATGTGCCCCAAGCTTCCCGTCATAACAAGTCCACCACAATCAGGAGCTAAAGCATGGAGGGAAACTGACAGAAAATGGATCAGAGCAAATCCCATCTTCATTACTCTTGAGCTCCCAAGAATCAATCGATCAATAATAATTACCATTATTATTATGGCATTTATTAAGTGCTTACTATGTGCCAAGCACTGTTCTAAGCACTGGGGTACATACAAGGTAATCAGGGGCTCACTGTCTTAATCCCCATTTTACAGATGAGGGAGCTGAGGCAAAGAGAAGTTAAGTAGTTTGTCCAAGGAAACACAGCAGACAAGTGGTAGAGCCAGGATTAGAATTCACGCCCCCTGACTCCCAAGCCTGTGTTCTTTCCATTAAGCCACGCTACTTGTCGATCAATCTTATTTACTGAACGCTTACTGTGAGAAGATCACTGTACATTTGGAGAATACAGCAGAGTTAGTAGGCAAATTCCCTGTCCACAATGAGCTTACATTCTAGAAGGGGAGACAGATATTAATATAAACAAATTATGGGTATGTACATAAGTGTTGTGGGGCTGAGGGTATGGTAAAAGCCAAGTGCCCAAAAGGTAAAAAGCCAAATGCAAGGGCAACACAGAAGGGAAAGGGAGTAGGGAAATAAGGGATTAATAGGAAATGTCTCTTGGAGGAGATTGGAAATTCTGGAAGTTTCCAAAGGTGGGGAGAGTGATGGTCTGGCATATATGGAGGAGCGAGGAGTTCCAGGTTAGAGAGAGGACATGGGAAAGAGGTCAGCAGCAAGATAGATGAGTGTGTAAACTGAGCTGTGGTAGGAAATTAGTCAGGTAAAGTAGGAGGGGGCAAGTTCGTTGAGTGCTTTAAAGCCCATGGTAAGGAATTTTTGTTTGCTGCGTAGGTGGATGGCAACCACTGGAGGTTCTTCAGGAGTAGGGAAACAGACTGAACTTCTTCTAGAGAAATGATCCAGCCTGCAGAGTGAAGTTTAGACTGGAGTGGGGAGAGACAGAAGACAGAGAGGTCAGCCAAGAGGCTGATGTAGTAGTCAAGGAGATATGAGGAAAATAATAATAATAATAAGCACTTACTATGTACCGAGCACTGTTCTAAGAGCTGGGGTAGATACAAGGTAATCAGGTTGTCCCACGTGGGGGGTCACAATCTTAATCCCCATTTTACAGATGAAGTAACTGAGGCACAGAGAAGTCAAGTGACTTGCCCAAAGTCACATAGCTGATCAGTGGTGAAGGGGGGATTTGAACCCATGACCTCTGACTCCCAAGCCCGTCCTCTTTCCACTATGCCGAGTGCTTGGATCAGCATTGTGGCAGTTCAGATGGAGCGAAAAGAGTAGATGTGAAGAAGGTATGAAAGGACTCTAGCACCACAGTTGATTAACAGTTGACTATAAGAAATGGGGTATGCCATGTGACAGGAAATTTGATCATTCAGAAATCTGATCATTCACTGAGACACAGACCAGGAATTTAAGAATAAAGTTAAATATTAAAGCCAGTAATGAATTTACATTTTAGCAAGAATCATGGATAAAGAGTTCCAACCTGATCAATTTGGTTTCTAAATATTAAAAACAAAAATGAAACCAAAACCAGAAACTTTCTGAGCAAAGATGCTCTGTAAATATTTGCTAAACAAATTCATTAATACTTATTATATGCTCAAATATGGAATGGCAGGGGTTTCTGTTTTGCAAACTGAAATGGAGAAATATTGATAGTAAGCAGAAGCCCTACTGCCCTGCAAAAGCTAAGTTGGGCCCTAGTCAGGCAGTTAGCCAATCATATTTATTGAGTGCTTACTGTGTACAGAGCACTGTACTAAGCGCTTGGGAGAGAACAATATAGCAATAGAACAGACACATTCCCTACCCACAGCGAGCTTAAAATCTAAGGGGGAGGCAGATATCAATTTAAATAAAGAAAATTACCGATATGTACATAAGTGCTGTGGGACTGGGAGGGGGGATGAATAAAGGGAGTGGGAGAAGAGGAAAAGAGGGCCCAACATGGGAAGACTCACTGGAGGAGATGTGCCTTCTACAAGACTTCGATGGTGGAGAAAGTAATCGTCCACCAGACATGAAGAGGGAAGGCATTCCAGACCAGAGGCGGGATGTAGGCTAGTGGTTGGTGGTGGAATAGACGAGATCAAGGTATAGTGAAAAGATGAGCATTAGAGAAGTAAAGTGTGTAGGCAGGGGTATAATAAGAGTAGCGAGATGACGCAGGAGCAGGCAAGGTGATTGAGTGTTTTAAAGCCAATGGTGAGGAGTTTCTGTTTCCGTAGATGTGGCTGGGCAACCACTGGAAGTGTTGAGGCATGGAAAAACATGGCATAATCGTGACAGGAGAGAAAAGTATGGACTGGAGTGGGGAGAGACAGGAGGCAGGGAGGTCAGTAAGGAGGCGAATACTGTAATTTAGGCAGGAGAGGATAGGTGCTTGAACTAATATAGGAGTAGTTTGGAAGGAAGAGGGAAAGGTGAATTTTAGTGATGTGGTGAAGGTTGAATAGACAGATCTAGTCATGGATTGAATATGTGCTTTGAATGAAAGAGGAGTCAAGGAAAACACCAAGGTTATAGGCTTGTGATACAGGAAGAATAACAGTTCATCTACAGTGATGGGAAAGTCAGGGGAAGGACAGGGTTTGGATGGGAACATAAGGAGTGGTAGGTTCAGATAATCAAACCAGACACAGTCCCCATCCCAAAAGGGGCTTACCATAGCAAATAGCAGATTGTTTGGCACATAAGTGCTTAACAATTGGCTCAATTATTATTGTTTAGACTAGGAGAGTAGCAGTTCCTCCATCCACTCAATGCCAGAGCAGCATCAATTTCCACCAGTCCAAAATGGCGGATGCTCCACTGTCCTGTGAGAACTTTCAGATGTGGTCAACAGTGGGGAGGTTGCAGCAATTTGGATTTAAGAACTGGGCCTGGAGGCAGGGATAAGAGATGAGGGCTCCTTTCTCCCAAGAGATGGGTTTAAGCTGCTCTACTTTACATGGTTACCTTGGATTTTGTAATCGAGCATGGTTTTATTTTCCTCTATTATTGTCTGACCCATACGTTCACCTCCAGTTAGATTATGAATCCTTTCGGGGACAGGAACCAGTCTGATGGGTCTATCTCATAGTTACCCTATCCCTTAGCATAATGCTTCACATACAGTAACTACTTAATAAATGCTACTAACAAGAATTAATCACAATTGTATTTTTGTTAAGCGTGTACTGTGTGCTAGGCCCTGGACTAAGTTCTGGGGTACATACAAAACAGTCAGGTTGGACATAATCCCCACCTCCCATGGGGCTCACAATATCATTTATGGAAACAAAGGGAAGTCACCTGAAAAAAATCATAATAAATTTCCATCAAATGTTTCTTATAACACAACTCAAAGGAATTTGATTAATGTGGACAAAATGCTTTAGAAATATGTTTCTATGTGGATATTTTATACTCAGAGCAACAACAGTACCCCAAATCAATACTAATCTGACATTCCTAACAGACATAATTCTGGGGTGTTTTACTTTAAATTCTCAAGATATTTCAGGTCAGTTTCTCAAGAACCCTAATCCCACCCATGAAAGCAAACATTTACCACTGTGGCACACTTCACTGTCAAGCAGCTGTGTCAATGCATGCATATGTTTGTAGACAACCACCTGTTTCTCATTTTTATCATTTGATACTATCCAAATAACTGTGGAGAAGGGTTTCTCTGCATTTAGGAAGAAGGAGGAGGGAATTTGACCATTGGTATTTAATGTAAATTCCAATTACTACAGTCTTGATCCTTCTGGCAAAATTATTTTGAGTTTTGCAACAGAGATGTTAAACATTTCTGTGGAGCTGAAAAATCAAGAACTTTAATGGTCCGTGCCATCGTTGTGTTTCTATTGCTCCGATTACAGTAGATTAGTTTCTTTCGGGAAGTCTCACAAGATAGTATAGTGACTTCACAATGATATGACCATGCTCGTTTCAGAGTTTAAATGTATGGGTCCTTCAAATTGTGCAGAACTTTTTAAACTTTGAAATAAAATGAAAAAATCTGAAAAAATTGTAAAAAAACAAAAAAAAACCCGTATTTTCACTCAATCCCACCCATTCTCCAGATAAACCTTTTATTTATTTATTTGTATTTCTTGCCTCATTTTGCTACCATCCCCCTCCCTAGTGTCTGCCCTCCTCTCATTATTTTAGTCATCACCTCCAAGAATCTCCTAAAAATGGAACTCTCCTAACTCCCAACTTTAACCTGGTCTTCCCTCTTGTCCCTTCAGCTTAGTTCCTTCACACACCCCACACACACACATCATGCCAGCACTGCACCTCACAACCCAAGCCCACTCCTCCATCTGGAAAGGCGATCCCTGACAGCCCACCACCAAGGAATCTGGGTGTTGCAGAAGTAGGCCATCATGGAGGTAACAATCATTCCCCACCCCCAAACGCCTCGGTCCCATCCTCATTGCCCCACAGCTTTGAGGATCCAGGTGGAGGAGTTTCAAGTGGCCTGTACTTAAAGGTGAAAGTAAAAATAATCAAATCATACCAAAATGAGGGGCTGGACCAAAGGATTGGAGGTGTCTGGTGAGGGAGGGAGGTCCAGACAAGACATTTACTGCCATTGAAGGTGAAGCCAGCAGAAGGAGTAGGGATGGCTGGAATTCAGGGAGACCAGACATCGTCAGAGAAATTGGACAGACCAAGCAAGGTGTTGAGAGAATTCTGAGAACCACAGGATAACAACCTGGGGCAGAAAAATGTTAAAGATGTCCTCAAGACTAAGTTGAGAAATATCTTTACATCTGTCACTCCTGTGTGAATGTACACTGCTCATGGGGAGGGATGTGTCGCAGGTATGGACGGAAGATGCATCATCCTGACTTGTTCCCTTTATTTACCACACTCCTCCGAGCCAGTCCCACAACACTTCTGTGCATATCCAGAATCTATTTATTTAATGTCTGTCTCCGACTCTGCACTGTAAGCTCACTGTAGGCAGGGAATGTGTCTGTTATTTTGTTATAACAATAATAATAATAATAATTGCAGTATTTACGTGCTTACTATGTGCCAAGCAACTGTACTAAACTCTGGGATAGACACAAGCAAATCGGGTTGGACACAGCCCCTGTCCACATGAAGATCACGGCCTTAAACCCCATTTTACAGATGTGGTAACAGGCACAGAGAAGTGAGGTGACTTGTCCAAGGTCATACAGCAGGCAGGTGGCAGAATGGGATTAGAACCCAGATCCTTCTGACTCCCAGGCCTATGCTCTATCCACTAGGCTATGCTGTTGTAGTCACCTAAACACTTAGTACAGAGTTCTGCACACAATAAGCACTCAATAAATACAATTGATTGATTCTGGGCCCCTCGAAAAACAAGATCTGTAACTAATTCCCACCTGAATACTTTTATCCTATGCTTATTACAGAACTTTGAGTACAGTGATTAATAAATACTATTACTACTACTATTCATTCAATAGTATTTATTGAGTGCTTACTATATGCAGAGCACTGGACTAAGTGTTTGAACACTGTACTAAGATACTACATTCAAAGTGCTTAATACCACAACTGATTATTATTATTATTATTACTATTATTTATAAGTAAATTGGAAAAATTCACAGGGAAAATAATGTGGGTCAAAATAACATAGCTCTTAGCACTCTGGTGTTAGAGGAGTTGTAGGAAATTAGCAAGGTTAGGTAGGAAGGGGAAAACTAATTGAGTGAAATAAAGCTGGTGGTAAGGAGTTTCTGTTTGACTGGATAGTCACTGAAGATTTTTGAGGAATAGGGAGATGTGGGTTGAACCTTTTTTCAAAAAATGATCAGGGCAGCAGAGTGAAATATGGACAGAAGCAAATCAGGGTGACGCAGAAGGGAATGGGAGAAGGGGGGCGGGGGGCTAGTCTTAAAAGGGCTCTTGCAGGAGACGTGCCTTCAATAAGGCCTTGAAGTGGGGGAGAGTAAGTGTCTGTAAGATTTGAGGAGGGAGGGCATTCCAGGCCATAGGCAGGACATTGGCAAGAGGTCAGAGGCAAGTTAGGCAAGATGGAGGTACTGTGAGAAGGTTAGCAATAGACGAGTGAAGAGTGCAGGCTGGGTTGTAGAAGGAGAGAAGTCAGATGAGGAAAGAGGGGGCAAGGTAGTGACATGCTTTAAAGACAACAGTGAGGAAATTTTGTTAGATGCTGAGGTGGATGAGCTACCACTGCAGTTTTTTGAGGAACGGGGTGGTATGACCTGAACATTTCTGTAGAAAAATGATCTGGGCAGCAGAGTAAAGTATGGATGGGAGTGGGGAGAGACAGGATGCCAGAAGGTCAGCAAGGAGGCTGAAACAGTAATCAAGGTGGGATAAGATAATAATAATGTTGGTATTTGTTAAGCACTTACTATGTGCAGAGCACTGTTCTTAGCGCTGGGGTAGATACAGGGTAATCAGGTTGTCCCACGTGAGGCTCACAGTCTTAATCCCCATTTTACAAATGAGGGAACTGAGGCACAGAGAAGTTAAGTGACTTGCCCATAGTCACAAAGCTGACAAGTGGCAGAGCTGGGATTCAAACTTGTGACCTCTGACTCCCAAGCCCATGCTCGTTCCACTGAGCCACGCTGCTTCTCTAAGTGCTGGGACTAATGTAGTAGCAGTTTGGATGGAGAGGAAAGGGTGGATTTTAGCAGTATTGTGAAGGTTGAACTGACAGGATGTAGAGATGGATTGAATATGTATTTTGAATGACAGAGAGAAGTCAAGGATAACGCCAAGATTATGGGCTTGTGAGACAGGAAGAATGGCGGTGCCATCTACAGTAATGGGAAAGTCATGGGGAGGACAGGGTTTGTGTGGAAAGATAAGGAGCTCTGTTTGGGACAAGTTAGGTTTGAGGTGATAGGAAGATATACAAGTAGAGATATCTTGAAGGAAGGAGGAAATGCAAGACTGGAGAAAGGGAGAGAGATCAGGGCTGGAGATGTAGATTTGGGTATCATCCACATAGAGGTGGCAGTTGAAGCTGTGGCAGGAAATAAGTTCTCCTAGTGAGTGGTTGTAGATGGAGAATAGAAGAGGACCCAGAACTGAACCTTGAGGGACCCCCACAGTTAGGGGGTGGGAGGCTGAGGAGGAGCCCATAAAGGAGACCAGAATGAATGGACAGAGAGATAAGAGGAGAAGCAGGAGAGTATAGAGTCAGTGAAGCCAAGGTTCAATAATGTTTCCAGGAGAAAACGGTGGTCAAGAGTGTTGAAGACAGCTGAGAGGTTGAGGATTAGGATGAAGTAGAGGCCGATGTATTTGGCTAGATTGAGATCATTGGTGACCTTTGAGAGGACAGTTTCCATGGAACTGGATTGGAGGGGGTCAGGGAGATAATTGGAGGAGGTGAATTTGAGACAGCAATCGAGGAGTTTGGAGAGGAATGGTAGGATGGAGATGAGGCGATGACTGGAGGGAGTCATGGGGTCAAGGGGTTTTTTAGGGTAGGGGAGACATGGACATGTTTGAAAACAGCGGAGAAGAAGCCACTGGAGAGGGAGCAGTTGAAGATGGCTCTTAGGGAGGGAAGAAGAGAGGGAGAGAGAGTTTTGATAAGGTGCAAAGGAACAGCGTTGATGCGCAGGTGGAGGGGGAGGCTTTTGAGAGGAGGCAGGAGATCTCCTATAGAGAAGCTTCTGGGAAGGATGGGAGAGTTGACTAGGGGGCCAGACGGGGGAGGGAGGACTGAGGTGAGACAAGGGAGATTTCAGGGAGCTCAAACCTGATAGTGTTAATTTTCTTAATAAAGTAGGTGACCAGGTCATTGGGGACAAGGGATGGGGGAAGCAGTGGGACAGGGGGCCTGAGGAGGGAGTTATATGTCTGGAACAACTGGCGAGGGTGATGGGCATGGGTGTCAATAATGGTGGAGAAATAGTTTTGCCAGGCAGAGAAGAGGGCAGAGGTAAAGCATGCAAGGATAAAGTTGAAGTGGCAAAGTCGGCCTGGTATTTAGATTTCAGGAGCACTCTGTGGCTCAAGCACAAGAGCAGAAGAGGTGGACTGTGCAGGTGATCCAGGGCTGTAGGCTAGTGGCATGAGAGTGACAAGGGGATAGGGGAGTGAGTGAGTTGAGTTCAGTAGATGAGAAGTGCTTGGAACAGTAGTCTGAATGGAGAGAAAGGTGAAATTCCAAAGAGGATAGGAGGTGCAGGTAGAACCAAAAAACCGACAGGATTTGATGACAGAATGAATATGTGGGTTGAAGGAGGGAGATGAGTCAAGAATAACGCCAAGATTATGGGCATATGAGTCAGGAAAGATAGTGGTGCTGTCTACAGAGATGGAAAAGTCAGTAAAAAGACAGGGTTTGGGAGTAAAGATGAGGAATTATGTTTTGGACATGTTACGTTTGACGTGTCTGCAGGACACCTAAGTAGAGATGTCCTGAAGTCAGGAGGAGATGAAAGACTGCAGAGGTGAGGACAAGCTGGAGAGGTAGATTTGGGAATCATCTGTGTAGAGATGGTAGTTGAAGTCAGTGGGAGCAAATGAATTCCCCAAAGGATTGGGTGTAGGTGGAGAATAGAAGGAGACTCAGAACTAGGCCTTAATAATTATGGTATTTGTTAAGTGCTTACTTTGTGCCAGGTACTGTTCTAAGCCCTGGGGTAAATACAAGCAAATCAGGCTGGACACAGTCCCTGTCCCTCATGGGGCTCACATTGTCAATCCTCATTTTACAGATGAGGTCTCTGAGGCCCAGAGAAGTGAGGTGATTTGCCCGAGGTCACACAGCAGACAAGTGGGGGAGCTAGGATTAGAACCCATGACCTTCTGACTCCCAGGCGGGTGCTCTACCACCTCACCATGCTTAAGGGACTTCCACAGTAAGGGCAAGAGAGGCAGAGGAAGTGCCTGCAAAAAAGCCTGAAAAGGAGCAACTAGGGAGGTGGGAGGAGAAACAGAAGAGCACAGAGTCACTGAAGTAACATTAGATAATGTTGCTGGGAGAAGGGGATGGTCCAGTTTTGAAGGCAACTGAGAGGACCAAGAAGATTTAGATTGAATAGGGCCATTGGATTTGGCAAGAAGGAGCACACTGGTGACCTTAGGCCAGTTTCTGTGGAATGAAGGAAAAAAGATTCCACATTATGATAAAGCTTCATAATGCATTGTAAACAGCCAATTTAATAGCCAATAGCCAATCCAGTTTGCAGAGGTCTATACTTCAATCATCATTTTTCAAAAAAAATCTTTTGGCAAATGTCTCCCCATTCCACCAAAACCCCCTTATGGTTGTCTGTTTCCCTCCACACCAAGTAGAAAATCCTTACCACTCATTTTTGAACCCTCATTCAGCAATCTCCCTCCTAGTCATCCTTACTTCCCTTAAAACAACCCACTCACTTTGCCTCATTTTTATATCTCCCACAGCCAACCTCTTGCTCACACCTTCACTTCTGCCTGGAACTTCCTTTAACTTCACATACAGCAAGTAACCACTCTCTCCACCTCAACTATTTTATGAAATCACACCCCCTCCAGAAGGATTCCCCGATTGCTTTCCAATCTCTCCACCTTATAGTACTACTGACATTTCAGCATTTCTTAGTCCCTGATCACTCGAGCAATCATCTCCCCTCTGTAGCACTTTCATACATATCTTGTGTACTCTATTACTTCCTGCTATCTGTAACTTATTCTGCTGTATATCTCTCCTGCTAGGCTGTAAACTCCTTGAGAGCAGGGATTGTTCCAACTATTTCTAAGCAGCTAAGTCTAGTGGATAGGGCACAGGCCTAGGAGTCAGAAGAACCTGGGTTCTCATTCCGGCTCCGCCACATGGCTGCTGTGTGACCTTGGACAAGTCACATAACTTCTCTGAGCTCAGGTATCTCCCTGTAAAATGGGGATTAAGAGTGTGACTCCATGTCTAATCTAATTAACTTGTATCTACCCCAGAATTTAGAACAGTGCTTGGCATATAGTAAGTGCTTAACAAGTACCATAATAATTATTATTAGTGCTCTGAACATCATTAGCGTGGCTCAGTGGAAAGAGCCCAGGCTTGGGAGTCAGAGGTCACGGGTTTGAATCCCGGCTCTGCCACTTGTCAGCTGTGTGACTGTGGGCAAGTCACTTCACTTCTCTATGCCTCAGTTCCCTCATCTGTAAAATGGGGATTAACTGTGAGCCTCACATGAGACAACCTGATTACCCTGTACCTACCCTAGTGCTTAGAACAGTGTTCTGCACATAGTAAGTGCTTAACAAATACCAACATTATTATTATTATTAAATATTATTGTTTGATATTAAGCATTATGAGATTCTGGAACAAAACAATCTCACCTTGGCTGGACAACTGAAGCAACAAGTGAAGCAACAATCTCTCAGTGATTAAGATAAATTGTATAATCATAGCAAAATGAACATTAAAAATGTTTTATAGACACAGGTGAGCCAAACCTCAAACAATATCTCCCAAAAGTGGACTGGTGGTAGATAAATAGATGAAAGAGGTCAGACTGAAGGGCAGCAATATGAAGTAGGTAGCCCATCTTAGAGCAGAGGCTTTCAGGAGGTGAAGAAGAAGAAAATAAAACAGTTTGGGCCACTGTGGATACCTAAAAGTGCAGCAAAGGGCAAGCTTTACATGCACACAAGGCAGAAGGGATTGTCAGTCATACAATGGGCTTGTTGGCCAAAATACACACTCAACGGTTTAAAAAAAAAACAAAACCCTCACCATTGGTAACTTCGTCTTTAAACTCAGAGAGTTATAGAGGTAGATCTAATTAGAAGTAGCATGACCAGGTTGGTAGAGTAAGGGGACCTGGGCAAACTGCAGAGTTACCTTGGGCAAGTCATTTCACTTTTCTGTGCTTCAGTTCCTTCCCTATGAACTGGGGATTCAGTATTTGTTCTCCCTCCTGCTTAGTCTGTAAGCCCCATATGGGTGCTGATTATCTTGTATCTATCCCAGTGCTTAGTTCAGTGCTTGGGCACATAGTAAGTGCTCAACAAATATCCCAATTATTATTATTATTACATAGTCTAAATGTATGCACAGTCAACTTTCCTAGGTCCCAGAAGTTATGTCTATGAGGAATCACAGGATAAGGAAAACTCAGGCTCTGAGTCTCAGGCTGTGTCTGAGCTTACCAGTGTGAAAACAACCATATTTCAGACACTGTTACCCAGGCATACATGTGAAGTCAGAAAAATGTTCCCAAATTCTGCTGAAACGTTCTATCCAAAATGCTCAGTGAAAATGCAAGTTCAATCACAACTGATTGTAGATATTATGTTCCTGAAAACATGCATAAGTGTGTAGTGAAATTTTAGAGAGCTGCACTGTTTTTTGTATTTTAGGTCTAAATCAAAAATCCACCTGGCTTTTTCTCTTCATTTCTCAAACTCCCCAGTTAATGATCATTTCTAGCATATGTAAAGTATTTGTCAGATTCCACATTATGATAAAGCTTCATAATGCATTGTAAATAGCCAATAACTATGTATTAGAAAGAAGCAAAATCTCCAACCCTTTTAAATTGTATTCTACACAACAACAGATTGGGGAAATTCAATTCATCAGGGTTTGATGTTGCAGAGTTCTCAACCAGATTTTCTATTCCACTGGTCTGCTACCCCTGCTAGCCAGTGCACAATGTGTGCTGGGGCTTTTATCATATTTGTTAAGCACTTACTATGAGCCAGGCACTGTACTAAATGCTGGGGTAGACACAAATTAATCAGGTTGGACACAGTCCGTGTCCCCAGTGGGGTTCACAGTATTAATCCCCATTTTCCAGATGAGGTAACTGAGGCACAGAGAAGTTAAGTGACTTGCCAAAGGTCACACAGCAGACAAGTGGCAGAGCCGGGATTAGAACCCACGATCATATTTATTGAGCGCTTACTATGTGCACAGTGGCTTGTATCCACCCCAGTGCTTAGTACCATTCCTGGCACATAGTAAGTGCTAACAAATACTGAAATTATTATTATTACTGTGTGCAGAGTACTGTATTAAGCACTGGGGACAGTACAATATAACAGAGTTGGAAGACATGATCCCTGCTGACAATAAGCTTAGGGTCTAGAGGAGGAGACAGACATTAATATGTTATGGATATGTACATAAGGTCTGTGGGGCTGAGGGTGGGTGAATAGAGATCCAAATCAAAGTGCAAAAGCAACACAGAAGGGGGAGGGAGTCAGGAAAATGAAGGCTTAGTTGGGAAGGCCTTTTGGAGGAGATGTAATTTTAATAAGGCTTTGAAAATGGTGATTTGTCATATATAGTTGGGGAAGGAGTTCTAGGTCAATGGCAGAATATGGGGGAGGGGTCAGTGGCAAGATAGATGAGATCTGAGTAATAGTAAGTAGATTGGAATTAAAGGAGCTAATTGAACATGCAGGGTTGTATTAGGAACTCAGTGAGGTAAGATAGGAGGGGGAAAGGAGATAAAGTGCTTTAAAGCCAATGGTAAGGAGTTTCTGTTTGATGTGGAGGTGGATGAGTAGCAAGAGGAGGTTCTTGAGGAATGGGGAGACATAGATTGAATGTTTTTTTTTTAGAAAAACCATCCAGACATCAGAGTGAAGCATGGACTGGAGTGGAGTGGGGAGAGATGGGAGGTATGGAGGTCAGCAAGGAGGCTGATGTAGTAGTCAAGGTGGGGTAAGATGAGAAGCAGCATGGCTCAGTGGAGAGAGCACGGGCTAGGGAGTCAGAGGTCATGGGTTCAAATCCTGACTCTGCCGCTTGTCAGCTCTGTGACTTTGGGCAAATCACTTAACTACTCTGTGCCTCAGTTACCTCATCTGGAAAATGGGGATAAAGACTGTGAGCCCCACGTGGGACAACCTGATCACTCTGTATCCCTCCAGCACTTAGAACAGTGCTTTGCACATAGTAAGCGCTTAACAAATGCCATCATTATTATATTATGAGTGCTTGGTTCAACATGGCAGTAATAATAATAATAATGTTGGTATTTGTAAAGGGCTTACTATATGCAGAGTACTGTTCTAAGCGGTGGGGTAGATACAGGGTCATCAGGTTGTCCCACGTGAGGCTCACAGTCTTAATCCCCATTTTACAGATGAGGGAACTGAGGCATAGAGAAGTTAAGTGACTTGCCCACGGTCACACAGCTGACAAGTGGCAGAGCTGGGATTCAAACCCATGACCTCTGACTCCCAAGCCCGGGCTCTTTCCACTGAGCCATGCTGCAGTCGTTTGGACAAGGAGGAATTGTTGTTAAGATAGAATCTTCAGGATTCATCAAAGCACTTGCTGTGCTCTATATTCTGAACTAAATTTCTAAGTATCCTCCATCCTGTTCCCATATGTTATGTCAACACTTCTGAAATTGTACATCAAGTTACAAGAGGTGTAGTAAACACTTCACCCTCTCAGGGTCACACCTGGAGAGTTTCCAGTACTCTACCATTCTCAGCTACAGGAAGGAGAGTCAAGCAGAGGCCTACCCATTCCATTCCTAGCTTGGGCAGTGGCTAGTGTGTGGAAGGCACCCTGCTACAAGTCAAAACTCACCAGTGCTGGGCAGCAGCGGCACAAGAGAGAGTCGGAGGTGGAGACTCAAGTTTACTGTGTGGAAAGAGGCAATAGTAAACCAGGTCTGTATTTTTACCAAGAAAATTCTATAGATACACTGCCAGAATGATTGTAGATGGAGAGTGAGACATTCTGGGAGCGATGTGTCCATGGTGTCACTATGAGTCGGAAACGACTTGACAGCATAAGACTGGACAAGCAAACACTTCATAATGCCTTTCCCAGTCTGTTCTGGAAGAGACTTTAGAAAGATGATGGCTTCAGTGGGAGCAGTGGTGAAGACAGAGATGTGGAAACCGGATGAAGAAAGGAGCTTCCTAGGCTTTTAGGAAAATGTCAGCCCTAGCAGGTAAAGGTGATGTGTTCTTGGCCTGAACAAGAAGGCAACTGTGTTGTTTGTGCAGCTAGATTACTGGCGAGGACTCCAGACAGGCTCCCAGCCAGTGAAAAAGGATTGTTCCTGTGTTCTCACAGGCCATGAAGGCTGAATCGTTTCCCACTACATGCTTTGTATTCCCCAGGCAGGGTCACCTTTGGGAAAACTCTCTCCGTGAATTTCAAGACAGGTTACACCACTGATTCCTCTGCAGTGTAGCTTTCCTTACCCATGGATACCCCCATTCACGGTGACACCGGGAAGCGAACGCATAAGGTTGCATTGTGTCCAGTGACACCGCTTCTCATTTCAGGAGGATTTCAGTTGAAGACCTTTGAAGTGGGAGCTGAATCATGCATCTGTAAATTCCTCCTTTTCCACAGTTATTAAAGTGCACGCCAGTGCCAAGCTGCCCCATTGTTCATTCACCGCTTTGGCATGCCAGTGTGGGAGTGGATGCCAACCGCACGACAGCCTGGAAGACACAGACAAATAGTAGGTGAGGTTGCCCGGGCGTCATGAAGGCTAGAAAGCGCATGCAAAAGACACATGCTTGAGACAAAATGGAACCAGGGCCCTGGAGGAGTTTGAAAAAGGGACTTGTCGTGTGTGCTTGAGAAATCTAACAGAGCTATGTGGGGAAACCTTTCAGGGAGCTGAAGGGATTCTTCTTCGGTTCCTCCAGGGATGGTCTAGCATCAAGCAGGATTCTGTTTATGGTTTTCAAGTTTCTGTTGAGCTGAGGGATTGAGTCACTCGCCCCTCGAATCTGAAATAATTTTCTCATTATTCAGCCACTGTTTTGGCCTGACCACATCGGAACACACAGTAAGGCCGTCAGAATTCACAGTGGGAAGAAACAGCCTCAGATTCCAGGACCTTACCCCTATACCAAAGAACAAGAACTTCAACCACAACAGTGACTGCATCCCCATGGGCCAAATGTATTATTTGAAGAGAACTTTCTTGTGGAAAATTCCTTTTCGGGCCCAAGTCTGCTTGAGGCTAACACACCTTAGAGCCGATCAAATGAGGTTTTTGCCTGCTGCCAGGACTAACATTTTTGTAACTAAGTACCATTAATCTTGCTCCTAAGCCTTTCCCCTGGGACACTGAAGTCAGACAGTTTCCCTGACTGACAGGGAATATTTTGGACTTTTTGACCAACCCCCTCTCCGGGTAACATTCCTCCATCCTTATTTCACCTGAACCTCTGGGTATTCCTTAATGTGAGGGGACCATCACAGACTGACCAGAATCAACCAATCATATCTATTGAGCACTTCCTGTGTGCAGAGCACTGTATTAGGCACTGGGGAGACTATAATATGACAGAATTAGTAGACCTGTTCCCTGACCACATTGAACTTACAGTGTAGAAGATGATTTAGATATTAACATAAACGATGGATATATTCATAAGTGGTGTAGGACTTAGGAAGGGTGAATAAAGGGTGCAGATTATAATATGTTATTTGTTATTTGTGCAAGACAGTGTACTAAACACTGGGTGAATACAAGCAAATTGGGTTGGACACAATCCCTGTCCCACTTGGGGCTCACAGTCCTAATACCCATTAAGATGAGATGACGAGAGAGAGATCAGATGAGAGAACTGAGACTCAGAGAAGTGAAATGACTTGTCCAAAGTCACACAGCAGGCAAGTGGCAGAGTGGGGATTAGAACCCAGGACCTTCTGACTCCCAGGCCCGGGGTCTAGCCAGTAGGCCACACTGCTTCTCAACACAAGAGTTCAAGGGCAAGAGTGACACAGTAGGGACTGGGAGAGGAGGAACTAGGGTTTAGGTGAAGAAAATCTCTTGGAGGAGATGTGCTTTTAATAAAGCTCAGTAAGTTGGGGAAATGATTGCCTTTTGGATATGAAAAGGGAAAGAGTTCCTGGCCAGAGGTAGGAAGTGGGTGAGGGGTTGGCGATGACGTATAAAATCAAAGTCCGGTGAATAGATTGGAATTAGAGGAGCAAAGTGTGCTGGCACATGGAAATTGAATGCTTTAAACCGATGGTAAGGAGCTTCTACAGAAATTTTGAAATCATGGATAGTGTCTTCCAACTGTTTTGAAGTCTCCTAATTTCTTAGTACACTTCTTAGTTCTTCTTACTAATTCTTAGTAATTTCTTAGTAGTGCTCAATAAATACTGTGAAGTGATGGATTAATTTCCCATCCACGTCGGCCTGAAGCAGAGCTAGGCGATTGGTCTGATCCTGCCAAGTTTGTGGATACCATACGGGATCGGCAAGATGGAGCTCAGACATTCTTCTGATCCCCTGGGAAACTTTTCCAGCTCAACAGGCTGTAAGAACCATAAAACGTTCTGGGAACATTAGCCCAATAATTGCTTTACATAGATGCCTGTGTGCTGAAGGTATACACACAGAGAGACACACACAGACACACACACATAAACATACTAGCAAAAAGACATGAGAAGGATCATGAATCACTTTGTGGATGCACCACAATGCCATGAAGAAAACAGGTCCTTGAGTAGTTTCATTGGTGTCGTCAATACATCAGATTCTAGATCAAATGGTAGGACAGACTTACCAAGAATGGGGCCCAGAAATACAGTCGCTCACAGTTTTAAAGCAAAAATGCTCACAGCAACACAATTCTCCCAGAAAAGACCTGTGAAAAGAATCACCACAGCAAGATGCCAAAGCAGCAGTGATAAAATGGACTGCAGGGGACACATGCAAACCCCGAGAGTCTGACTCATAATAATAATAATGATAATGATGGTATTTGTTTGCCAAGCACTGTTCTAAGCTCTGGGCTAGACACAAGGTAATCAGGTTGTCCCACATGGGGTCACAATCTTAATCCCCATTTTATTGATGAGGTAACTGAGGCACAGAGAAGTTAAGTGGCTTGCCCAAGGTCACGCAGCAGACCAGTGGCAGAGCTGGGATTAGAACCCACATCGTCTGACTCCCAAGCCTATGCTCTTTCCACTAAGCCACACTGCTTATGAATGAGGCCTATCAATTGAAAGGATTGCAGAGGGCAGAACAGCATGCAATTCTCCCAAGTGCTTAGTACAGTGCTCTGCACATAGTAAGTGCTTAATAAATACCATTGATTGATTGATCGATGAGCCACTGTGAGTCTTACAGAGATTGGGATTCTAGGAAACATACCCATTTGATGAAGAAAGGACATAGCCTTAAGTGTAGCATGGCCAAGTGGGAAGAGCATGGGTCTGGGAGTCAGAGGATTTGAGTTCTAATTTGGATTCTGTCAAATGCTTGCTGTGTGACTCTGGGCAAGTCACTTCACTTCTCTGTGCCTCAGTTTTCCCAGCTATAAAATGGGGATTGAATACTTGTTCCTCTTCATACTTAGACTGTGAGCCCTATGTGGGACAGGAACTAAGTCCAACCTGATTAACTTGTATCTACCTCAGGGCTTAGAACCATGCTTGACATATGGTAAGCACTTAACACATGTAATAACAGCAATAAAAAGAATTGCAGACAGTGGAGTTTTCAACCTCACTCTCACCCATGGATAGGATTTCACCATCAATAACATCATCTTTGAAAGTACCACCTTGAAGTGCTCGAAAAAGGCCAACAGTCCTGGGTCAGTTAGGTCAGTTGATTCTGTAAGCTGTTGGTTTTACAGAATCAATCGTATTTATTAAGCACTTACTGTGGGCAGACCACCATACTAAGAACTTGGGAGAGTACAATATAACAGAGCTGATAGACACATTCCCTGCCCACAATGAGCTTACAATACCCTGCCTGTTCTTCTTTACTATTCATGTTGAATTTATATTGTGCTTGTTTCATTTATAACCAGGCTTTGTTTTTGAAGATAGCTCTCTTCACAGGGAGGGTCCAATCCAGGTTCAAGGGTGTGGCAACAGAAAAGATTGTTTAGCTGACAATCCAGTCTAGCGGGTGGTGATGGGGGAAAAGATGCCTCTTTGCATGGAGATGTGCTTGCCCCTTGGACAGCCCTTTTCCTGTTTCTAAGCCTGCCTCTCAGTATTCCAAATTTCCAGAAGTACGCACTCCAGGAGAGCAGACCTCTTCCTGATGATTGCTTCCCAGGCTGCTCTTGCTGAAGCTCTCGATTGCCACAGTGCCCTCAATCTCTTGCTATAGGGAGGCACATAATGAGCTAAATTTCCCCTTATTTTGACAGAGATGAAAGTTTAGTTTTGAAGAGGTGTTGTGACGTTATAAATCGATAACTCATTCCATTTTTGACCCATGTACCTACTCTAATATATTTTTTGAAGAACAAGAGAATCGGGCATACTGGCAGCAAATCCCCTATGTCAGCTGGATAATAAGTCAGATAATGCTCTTGACACTGAGATAGGTAGAATCCATTAGACTTTTCCTGTGAAGAAACTGCCAATGTTTTGGGTGCATATTGATTTCTTAGGAAGAATCCCCTGAAACAAGTAAGCATTATTTGACAAATATATGGTAGCTAACCAAATACCAGATAGTTAACAGATTATGAGGATAGGTATAAACAATAAGCACAAGTAGATAAACAATAGGAGAGCTGTCATTCCATTTGAAGATGGTGCCCCGAACGTGTCACTACATCCACGAGTATGCAGGACTTTGATATGAGGGTCTTTGAAAGAAAATGTGTTGACCAAGAGAAGCGGTGCAGGCTAGTGGAAAGAGCATGGACCTGGGAATCAGGGGACCTGGGTTCTAATCCTAATCTGTGACCTTGCGCAAGTCACCCAACTTCTCAGTGCCTCAGTTTCCTCACCCATAAGGTGGATTATTATGTTTTCTCTATTTTCTCTCTCTCCTTTAGACTGTGAGCCCCATTTGGGCATGGACCATGCCTGACCTAAGTTGTATCTACTTCAGTGCTTAGGACAGAGCGTGGCTCATAGAAAATACTTAGCAAATAAAACAATTAGTATTATTGAAGGCACATGTCCTCCAAGAGGCCTTCCCTGACTAAGCCCTCCTTTCCTCTTTTCCCACCCTCTTCTGCTTCACACTGACTTGCTCCCTTTATTCATTCCTATATCCCAGCCCGAAAGCACTTAAGTGCAAAACTGTAATTTATCTGCATTAATGTCTATCTCTCACTGTAGACTATAAACTCACAGTGGGCAGGGAATGTGTCTTTTATATTGTTATACCGTACTCTCCCAACTGCTTAGTACGGTGCTCTACACACACTAAGTGCTCAAGAAATACAATTGGTTGACGACTATTACCTCGACAATTGCCTGATCCTAGTTTTCCAATAAAAGCTCTTCCTATTGCTCCCAGACCCCTCCCACGTTTTCCAGGAAATCCCAACTTTCTAAGTCCAAGCTGTGTAGGAATTAGCCCCATAGCTCTTCACCTTCCAGAGTTCTGTGGGAAATCTTTGCATACACACACACACACACACACACACACACACACACACAGAGTGGTTGTGGAGAAGATCATGTGATCATGCTTCTAACATAAAAATATGGGCTACCAACTCTCTAGTGGGAACTGGAATGTACATTCCCATGATCCTTACTTTATGTGGCTTTACAACAGGTGTCAGCACAATCGGTGTTGCAGCAATTGTGAAGAAACATCTCCATACCAGCGTCTGATGTGGGTTTCGCCCATCAAACAGTTGGCTCACAGTTCTCCCAGTGTCTTTTGGAAAATGAATGCACAATAAGTTGGTTTCTGCCATTTCTGAAACATCTGTAAAATACCCTGATTAACAATAAAGACTAGCTTCAGTTCAAAGCTCAGCTCTTCACTCTAACTGCTCAGCATGGGAAGGTTCAGTTCTTTTTTTTTTCAAACTCTACCTTGTGCTCAGCAGCCTTTGTATGAAACACACTGCAGCTTTCTGCTACGGAATGAAACCAGAGAAAATTACTGGCAGAAAATGTTCAGGCCGGGCCAAGGATTGCTTCTTCATGAGCAACAGAATGTTACCTTCACCCTTGGGGATGTTTCTCCAGCTGAAACCAGCCCAAGCAGTCAAAAACATTCTGGCCTAGACACATCAGTCTAACACACATGGATAGTTCTGTACTTTCTAGAAATAATTGTCCTGGGCAGCTGATGAGATGTGTTCTAATGAGAGGGATAGAAGGAAAGAACGAAACAGAAACAGAGAGGGAAAGACTGGAGGGTCTCATGATAAGAACCAGAATACATTTTCATTAAGCAGCATTCATAAAAACAATAATAGTAGAAAAGTCTCAAAAGCAAAAATAACACTCACCCTCTTTTCTCTTTTATAGATTAAAAAAAATCAACAAATTTCTATCAAGGGGAAGAGACTGAAAAGAAGAAAAAAAATCCTGAAACAAAGGAAACAAATTATCTGCTCTAAGATGTGCAACAGGGAAAGTTGCAGCAGTACCTAAGACTTAGGCCACAGAAACGGTCTCATTCACTATTTTACTAAGACCACTCCGCCATGCAGAGCTTCTCCAACACCTGTCATTTAGTCTGGACAAGATGACCTCAGAGGCCAGAGTTTCAGGTAAGTGTTCTGACTAATGTTCCTCAAACAAACTCTCCCACTACTTCCAGACGTCATAATTCCTAACTCCTGTTATGTTTAAAGCCACATCAAGGTAGGTCACTATTGGAAACATCAATAAACATGTGATCTTTTTCCTGGGTAATATCTTAAGAACACTAAACTCCAGTCTCCTTCCTGCTCTCCTAAAAAGGAGTTAGTCACCTCTCTGGCTGCTCCTATTGTAATAAAATGCCTCCATTGTATTGATGTTGAAAGAAATTCAAATTCACTCCTACCATCATCATCCAACTACCTCCTCCACAAAAGAGTATTTTAAAATATACTCCACTTCTATATGAACTAAAGTTTGGATGCATACCAAATGCAACAATTATCTGAACAAAAGGAAAACATGGAAATTAGTTGGGATAAATAGCTATTGTTTAGAATCTTTCAAGCTTCCTTCCTCATTTGGATAGCCTGATTTATTAATGATTTCGGTTCAGGGTGGTGGAAGCTCCTTCAGTAGAGAATCTTAAAAATGTCATTGCTCTTTGATGCTGTTTTGCCCAAGGGAGTTAGCCACAGTTTCATGGGAAAAAGAGGTGAATGGATACATGACTTTGAGACATCCAAATTCTCTGTTTATTCATTCAATCATATTTATTGAGTGCTTACTGTGTGTAGAGTGCTTTACTAAGCTCTTGGAAGAATACAATATAGCAGAGTTGGTAGACACGTCCCCTGCCCACAGTGAGCTTACAGTCTAGTTATTCATTCATTCAATCATATTTATTGAGTACTTACTCTGCGCAGAGCACTACACTAAGCATTTGGGAGAATATGATGCAACAATAAACAGTGACATTGCCCGCCCACAAAGAGCTTATAGTCTGTGGGGTGGGGAGGAGGCAGAGATCAATACAAATAAAATTACAGATATATACATAAGTGATGTGGAGCTGGAAGGGGGAAGAGCAATCTGAACTAAGGTGAGTTGTCCCTTTCCCTATCTGCCACTTCTACTTTTTAGAGGGGTTCATCCAACCACTTAAAGAATTCTTCTCTCTCAGCCCTTCTCTGCCACCCAGAGAAAGTTCCCACCAACTTCAAAGTGATTAGAGATAGGATTCCAGGAGAAATGTGCCAAAATTCATTAGAGGGGTTAGCGAGTCACCTATACTAAGATCTGTAACTTTTTTCCTAAATTAAAAAGAATCCTGGGGAGGATGGAAATAGTGTGGATTATGGGCAGGAGTAGTGGAGAGGGAAGGAGGGGTAGCCTGAGAACCTGCCCCAGAGAACTTCGGGAAACAGCAGATCCTAGCGGATAAAGCATGGGCCTGGGAGTCAGAGGAGATAGGTTCTAATTCCGACTCTGCCACTTGCCTGCTGCATGACCTTGGGCTAGCCACTTAACTTCTCAATGTCTCAGTTTCCTCAACCGCAAAATGGAAGTTAATACCTGTTCTCCCACCTACCTGACTGTGAGCCCCATGAGGAATAGGGAGTTTAGCACTTAATACCTTAAAAAAAAACAAACTCAAAAAACTTTGGGGTAGAAGAAATAGAAAAACAGGTGTGGGGGCCCAGCAATGGAAAACCACCAATCAGTCAATCAATGGCAGTGAGTGCTTACTGTGTGGAGAGTACTGTATTGGCTGAGCACAATATAACAGACATGGTAGAGCAATTCCTATCCAAAAGGAGCTTAGAGTCTAGTCTCCAGGGGCTTCTCCCCAGAGTTTCCCCACACCAGTCTTTCCTGGGGCCTTTTCTTGTTTCCTGAAGAACTGGAAGAACTGTTGTTAATTGGTGCATATAGATCTAATGTGTGAATAGGGTAGACTTTGATGCTTCTGCTGGCCAGGAACTAGGGGAAAATAGACCATACTGAATAGAAGAGGAAAAGAGGGATTAAAATCTGATATCAAAAATTCTAGTGTTCTAATGTTTTTTTCCTTTTCCCTGGAAAAGGTTAAAGCCCAGGCCTGGGAGTCAGAAGGTCCTGGGTTCTAATCCTGGCTCTGTCACTTGTCTGCTGTGTGACCTTGGGCAAGTCACTTCACTTCTCTGGGCCTCAGTTCCCTCATCTGACAAATGGGGATTGAGACTGTGAGCCCCACCTGAGACAGGGACTGTGTCCAACTTGATTAACCTGTGTCTACCGCAGAGCTTAATATAGTACCTGGCTCATAGTGAGCACTTGACAAATACCATTATTATTACTATTCTTATCATCATCCCAAAAAAATCCTCAATTAAGGTCTGTGTAGAAGTAGGAGTTCTTGTTCTCTAGACTGTAAGCTCACTGTGGACAGAGAATGTGTCTACCGACTCTGTCATACACTCCCAAGTGCTTAGTACAGAACTCTGCACACAGTAAGCACTCAGTGAAAACCACTAATTGCCTGTTCTGAGCTCTTGAACACACAGTAAACACTCCACTGTAGGAGTAGCTACCCAGAAAGGACCTCAATGAATATGAACTTAATGCTGACAGAGTGACAAAATTGAGTACTTGAGGACTTCATTGTGGTTGCATAGAAAATAGGTTGAACAAGATTTCTTTACTGGAAAAGATTTGTTGTTAATTATTAAAAACAATAACTGTGGTATTGAAGTATTTACTATGTCCCAAATGTTGTCCTAAGTACTGAGGGAGATACAAGATAATCAGGTCAGACAGGGTCCCTATCATTAAATCATTGGTATTTATTGAGAACTTACTGTGTGCAGAGCACTTTACTAAGCACTTGGGAGAGTACTATACAATTAAGCTGGAATAATCTTAAAATCTTGCCGCCTTTTAGTAGTTGTTAGAATCATGTTCCATTAAAACAAGCACTGAATGTAGGATTGATATTCTCTATACTTCTCTTGCATCTAGTATATCACATGTTCTCTATGCTCCGCTATAATCAATCATACTTATTGAGTGCTTACTCAACACAGAGTAAGAGCACTATATTAAGCGTTTGGGAGAGTACAGTATAGCAGAGTTAGTACGAGTTGTCTGCTCCCAACGAGCTTAGAGTCTAGAAGGGGATGCAGATAATAGCATAAATAAACGATGGATATGTACATAAGCACTTTGGGACTGAGGGTGGGGTGAGTAAAGTGTACAAATCCAAGGGCAAGGGTTACACGGATGGAAGAGGAAGTAGAGGAAATGAGGGTTTAGTCAGGGAAGGCCTCTTGGAAGAGATGTGCTTTTAATAAGACCTTAAAGGTGGGGAGAATGATTATCTCTTGGATATGAAGGTGGAGGGAGTTACAGGCCAGAGGCAGAACATGGGCAAAAGGTTGGCGATAAAATGGGCAAGACTAAGGTACAGTGAATAGGTTGGAGTTAGAAGAACAAAGTGAGCATGCTGGGCTGTGATAATAATGATGGTATTTGTTAAGCGCTTACCATGTGCCAAGCACTGTTCTAAGAGCTGAGGGGGATACAAAGTGATCAAGTTGTCCCACGTGGGGCTCACAGTCTTAATACCCATTTTACAGATGGGGTAACTGAGGCACAGAGAAGTTAAGTGACTTGCCCAAAGTCACACAGCTGACAAGCAGTGGAGCCGGGATTAGAGCCCATGACCTCTGACTCCCAAGCCCGTGCTATTTCCACTGAACCATGCTGCTTCTCACATAGGAGGGGGGCCTGAAGCTATTTTGTAATTCTGGGAGAACTCAGTTAATGACGCTCTTTGGCAGCAGGTCCAGGCTAAGAGATTGTCAGTAAGTTTCTCCCCTTCTTGATTCATTGATTCATTCAATCATATTTATTGACCACTTGTTATTGTTGTTTTACGCTGTCGAGTCGTTTCCGACTCGACATGGCAACATCATAGCACACATCAAGGACACATCTCTCCCAGAATGCCACCTCCATCTGCAATCGTTCCAGTAGTGGATCCATAGGGTTTTCTTAGTAAAAATATAGAAATGGTTTACCAACGCTTCCTTCCATGCAGTAAACCTGAGTCTCCACTCTCCTCTCTCCCATGCCACTGCTGTCCGGCTACTGAACACTTAACTGTGAACAAAGCACTCTAGTAAGTGCTTGGGAGAGTACAATATAATAACAAATAGACACATTCCTGCCTGCAATTAGCTCACAGTCTATAGGGGGAGATAGACATTAATATAAGTAAATAAATTACAGACATATACATCTGTGCTTTGGGGATGGAAGGGAAGAAGAATGAAGGAGCAAGTAAGAGGGGTGCCAAAGAGAGTGGAAGAAGAGGATGATGGGTAACAATTGTGGCAAGTTAGTGTCAGGGATTATAACTTACTAATGCTATTGTACACACTAAGTGTTTAGTACAGTGCTTTGCACACCATAAGCGCTCAATAAGAAGTTCATTCAATTCAATCATACTAAGTGCTTCATACAATTCTTCACACACAGTACGTTCTCGAATATTGTTTGCTTGATCCATCTGTGGCTTTTCCTCAAAATTCAATATGTGGAGAAAGACAATGAGCAGTATATAGCTTCTTCCCTTATGGTGATCCTGGCAGGTGTTCCATCAGGAACCTTTGCCATGCTTCAGGGTTTAACTGCAGTGGTCAGAAATGAGATCCATAGCAGTTTACTAGCCATTTAGTAAGGATTTACAATTTGAGAACTGCAGGCTTGAAGCTCTCTAAAGGATTCTGGGCTGGCTGCTTCAGTTTAGTTGTTAACAGCACCTTTCCTGTGCCAGGTTTCAGGGTCTTTAGCTGGCGTGGATGAAGACCACTGGAATTCACCTTTTGGCATAATCTACTTCCCCTACATCAGGGGCCTGCAGCCTGCTCACAGAGAAAAGCCAAACCAAATGGAAAAGCCAAACTGGAGAAGTGGCGTGGTTCAGTGGAAAGAGCCCGGGCTTGGGAGTCAGATGTCATGGGTTCAAATCCCAGCTCTGCCACTTGTCAGCTGTGTGAATATGGGCAAGTCTCTTAATTTCTCTGTAGCTCAATTACCTCATCTGTAAAATGGGGATTAAGACTGTGAGCCTCACGTGGGACAACCTAATTACACTGTATCTACTCCAGTGCTTAGAACAGTGCTCTGCACATTGTAAGCACTTAACAAATACCAACATTATTATTAAATGAAACCCTGAGCAGTTGATGTGCAAAGAGACAATCACATAGTCTTTAACAGTAGAGTTGAGAGAGGAGGAGAAGAGAACAGAGGAGTGTGAGGGAGAGAGAGAGAGAGAGGGAGGGACATAGAGAGAAAGAGTGGGGGAAGAGAGAGAGAATGAGAGAGAGGGAGAGAGAGAGAAAGGATGGGGTGGGAGAGAGAGAAAGAAAAAGAGGACAGTGAAATCTCCACTGAACCAAAAGCTGCCAGGCCAGCAGAGGAAAAAGAGTATTGCTGCCACTTTGAGTTCAGATGGGCCACTTTCTGGCTCAAGAAGACCATGTTCCATGTTTTACTCAGAAGCTTTAGGGAAGGTAATGACTTTTCCCTCATGGTGATGAATTCACCCAGATAATGGGCACCTGTGCTTGAGAGCCACAGCTATCAAAAAAAGCCATATCTGATGTGTGAATCATGAGTTACCAGCATCCCACACTCAGATCCACCAATCCTACATACACGTGCACACACATTCTCTGTGCCTCTCAATTTGGGACATCTACAATGAAATGCAGAACATTCAAATAATTTTGTCATCCTTTAAGATTCTTCCTTTGCTGTACTGTACTTTCCGAAAACTCAGTACAGTGCTCTGCACACAGTAAGCGCTCAGTAAATACAATTGAATTGAATGAATAAATGAATGAAGGATGGTATCATCAATACGCCAGTGGTGTGTACAAATCCACAGGTACTCTTCAGGGAGGTCAAAAGTCTTCAATTTGATTTCACTCTGGATTACTTGGGATCGTTTCATTCTTGACCTTCTACCACTCAGATAGCACTGCTGGAAATTTCTGTTTTACAGGCCATTCCTTATTATCCTTCAAGTCCAAAGATGAATTCCCCCAAGGTGAGATTTTATCAATGCATAAGTGGGTGGTTGTTGATAAGACCAATCAGTAACTGACAATCACTTCCACATCATCTGCTAATGCTCGATCAATGGTATTTCTTGACTGCTTCCCACTGCAAGAGTCACCAAAAGCAAATGAGTTCCTGCCTTTAGGAAACTTACTATCTAATAGAGGAAGTGGAAGACATATTATTTATAAATAGAGGAAACAGGAGAAAGAGCAGGAGATGATAAGCAGAAACACAAATATGGAGGATACAATAGCTAAAAAGAGGTGAATATGCAATTTAATTATATAAATTTGCCTGAGTTCTGAAGGGGCTGTTGTGTTTGTGCAATTTGGGATATTGGGAATCCCACTGGAGATTTTTGAAGTAGAAATGTTGCCAAATGATGTCATAGGAGGATGATGGGGCATCAGTGGAGAGTTCTAATTAATTATTACTACATACACACATGAAATTTGAGTGCCGACAATGACACAATGCCCATTCACTTGCTTGGATCATATGTTGCAATTAGCAGTTATAGGCTAGAGGACAGTACGCTCATCTCTCCTTTTTTGATGTAAATCAGAATGAGATGCTTAAACCATATTCTGTAGTCTTCCTTTAAAGTAAGCTGTCATTACTATCATCCAATCAATTGCTTATAAGGAACACTTTCTGTGTGCAGAGCACTGTACTTAACGCTTGAGAGAGTACAATATAACAGACATAGTCATATCCCACAAGGAGGACTACCTGTGCTATCTATGCTCTCTCCACAAGGCCACGCAACACCTCCCCATCGTGTCACAGGATCCTCAGCATCCTCCTCACTGTCCAACCACACTGTCTCCTTCAGAATCAATCAAATAATGGAATTTATTGAGCTCTTACTGTGTGCAGAGCACTGAACTGAGTACTTGGGAGAGTACAGTTGGTAGACATTATCCCTGCCCACCTGCTGCTTACACTAAAAGAGGGAGACTGACGGAGTAAATGACAGGTAGGGGATGACAGTGTAAAGAGATATACTGTGGGACTGAGGATGGGGTGAATATCAAATATATATACAGATCTGAGTACATAGGGGAGTGCAGGTAGGGGAAATGAAGTCAGGGAAGGCCTCAGAGATGTGTTTTTAGGATGCTTGTGGGCAGGGGACATGTCTACCAACTCTGTTATATTGTACTCTCCCAAGTGCTTTAGTAGAGTGCTCAGGTAGCAGGGAGAGAGCTGAGTACCTTAAAGATGATGAAGAAGAGTTTCTGTTAACTGTGGAGGTGGCTGGGAAACCACTGGAGAGCTTTGGGGAGAGGGAAGATGAGAACGGAGCAGCTGTTTAGGAAAATGAACCAGGAAGCAGAGTGAAGTATGGACTAGAGAGCGGAGAGAAAAAAGCCAGGAAGGACAATGAGGATCCCACACCAGGTCTCCTCTGCATCCTTGAGGAAACTTTAACCCATTTACCCACCCCATCAGGACAGAGAAAGGCAGCTCAGTACACTGACTCCACAAAACCTCAGGAGGAATGGAGCATCTGTTGCTCTAGGCGTCACTGAGGCTTCGGTTGTGACCCTGTTCCCTGAGCTGCGACGAGCCTGAAATTCTGCTGCTCCAGTCCCAGAACACTTAACTTACTGAGCTCTCCTTTGGTGTTTCTATTGTCTTAGCGTTGGTTTCATCAAAACTTTTGTGCTTATCACCAATCTCCCCTTCTTTCATTTTCAGATCTTGAGCCCCTTCAAGGGTCAAGGACGAGGCATAATTCCCATCCGTTTATTTCTTCCCCGAATATAGTTGCAGTCTGTGCGCACAGGAAATACTTCTAAATACTACTACTCTCAAATGGTATCTCCTTTGATTTTAATCTTATCTTTGCTTCATCACACCACTCACTAACACCTCTGTCACAAAACAATGATTGCATCCTGTCAGTTCTGAGCCTGCCCCTGGCTTGATTTCCTAGGGAAAATTAGCATCACTTCATTTTCTTCTATATGTGCCCAACAGAAACAGAGTGTGTTCAGTAATAAGCAGAAGGGATTATGGGCTTCTGGTGGGTGATTGCTCAAGATAGGACCACTAGGAATGGAGTCTAATAAGATTGGCTGGGACCACATGTAGGCTTCTGGAGATCATTTGTTGCTGTTGGACATAGTCTCAAAGAGTGAGATAATAACTGATCTTAAGAAAACACAAATGTGGCCAGTATAGAACTGGCTCAATAGACCATTGGCAGGATTAAAGGGAATTCTGGGGATGTGACAATAATCATCAGGTCGTAGAACATTTTACAGTCTCTTGACTATTAGAAAAACAACCTTCCTAACCCACATACAAAACAAGCTATTCCAAAAATATTACCTCAAATGTACTCTTGTAGCTGTTCCCATCAACATGTTTTCTCTAAAAATTCCTAACAGCTATCTAGTGAGAAAAAAAATAGCCATTCACTCAGGAAAACCACGGGCTTTGGAGTCAGGGCTCATGAGTTCGAATCCCAGCTCTGCCACTTGTCAGCTGTGTGACTGTGGGCAAGTCACTTAACTTCTCTGTGCCTCAGTTCCCTCATCTGTAAAATGGGGATTAAGACTGTGAGCCCCACGTGGGACAACCTGATTCCCCTGTGTTTACCCCAGCGCTTAGAACAGTGCTCTGCACATAGTAAGCGCTTAACAAATACCAACATTATTATTATTATTATTATTATATCCCAACTATGAAACTTTAATTTATTCAATCAGCAAAGAAGCCCACTAGGTTTCATTTGTGGATTATAAAATGCTAGGCCTTGCTGTTATCCACACGTTTGCTTTCTAGATGTAACAGGGTGAGCAGGTGGAGGAAAGTGGGTAATAGAGGCAAGCTCTGGGATCTGAGTACATTTAGGAGAATACAATTCGTGAAATTTACTAGCTTAAAACTGACTGAAAAGTCATAAGGACAAGTAAGGATTGGGTCTAAAATTCCCTTTTGGAGAACTTTTATACTTAATAAATACATTTACAACATTTTCTCTCAAGCACATATACACCAAAAAAAAATACAACAAGGCCACATCTTCACATAAAATTCACAGAGGCCACAATCTTAAACAAAACTTTCTGGAGTCTCAGCTACTGTGTTACACAGTCAGATCTACTGTAAGATGGGGAAATGATAATATTAAGTGCTTACTCTTTGCAACCACTGTACTTAGCACTGGGATAGGTAGAAGATAATCAGGTTACACTTAGTCTCTGTCCCACAGAGCTCACAATCTAGGTAGGAGGGAGAACAGGCATTTTAGTCATATTTTGCTGAGGAAATAGACACAGAGAAGTCAAGTGACTTTCCCAAGGTCACACAGCAGGCAGATGTTTCTCTGACTCCCTGACCTGCGGTCTTTCCAGCCACACTAGGCCACACTGCATCTCGACTGTCCTTGAATAGTTCTTGATGAAGTCTGCATCGGTGTACAGGTGCACGATCATTCTTTTGATACCAGATAGATATTGTTGGAAGAATGTTCTCAAATACCCCAACAGCACTATCCAAAACACAGAGTGAAAATACATACTGTGAATTGCTGAGTGCAAATCTTTCTTTCAAGAAATATTAATAATGCTGGTATTTGTTTTGTTAAGCGCTTACTATGTGCAGAGCACTGTTCTAAGCGCTGGGGTAGATACAGGGTAATCAGGTTTTCCCAGGTGAGGCTCACAGTTAATCCCCATTTTACAGATGAGGTAACTGAGGCACAGAGAAGTTAAGTGACTTGCCCATAGTCACACAGCTGACAAGTGGCAGAGCCAGGAGTCGAACTCATGACCTCTGACTCCGAAGCCCAGGATCTTTCCACTGACTTGGTGTTTTGAGTAATTAGAGTGAAATGAGAAGAAAGCAAGAAAGAAAATCTTAAAGAGAAAGCACAAGGTTCAGATGGACAAATTCAAGATGTAAGCAATGAAATAACCACACTATAAAAAAAAGAAAGGAGGACAAAGTCCTGCTGTACCCTTAAAATCTTTCTCCTCCATCTCACAGACCTGAGTACAGACACAGATGTGTGTGGACACACTCAGACTGGGCACACAAAGGGATGCGCCCATGGGGAAATCGTCCATAGACAGAGAGGCACCACTGGAAAAACAACCTCAGACACAAGAAAGTCAATCTTTATAATATGTTGTTAATAGTATTTGTTAACTGCTTACTATGTGCCAGGCACTGTATCATGTGGTAGGGTAGACACAAGAAAATCAGGTTGGGCACAAACCTTGTGTCAAACAGGGCTCACAGTCTTAATCTTCATTTTACAGATGAGGTAACTGAGGCACAAAGAAGTTAAGCAACTTGCCCAAAATTACACAACAGTCAAGTGACAGGACTGGGGTTGGAACTGAAGTCCTCTGCCTCCCATGATATATTATATTATAATAATATAATAATGGTACTTAAGTGCTTTCTATGTGCCGAATATCATACTATTCATTCATTCATTCAATAGTATTTATTGAGCGCTTACTATGTGCAGAGCACTGTACTAAGCGCTTGGGATGAACAAGTCGGCAACAGATAGAGACAGTCCCTGCCGTTTGACGGGCTTACAGTCTAATCAGGGGAGACGGACAGACGAGAACAATGGCAATAAACAGAGTCAAGGGGAAGAACATCTCATAAAAACAATGGCAACTAAATAGAATCAAGGCGATGTACAATTCATTAACAAAATAAATAGGGTAACGAAATATATACAGCTGAGCGGACGAGTACAGTGCTGTGGGGATGGGAAGGGAGAGGTGGAGGAGCAGAGGGAAAAGGGGAAAATGAGGCTTTAGCTGCGGAGAGGTAAAGGGGGGATGGCAGAGGGAGTAGAGGGAGAAGAGAAGCTCAGTCTGGGAAGGCCTCTTGGAGGAGGTGAGTTTTAAGTAGGGTTTTGAAGAGGGAAAGAGAATCAGTTTGGCGGAGGTGAGGAGGGAGGGCATTCCGGGACCGCGGGAGGACGTGACCCAGGGGTCGACGGTGGGATAGGCGAGACCAAGGGACAGTGAGGAGGTGGGCGGCAGAGGAGCGGAGCGTGCGGGGTGGGTGGTAGAAAGAGAGAAGGGAGGAGAGGTAGGAAGGGGCAAGGTGATGGAGAGCTTTGAAGCCTAGAGTGAGGAGTTTTTGTTTGGAGCGGAGGTCGATAGGCAACCACTGGGGTTGTTTAAGAAGGGGAGTGACATGCCCAGATCGTTTCTGGAGGAAGATGAGCCGGGCAGCGGAGTGAAGAATAGACTGGAGCGGGGCGAGAGAGGAGGAAGGGAGGTCACAGAGAAGGCTGACACAGTAGTCTAGCCGGGATATAACGAGAGCCCGTAACAGTAAGGTAGCCGTTTGGGTGGAGAGGAAAGGGTGGATCTTGGCGATATTGTAGAGGTGAAACCGGCAGGTCTCGGTAACGGATAGGATGTGTGGGGTGAACGAGAGAGACGAGTCAAGGATGACACCAAGATTGTGGGCCTGAGAGACGGGAAGGATGGTCGTGCCATCCACGGTGATAGAGAAGTCTGGGAGAGGACCGGGTTTGGGAGGGAAGATGAGGAGCTCAGTCTTGCTCATGTTGAGTTTTAGGTGGCGGGCCGACATCCAGGTGGAGACGTCCCGGAGGCAGGAGGAGATGCGAGCCTGAAGGGAGGGGGAGAGGACAGGGGCGGAGATGTAGATCTGCGTGTCATCTGCGTAGAGATGGTAGTCAAAGCCGTGAGAGCGAATGAGTTCACCGAGGGAGTGAGTGTAAATGGAGAACAGAAGAGGGCCAAGAACTGACCCTAAGTGCTAAGTGCTATACTAAGTGCTGGGGTAGATAGAAGATAATCAGATTGGACACCATCTCTGACCCACATGGGGATTAGAATTAAGTAGGTGGGAGTAAGATATAATCCCCATTATACAGATAAAAAAATTGAAGCACAGAGAAATTATGTGACTTGCCCGAGGTCTTACAAGTGGCAGAGCTGTTATTAGAACACAGTTTCTCTGACTTCCAGGCCCGTGCTCTTCCCACTTATAATAATAATTGTGGTATTTGTTAAGCACTTACTATGTGCCAAGCATCATATTAAGCACTGGGGTGGATATAAGCAAATCAGGTTGGACACAGTCTCAATCCCGATTTTACAGATGAGGTAACTGAGGCACAGAGAAGCAAAATGACTTGCCCAAGATCACACAGCAGACATGTGACAGAGCCGGAATTAGAACCTTCTGCCTTCCAGGATCGTGTTCTATCCACTACGCCATGCAACCTCTCACTTGGCCAAGCTGCTCTTCTTCAAAGGCATATATTTTACATATTTCAAACCCTAACCCTGACAGGCATCCTGAAATGGCAATTGTTAGCTATAAGGGGACTGAAAGAGTGTGGGCACTTAAATACAATTATTATTATTATTCAGTGAAAACCATCACTCTATGGCCAAATAATTATAATACTTATTAAATGCTACCAAAGCACCATGCTAAATGGTGCTAAAGGGTAGAAGCAGGTATTCAGATGGACACAAGTGGTCCCTGTCCTAAACAGAACTCTCAATCTAATTCGTGGGGAGAACACATATCTTATCTCATCCCCATCAAGAAAAGCACCCCAGTAACCACCATCTTCCTTCCCACTATCGAAGGTCCTGGGTCCTGGCTTGGTCCCACATGATCTCGAACTCCTCCCTTGCCACTGAGACTTGAAGTCTATTTTGTCTGTTTGTGCTGTGTTTGACTGTTTCATCACCCCTAACATGCCTGTCTCCAATCTCTTCTTCCCAAGTAAACTTTTAGATCATGAGCCCCACGAAGTACAGGATCATGGTTCATTCCCACCTGGGTATTCTTTCTCAGCGCTTAATAAAGTGCCGGGCACATGGTATGCACTTAATAAATACTATTACTACTACTTATCCTTATTGAAACTGAGGCTCAGAAAGGTTAAGTGACTTTCCCAAGGTCACACAGCTGGTGAGTGCCTGAGATGGGATTAGAACTCAGGTTGTCTGACTCCCAGTTCCCTGTCCTTTCAATGAGGCCCATGTATGCCCAGTGCTGGACTGATCGTTGCTAGATATGTTGTTTGGTGTCATTCTCTCTTTTTTACTATCACTTCCTTTTCCCACTATACCCACAACCTTGGTGCCATCCTTGACTCTTCATTGTCTTCCAGATCTCACATTCAAACTACCGCTAAATCTTAATGGTTCTTCTACCCAACGTTTTCCAGAGCCGCCTCTTCCTCTCCATACAGACAGCCACTAACCTGGTCTAATCATGCTCCACCTGCTCCATCTTCAGCCTTATTATCTGCTGCTGCCCAGATCATACTCCTATAACTCTGGCACATGTTTTTCCAATGTAATCTCAAACAAGCAATGATATTTACTGAGGCCTTCCTATGTGCAGAGCACTGTACTAAGCACTCGGAAGAGTACAATATAATAGAATTGGAAGATGTGACCCCCTCCCCTAGGAGAAGACCTAATGATAAGAGCCAAAGGATCTGCATTCTAATCCCAGGTTCCACCACTTGTCTGCTTTGTGATCTTCCGTAAGTCATTAAACTTCTCTATACCTCAGTAACCTCATCTGCAAAATGGGGATTCAATACCTATTCTACCTCCTATTGAGAATGTAGGACCTGATTATTTTTGTATCTACTCCAGTGATAATAATAATAATGATAATGATTATATTTGTAAATTGCTTACAATCTGTCAAGCACTGGTCAAAGGGCTGGGTTAGATAAAGCTAATCAAGTTGATCACAGTCCCTGTCCTTTGTGAGGCTCACAGTCTTATTCCCCATTTTACAAAATGAGGTAACTGAGGCCCAGAGAAGTTAAAGTGACTTGCCCAAGGTCACAAACAGACAAGTGGCAGAGCCAGAATTAAAACCCAGGTCCTTCTGATTCCCAGGCCCAAGCTCTATCCATTAGGCAATGCTGCTTCTCTGCTTAATACAGTATTCATTCATTCATTCAATAGTATTTATTGAGCACTTACTATGTGCAGAGCACTGTACTAAGCGCTTGGAATGAACAAGTCGGCAACAGATAGAGACAGTCCCTGCCGTTTGACAGTACTTAACACATAGTGAACACTTAACAAGTACTACAATTTTAATTATTCCAATTAATAATAATAATAAAATGCAATTACTGTTAAAATGCACTTGTTAAGCACTTACTGTGTGCAAGGCACTGTACTAAGCACTGGGGTGGCTATAACAAATTGGGTTAGACACAGTCCCTATCCCATGTGGCCCATGTGGGACTCGCAATCTCAATCCCCATTTTGCAGATGAGATAACTGAGGCCAGAGAAAGAAGTGACTTGCCCAAGTAACACAGCAGATAAGTAGCAGAGTTGCGATTAGAATCCATGTCCTCTGACTCCCAGGTCCATGTTCTATCCACTCAGCCATGAAGCTTACCATCTAATAGGAGATTGCCTTATGCCGTTGAGTCATCTCTGACCATGGCAAGTCCATGGACACCCTTGTCCCAGAACACCTCACCTCCATCTGTAATCGTTCCAGTACTGTATCCATAGAGTTTTCTTGGTAAAAACAAGGAAGTGGTTTACCATTGCCTTCTTCCATGCAGTAACCTTGAATCTCCACCCTCGACTCTCTCATGTGCCACTGCTGCCCAGCAACAGGTGAATTTTGACTTGTAGCAGATCTCCTTCCACTTGCTAGCAGCTGGCCAAGCTAGGAATGGTATGGGTGTGTCTCTGCTTGACTCTCCCTCCCATAGTGGAGACTGGTAGAGTACTGGAAACTCTCCAGGTGCGACCCTGAGAGGGGGAGTACAGTGAGAAGGTTGGTTTAAAGGAAAAGAGTGTGCATGCTCAGTTGAAGTCCTGGATCATCAACAACAACAATATTAATTGAGCTCTTATTATGTTCAGAGTCCTGCACTCTCGGGTCCCTTCACCTTCTGCAGCTGCCATTCCTAAAACTATTTCCTCCTCTCCAGGTCAAGGGATCCGGACTGTCACTTCAGCACTTACATCCATAATTCACATATACATATTAATTTATATATCTATGGTGTAAATGCTTATTCATCATTCTCTTCCCTTTCTTTAACCAACTGTACCCCTACTTTTCCTCTTCTAACTGTATATAATTTGTGTCTGCCTGTCTCTCCCATTATACTGTAAATTTGTTGGGGGTAGAGGATGTGTCTTTCACCTAGAGCATACTCTCCCAAACACTTGATAGAGTGTTTGTATCCAATCAACACCACTGAGTGAGGAAGGGAGTGGGTGAGCCCATTTTTAGGTCAAAGTCTCAGTGATTTGAAACAATGGTATGGCAGATTTTTTTTTTTTTTGGTTCTTGGGCACTCTCTCTGCTGCAGCATCCACCCTCTGCCTGCCATTTTCCTGTTGCTTCCTGTGGGTTTGCAGCAGCCCAAGAAGGTGCGAGAGAAAGTATTCAGGATATCTCCACCCTATGCTTTCTTTCCTCCCTCCATTTATTCATTCAATCATATTTATAATAGTAATGGTATTTGTTAAGCGCTTACTATGTGTCAGGCATTGTTCTAAGCAGTAGGGTAAATACAAGTTAATCAGGTTGTCCTAAGTGGGACTCATAGTCTCAATCCCCATTTTGCAGATGAGGTAAGTGAGGCACAGAGAAGTTGAGTGACTTGCCCAAGGTTACACAGCAGACAAGTGGCAAAGTTGGGATTAGAACCCCCGACTTCGGACTCCCAAGCCCGTGCTCTTGCCACTAGGCCATGCTGCTCCTATTGTGTACAAAGATTGTACTACATGATTGACTCCCTCCCAGAGTCACAGATATCAGGTGGGTGATAGCACGAAGGGAGGAAAGGATTCTGATGGTGGTCGGGTTTGTATTACCACCTAAACCCATATGAGAAGCAGAATGGCCTGGTGGAAAGATTGTGGGCCTAGGAGTCATTGTGGACATCCTTACCAACTCTGTTATGTTGTATTCTCCTAAGCGGTTAGCAGAGTTCTCTGCACACAGTAAGTGTTCAATAAATGTGATTGATTGATTGGGTCAGAGGATCTGGGTTCTAATCCCACCTCTGCCATTTGCCTACTATGTGACCACGGGCAAGTCACTTTTCTTTTCTGCATCTCAGTAGAATGGGGATTAAATACCTCTTTCTCCCTCCCACTCAGACCATAAACTCCATTTGGGACAGAAACTGTGACCGACTTGATTAACTTATATCCACCCCAGCCCTTAGTAAAGAGTTTGGAACGTAGCTCTTAATGCATGCCACAATTATCATCATCATTATTGTTATCATTAATAATAATAAGCATATAATAAAATAGTGGTGGTAGAAATGATTCTTGCTCATAAGCTTACAGTCTAGAAGAGGTTTAGGGAATAGAGCACAGGCCTGGGAGTCACAACTCCCTCCCTCCTCCAATCTGCCAGACAACCACTCTCCCCGCCTCCCCGTCAAAGCCTTACTGAAGGCAAACCTCCTCCAAGAGTCCTTCGCAGGCTAAGCCCCACTTTTCCTCAGCTCATACTCCTTTCTGCATCACCCAGACTCACTCTTATTGCTCTTCCCCCCTTCTCCCAGCCCACAGCACTTACGTATATAAGCATATATCTATAATTCTATTGATTTATATTGATGCCTGTTTACTTGTACTGATGTCTGTCTCCGCCACCCCCACCCCCCTAGCCAGACTGTGAGCCCGCTGGGAGCAGGGATTGTCTCTCTCTATTGCTGTATTGTATTTTCCAAGCACTTAGTACAATACTCTGCACACAGTAAGCACTCAATAAATATGATTGAATGAGAGGACATGGGTTCTGATTTTGTCTCCACCATGTGTCTGCTATGTGACCTTTGGCAAGTCACTTAATTTCTCTGGGTCTCAGTTATCGCATCTGCAAAATGGGGATTAAGACTGTGAGCCCCATGAGGGACAGGGACTTTATTCAACTTTATCCCTCCCCTCTGCTCCTCCCCCTTCCTCCTTCCCCTCAGCACTGTGCTCATTTGCATATACTATTTATTACCCTATTTATTTTGTTAATGAGGTGTAAATCCCCTTGATTGCATTTATCGTGATAATGTTGTCTTGTTTTTGCTTCGTTCTGTTTTGCTCTGCTGTCTGTCTCCCTGGATTAGACTGTGAGCCCGTCATTGGGCAGGGATTGTCTCTATCTGTTGCCGAACTGTGCATTCCAAGCACTTAGTACAGTACTCTGCACATAGTAAGTGCTCAATAAATACTATTGAATGAATGAATGAACTTGATTAATTTATATTTACCCCAGCACTTAGAACAGAGTTTGGCACATAATTGCTTAACAAGTACCCATAATAATAATAATGCTATTATTATCATTTCCCCCTAGGCTCCACTTCATGTCTGCTACTTCCTTCTTACAGCAGTCAGAGTAGGCGTTGTATGCTACCTGTTAAACTCTTCTCATGGTTGAGGCCTGAATGAGTTAATGTGACCTTTTCAGAGGTGCCTAAATGTCAGCAAAGGAGGACCTAAGGCACTGGGAGGGACTGATTCAGTCATCTTCACTTAGGCAGGTGCACATTCAATGTCAAGAAGTACTTAATTGATGTTAACATTTACATAGCAGCCAGTTTGCCAAGCCCTTTGTCATCCTTAGTTAGCTAACCCTCCCAGTGCTGGTGTTTGCTGTTGTGAGTTAGGCTGATCTGATTAGCTACATTTTAGAGGAAAATATTCAAAAAGGTCAAGCAACTTACTAAGGTTTCCAGGTGAGCTGGAAAAATACATACAGGCAGGATTGACACTCAGAGTTCATGATTAGTTTTCAGTACTCTCTGTCACATGGTGTTTTGAGAACACTTTGTTGAGACAATTTCAAGTCCTGTGACCTGCATTAATCCATCCTGGAGAACACAGCTTTGATGCCTAAAAAATACACAAGATCTAAGTACATCGTGGTCCTCCACTGTTCTCATATGGACTCATGATGAAATCCTTCTACTGGTTTTCACTGAATTTATAGTCTTGTGCATCGATAATACTACAGCTAATTCTTAAAGCCAAATTTGGTAATTTGCAAATTCCAGTATGAATAATTGCTTTAAAACTAGTGTCTGAGACAGCAGAAATGTGAGGCCTGAATAGACCAAAAGGAAAGGAATCACACTCTTACTTTAACTCCATGTCTCCCGTCTTAAAAAAACCCTCCCTTGATCCCACCGCATTATCGCTCCATCTCCCCCCTAGCATTCCTCTCCAAAATCCTTGAGTGAGTTGTCTATATGCGCTGTCTCAAATTCCTCTCCTCGAACCCTTCCAATCTGGCTTCTGTCCCCTTCACGCCACAGAAACCACCTATGATCTCCTTCTTGCCAAATCCTAAAGCCTCTATTCCATCCTAATCCTCCTCGACCTCTCAGCTTTAGCACTGTGGACCACCTCGTTCTCAGTCTCCTTCGTGGGCTCCTCCTCTGCCTCCCACCCCCTAACTGCGGGGGTCCCTCAAGATTCAGTTTGGGGTCTCTTTCTATTCTCCATCTACACCCACTCCCTTGGAGAACTCATTCGGTCCCATGGCTTCACCACAACCTCTATGCGGATGATACCCAAATCTGCATCTCCAGCCCTGAACTCTCTCCTTCTCTTCAGTGTCTCATTTCCTCTTGATTTCAAGACATCTCTACTTGGATGTCCTCCCATCACCTCAAACTTGACATGTCCAAAAGAGCTCCTTATCTTCCCACCCAACCCTGTCCTCTCCCTGACTTTCCTATCACTGTAGACAGCACCACCATCCTTCCCTCTCACAAACCTGTAATCTTGGCATTATCCTTGACTTCTCTCTGTCATTCAAAACACAAATTCAATCCATCACTAAATCCTGTCAGGCCCACCTTCACAACATAACTAGAATCCGCCCTTTCCCCTCCAAACTGCTACCACGTTAATACAATCACTCATCCTATCCTGTCTGGATTACTGCGTCAGCCTCCTTATCGACCTCCCAGCCTCCTGTCTCTCCCCACTCCAGTCTATACTTCATTCTGCTGCCTGGATCATTTTTCTACAAAAATGTTCAGGACACATCACTCTGCTCCTAAAAAACTCCAGTGCTTGTCCATCGACCTCTGCATCAAACAAAAACTCCTCACCATTGACTTTAAAGCACTCCTCCATCTTGGCCCCTGCTACCTCACCTCGTTTCTCTCCTTTTACAACCCAGCCCACACACTTTGCTCCTGATGCTGACCTTTTCACTGTGCCTTGGTCTTGCCTGTCTCGCTGCCAATTCCTTGCTCACATCCTGCCTCTCACCCGGAATGCCCTCCCTCCTTAAATCCGACAAATACTCTACCCCACTTCAAATCGTTATTGAAAGCATATCCCCTCCAAGAGGCCTTCCCAGACTAAGCCCCACCTTTCCTCATCTCCTACTCCCTTCTGTGTCTCCCTGACTTGTTCCCTTTGCTCTTCACCCCCTACCAGCCCCACAACACTTACGTACATGTCCATAATTTTATTTATGTGTATTCATGTTTCTCTCCCCCTTCTAGACTGTAAGCTCATATGGGCAGGGAATGTGTCTGTTTATTGTTATTTAGTACTCTCCCAAGAACTTAGTACCATGTTCTACACAGAGTAAGTGCTCAATAAGTACAACTGAATTGAATGAATAAACTCAGCTGTCTTCAGCACATTCTTCTATTCTTCCTTCGATTCATACTCCCTCAATCCCCCCCTACTCTTCCAAAACTTCATCTCCTCCTGAACTCAATTTAGAATTATCCCCTTATCTGACTGAAGAAGAAAAGAAACTATAATACTTGAAGAAGGTAGAAAATTGGCTCCATTATCTTGCACAATTAACTCCTCTTATTTCTACAGTTGAGAAGATCACTGGGGACCCTAGGAGAGGAGGGAGAGAGAGCCAGATAGCAGGGAGCCAAGGAGAAAATTGGAGGAGAGGAAGTGGAGGGGGGCAGGGGATGTACACAATTTGCTCAAGGAGTGGAAGCTCTCAGTGGGCCGAGAACTTGTCACTTCATTAGTCTGTACTTTCCAAGAGCCAACTTTTTCTGTACTAAGCAGATATTCAGTAAATGCTACTACTGTTACTACTAAAATACAAGGAAGAGTGAAAGGGATTACTGCTGCATTTCTCATATGAAAAATTGCATTGGCCAATTCAAGAATAATATTGTTTGTGCAAGAACTTCCTTCTGTTTTCAATTGTGCTGCTTTCTTGCCATCATAATTCCTCAGAGACTACTGAGTAATTTTCACATCATATATCATGATAATTTTCATCACAAAGATGCAGCCCAAAAGAGAAACCCTATCTCTAGGCCGCTTTGTGTTTTGCATATCACATCTAAATATACTGGGAATCCCTGAACACTTTTTCTTCCTCCAATGAGGCAAGTGATTTAGAAGAATTGGAATGTACAGTTTTCCGTATGTTCAGCCAGTGTATTTACAAGTTATATAGAATATTGCCTAAAATAATTTGCTCTTTGCCTACTTTTAGAATTACTTCCTTATCTGACTAAATAAAAAAAAAATAAACTGTAATGCTTGAAGGAGGAAAAGAATTGACTCCATTATCTTGCACAATTAACTCTTTACTTTTACAGTGAAAAGAATGCCTCAAGGGTTTTTTTTCCAATCAGGTCTAAATCCTTTGGATAAATCCAAAATCCCATTTAGCATATTCCAAAGAAAATTAAGTTAAAAAAATGGTCTCTTGCTTGCCCTGCCAAAAAGACCTAGAATTCTCAAATTTCAATTTTTTAACCAATTCTCAAGTTTTGGGGTTTTTTTCCAAACCTCAGGGTAATGTTATCACTGGCAATTAGACTGGTCACACTTTTAGAATAGTTACTTGATATTTTGTAGGAAGTTTCCAAATAATGCCAAAGTTTGGTACAGAGCACTGTACTGAATGCTAGAGAGAGCACAATAGAGTTAATAGACATGATTCCTGAAAGATTAGGGAATCTTTCAATCTAAAGAGAAAATAAGGCGATGATAGGAAAAAGGAAAAATTGATATGTATATGAGTTTGTGGTAAGATTTAGGGTATATAAATTGTGTGCTTAGGTCTTGATATGGTTGGTTATGAGAACACGAGTGCATAGGTGTAACCAGGGGAGTTTAGAAGATATCTGGGGGAGGATTCAGGAATAGATATGATTTCAGGAGGGCTATGAACATGGAAGGGAGAATTCCATGCTGGGAGAAGGGCATGAGCAAGAAATTGGCAGCAGGAATGAGAATAATCAATCGATATTTATTGAGCGTTTAATGTGTGCAGGGAGCTTGGGAGAGTACAAGTTGGTAAACACAGTTCCTGACCACAGCAAGCTAGAGGAGCCCAGTGAATAGGTTAGTTTGAGACAAATAGTACGCATTAGAATATAGTAGGAAAAGAGTGGAAAAATAGGAGGGAGAGAGTGCTGGTTGAGTTTTTAAAGCCAATTGGTCAGGAATTTTCACTTGGTACAGAGAGGCCTGGGTAACTGCAGAAGTACTGTGAGGAGAGTGGAGATGTATGCAGAGCATTGTTTTAGAAAAAGGATCAGGGTGAAGATATATGCAGAACACTGTTTTAGAAAAATGATCTGGGCAGCAGAATATCAACTGAAATGGGAAATGACCAAGGGAGGGAGTCTAATGCAGAGACTAAGGAACCATAGCAGGAAATGACGAAACATGGAGGTCATTTGGTTACTGAGGAAGGAATTTGTGAATGCTGTGGAGAAAACAATGACAGCATGAATTAACAGACTGAGCATGAGGGTTGAAAGAGAGGGTGGTGTCAAAGATGATGCCATAGTTGCTCTTCTTCCAAAGTGGGGAATAATAATTATGGTATTTGTTAAGCGCTTACAATGTGCCAAGCACTGTTCTAAGTACTGAAGATAGTGGCTCTGTGGGCTGTGCGACTGGAAAGTTAGCTGGAGAGAAGGATTTGGGAGAGAAGACAAGGTTTTGAACATGGCAAATTCATGTTGCTGAGGAGACATGAAATTGCATAGGCAGCGAGAAATCCATCTGGGCTAGTGAGGTAAATTTGGGCACTCTTAGCCCTGGAACAAGATGAGCCTGGCCTTCACTCGTTTTCTTAAGTGCAGTCCATCTTGCCTCTTTTTGTTTCCAAATATACCAAATACTTTAAATAGATTTGACTCTACCAAGAACTTGCCAACATGAGAAGACTTGGCATCCTTACTAACTACTAAGGCAGCCACCACTACAGCTGGAGTCATGTAGAATGGCGATACTCCAGATCTGTGTTTATACCCATGCAAGAGGAAGGGCATGAGCAAGAAGTTGGCAACAGGAACAAGAATGATCAAGCCATCAATTGTTGATCATTAATGAGCGCTTGGGAGAGGACAATGCAACAATATAATTAAATTAATTGATGGCATTGTAAAGCATTGTAAAGCCCTTACTTTGTGCCAGGCACTGTATTAAGTGCTGGGTAGATACAAGCTAATCAGGTTGGATCCAGTTCCACATAAGGCTCCTAGTCTTAATCCCCATGTTATAGATGAGATAACTGAGGCACAGAGAAATGAAGTGACTTGACCAAAGTCACACAGCAGACAAGTGGCAGAGCCAGGATTAGAATCCAGGTCCTTCTGGTGTTCTATCCACTGCGCCATGCTGCTTTTCAATCACGTCAGAATTTAAATCTTTAAACCTTTCCTAGGGCCTTGTACAGTGCTTTGTACTGAGTAAATGCTTGACAAATGTTAAAAAGAATAATTTGATGCCATCGAGAAATCTGGGTCCTGGTAATTACTGAAAAAAAGCTTGGCTGGCCCTAAAAAAATAAGCAGGAACTTCCGATAACTACATGATAACAGATGTATCAAAGAGAATCAGAGGAAGTTTGTTTGAGCATTTCCCTATCAGTGGAATCAAACAGGCTATGTAAAACCTGCTCAAGGTGTTCTCTGCAACTTGGAAGCTGATGCTAAAGTACAATTTCAATCCTCTCGGAGATGCCTTCAGTTTAACAGGAGAGGGATCATTCTTTGACATTCTTAGACATGAAGATCACTATGAACAACCTCTCAGAATCATCAGTTGGATTTACTGAGTGGTTGCTATGTGCAAACATTGTACTGAGTGCTTGGAAGAGTACAGTACAAAAGAGTTGGTGAAGAGGTTTCCTGTCCACAAGAACCTTACAGTACAGAGGAGAAACAGAGTAAGGAATGAGCAAAGTTCTGTAAACCAGAAATTATTCTGAATACCATAATGCTATATACCCAGCCCTTATCTGACACACAACCAAAGATCACCATTTTCAACATAGAGCTAAATGCTGTCATTGAAATTTGCTAATTAAATAACTCACTCTCCATTGAAGGAAGGGTGGCAAAATGATAACCAAAGAGAAACTCAGGATGCCTTGCAGGAGACTGAAGGGCAATGGGGTGGTAACAAGGTGCAATAAAGATGTAGACCAAACTGAAGTTCTAGAGAGCAAATAGATTAATCAGCACCATATTTATTGAGAGCTTTATTATTATTGTACTTTTTTTTAAGCGCTTACTATGGGCCAAGCATGGTTCTAAGGTCTGGAGTAGATACAAGTTAATCAGGTGGACACACTCCCTGTCAGTCATTCAGTAGTATTTATTGAGCACTTACTCTGCAAAACACTGTACTAAGTGCTTGGGAGAGTACAATATTACAATATATGAATCCCACTCTTAATCCCCATTTTATAGATGCGGTAACTGAGGTCCAGAGAAGTGAAGTGATTTGCCCAAGGTCACACAGCAGACACGTGGTGGAGCTCGGGTTAGAACCCAAGTCCTTCTGACTCCCAGGTCTGTGCTCTACCAAAAGCTATGCTGCATTAATGTGTGCAGAACACTAAACTAAGCACTTGGGAGAGTACAATATAATAGAGTGAGTAGACACATTCTTTGCCCACAACAAGCTCACAGTCTAGAGGGAGAGGCAGACCCTAAAATAAAATACATAAGTTATGGACACATAAGTGCTGTGGAACTGAGGGGAGCATGAAGAAAGGGTGCAAATCCAATTGAAAGGGTGACTCACAAGGGAGTGGGAGAAAAGGAAATGAAGGCTTAGTCAGGGATGGCCTCTTGACAGAGATGTGCCTTCTATAAGCCTTGAAGGTGGGGAGAATAATTGTCTATTGGATAAGAAGAAGGACATTCCCAGCCAGAAGCGAGAGGAGAGATAGATGAGATAGAGGTACAGTGTGTAGGTTGGCATTAGAGGAGTCAAGTGTGCGGGCTGGGTTGTAGGAGGAAATCAAGGAAAGTATCAGTACTAGCACCTCACACGTCTGTTTTGTGTGGTGTCTAAGGTCCTCCTAGGACCTTGATCATGGGGGTATGTCTGTTTATTAAAAATAAGCATGAATTACAAACAATAAGATGTGATTAATTCAACAGGCCACACGAAGCAGCAACATTAGATAGGAGAGTTGGTCTGGTACCTCCCAGTTCATTCATTCAATGGTATTTATTGAGCGTTTACTGGGTACAGAGCACTGTACTGAGCACTTGGGAAAACACAATACAGCAGTAAGGAGAGAGTGGATTTATCCACCCTCTCTAGCCCACAGTTACAAATCCTGGTGTTCTCAGCATCAGGAAGCGCTCCCCTGATAGGTGGGAGAAGCTGGGAGGAAAAACAGGCTTCTCCTCAGCCCCCCCAGTACACACATTTTTGGGTCAGGGATTCAGAATCACATCCACAGCTGCCACTGCAACTTTCCATGCGGCTGTCCATTCACAGGAGGGCATATTCACCAATCAGAAGGACATCTTGGAATAATAAGGACAAACACACACACACAAAAACACACAGACAGTTGCAAAACCCAAACACCACAGACATTCACTGCTACAGAAATAACACAACAGCTAGTCTATTTTTGTTTCCCAGAGACATTCTATAAATGCAGAGTGAATTGTTCATCTCCTCTCCAAGCCCCACAGCACTTACGTACATATCTGTAATGAATTTATTTATGAATGTCTGTTCCCCCTTCTAGACTAAGCTCGTTGTGGGCAGGGAATGCATCAGTTATATTTTTGTATTGTACTCTCCCAAGCACTTAATACAGTGATCTGTACACAGTAAGTGCTCTATAAATATCACTGGCTGACTGACTGTTTACAGCCAACTGGCAAACTGTGTCATCTATATCCTTTGATTCAGGGCAAGCCCAGCCCCTGGCAAAATGCTGCCTCCACCATCCTGAGGGCCACTTTGGTGTGGGCCCCAGTTCTTCCTGGGAAGGACGGGATTTCCGGACCAGATAAACTGGGCTGCCATGGGAGGTTGGAGGGCTGCAGAGGTGACATCCCAGTCCCGGACCAGTGAGATCACCAGGGCCAGACCCCACTCAAGCCTAAGTCAAGAGTCCTGTGAAAGGTTCCTGTAATAATAATAATATTGGTATTTGTTAAGCGCTTACTATGTGCAGAGCACTGTTCTAAGCACTGGTGTAGATACAGGGTAATCAGGTTGTCCCACATGAGGCTCACAGTTAATCCCCATTTTACAGATGAGGTAACTGAGGCACAGAGAAGTGAAGTGACTTGCCCACAGTCACCCAGCTGACAATGGCAGAGCCGGGATTCGAACCCATGACCTCTGAATGCCAAGCCCATGCTTTTTCCACTGAGCCATGCTGTAAGCACTCAGGATGTTTCCCCACTCCTCAAGAACTTTCAGTGGTTGCCCATCCACCTCCGCATGAAACAAAAACCACTCACTATTGGCTTCAGAGCACTCAAACACCTTGCCCCCTCCTATCTCACCTTGCTACTCTCCTACTACAACCCAGTCTCCACACTTTGCTCCTCTAATGCTCACCTTCTCACTATTCCTCAATCTCATCTATCTCATGACTGACCCCTCACCCATGTCCTGCTTGTGGCCTGAAACTTCCTCCCTCCTCAAATCTGACAATTACTCTCCCCACTTTCAAAGCCATATTGAGGGCACATCACCTCCAAGAGGCCTTCCCTGACTAAGCCTTCCTTTCTCATCTGCGTTGCCCTGACTTGCTTCCTTAATTCATTCCCCCTCCCAGCCCCACAGCACTTATGTACATGCCTGTAATGTATTTATTTATATTAATGTCTGTCTCCCCCATAGACTGTAAGCTCATTGTGGGCATTGTTTATTGTTATAATGTACTCTCCCCAGTACTTAGTACAGTGCTCTGCACCCAGTAAGCACTCAGTAAATACGACTGAATAAATGAAGGGAGCCAGAGAGATAACTACCACCACAGCTTCCTCAAACTGCTTCAACTTGGGTTTCAGCTCCGGCTGCCTACTTCTTGGGCCCCAGACTGATTTGCCCTCCATTGAGAATCCTTGCCCACAGCAGAGAGCAGCCTGGGAAAATGGCAGCACCTGGGGTTACTGGCTCCATGTTCCAGCTGTCTCCCGGGCCAGTACAGAGTCTAGATGGCCCGGGACTGCCATGGCTCCCCTTCCTCTTCCAGCTCCAACTTTGCTTTGTTATACAGAGTCAGAAGAGAGGGAAACACGGAGGAAAGACAAAGACGGAGGACATGTGATGAAAAAGAACACGTACAGCACAGAAAACTCATAGCCAGGGCCCAGCAAATGTTATATCATAGCTTCACCACAAGAGAGAAAGACCAATTATCTTCATGATAAAGATTTACATTTTTTTCTAATAGTTTCAGTGATTGCTATCAGATTGTCTAGTGGGATGTAATTGTGACAGTCCACGTTTTTGGCTGTTTTGAACTTTTTTTTTTTTTTTTGGAATTATATCTTCCAGGTTTGGGATTTTCTTTAATGTAGCATTTTCATGTGTTGTTCCAGTTGGCTTCAGTGCAACATTTTTCCACCCACACGAGAACCTTTGCCAAGCCTCCAAGGTTTTGCAATATTCCTTTGTAGTACTCCTTTTATCAAGGGAATCAGCAAATATTAATATCATTTTTTCTAAGGAAAAAATTAAATCTCCCTGCCAATGGCCTGTGTCACAGTATGATAATGTGGAGTATCAATGCAGACTTGCTTCAACTGAGTTACAGCTGAGCTCACTGACTTGAGGTGCATGTGTGTGGAATTAAGGGAGAATTTGGCCTCCAGCCTTTAAGCCTTTATATGAACAAACACTAAGATTTTTGTCATTTTTCCCACCAAATTCTACTATCAATCAGATCATTTGTCATTATCCCATGATTGCTGAGGTGCAATTCGAAACTCTCACACGTGGGAATTGGTTTTTAAGGAGAATGCTACCATATATTCACTAACTCTGTCAACCAAGTCTGCCCCCCATAATTATTAAGTCAGAACTACATGCAGATCAAAGTGAAGAAAAGTAACATCATCTGACTTCAATTTCACCTAGGTTATTTCACCTATGAGCTAACAGTGTTGGCATCAAACGTTCAAGTTTTTTCCCATCTCGCTTGACACTACCAGCACCCTCCAACCTCCTTATCTATATAAGGTCTGCAACCTTGGCATTATCCTTGATTCCTCCCTCTCTTTCAACCCCCCCACATTCTAAGGCCACATGCTGCCATTTCTTCCTCTACAACGTTTTCAGTCCCCCTACTTCCTTTCCATCCAAACAGCCACTACACAATGGGCCAGGCTCTTGTCAGATTCCAGCTTGACACTGCATCAGCTACCTCACTGATCTTCTGGCCTTCAGTCTTTCCCTCCTTCAACCCATTCTTCACTCTACTGCCTAGATAATTTTTCTCAGATGCCATTCTGCCCATCTCCCTGTTCCTCAAAAGCATTCACATCAGGCAGAAAGTCTTAAACATGGGCTTTATTTCACGCAGTCAGCTCTCTGTCTCCTACTTATCCACTCTTTTCTCCCACTCCATCCCAGCTCACCCTATTTATTCTTCTCAAATCAACCTACTCTATCGCAACCCTCCCATGACCAACCTTTTGCTCACTCCCTTCCCGGCTACCTGGAACTGCCTCTCCCTTCAAAGCCTAATATCACATCTCCTCCAGAAGGTGTTCCTTGACTAATCTCTCATCTTCCCAACTTCTGTTCCCATCTGCCATGACAGGACTTACACACTACCTAAAAATTTAAATACTCCCAACCTCAGTAGCACTTATGGGAATATTCAATAAACATCTTCCTCCTGTTTATAATTGAGTGCCTGTCTCCCTCCTAGAATCTAAATTCCTTGAGGGCATGGATTATGTCTACCAGTTATATTATATTCTCCTAAGCACTACAGTGCTCTGCACAACATATGTACTCTTAATTCTCTTCAACGTTTGATTGATTTTAAAACAACTCACTACTGAAAGTCATGGAAATAACAGAGGAGAGATAAAGAGGAAGACTAATGAGAAGACAAGCTCTGGGTAAGAACAGAAAAGTAAAAGAAGGGAGAATTCTGGATTCTTCTTGGAAACTTCAGGATGACAGCACTTTGTCATGGAAATTCTTGCCTAGAAATGTTATCCCAAGGGGTCAGTGTTGCTCAACCATCTTCATTGAACACTTTTAAGGGATATTTTACTGTGAAACACCAGCTACACCACAGCGAACGGGAAAGTGGAAACAAGGAAATGAGATTCAGTGAAGAAAACCACAATTGACACCATCTGTAGCCCAATTAAACTCAACAGCTCATGAGCAAAACAAATACTCACCCACAATTTATGCAAACAAATCCACATTCTTTCAGGTTCTCATCACTTTAACCAAAAAAGCTCACATGTGCAAGAGAAATCTGACCATTCATCAGAAGTCATCCAAAAGCATGTAATTTGAAAACTGAAATTTATTATCCAAGTGAGTCACATATGGTCTGAATGCACTGCTGGGGTCTGTAATGTGTTGATAGCTTTGAGTCCCTCACAAAAGGATCAGCATTTATGCCGAGAGTTGCAGGTATGTTCTTCAATCATCAGCTCGGCAGAGATGATAGGATTAAATTCATGGCTCAATTTCTAGGCCTAATGATCATTTTAAATTCACCATCTCAACTCTCATAAAAATCACATTTCCTCCAAGAGGCCTTCCCCAACTAAACTATGATTTCCTCTAGCCATCCTCCCTTCATTCATTCATTCAATTGTATTTACCGAGCACTGCGCTTACTCCCTTCCACATCAACTATGCACTAGGATCTGTAAACCCCTTAATCACTTGATAAGCAGCATGCCACAGTGAATACGGCATCAGCCCAGGAGTCATAAGGTAATGGGTTCCAACCCCCACTCTGTCACTTGTCTGCTGTGTGACCTTGGGTAAGTCACTTCACTTCTCTGTGCCTCAGTTACCTCACCTATAAAATGGGATTGAGACTGTGAACCCCATGTGGGAAGGGACTGTGTCTGGCTTTATTTGCCTGTATCCACCCCAGTGCTTAGTACAGTGCCGAGGTGATCAAATACCATAATTATTATATATTAAATCCATCCTAGCTCCACAGCACTTATGCGTATATCCTTGCACTGAACCATTTGTAATGTAATATCTGTTTTCTCCCACTAGACTGTAAAGTCCTTATAGGCAGGGATCATGTCTATCAAATCTATTATTTCTCTAAACGCTTGGTACAGTGATCTACAGACAGTAGATGCTCAGTGTTTTCATTCTTCAATCAGATTTATTGAGTGCTTACTGTTTGCAGAGCTCTGCATTAAGGGCTTGGGAGAGTACAATATAACAGTAAACACACACATTCCCTGTCCACAACAAACTGATGGTCTAGAAGGGAAGACAGACATTAATATAAATACATTAATGAATACCTTTCATTGATTGATCATTAGTTAGCCACTTTGCACCAGTGTAAAAGCCAAGGGGATGAATGGAGGCTGTGTGGTGGACTCAGAGCCAGTTAGCTGCCCTGTGGTCACTATAATGGTCCAAACAGGACCATTTTGGGTGTTCCCTGCCTCTAAGTCCCTGACGACATGTTCCCTGACAAAGTCGAGAGGCAGGTCGAGGCAGCCAATTCTGACCGGGAATTAGGATAACACACTCAAAGGATGGGAATCTGGACTGTAAGCTCATTATGGGCAGGGAGAGTGTCTGCCAATTCTGTTTATTATACTCTCCCAAGCACTTCTAGTACAATGCTGGGCATGTAGTAAGTGCTCAATAAATACCATTGATTGATTGATGGACTCTGGCATCCACAGGGAGAAACATGGTGATCAAGGCTCTCTTTTCTCTCCTCATGGGACAGGGAGGAGCATATTTTCATGTTGGGAAGAATCGTTCCCTGGGTAACCAGCACCCCACCACGAAGTGACTCGTCCCTCTATATGGAAGAGGTTTGGGTGGACAGCTCTAAGAAAGGGTGTGGCTGGCTGCAGCCTGTAAGCACTGTTAGCAACTCTATTAAAGTAAGATATTTGTATGGTCACCGGGCCGCAAGGGGCTCAAATTTTAAAAGCAAGTCAGGTAGGGAATCGGTGACAGATTTCAAAGGAAAGAGCAAATGAAATAGAAAGCCGAGGACGACGATAGCTATGCCAAGAGCTGCAGGATTCGGGCCCCTCACGGCTCAAACCAACAGCCCCAGAACTCAAATTCAGCCACAGTTATCACCTCATAAGGGTAGGGCACCTCACGACTCAGGGTTTGAATCCTTCCTGGGCTGGAGTGGGAGTCCATGGGAGTTTCAGTGGAATAGGGATGGGGCAGCCTGCCTCCTCACATTGAGCTCCAGGGGTTGGGTAAAAGGGGAGGATGAAAGATGGCTGAGCCAGTACTGCGTGGCCTTGTGGAAAGAATGTGGGCCTGGGAGTCAGAGAACCTGGGTTCTAAATCCAGCTCCACCACCTGCTTGCTAGGTGATCTTGGGCATGTCACAACTTCTTTGCCTCAATCTCCTCATCGGTAAATGATGATTCAATTCTTGTTCTCCCTCCTACCTAGACTGCACACCACATGCGGGACACAATTACCTTGTATCTACTCTGGCACTGAAGAAACTGAAGCACAGAGGAAGGTCACACAGCAGAGAAGTTGGATTAGAACTCAGGTCCTCAGATTCCCAGTCCCGTGCCCTTAGCACTAGACCATGCTGCTTCTCTACTGAAAGGAACTCTGAAAACTTTGGATTTAAACTCCTCTTTTCTTGCCCCAGGACTAGGATTCATCTGTATACTGCACTGAGATGATCAGTTCATTTGCCAAGACTTGCTTTAGAGTTTACCCTGGCAGCCAAGTGGAGACACCAGTGTTTTTGTTTTCAAAGAAAGAAGCAAGGCACGGTTGATTGATTCTATTAGCTTTTGCCACTAGTTCGCTTTGTGATTTTAGGTGAGTCAAAATCAACCTTTATGTCCCACTTGTCAAAAGAAATGACAATAAGCCAAATTTGTCCCACTCAGTGGGGTAAGAATGAGCTTTCTTAAATCCACATAGTGATACCTATGTCAATTCAAGTGTGTGTGTGAACATGTCCTCTCTGACAGCAGGTTTAAAGGACATCCTTGAATGGAGGTCCTTGATGGCAGAGGTTGCTTCTACCAATTCTATTATACTTTCTCAAGTAATTAGTACAGTGCTCTGCACATAGTAAGCACTCAATATATGCCATGGATTGATTGACTGATTGATTGAGGTGCATATCTAAAGTCTCGTTGCCCAATTTGGGAACACTCCTGCGGGTTGGGAGACGGAGACCTACTCCTGCGAACTGGAATGGCCACTGCTGTTTCACTTCCATATGATAACTCTTCCATGGTTTCATTCAATATTCAATAGTATTTATTGAGCACTTACTATGTGCAGAGCACTGTACTAAGCACTTGGAATGAACAAGTCGGCAACAGATAGAGACAGTCCCTGCCGTTTGACGGGCTTACAGTCTAGAGTTTAATCAATTTAATCAATCGCTGGTATTTGAGAAGCAGCGTGGCTTAGTGAAAAAAGCACAGGCTTGGGAGTCAGAGGTTGTGGGTTCTAATTTCAACTCTGCCACTTGTCAGCTGTGTGACTTGGGGCAAGTCACTTCACTCCTCTGTGCCTCAGTTACCTCATCTGTAAAATGGGGACTAAGGCTATGAGCCACACATGGGACAACCTGATTACCTTGTATCTACCCCAGAGCTTAGAACAGTGCTTGGCACATAGTAGGCGCTTAACGAATACCATCATTTTTTTTTTCTATTGGGAGGGCACTGGAAAGCATTAGCCCCATTCCTCAAAGCCCCATGATTTTGTCAACTTGAGAAACAGCATAGCCAGCTCCACCATTTGTCTGCTGTGTGACCTGGGGCAAGTCACTTCACTGTGCCTCAATTTCTTCATCTGTACAATGGGGATTTGATATGTGTTTTCTCTCCTCCTTAAAAGAGTAAGCCCCATGTGGGACAGGGACTGTGTCCAATCTGATTACTTGGATCTACCCCATCGCTTAGTAGAGAGCTTGGCACCTAGTAAACCGCTTAACAAAAAACATCATTAGTAGAAAGTTAGGTTTTCTTTGAAGAAGTATGCCCAGGCCTGTGCTAAAGTATAACATCACCTAAAAGCTGATAATATTCTACTATTTCTTAATGTCCTGCAGATAGGTTGTCAAGTCCTAGACAGAGAGTTACTTCTGCACTATACTAGGTCTTCACACAAAAAATGCTACACAATCAATTTACTACGTAGGCCATGTAGACGGATAATTGGATGCAAGAGGTCAACTCAATCTTCCTATGTGCTTTGACTATGGACACCTTTTTAAGTAGCATGAGTTACTGACTTCCCACAACTCCCTGTCAAGTACTTCTTTAAGGAAGGAGATGCTTTTGTAAAAACAATCCTTTCAAAAGGAAGGAGGAGAAACATTCATAATACACTTTGCCAAGATTAGAGTCGCCTACACCTGAAAATATTGCTGGGACTATTAGTCATTTGATTACTTAGAACAGAAAATCCATGGAGAATCAAGATTACATTGTGTAGCAGTGACCATGAAGATTGAATTCATTTGCTTAGAACAGTTTCTGTTGACTTTACAGTATTTTCTGTTGACTTGTATAATTGTGTATTTGAAAGAGGAGAGCTTGTTCCTGGGAAATTTTTGTATTAAATCTCAGTTTTAACCTCAGGTCCCACATTTAGGAATGTCTTTTGCTCATTTACCTTGAAAATCAGCACCAAATGCCTAAATTGTTCTAACATCTATTCCAAATTCTCATCTCCATATTTGTACCTTTCACTTTTAATGACTTTTATTCCTGAAAGACAAATTTAAATCATAGAAACACATACTACTGTGAAATACTTATCTTCTAGATGAAAGCATGTATTAAAAATAACCCAGGAGGACACATTTCTTATTAAACTATCACTACACCTTAGCTCTTGTCAAATAGAACATGGGATTGATTTACATATTTATTCTTTTTTTACTCTAAGTGTGGGCACAAAATGATAACTTCTCCCAATGAAAACTGAATAGAAACATGAAACTAAATTAAAAGATGAGAAATGTGTTCCTTGGGGCATTGCAGGCTTTTACAAACATTTCTTTTACTTTCTTCTGGTTTCTTTCTAATCTCCAGGTTCAATTTCAATCAACAGCTCTCCTATAAAAGCCAAATTTACCCAGATGAACCCAAAGGGAAGTGGAGGTGAAAGAAGGCAGAGCAATTGTTTCTATTGAGAGCTTCCTGAGTGTAAAATACTAAGCATTTAGGAGAGTACAACACAACAGACACATTCCCTGCCCATAATGAGCTCACAGTCTAGAGGAGTATTTAAACAGTGAGTTTCATTACTACTACTACTAATAATAATAGTAATAATGGTATGTGTTAAGTACTTACTATGTGCCAGGCAGTGTACTAAGCGCTGGGGCAGATAAAAATAATCAGGTTGAACACAGTCCATGTCCCACATGGGGCTCACAATCTTAATCTCCATTTTACAGATGAGGTAACTGAGGCACAGAGAAGTTAAGTGACTTGCCCAAGATCACACAACAGGCAGAGATGGTTTTAGAACCCCATGACCTTCTACTCCCAGGTCCATGCTCTATCCACTCTGCCATGCTACTTCTCATAATACATGATATAGATACAAAAGGAAAAAAGTGCTTTAGTAGTTCCTTCAAGGGTGTTTCCTTACAAAACATTTTTGTTTAGGTGAAAACATTCATCACTGAAATCTAAACTGCCTGTATTCATCATTTCTTTTCTCAGCTACACCCAAGTTTGAAGCTCTGCTAGGCAAGATCTTTTTTGAGGAGTGCATCATGGGAATTCTCCTAGAATTCCCTAGTTACCACTCTGGACTTCACCATAGAATAGGAAAAGAGTTACCGGATTAGTCTTAATTGTTATAAAGAAGCTATCATAAGCCTCCAATTAAAAATGTAAATTGAAACAATATATAATCAGAGAATAAATTTAAAAGAACAGATGCCAGATAGCACTGTAATGTGTGACTATACATTCCATCTCTACTTACTGGAGAACAGTCCTGCTTATTAGGGTACAAAATGATGCATTTTGTACATTGCGAGAAGAGGTCAATGTTAAATTACCAACAAAAGAGTAAGAAGAGCAAATAAGATTTGAAAAAAGACATTGAATTAATGGAATGAAAGGGAGCTACTCCTATTCTTCTAATGGTTAGCACACTTTGAACTAGGAGCCAAGTCTCTTGACTAAAGTGGTCTTGTTTTTCAGTAAGCAAATTGGCAGGAACTTTTCAGGGGTGGAGAAAAAAAAGGGGAAGGAATACAGAAAAAAGGAGAAATAGGTAGAAAAGCAATGTGCCCTAATAGAAAGAGCATGGGCCTGGGAGTCAGAAGGACCTGGATTCTAATACCCACGCTGCCACTTTTTTACTGTGTGACCTTGGGCAAATCATTTCACTTCTCCATGCTTTAGTTAGCTCATCTGCAAAATGGGGATTAAGACCGTGAGCCCCACGTGGGCCAGGGGCTATGTCCAACTTGCTTAGCTCTTTTTAAGACGTACAAGTTAATGACTTCCTACAACTCTTCAAGATTTTCAAGATTCCAATTAGGTCCTCCTAACTTGTATTTTTTCTAACCTCTTCAGTATGTCCTCATATGGAAGTTTTTCCATCGATCAGTTGTAATGATTGAGCACCAACACTGTACAGAGCACTCTGGTAAATGCTTGGGAGACTTCAGTAGAATAAGTAGAAAGAGAAAGGGAGAGAGATGGAGGAAGAGAGATAGATGGAGGAAGAGAAAGAGCAACAGTAGCAGCCGGCCTTTCAGCTGGCAGGAGCCTTGCCACGTTGGCAGCGGCAGAAACACAACAGTGAGAGGAGTCGAAGTCAGAACGTAGATGTCCCTGCCTTCACTGCCAGCGTACTTGCTGCTGCCCCTGGCCTCTGACTTCCCAGGCCAGGCCCACAACAAGCACCTTCAGATTTTGGCAGAAACGGCGCCCAGAGTCAACGGCGACCAAGAGCATCAGCCACGTCAGCACTGGAAGTCAGCAGAGGGGTGGCCACAGGAGGACGGCATCTCCGCCACCCCATCTCTGCCAACCGACTGCTGTGGGGGCGGGACTCCTTGCCACGACTGCAGCCACTGCCACCCTAGCCAAAAGCAGGATCTTGTGATTCTGGGTGCTTCCGCCCTGAGAAACACACAAGTCACAAGAGTTTTATCAAACAAATGATGTACTCAAAAGCGCCCCGTGGTTAAGCTCTACTTGCCATTTCTCCTTCTCGGCTCTTTTCTGCCCGTGTCCTGGACTTCCTTTATGCTCAGACATTCTTTCCTTAAGGATATTACCTTGAATAGATAAAATGATATCTATATATTTCTGCCCGCTGGGTATAAAGATGACAGGGCTGATAATGTGATTTTATTGATGTGCGTGAAGTGTGTCTGTTTCGACTAACGCATAAACAACAATCCCTTCCTTCCTCACTATGGGAATGAGCACTGCCAATGTGGAGGGGGTATGGCTGGCTGAACCCTATCTTGCTGAAGGTATTAGGGTAATGTGTGAATAATTTGACATTTGACCACCTTACCTTGAAGGTAATGTCTTAAAAACACTCAGGTCCTGGAAGAAATAATAATAATAAAAATAATAATATGGATATATGGAATGAATATGGTACTTCATTCATTCAGTAGTATTTATTGAGCGCTTACTATGTGTAGAGCACTGTACTAAGCACTTGGAATGTACAATTTGGCAATGGATAGAGACAATCTCTGCCCAATGACGGGCTCACAGTCTAATCGGGGGAGACAGACGGACCAAAACAAGACAACACTTATATGCCAAGCACCGTTCTAAGCATTAAGATAGATACAAATTAATCAGGTTGAGCACAGTCCCTATGCAACATGGATCTCACACTCTTAATCCCCATTTTACAGATGAGGTAATTGAGGCCCAGAGAAGTTAATAATGATGGTATTTGTTAAGCGCTTACTGTGTGCCAAGCACTGTTCTAAGCACAGGGGGAGATTCAAGGTAATCAGGTTGTCCCATGTGGGTCTCAGTCTTAATCCCTATTGTACAGATCAGGTAACTGAGCAACAGAGAAGTTAAGTGACTTGCCCAAGGTCACACAGCAGCGTGGCTCAGTGGAAAAGAGCCTGGGCTTCGGAGTCAGAGGTCATGAGTTCGACTCCCGGCTCTGCCACTTGTCAGCTGTGTGACTGTGGGCAAGTCATTTAACTTCTCTGTACTTCAGTTACCTCATCTGTAAAATGGGGATTTACTGTGAGCCTCACGTGGGACAACCTGATTAGCCTGTATTTACCCCAGCGCTTAGAACAGTGCTCTGCACATAGTAAGCGCTTAACAAATACCAACATTATTATTATACAAGTGGCAGAGCCAGGATTAGAACCCATGTCATCTGACTCCCAAGCCTGTACTCTTTCCACTGAGCCATGCTGCCTAAGGTCACACAGCAGGCAAGTGGCAGAGCCAAGATTAGAACCCAGGTCCTTCTGACTCCCAGGCCTGTGCTCTATCCACTAAGCCACACTGCTTCCCTACACACTGCTAGACACTGCGAGGAGCAAGCTACCCAGCCATCTTGTGGTTCTGGTTAACAGGGCTGGAAGTTTTGTAGAGGAACCTGAGAAAAGAAGGTTGTTGAGAAAAATCCACACAGGGCAGGGAGGTTATGGACTTTATTCGACGAGATCACTGCATACTGTCAAGCCTTACTCGCTAGCTTGGGCTAAAATGTGGAGCTATCCTGACTCAAAGGAATCTTGGAATAGAAGTCCAAATGAGAGGCCAACAGGAAATGGGGAGAAAAGGAAGCAAAAGTTATTGTTTGTCTCTAAATCAAACCATGATGTGCCCTCCTGGGGAATGCTGCATGCAATTCTGTCCATCACAACTTAGGGAGGATATAATAGAGCTACCAAAAGTACCGAGAAGAATATCTAAAGTGATTGGAATTATCCCTTCTTGCCCTGATCTCTAATGTATTTTACCATCTGTCTCCCCTGCTAGATTGCAAGCTCCTTGAAGGTGGGGATCCAGTCTGCTTATTCTCTTGAACCCTCCCAAGCACTTTCTATAGTGCTCTCTACAGTGTCAGTGCTCAATCAATATAACTGATTGATGGAAATTCTTCCAAATGAGGACAGACTGAATAGGTTAGGAAAAATGCAAGTTAAGAGGACCTAATTGGAATTGGAATCTTTAGAAACATAAAGAATGTGGACAGAGGGTGCACAGAATTGTTGTTTAACAAATCCCCCAATAAGAAGAGGGGATAATAATGGAAGTTTGCAGGTGGTAGGTTAAAACAAAACTGGAAGACACAAAACCCAAAGGAAGTATTTCTTCACATAAATGGAAATACATATGGAATTCACTACTATATGAAATTGTATGGACTAAAAGTCTTAGCAGGTACACAGAGGTTGAGATAAATTAATGGATGAGAGCCCAGTGGTGAATTATTAGAGGAACAATTATAGATGGGGTAAAAATTAAAGATATTAGATCAGACATCTCTAACCATTAGTAAATCCGCAATCTGTCATTATATTTGAATCCTCTCCCTGCTTCAACCTTCACATTCACTGCTGAATCCTGTTGGTTCTATCTGCAAAACATCCTTAGAATCCACCCTTTCTTCTCCATACAAACTACTACCCTGCTAATCCAAGTATATGTCATATCCCCTCTCGTGTACCTCATCAGCCTTTCTCATTGACTTGCTGTCTCTAGGCTCTTCCCTCTCCAGTCCAAACTCAACTCTGCTGCCCAGATCATTTTTCCAAAAAATTATCATGTGCACTTTTCCCCATTCCTCAAAACCCTCCAAGGGTTTCCCCTCCAACTCTCATCAACCAGGAACATCTTACCCTTGACTTTAAGGCACTCGATCGACTCTCTCGCCTGCCTATCCTCTCCCCACTCCCACACCAAACCAACCCACTTCATTCACTCCGACCCCAACCTACTTGCTCTCCCTCAATCTGATCTATGCCACCATTGTCCCCTTGCTCATATCTTCCCTCCGGAACTCCCCTTTCCTGCATCTCCAGCAGACCATCCTTTCCCCATCTTGAAGTCTCTACTGATATATCTCCTTTACAAAATCCTTCCCGATGGACCTCTCATCTTCCCACTCTATTCTCTCCTCCTTCTGTGTCACCTACGCACTTAAGTCTCTAACCCCTCAGCCCTTTGATATTCACCTCACACCCTTATACTTGCTGCTTCCCCCACTTGTAATTTATGTTAATTTACATCAGTCTGCCCTCTAAATTGTAAACTCTTTGAGGGCAGTGATCAAGTCTACCTACTATATAATCCTCTCCCAAACACTTAGTGTAGTTTTCTGCCCTCACTAAGCACTCAGTAAAACTACTGATTGATTACAAGGATGTTTACATTGGTTCTCCCAAACACTCAGATGCTACTATTGGAAACAGAATCCTGGACTAGCTGGAACATGGGCCTGGCCTAGTAGTTGTGGCGAGCCACCGGCTCATACCAACCAGGACCTTCCTGGACAGGAGGAGCCTCAGTGACATGTAGTAGAAGTTAAACCACACCAGCGACCACCAAGGTTACTGAGGAAAGTTTTTTACTTAGTTTTACCAACATGCAAGGAAGTGACACATATACATGCTCACTCACTCCACCAAGGGTCCAACACCAGTCCATTGGTCAAGGGAACTCAATGCTGCCAATGTTTCTTCTTTCTGCTTCACAAGTGCTGCTGCTTCTTCTGCTTCCTTTGAGTACTGCTGCTCTCCTATTGCTTCTGCTTGAATATTGTGCTTTCTTGCAAGCTTTCCTCTATGACTGCTTCTGTGTGCTTCTTCTCCAGGTGCTTCTCCTGTGTGTGCATGCTTCTGCCTTAATGCTTGCTCTCTCCATGCTTTACGGTGATTCAAAACAACTGCTTTTTAATCTGCCTTAGGAGTGGCAGCTGTGGCTCAATGTAGCAGTCACTGATTGATCCAGGCACATTACTGGGTAGAGCAGAGAAAGCCCCTCCTCCCTCCATGCCCCGCCCCCTCAGGCCAGCAAACACCTGCCTCAAGCAGAGCCCATGAGTGCTTTGGCCCTTCTTTTCCTTGTTGTTTGCGGGATCACAAACTGTCACTAATAAGGCAGCTTGTTGTGGGCTCACCACAGTATTGATATCCCTTCTTTCTAGTGCTCTTGGTTTGAAATCCTTGGTCACAAATGCTTATAGCAATCAGAGGAAATGTAGAATTGCAGCATTACCTATTTGGAAGTACATGGGACTGGGAGTCAGGAGACTTGGGTTCAAATCCAACCTCTGCCATTGGTCTGCTGGGTGACCTTGACAAATTACTTAATTTCTCTGGGCCTCAGTTTCCTTATCTGTAAAATCAAGAGAAAATACCCGCTCTTTCTACTCTTAGATTACAAACCTCGTTTGGGACAAAAGGGTCTTCAGCCTATCTCTGGTCAGTACCTGGCACACAAGAAGTCCTTAATACCCTCAGTGGTATTTAGCGAGCACCTCCTATGTGCAGAGCACAGTAATAAGTAGTTGATAAAAGCTATAACTAAGAGAATCACTGAAGGCCTACAGGTGTCCTGGTGCTTTTGCTTACATGCCTTAGGGCAGAAAATAAAGAGGTTACTGCTTCTGATCTTTTTCATTCATTCATTCAATTGTATTTATTGAGCACTCACTGTGTGCAGAGCATTGTACTAAGCACCTGGGAGAGTACAGTACAACCACAAAGACACATTACCTGCTCACAATGAGCTTACAGTCTAGAGGGAGGGATACAGACATTAATATAAATTACAGGTATGTACATAAGTGCTGGGGGGCTGGGAGGAGGGAAGAACAAAAGGAGCAAGTCAGGGCAATGCGGAAGGGAGTGGGAGAAGAGAAAAGGAGGGGCTTAGTAAGGGAAGGCATCCTGGAGGAGATGTGCCTTCATTCATTCAATCGTATTCACTGAGCGCTTATTGTGTGCAGATCACTACTAAGTGCTTGGGAGAGTACAGTACAGCAATAAACAGACACATTCCCTGCCCACAACAAGCTTCAGTAAGACTCTGTGAGCAGGGAGTGAAATTGTCAGATCTGAGGAGGGAGAGCATTCCAAGCCAGAGGCAGGAAGTGAGCGAGGGGTCAGCCATGAGACAGACAAGATCAGGGTACAGTGAGAAGGTTAACATTAAAAGAGCGAAGTGTGTGGGCTGGGTTGTAGTAGGAGTATAGTGAGATGAAGAAGAAAGGGGCAAGGTGATGGACTGCTTTAAAGCCAATGGTGAGGAGTTTTTTTGGATGTGAAGTTGGATGGACAACCACCAGAGTTTTTTGAGGAGCGGGTGACATGTAATGAACATTTTTGTAGAAAAATAATCTGGGCAACAAAGGTAAGTATGGACTGGAATGGGGAGAGACAAGAGGCTGGGAGGTCAGTAAGGAGGCTGATGCAGTAATCCAGGTGAGCTAGGATGATTGTATTAACATGGAAACAGTTTGGATGGAGAGGAAAGGGTGGATTTTAGCGATGTTGTGAAGGTGGGACCGACAGGATTTAATGATGGAGATAATATGTGGGTTGAATGAGAGAGAGGAGTCAAGGACAGTGCCAAGATTATGGGCTTGTGTGATGGGAAGGAGGGTGGTGCCAGCTACAGTGATGGGAAAGTCAGGGGAAAGACAGGGTTTGGGTGGGACGATAAGGAATTATGTTTTGAACTTGTTAAGCTTGAGGTGATGGGAGGACATTCAAAGTAGAGATGTCTTGAAAGCAAAAGGAAATACCAGACTGCTGAGAAGGAGACAGATCAGGGCTGGAGATGTAAATTTGGATTTTATCCACATAGAGATGGTAGTTGAAGCCATGGGAGTAAATGAGTTCTCCAAAGGGGTGAGTCCATTATTGGGCAGGGATTGTTTGTTGCCAAATTTTACATTCCAAGCACTTAGGACAGTGCTCTGCACATAATAAACGCTCAATAAATACTACTGAATGAACAGAAGGGGATCCAGAACTGAGCCTTGAAGGGCGCCCCCACAGTTAGAGGGTGGGAGGCAGAGAAGGAGTTCGCATCGAAGACTCAGAATGAACAGCCAGGAAACTAGGAGCAGAATCAGGAGAGGACAGAGTTAGTAAAGCCAAGGTTGAATAACGTTTCCAGGAGAAGGGGGTGGAATGCAGTGTCAAAGTCAGCTGAGGAGTGGAGGAGGATTAGGAGAGAATAGAGGCCTTTGATTCTTGACCAAAAGAAAAAACTCTCAGATAGTTTTATAAGAACCTCTCAGAGGTTCTTACGACTCAAGCTAAAGGTCGACTTAAGAAGGAACAGGAGGGACTGTGTATCCTCAATCCTGTTGATATGTTCTATTTGAATTAGAAATTCAACTGAGGTTTGCAATAATTTTAGCATTTAGCGGCCATCTATGATAAACCTGTTCCTTTGTTGTCAGTCACCCAGTCGCCCACCCCCTCTCCCCCCACACACACACATATATGTCTCTAGATCAGCTATATGGAAGGTAGGAGCTGGTTAAGTGGGTAAGTTTGCTAATGGGGCAGGCTACTCTATTCCAAAGGAAACCCAGGACATAGCTCTTTTAGTACACTTGAAAACTCTCTTCGTACACCCCCTCTTGCACTCTTAGCTCCTCTGTGTCTAAAATTGTGCCTTATTCTCACTTTTCCAATCTCTTCTCCTTGTATCTTCCTGCCTGAACTCCCCCTTCCTTTAAAACCTCCAGTCCATAGCTCTCCCATCCTCAAAACCCTTCTGTTCTCCTTCCTATTAGACTGTGAGTCCCATGTGGGACAGGGACTGTGTCCAACCTGATTATCTTGCATCTATCCCAGTGCTTAATACAGTATAACAAGCATTTAAATACCATTATCATCATCATTATTTTATTATGAAATATTTTATCCAGGAGTCTTTTCCAAATTATTATTTGTCCCCATCTAGGCTATATCCCCTTCTACCTCAGGTCTCCCGAGCCAATTACACATTTATGCAACTGAAGTCACAACAGCTTCCGTACCCTACTCTTTAAATGCTTACTCATCTACATATCCATTTTTCCTTTGCCTGCAAATGATTTGGGGTTGGTCTCTTCCACTAGACTGTAAACTCCTTGAGAGGGGGGAGCATGTCTTCTAACTATTATTCTCTGAACACAAGATGCCCTCAGTAAATATTATGGATTAACTGTGGCACATTCTGGAGTTAGAAATGAAATCAATACACTTCATTGAACTTTTGGTTTGAAAATCATGTCTTAGGAATTACAAAGCAGGATTTGTAATTTCTGCTACTGAAACCCATAGAGGGGAGAGTTTGTAGCCCTCATAGTATCCATAAACAAAGTATAAGTTAATGTCGATGACCACTGAAAATGAAATAAGAACATGCTTCAGAATGACTTGTCCTCATCAGCTGTATCTCAGCCACTGATTGGGTTTTGGGGGGCTTAATTTTTTTAGGTGGCCATCTACTGAAGTTCTTATATGGACTGAATTTTACTATTTTCCCTAGCCCTAATCTATTGTAATATCTATTTCCCAAAATAGCCTGTAAGCTGCTTGTGGGCAGGGATCATGTAGGCCAACTCCCTTGTAAGGTACTTTCCAAGTGTTCAATAGAGTGATCCGCACAAAGTAGGTGCTCAATAAGTGCCAACAAATAAGTGCCAATGATTGATTGAGTGGTAGCTTAAATTTAGAAATGATTACCGCCAAAGAATCTGAAAGTATCCTCGAAAACCCTTACCCATTTACCTCCACTTCAAACAAAAACTCCTTACCATAAGTTTTAAGGTACTCCATCAGCTTTCCCCACTCCTACCTCACCTCTCTTCTACTAATCTCCTACTAATAACCAAGAACTCACATTTTGCTCCTCTAGTACCAACCTATTCACTGTGGCTCATTTTTGTCTCTCTCGATGCTGACCTCTTTTCATATCCTCACTCTGAACTGGAACTCTCTCCCCCTCCATATCCAACAGATCACTACTCTCCCCACTTTCAAAACCCTACAAAAAGCTTGATGATTGTTGATTGCCATATAGACTGAGAAAACCCTTCAAGTAAATGAATGCATTGTGTTGTTTTAGACAGCATCTCTGATCTGCATGTCCTATAGCAAATAACCTCTGTAGGTGGAGTATTTTGCCACAGAGCATGCATGCGTTTGTGTTTTTTCATCTGCTTGATGAAAAAGACAGGTGGTAAGAAAGCCAAAACAAGTATGGAGTAAGACACAACTATAGGGGATTCTAAAACTGCATGTTTTCCAGTCTCCAGGGCACCTGATGAAGGCACCTTATCTCTGCTCTCTCATATTTCCTCCTGCCTTCAGGGTATCTCTACTTGGATGTCCTGCTGACAACTTAACAAATTAACATGTCCAAAAAGAACACTCCTCATCTTCCCACCCAAACCCTTTCCTCCCTGTGACTTTCCCATCACTGTAAACACCACCACCATCCTCCCTGTCTCAAACCCATAACCCTGGGATTATCTTCAACTCAGTACCATCAATTGATTGACTGACATCAAAAGGGTTGGGGAGGGGTGTGAGAGGATTTGGGTTTAGTTCCATCTCTGCCTCTGATCTGTTGGGTGACCTGCACAAATCATTTAATTTCTCCAGGACTCAGTTTCCTCCCAGGCTTAAAGGAGGCATCTGTTTACCCCAAAAATATAACATCCTAAGGAGCCGGGAGAGAACTGAACTGAAAGAGATCAAGCATTACGGAGATAAACATGAAGTACCCTCAAGCACAGAATGCCTCATTTTAGAGGAATATCCACAGGATTACCTTCTATGGGTAATGACCTCTCTCCATTAGCCCGAGGATATTTAGATGAGAAGCTGCCAGGGAATGTAGGGAACCATGGCCCAGCTCAGAGGCAGGGGGGTTGGTCGTGAGGATTTCTCGAAATCCTGTTCACCTCTGTGATACTGTATGTTAATTCATGTACTTTCGACGTACTTGAGTGCTTTTAGTTTCAATTTATTGGAATGCATACAGCCAGAAATACTCTTTATTCATAATTAGGACTGTATTGAGTCAAAGATTGACTCACTCTGTGGTTGTGGTACTGATTTAAGGCTATGTTTCTCCATACAAAAGAGGACTCTGGGAATTCACCTGAACACTGCACTATTTAAGGACTGACGGGTCTGTGGTCCCTGCTGAATACTAAATGTCACTAATTTCAAAATATAATATAATCAAATTATGAGCTAGCTCACTATGGTATTATGAGCTAGGTCAGTCAATGTAGCCCATATGGGATAGGGACTGTGTCCAACCTGATTAGCTTCTAGGTATCCCAGCGCTTAGTACAGTGCCCGGCAAATAGTGAGCACTTAACAAATACCATTATCATTGTTATTATTAGGTCCCCATCAGAATGCTGTAAGAATTTCGATAAAAGATAAGAACACCTGTTCAACCAAGGGTGAATCACTTAACTGTGGCTCATTTGTAAAAATCAAATCAAGTCAATCAACTGTATTTATTGAGTGCATACTGTGTACAGGATGGCATACCATGTACAAGGTGCTGGGAGAGTACAATATAACAGACACATTCCCTGTCCATAGGAGCTTACAGTCTAGATGGAGAGACAGGCAGTAATACAAATTGCAGATGTGTACATAAGTGCTATGGGGCTAATGGGGGGTCAGTAAATAAAAGGTCAGGGTGACACCTAAATGAGTTGGAGAAAGAGAAATGAGAGCTTAGTCAGGGAAAGCCTCTTGGTAGAGATGTGCCTTCAATAAAGCTTTGAAGATGGGACAAATAATTGTTGGATATGAAGACGGAGGGCTTTCCAGGCCAGAGACAGATTGAGGGTGAGAGGTCAGCAGTAAGATAGAATGAGATCGAGGTAAAGTGAGTAGGTTGGCATGAGAGGAGGGAAGTGTGAGGGTTGAGTCGTAGTAGGAGAGTAGTGAGGTGAGGTAGGAGGAGGAAAGGTGATTGATTGAGTGATTGAGTGTTTTAAAGCTGATGATGAGAAGTTTTTTGACACTGAGGTGGATGGACAATGACTAGAGGTTCTTGAGGAGTGGGGAAATGTGGACTGAAAGTTTTTATAGAAAAATGATCTGGGCAGCAGAGTGAAATATGAACTGGAATTTGAAGCGACAGGAGGCAGGGAGGTCAGCAAGGAGGCTGATACAGTAATCAAGGTGGGAGAAGATAAATGCTTGAGTTCACATGGTATCAGTTTGGATGGAGAGGAAAGGGTGGATTTTAGCCATGTTGTGAAGATTGGACCAAGAGGATTTAGTGATAGATTGAATAAGTGGATTTAATGAGAGAGAAAAGTCAAGATATTGCATAGGTTATGGGCCTGTGAGACAGGGAGGGTGGTGGTGGTCTCCATAGAGATGGGAAAGTCAAGGAAAGGACAGGGTTTGGATGGGAAGATTAGAAATTCTATTTTGGATGTGTTAAGTTTGAAGAGATGGCAAATATCCAAGTAGAGATGTCTTGAAGGGAGGAGGAAATGTGAGACTGTAGAGAAGGAAAGAGATCAAGGCTGGAGATGTAGATTTGTGAATCATCTGCATAGAGGGGGTAGTGGAAGCCATGTGAACAGATGAGTTCTCCAAGTAAGTAGCTGTAGATGGAGAATAGAAGGGACCCAGAACTGAACCTTGAGGGACCCCCACGGTTAGACGGTGGGAAACGGAGGAGGAGCTGACAAAAGAGACCGAGAATGCGTGGCCAGAGAGATAGTAGGGGAACCAGGAGAGGACAGTGTCAGTGAGGCCAGATTTGGATAATATTTCCAGGAGAAGGGGATGGTTGATGGTGTCAAAGGCATCTGAGAGGTCGAGGAGGATTAGGATGGAAAAGAGGGCTGGATTTGGCAAGAAGGAAAGCAATTGGGACCTTCAAGGAGGCAGTTTCTGGGGATGGAGATGATATACCTGTTCTCCCTCCCCTTTAGACTATCAGCCCCATGTGGGGCAGGGATAGTGAACCAACTGACAAACTTTTTTCTACCCCAGCCCTTAGTACAGTGTTTTGGCACATAGCAAATCATTAACAAATATCATTAGTATTATTATTATCTTACTATGCTATCAACAGCAACAGACACCCTTGAGCCTTCATCCATTTCAAAAGTAATCATCGTCACAAATGGTATTTATTGAGTAGCTACTCAGTGCAAAACACTGCAGTATGCACTCGGGAGAGTACAGCAGAAACATTCATTCAATTTATTGAATCGTATTTATTGAGCACTTACTGAACTAAGCCCTTAAACAGAAAACAAGTTCTAAGATCACTGTTCTCCAGAAGCTTACAATCTAATGGTAGACAATTTTTATATGATTATAATTATTATTGCTGCTGTTTCTGTTGTTGATCTAAGATCCTGTTATCCAGAAGCTTATAGTCTAATGGTACATAGAAATTATATAATTATTATAATTATCATTATTGTTGCTGTTGTTGTTGAAATGGCTAAGCGCTTACTATGTGTTAAGCACTATTTAAGGGCTGGGGTAAATACAAGTTAATCTGGTCGGACACAATTTCTGCCCCGTATGAGGCTCACAGTCTAAGTAGAAGGAAGCACAGGTATCGAGTCCCCATTTTACAGTTGCAAAAACCGGAGCACAGAAAGGCAAAGTGACTTTCTCAATCTCTCACATCAGGTGTGTGGCAGGGTCAAGGTTAGAACCCAGTTCCTCTGACTCCCAGGCCCTGACTTTTCCCACTAGGCCAAACTGCTTCTCCTTGATGTACACTTCCTATCATATACCATGATGTTAATAGATGAATAAATAATTGAACAAACAAAAATGGACAAATGTACGTTAATGGTGAGTATAAATAGGAACTATGTTTTTGTGGGGTTGGGGAAAGGCTTCCTGGCGGAGGTGGGATTATAGCAGGGCTGTGAAGATGGGATAAACTGTGGTCTGGTGGAGGCACATGATACTCAGAGTGGCACAGGAAAGATCTGAGAGTATTTCAAGGCCTTAATTGAGACTGGTGGCCTAAAAATTAATAAATCTCAGCCCCTTCCCCAGGGTTTGGTCTAACTAGATTGTGAGCTCCATGTGGGACCTGATTATCTTATATCTACCTCAGCTCTTAGTACAGTGCTTGGCACCTAGTAAGTGCATGATATTATTAATAATAATAATGACAAAGATGGTAAAGTCTCTCTCTGACTCCCACTTGACAAGCCCAAATTAAATTGAGCTGGGCTAGGATGGTCTCAAGCTGGAGTGGACTCCCCTCATCATTTCATTCATTCATTCAAACATATTTATTGAGCACTTACTGTGTGCAGAACACTGTACTGAGTGCTTCGAAAGTACTATTTGGCAACAGATAGACACAATCTCTACTCAACAAGGGTATCATAGTCTAGAAGTGTGGAGGGGGCTACGACCCAACAATCAGAGCACTACAGCTTCTCCACATAGGTACTTCCCATTATTCGTGTGAAGTGTCTGCCCCATCCCCTCGGGTGGTTCTGTGGGACGAGCATGCCTCTGGGAATCAGGAGATCTGGATTCTAGGCCCAATTTTGGCCTGTAGCTGCCTAACAGATGAAGACTGTCCAAGCCCTAGACAACACTTTGCAACCCTCCCACTTGCTCGCTCACACTTGTAGCCCCACAGGAACATATTCGAGGGAGAGGAATGTGCAAATAATGCAACAAAAAACCACTAGAACTGTAATGAATTCCTTTCAAGTCTCAGGGCCGAGGCCCATCCATCACTGCTGACAGGAGACTCCATTCTGAGGCCATCCCTCAAGGAAGCAAATCCCTGGCGTCTCACCAGGAGAACGTACATAAATGAACTCTATCTTCCCAGAAGTAAGGTCAGATGCCACGGGAGACCGGCCCTGGTCTCCCAGCCTTGAAGTCTGGCTAACACAGGGGGTTAACAAAGATATAATTATTGTGGCATAACCAATTAGGTGGGCTCAGAGGGGTCTTTGTTGTAACCATGGGAAATTATTAATATTATTTTTACTGGTATTTGTTGAGCGTTTACTATGTGACAGGCCCTGTACTAAGCTCTGGGATAGATACAAGCTAATTAGGTTGGACACAGCCCCTGTCCCATAATGGACTCACAGATGAGGTAACTGAGGCCCAGAGAGGTGAAGTGACTTTTCCAAGGTCACACAGCAAAAAAGCGGTAGAGCCAGGATTAGAACCTAGGTCCTTCTGACTCCTGAGGTCCATATTCTATTCACTAGGACACACAGCTTCTCAAGTTGTTAAGTGCTTACTATGCTAAAGACTATACTGTGTGTGAGGTAGATACAAGATAATTAGTTCAGACACCATCCTTGGGGGTATACAGTTCCCACTGTAGCAATGAGGAAACACCTTAGAGAACAGAAGTGGTTAGTCCAGGATCATACAGCAGGCAAGTGGCAGACCCAAGATTGGAACCCAGATCCTCTGATGTTCCAGCCCATGATCTTTCTACTAGCCCCCACTGCTTTCCAGAAACTGTAGCTAAGTGGTCCCACATACTCATGCCTGAGCCAGACCAGGAGGTAACCCAACCTCCCATTTTCTCTCAGCCTCGATTCATAGCTGGTAGGCAATGGAACAGTTAAGGTGGTAATGGAGACTCCTTAGGCCTCATCTATCCTCCTTTCCATCTGCAATGCAACTTTGCCTCTCCCACTATACAACCCTATCATTTTCTCCTCTTTACCAGAAAAAAGATCAGATTTGGTTTTCTCAGTTCAGTACAAATCACTACCCATAGAATTAGGTGATAAATATACTGTACAAAAAAAAATTGGTGTGCTGCACACTCTTTCTCTTCATTTAGAAAAGACATTCAGTTCAGATACACAAAACAACTAATATTAGAGATGACACGTTACTTGTACACACTTTTCTATGTAAGCTGCTTGAGTGCAGGGATCATGTCTACTAACTATTTTCTTGTACTTTTCCATGGCTAAATACTGTGATCTTCACTTAGTAAATGCTCAGTAAATGCCACTGATTGATTGATTCTTAGTATGGTCTATGACCCTCAGGAAGCAATCAATCAATCTTATTTTTTGACCACTTACTGTGTGCAGAGCGTTGTACTGTTTGGGAGAGTACAATATAATATGGAATATAGACACTCAATAAATGCCATTAATTCCACTACTACTTTCCCTCTCAGGGTTGCACCTGGACATTTTCCAGTCTCCAGTTTAGGCTATGAGAGGGAGAGTCAAGCAGAGGCATACCCATTTCATTCCTAGCTTGGCCAGGGGCTAGCAAATAGAAGGCAATCTGCTACAAGCCAAAACCCACTTGTGATGGGCAGCAGCAGCATGGGAGAGAATCAAGGATGGAGCCTTAAGTTTATTGTGCAATGGGAAACCACTTCCATATTTTGACCAAGAAAACTCTGTGGATACACTACCAGAAGAATTTCAGAAGGAGATGGGGCATTCTGGGCGAGGTATATCCATGGCTGTGCGTAGGAGACAACTCGACAGCATAAGACAACTATGGTACTTGTTAAGCACTTAGTATGTGCCAAGCACTGTTTTAAATACTGGGGGAGATACAAGTTAATCCAATGAACACAGTCCTTGTTCCAAATGGGGCTCGCAGTCTTATTCCCCATTTTACAGAGCAACTGAGGCACAGAGAAGTTGGTTCATTCATTCTATCATGTTTATTGAGTGCTTACTGCGAACAAAGCATTGTGCTAAGCACTTGGGAGAGTACAATGCAACAGCAGATACATTCCCTGCCCACAGTGAGCTCACAGTCTAGAGAACTGACTTACCCAAAGTCACACAGCAGACATGTGGCAGAGCCAACATTGGAACTCAGGTCCTTCTACTCCCACCCAGCCCTAAGCTGCTTCTCTAAATGGTTTGGAAATCTTTCTGCCCAAGTGACTTTTATCATTCTTTGCTTCTAACTCACCTTATTTCAGGGCTCAATAGATGGAGAAATGAAAGAGGTTAAGATGGTGTAATTTGTAGCAGTAAATACCCTGAAATATGGAGCTGTCCATAAATGCTCTGAAAATCTCTTCTCCCTATTATGTTCCCTGATCTGGCTTTCCCTTCTTTCTGCCATCTCTCCTCCCCAAACCACCCTCATCTATTAGTGAAAAAGAAAGTTCCTGCTCCAGCCCCATTCGCAAATGTTTGAGTAATGTGGGAGAGGACATTTCCAGTATTGACGGTTACATTTGTGATGTTCCATCTAGCCACAAATTAAGCCCAACAAACCCACGTATGTGTAAAGCTAGAAGTGAAGAGTTGCTGAGTCTTCTTGTCCATCCTATGCAGATTGAGGCAAGTTTCAGTCAGTCGTATGTATCGAGTGCTTACTGTGTGAAGAGCACTGTACTAAGCACTTAAAGTGTAAGTGTAAGTATGCCTGAGAAAGTTTTCGGTCCATTGTTTGAAACAAAAGGCTCAGCCCAGCCACACATCTATAGGTGCCAAGTAGCCTTGGAGGGCAAAAGTTTGATGCTCCCAGCCTTAACAGTTCTTGAGAACTGAATTCTGGAAGGGCCTTCCTAAGATAAAGAGAACCAGAGCCCCTATTCAAGGATCTGGGCTTTAAGGGGTCTCACCTGATCCCATAGGAGTGGAAGAAATACTCTACCTGAAAGAGTTGGACCATGTGGGATGTCATCACATAAGTGGAAGAACTACTCTGCAGCATTAGACTGTAAGCTCCTCCCCTAGGTTGTGAGCTTCTCCAAGGCAGGGATCGTGCCTACCAACTATAATATTGGGCTCTGCCAAGCACTTAGTATGGCGCTCTGCACAAGGTGAGCATTCAAATACCACTGATTGCCATCCAGAAAAGCACCATTTGTAACCACCACATACCCTCCCACCACCGAGGGTCCCTGCTCCCAGGTTGCTATCACATGCTCTCCAACTCCTGCATCACAGCTGAGACTTGGAGTCTATTTTGCTATTTGTTTGTGTTTTAATGTTTCATCACTTCTGTCATGACTGTCTCCTGTCCCATCCCCAGTAAAATCTTTAGACTGTGAACCGAACAAGGGACAGGAAACATTTTTAATTCCCATCTCTGTGTCCAAATCCTCTCCCAGTGCTTAGTATATTGCTCTGAAGACACTAAGTGCTTAATAAATACTATTACTACTATAACTCTGCCTGAGGAAATTGTACAAGTAGGCCTCTGGAACCAACATCTTGTGGATTTGGCTTTAAGGGAAGGGGGAATCTCTTAAGGATTGATATTGGTAAGTTATTCCATTTCTGCTCCTCCCAGACTAGCCCTCAAAGTGATAGTTCTGACCAGCTGACTAGATCCTGGACCTACACTCTGCTGGGCACCATCTCACATCCTGAAAGGAGACAAATGTAGCAGGGAAAGGTTGGAGGCAGAACATCTGTATGAACAGTATTTACCAAGGACTTCAGCATGGGTTAGTGGACAGAGACCGGGCCTGGGAGTCACAAGGACCTGGGTTCTAATTCCAGCTCTGCCACTTGGCTGCTGTGTGACCTTGGGCAAATCACTTCACTTCTCTGGACCATAGTTACTTCATCCGTAAAATGGGTATTAACACTGTGAGCCCCATGTGGGACATGGACTGTGTCCAACCTGATGATCTTCTATCTAGAGTGCTTATTACAGTGCCTGGCACATAGTAAGTGCTCTAACAAATGCCATTAAAAATGGCATAGGGTTAATTTCTAAATGAAGTGCTTTAATGAGTAAAACAACACAGCTCCTGGAAGCTAAGATTGTCTAATTACACCCCCTCCAAGATCAATACTGGCAACTAGAGAAACTGCTTGGATCCAGAAGTGGACTGGGGTTAAAGTATGTGGCGAAGAGACAAGGAAGAAAGAAGTATTCATAGAGAAGTTAAAGGGTAAGATTTGGGGCTGTGGACAGGAGTTCTCAGTCGGAGGAACAGAATGCTGCTAAAGGAGCTGCACGCTGACAGAAGGGTGGACTAGAGACTACCCAAAGAAGTTAAGGGCAGGAGGCTCCTGGTTTTAGGAAGGAGGTCTATCCCAAAAGCTAGGAACCATTTAGAGTAGAAAGGAGGTATATGCTTGCTATTTTCATAGTAATGCTTAGCCCTTCTGAAGTATTCATGGTATATTAAAACTTTTTTTTTACATAATTACCTCAAACCCCAAATCCTAAGAGCTATGCAATGTAGACCACAGAGAAAGGTCTAAGGTGTCTCCAAATTTAAAAGCCTCAGGCTCCAAGAGTTACCTGGGAGAATAGAATGCGCTATCGTCCCACATATTTGGAGGCAGAAGACACTGTTTAAGTCAGGTGGTGGAGGTGGCAACAAGAAAAAGAAAAAAAACATACAAAAACCTTATTCCAGGACAAGCTGGGACTCCCTCCTCCCCGATCTTGACAGAGGGCTTCACCTAGCGGCGGAGGGTCTTTTACCTGTATTGTTTGTTCCATCAAGATTGTATGCTGCTTATGGGTGGGACCTTATCCAATAACTCCACTGTATTGTACCCTCTTCAGCCATATTATAGTGCTCTGCCCACAACAAGCACTCAATAAATACCATGGATTTATCAATAATTTAGTACAGCATTTTGTCAACAGCACAAACATCATAAATACCATTGCTTAAATGACAGTACACATTGCCTGCTGAGTTGGAAAAATTTCCACTGGATCAGACAAGTAGTCAAAGTACCTCATCATATCTTCAAATAGAAAGGTAAGGAGAAGAGATTTAACAGTACAGCTGGGAATGAGGGGAAAGTTCAGGAATCCTTCTGCTCTAACCCCGCTGACCATACTTTCATGGAATAGCCTAAAGATCATTGTGACCTTTTTAGGACAGCCAAATTTATTTAATATTTGCCAGATCAGCATTGCTTCACCTTCGGAATCCATCCATGGTATTTATTGAGTTCTTACTGTGTGCATAGCACTGAAGATGTGGATAACTTGTTCAACAGTATTTATTAAGCATTCCTCATATCGACAGACAATTACTCTCCCCCAACTTCAAAGCCTTATTGAAGGCCCATCTCCAAGAGGCTTTCCCTGATTATGCCTTTGTTTCTCTTCTCCCACTCCGTTCTGTCTCACCCTGACTTGCTCCCTTTATTCATCCCCCCTTCCCAGCCCCACAACACTTTTGTACATATCTGAAATTTAGTTACAGATATTAATGTCTATCTCCCACTCTTAACTGTAAGGTCACAGTGACAGGAATGTGTCTATTTACTGTTTACATTGTACTCTCCCAAATGCTTAGTACAGTATTTTGCACAGAGTAAGGACTCAAATACAACTGAATGAAGAGCAAATATTAGCAATAGGAAGATAAGGAATTCAGGAGGCTGGTAGACAAGGGAAGCCACAAACACTAAATCCACATGGAGTAGTAACATTCACCTACCAATGATGATGATGATGATGGTATTTGTTAAGCGCTTACTATGTGTCAAGCTCTGCTCTAAGCGTGGGAGTAGATATAAGCTAATAAGATTGGATACAGTCCCTGTCCCACATGGGACTCACAGCCTTAATGCCCATTTTCCAGATGAGGCAACTGAGGCCCAGTGAAGTGAAGTGACTTGCCCAAGGTCACACAGCAGACAGCAGAGCCGGCATTAGAAACCAGGTCCTGCTGATTCCTAGGCCCATGCTCTATCCGCTGACATATTTACCACCCCAAGAAAAATCAATGCGGAAAGGACTTAAGGTCATTCAGCAGGCTTTTCAAACTCATCATATGTAGCATCATTCTTTACAAAGATGTGTTAAAAAAGAATAATTATCTTTCTCTTCTCATCTCTCAGAAAACTTAATTTACCAGATAACAAATGGGTTAAAAGTTCTTGAGACAATAATCAGGAGCTGTTGCCTGTTAATGTTACGTATATATTATCTTAGTGATTCCATCTATATATTCATTTGGGACTTCTTTTTGTTGATGCCAATTGTATTCATGTTTTCTCTTTACCTCCATCGCCTGAATACTACCTGTGTCCGTGTCAGCCAGCCTATCCCCCGCCCATTAAAAATTGTCAAGCCCTTGAGGACGGGGCCATGTCTTTTACTTTTACTGTTGTGGGCAGAGATTGTCACTCTTTATTGTTGCATTGTACTTTACCAGGCACTTAGTACAGTGTTCTGCACCCAGTAAGTGCTCAATAAATACAATTGAATGAATTAATTAACATAGCATAGAACTCTCTGCACACAGGAGGCATTTAGTGTGGGGTTCTGCCCACAGTAGCAGCTAAGTAGTGATGATGATAAAGTGATATTGATTATGATGCTGATGACTGCTTAGAAGCAGCATGGCCTAGTGGATGGAGCAAGGGACCGGGAGTCAGAAGGACCTGGGTTCTAATTCCGGTTCCACCACTTGTCTGCTATATGACCCTGGGCAAGTCACTTAACTTCTCTGTGCCCAGTTCCCACATCTGCAAAATGAAGATTCAATACCTGTTCTTTCTCCTCTACAAAGTCTATAAAACCCATGTGGGACCTGATTATCTCGTATTTACCCAGTGCTTAGTACAGTGCTTGGCAAAATGTAAGTGCTTAAAAAATTCCACAATTTATCAGTTATCCTAAAGAAGCAAAAACTAATTCAAGGAGGTAGTACAGCCTTTGGAAGACTGATAGAATAGAGTGATAAATCAACATCCATTTATTCATTCAATCGTATTTGTTGAGCACTTACTATGTGCAGAGCATTGTACTAAGTTCTTGGAATGTACAATTCCAGTTACAAATCAAATGAAAAATACCTTGAGCAACAATATTGCCCAAACTTCTATTTGGCTGTGGGACATGGCAACCAAGCAACTCATCACTCATTTATTCAATCGTATTTACTGAGCACTTACTGTGTGCAGAACACTGTAGTCAGTGCTTGGGAAAGTACAACACAACAATAAATAGTGATATTCCCTGCCTACTACAAGCTTACGGTCTAGTTTTACTGCTGTCAAGTGTGTGTTTTTCTTAATGCCAAATGGCAAGGAAGAGTCATCAATTAGGCAATTGTCGGTCCATGAAATTCCAAGGCTCACTTTAGGCCAGCATTCTGGGGGAGGGGGAAACAAGTGACTCATGCCCCCAAATGGGTGATAGCAGGATGCCTAGAAAGCTGATAAAAATGGTCCTGGAAAAGGGCATCTGCAAGCAGGAAGGAAGGGACTAAGCATTTCAAAGCAAAATGCCCAGTGAGGAAAAACAATGGTGGATAGTTGGAAGATGGCTGAAGTAGAAAGCTGCTGTGTGACCTGGGGCAAGTCACTTAACTTCTTTGGGCCTCAATTACCTCATCTGGATTGAGACTGTAAGCCCCATGTGGACCATTTTGGACCATGTCCAACCCGATTATCTTGTATTTACCTTAGTGCTTAGTACAGTGCCAGGAACACTTAACAAATACCATTTAAAATAAAAGAAGAAGAAGAATTTCTTGAGGCAGTGAAAATGGGAGTAATTTCACTCACTAGAAGACTGGGGGAAATCATGATTCTGAAGGGAAGAATCAAAAATGAGTGAAGCAAAAAGTCATGCAACTGCTCAATAAAGGGCAATTTTTACCTATAAACAGTAAGAAAAGGATTAGAAATTGAAATTTGGTCTTTTCAGTCATATGCAGAGCAGAATATTATTAGTCGGAAAAAGACAATAAAAATAAAAGCCAGGAGCTACCTTCAAGAAGTTTGCAATCTAATAATAATGTTGGTATTTGTTAAGCACTTACTATGTGCAGAGCACTGTTCTAAGCGCTGGGGTAAACACAGGGGAATCTTACTTCAAAACCTTACTTAAAAATCACCTCCTCCAAGAGGCCTTCCCAGACTGAGCTCCTCTTCCCCCTCTACTCCCTCTGCCATCCCCCCTTTACCTCTCCGCAGCTAAAGCCTCATTTTCCCCTTTTCCCTCTGCTCCTCCACCTCTCCCTTCCCATCCCCACAGCACTGTACCCGTCCGCTCAACTGTATATATTTTCGTTACCCTATTTATTTTGTTAATGAATTGTACATCGCCTTGATTCTATTTAGTTGCCATTGTTTTTACGAGATGTTCTTCCCCTTGACGCTGTTTAGTGCCATTGTTCTTGTCTGTCCGTCTCCCCCGATTAGACTGTAAGCCCGTCAAACGGCAGGGACTGTCTCTATCTGTTGCCGACTTGTTCATCCCAAGCGCTTAGTACAGTGCTCTGCACATAGTAAGCGCTCAATAAATACTATTGAATGAATGAAAGGTTGTCCCACGTGGGGCTCACAGTCTTAATCCCCATTTTACAGATGAGGGAACTGAGGCACAGAGAAGTTAAGTGACTTGCCCACAGTCACACAGCTGACAAGTGGCAGAGGTGGGATTCGAACTCATGAGCCCTGACTCCAAAGCCCGTGCTCTTTCCACTGCGCCACGCTGGGAAGAGAACTGTGAAATGTAGAAAATAGATATAATTAAAAGGAATTAACTAAATAGGTAACAGACAACACACACTAATGCTAATTTGACTGAGGGTGGCCCAAGCAGGAATGTGAGATATTAATCTGGGAATCTCTTCTTGAGAAGGTGACCTTTCAAGAGGGATTTGAAGGTTGGCTATTTTGTGGGTTTTGAGTGGGAAGGGGCTTCATGCAGGAGGAAGTCCTTCAGTAGTGGTTTGGAAAGGAAAGAAATAAGCAAGGTACAGTTAGGGAGTTCTCTGGGAAGGAACAAAGAGTGTTATCTGGGGTATAGCAGTTTCTCAAATCGCTTTAGTGATAGTAATAGTAGTAAGTACTTACTGTGTGCAGAGCACTGTACTAAGCACTGGGAAAATATAGAGAGGTTGGAATTAAACAAAGTTCCTGACCCTCAAGGGGCTTATGATCTAAAAATAAAGGGTAGTGGAGGAAGGAGTGTACATAGACGCATAAGGAGCAATGAAACAATTAAACATTGAACCATTATATGAGACAAATATACCAACTACAAACAAAAATCATTAAGCCACTGTAGCTAAAGAAGAATTTCAGACTCCTTTTGGCTCAGAATCCAAGGCACACACATAGCTACAAAGCCACCACTTGCTTCACTCGGCCATGGTGGAGAGGGGCTGAGAACGTGCAGGGAGATGAGGTTTGTTAGCTATCAGTGCTGTGTTAGGCTGCAGTGGGGAAAGGCCTAAAATGTTCATCTGCTGCAGGTATCACCATCGGAGAATATTGGGATTGAGGGCCCACAGTGGAGGGAAGGAAAGGAAGGTGTGCTCCCGTTCTCTTGGCTCGACCATGATGAAGAGGGGCCCAGGACTCCCAGAGAGGCCAGGCTGTAATGGTAATAATAATAATAGATTGTCTAGTACTTACTATGTGCCAGGCACTGTACTAAGTGCTGGGGTGGAGACAAACAAATGCAGTTGGACACAGTCTCTGTACTATGTGGGGCTCACAGTCTCAATCCCCATTTTACAGATGAGGTTACTGAGGCCCAGAGATGTGAAGTGATTTGCCCAAAGTCACACAGCACACAAGTGGCAGAGCCAGGATTAGAACCCATGACTGCCAGGGCCATATGGGCTGCTTCTCTTAATAAGAAACATTGTTCTTTCATGGACTCTCCACGAGCATTAGATATCTATGAGTTTAACGTATCACCTACGTTGTAGAGTATTTAAATAGTATGAAGGAGATAAAAATCGTGATCCTTTGGTTATCTCAAAGTTTTGAGCCCTATTACATAGGACATATGCATATTTCCACAAACTCTGTTCTTAAAAATATCCCAGCCAGCCAGGTTATGAATGGGAAGACTTATATTGCTTTCAGTTTTAGCAACAGAAGAGCACCCTTGGACTCCAGATGGAAATTTAAAGTGGGAATCTATTTTCATCATGCACTCTTAGGAAGGACCGAGGAAAGAAAAATAATAATAATAATAATAATGGCATTTGTTTAGCACTTACTATGTGCCAAGCACTGTTTTAAGTTCTCAACTGTTCAGGTTGTCCCATGTGGAGCTCACAGTCTTAATCCTTATTTTACAGATGAGGGAACTGAGGCACAGAAGCTAAATGATTTGCCCAAAGTCACACAGCTGACAAGTGGTGCAGACAGGATTAGAACCCATGACCTCTGTCTCCAAAGCCCGGGCTCTTTCCACTAAGTCACGCGCTTCTCAACAGCAATACATCTTTCATGTATCATTCAGCAATAATAAACGTGGTAGAGCATGAAGGAAGCTTATGAGTGGCTTCTTCTTGGTATGAATATGAGCAGATATCCTTGTACTAGCCAGAATTATCCTGCAAACAGGGGGGAATTAAAGCTAAACAAGATGCAGTCAGAGAAAACGTCATCAAGAACTAAACCAGGCGCTGAAAAAAGACCTATGCTTCTTCCATTCAGATGTGTTACGTGGACTCTAGGCTAGTTTTTGGTAATTCACATTAGACATAATTGCTACAAGGCTGGCTTGGCTGGAAAAGGACATAGAAACTAAACCAGTTGTCAAAAAAATGCAGGCTGATTAGCAGATTAGCTTGAAAGTACCTCAGAAACAAGTTGGTGTGGGTTGAGAAAAACAATAAAACCTTATGCTCTCCGTGACACTCAAAGAGAAAAAAAGGTCATCTCTGCCTTTAGCTCTTACTGTTTGTGAAAGATAGTGAGTCATGATTGCTCACTCAGAGAAAAAATGAGACCAGCTTATGTGTCACATATCATTTCCTCCACATCTATAGGAGAGCAAGAACAGCAGGCTTTGGAAATAGCATGCTTTCCAAAATGTGGTTGGGAGCCAGGCTCTAAGAGAGTTTTATCAACTCTGACTGGCTGTGGATTATCGAACAGTCAGGAGTTAGAAATCAGGGCTGTTTGGTTCAGTCCACAGTAAACCCTTTCCTGGACTTTTCAGACAGCAACCTCCTTAATGGAGGTGGCATTCCTCCCTTACGATCACTAACGATGAGGCCTCCATTCAGAAGAAACCAGCAGCTGGAACGCACTGTTCTATCAAGGCTTCGGACTTTTGTCTTTGTCTACTAACTCTGTTGTACTCTCCGAAGCACTTAGGACAGTGCTCTGCACATAATCATAATAAGTACTCAATATATACCACTGACTGATTGACTGCTTATCTGCTCCCACCTTACTTGCCTCCTCACACTGACATAGGCTTTGCCCTGGCAGTAGGTCTCTTGCCAGTATAGTAACATCTAAATACATTGTACAGATTAAAGTTGGTGTGGGTTGAGGAGAAAAAGAAAAGCAATAAAATCTTACACTCTTCTTGGCACTCAGTACTCTATGCTAGCCACATGAGAGATTGGGCTGTTGCTGGTAGGGTACTGACATTCCCAGGTCTTTCTGCTTGGAGTTCCTAGTATTGTTTCTTGTTCTTCACCCCCTTCTTTCCTGCCCCATGCTGTCTGGAGCCAAGTGGCGGTTGCAGCTTTTTTTTAAAATGGCATTTGTTAAGCACTTACTATTTTCCAGGCCCCGTACTAGACACTGGAGTAAGCATAAACTAATCAGGTTGGACGCAATCCGCATCCCACATGGGGCTCACAGTCTTACTCCCCATTCCACAAATGTGGTCACTGAGGCACGGAGAAGTTAAGTGACTTGCCCCAGGTCACATGACAGAGAAGTGGTGGATCCAGGATTAGAACCCAGATCCTTTTGACTCCTAGGCCTGCGCTCTATCTACTAGGCCATGCTACTTCTCTACCAGGCTCATGCTCAGCCCTTCCTTACCCCTCTCTCTCCAGGGGTCAGCCCCTCAATCCTGTGCTCTGGAGTTGGGCAAAGGATCGAACTCTTGCTTTCACCTCTGCCCAGGGCTCAAGCCCTGAACCCTGGCTGCATGGGTGGTAAGCAAACCCAGGATGGCTGGTTCCACTGTGCCTCGCCATTAGGAGAAAACTCTGATGCTTGCAACCACTGAATGGCGATGGGAGAAAATCAACAACCTGGAAACTAATGGAACGCCCCTGAGACTTCATACCAGCATGTCTACCTAGGGGCAGGAATATGGAAATGGGAAACGTAACAGAAGGCCAGATTTTACAGGCCACAGGAGTCCAAGAGTCTGGACCCACAGACATGTCCCAGACCCTCCTGCAGGGGAGTTTGAATAAAGGCGCTTGGACTCTAGATGTAAGCTCGTTGTGGGCAGGAAACAAGTATACCAACTCTGTACAGTAATCTTCCAAGCGCTTAGTACATGCTCTGCACAGAGTTCCAGCTTAATAAATACAACTGATTGATCTGACTGGAATGAGCTGTTTCACTCCTCTAGTGCTAACCTTCTCACTGTACCTCAATCTCATCTGTCTCACCACCGACCCCTTGCCCATGTACTGCCTCTGACCTTGAATGCTCTTCTTCCTCAAATCCACAATTACTCTCCCCTCCTTCAAAGACTTATTGAAAGCACTCCCCCTCCAAGAAGCCTTCCCAGACTAAGCACCACTTTTCCTCATCTCCCACTCCCTTCTGCATTGCTCTGACTTGCCCCCTTTATCTTTCCCCCCAACTTCACCAGCTCCATAACACTTATGAATGTATCTGTGGTTTAATTAATTTGTATTCATGTCTCTCTCCCCACTTTAGTCTGTGAGCTCATTGTGGGCAGGAAGGTCACTGTTTATGTTGTTTTGTACTTTCCCAAGTGCTGCACACAGAAAGCTCTTAATAAATATGATTGATTGATTGATTGAATGAATGAATGAATGAATGAATGAATGAAGGTGTTTTTTATGCCGTAGCTTTGTGGGCAGTGGTAGCAAAATAGAAGGTTAAGGATAGGCAGTTGAACCCTGACTTTCTCTATGACAATCACAAAGAAAATGGGGGTTCCAGGCCTAAGTGTACCATGAGAAATGGCCTGTTTTGCCTATGAGGTGAGTCCAGACTGATTAGACCCATATAAGGTATCAAAGTGACAATGAGCTTTTGAGTCTTCAAGGACATTCTGATTTAGGTAAAGGGCAATAGTGAAGGGAAAATCTCCCTATCAAACTTTTGCCAAATGCTCTCTAGTTTTAAATCTTTGTAAGGGTAAAAGCAGTTCTCCTAGTACCCTGTTTACTCTCTCCATTTTCATGCATCTCTACACTTCTTTGTTCCCTCTGGAACTGAAGATATCAAAGTATCACAAGAATGCTTGATTTCATTATGCCCCAGACCTGACTGGAACAAGGAAGTTGTGAGAATTTCACACCAGTACTTGTTCTTGAAAGATTTGAAGCCCAAAGTGTAGTTAAAGAGAAGATCAGATAAGGGCTGATTAAGCAGACAAGCTTTATGATGTTTATCCAAATCAAGTCTCCAAGCAGTTATGTTTACCCTCTATTAGGTCTTATACAATCTCAAGAAGCCTCACAACAACTTACAATCAGTGACTGTTGATACTGACTTCACTGAAAATGAGTGAACTTCTCCCTCAGCAGGTGTGTAGTTCTGTAGTGCCATAGTGAGCTACAGGTTTGCTGTTTGGAAATTATCAGGATTTTTGTGACTCTACTGGCAAATGTCAGGTTGGGTTTGGTTAAGAAACATTCTAGAACTTGGAAAAGGGACCAACCAAGCTGATTGAAAGAAATGGGGACACGGGATTTTTAAGGCCCTGAACTCTGGGGGCTACAAGGTTGTCATCTCCTTCAACAGAGATATTCATTTTCACTTGAGAAAGCTCTTTTCTTCGGCTCCTCTTCAATTTGGAACTCAATTATTTTCAAAGCTCTGAATTCACCAATTCAGTGGGACATGGCAATGTTCTCCTGGGAGTTAATTGCTTATATTAATGCTCTTGAAAAGTAATCCAAGTATCACCTTGAAAGTAAGTAAACCTAGCCTCCCATTTTGCTTTAACAATTTCCATTTCCAGTATGACAAGTTTTCCTAGGACAGGTCTTCAACCACAGACACATGTTTCACCCTGTTGAGACTCAGCAGCAGGTAGAGCAATCCGGGCTCCTTTTAGGTATAGTTGGATATACAACCAAACACCCACACATAAAAGTGATGGAAGCCAAAAGTGGAGAAAACTTTCCACCCATTTACTTCCAAAGCACACTGAAGAATTGAGACAGCAAGAGGGAGGGGGAAGAAAGAGAGAGATGCAGTGTACACAGGCATGTCCAAACCTTTCCATTTTGCTTTTTTTTTGTTCTTGGACACCTTTGTGCTTCAGCAAGAATCCAAGCAAGATTTGGGTTATAAATGATCATTTTAGGAGCTCAGGAAATGAAAGAGAAAAAGAGACTAATTTCTCACAGATCACCCAAGTTCCAATTAGGCTATAACACCTTCTATTGGACCCACAGGCTTTACTTTCCTTATTTACCATTTTCTGAGCCTCTGCTGGAACTCAAATTATCCCTGCTGATCCCATCAACCTGGAATGAAGAGATTCTGGAGCAGTCCAATTGCTCAGGAGCTGAAATTAACTGGGACTCTTCTTTTGACAAGCTGATACAATGCTTCATTTTTCCTTCCAAAAGAAGGTTCAGAATTGCTCATTTAAACTGGACTTTAATGGCAACTAAAAAGTCTCTCAGAAAGTTTTTAGGCATCAATAAATTCTTCCTGAGTCCCTTGAGGGCAGAAAATGTGTCTTGCTCTCACGAAATCTTAGTACACTGATTTGCCTTCAGTAAGTATTCTCTTGAGAAGTAGCATGGTTTACTGGATAGAGCATGGGCCTGGTAATCAGAAGGACTCTAAACCCAGCTGCCCCTCTTGTCTGCTGTGTGGCCTTGGGCAGGCCATTTGACTTCCCTTTGCCTGCTTTACCTCATCTGTAAAATGGGGAGTAAGACTGTGAGCCCCATGAGGGACATGGATGGTGTCCAGCCTGATAAACTTAAATCTACCCCATTGCTTAGTACAGCGCCTGGAACATAGTAAGTACTTAACAAATTCCATTTAAAAAATTAACATAGTTTTCTATTATATTTCTATTACATTATTTTCTATTTCTAAAACAGTTACCTTTATTTTTTTTATCATCAAAACCAGGGGTTAGCCATTGGAAATTTCCACTAAAGAAAATTAAGGGTAATCTCTAGACTAAATTCTATGTGGGCAAGAAACATGTCTACAAACTCTGTTATACTGTACTCTCCCAAACGCTTAGTAGAGTGCTCTGCACACAGTAAATGCATGCAGTAAGTACATTTGATTGAATACTTGATAATTAGCAAATATGTGTCTTTTTATTTCAAAATGAAGGAACGAGAACTGTTACTCTTTCAGCTCTTGGCATCTAAAGTTTGGTGACAAAACAGCAGAAGCATTTAAAGTGGTATCAGTGAAAAACATTGGTTGCTAATGTGCCTGTTTATTGTTGTATTGTACTCTTCTTAGTGCTTAGTTCAGTGCTCTGCACATAATAAGTGCTCAATAAATATGATTGGCTGAACCTCAAAATTATTAATGACATTAGTGACCAATTCAGGCACCAAGAAGATCCCATTTGTTTTCTGACCTAATTTCTCAGATCACATTTGCGGTGCTTGGATGGCTCAACCCTACTTAGGTTCAGGAGAGCGAACGCTACCAAACTGGGAAAATCCTTCACTCTCTCCTTTCAGCTGTACATTACAATAATCATTTAATTGTTGCTGCTTTTTTCTTCATATTCTTTTGGAAGCAAGAAAATCTAAAATCAATTCCTCAAAATTCTATAGGCAGGGATTTCTTTTGGTGCTGTTTATGACTGTTACTTTGATCCACATGCCAACCAGGATAAGCCTACTAAAGGCAGAACGTCTAATGAATACAAGGAACTTGATGTAATTGCAATAGCCAGTTTGGCTAGTTTTTATAGGTGTGTACATTTAATTTTTAGTTGAGCAATATCCAATTTGGCAAGGACGTAGATTATTCTGGTTCCTTTGTTTGTTTGTTTTAATTACTGACAACCCAAGAAAAACTATTCCTATCAGCAAATCCGGCACAATTACAAACAACAGGTTTCATTACATGAATACCACATGCACCATTTTTATCAAAGAGTTGAAAAGGGTGGGGGAAAGTTAAATGGGCAAAATGAGAAAAAGCTAATTATAATTAATAATTGGGGCATTTGCTAAGAACCTATGTGCCAAGCACTGTACTAAGTGCCAGGGTAGCTACAAGATAATCATGAATACAGAGAAATTTAAATGAATTACCCAAGGTCACACAACAGGTACTGGCAGATGCGGGACTAGAACCCAGGTCCTCTGCCTCCCAAGCCAGTGCTCTTTCCACTAGGCCATGCTGCTTCAAATAGACAGATAGCTAAATAGACAAAAGCATAAGTAGAGGAAACACAAGAAGCGTGTAACTGAACAGATATAACACATTAACGGGAAGCTCTTTGAAGACAGGGCCTTTCTACTGACTACTGAAAATACTTCCGACTCATTACATTGAGATGAGCATCAGAAATCCAGGTTCCAGACCTACTTTCATCAATTACTTGATGTGCTATATTAAAAAAGTCATTATATATTAATTTCCAAATTAGACTGATTGTTTCTCTACCTCACAGGAGTGCTTAGAGGATAAAGGAAAATATAGTTTTATGTATTTTTAGTTCTTGGAAGAAAGTTGAGAAATGCATTCATAATTTGGCATATGTCTAAAATTCTATTCTATTTAGTAGAAAAAATAGAAGAGAAACATTGGACTGATAAGTATTATTCAGCAGTGCAATTATCAAATATAAATCTAAGAGGAAATTGGTCATTGTAAAAATACTTTTAACTTTCATTCCATTCTTACTAAGGCAGTCAGTTGAATCAGACTGTAGTTTCTCACCTACAGTGGGTAAATGATTACTTCTAGGAACACCAAGAGCCCACCTTTAAATTAAAGGCAAGTGTATTTTCTTCCTTCTAGTCATCTGTAGGACTGGTCTCCTACATCCTATTTTTTAATTTTTTTTTCACCAGCATAAACTATTGAATTAGATTACACTGAGCACTTACGTTTGTATATCAGTAAACTGTTCCAGTATCGTTAGCCCACAGCATATTCTTGGAAGTCTGGTAACCCCAATTACCAGGGGAAATTGCCACACCCTTTGTTCTTCCAATGATAACCTACTCAGCCATCTTGCCGCCAACCTGTTGCCCATGTCCTCCCTCTGGCCTGGAATCCCCCTCCCTTTGAATCTGATAGGTCACAACTCTCATCTTCAAAGCCTTGTTAAATCACATAGTAATAATTATGGTATTTGTTAATAATAATTATTATTATGGTATTTGTTAAGTACTTACTATGTGCCAAGCACTGTTCTAAGAACTGGAGTAGATACAAGGTAATCAGGTAGTCCCACTTGGGGCTCACAGTCTTAACCCCCATTTTACAAATGAGGTAATTGAAGAGTTAGAAAAGTTAAATGGCTTGCCCAAGATCACATAGCAGACAAGTGGCAGAGCCGGAATTATAACCCATGTCTTCTGACTCCTAAACCTGAGCTCTTTCCACTAAAACCATACTGCACATCTCCTCCAAGAGGCCTTCCCCAACTAAGCCTTATATACTTTAATCTGTACCCTTTAAGCGCCTATTTGCCCCACAGAGCACTTGTACAGACCCATAATTTATTTTAATGTTTGTCTCCCCCTCTAGAGTACAAACGTCTTGTAGACAGGGAATGTGTCTACCACCTCTATTGTACTGACTCTCCCACCTTCCCAGTATAGTACGTGATTGAGTCCGTTCTCTGCATGAGAGCTTTCAAAATTTTTTCTGGACATTTTGTTTCATTTTCTGGACATTTTGTCTGAGAATCACTGCACAGAATAAAATGTTAAATAAAAACCATGCAAGCTCTGTATAATTTCAGAGTGGATCACAAAAGGTTTTACATTTTACATCCTGTTCTTATTTCATAGGAATCTTTGCTATTAAATAGGAGGATAGACATAAACAAGATTTTAAGATTCAGGATATTTTTACTCATGTAGCTTAGAGTTTTAAGCTTTTAGAGGCCTTCCCCAACTAAGCCCTTGTTTCCTCTTCTCCACTCACTTCTGAACTGCTCTTGCAGATGGATTTGCACCCTTTATTCACCCTTCCCTCATCCCATAATAATACTCATAATTTATTTGTTTATGTTAATGTCTGATTCCCCTGTAGGCTTTAAGTTCATTGGGGGCAGGGAACATATCTACCAACTCTGTTATATTGTAAACTCCCAAGTGCTTAGCAATGCACGTGGTAAGTGCTCAATAAATACGAATGATTGATTAGACAACCATCTGATGAGGCAGGGCCATCAACCATGGCCTAGTGGATAGAGCCCGGGCCTGGGAGTCAGAAGGTCATGGGTTCTAATCCCAGCCCTTAGACTTGTCTGCTCAGTGACCTTGGGCAAGTCGCTTCACTCCTCTGTGCCTCAGTTACCTCATCTTTAAAATGGGGATCAAGACTGTGAGCCCCACATGGGACAGGGGCTGTGTCCAACTCCATTTGCTTGTATCCACCCCAGCGCTTAGTACAGTGTCTGGCACATAGTAAGCACTTAGCAAATACCATCATTAAATTAAATCAACCAGGAAAGCCTTGTCTTCTTCAGTGAACTCCAAAGGGTAGAACTCTGGGGCTACTCTTAAAGTTGATGGAGAAAAGGGAATGATAGGCAGGAGGTGAAAAATGATAAGTGTTGGTTGGTTCCAGTGAGGGCTTGCAGGTTGACTACTCTCTGTCTTGGCAGGTAAGGCTTCTGTAGACCTTTTTTGCTTATGTAATCTGTCTCTCTTGCATTTCACCAAGTCTGCAAGGTGTGCAGCTGAACCTCCTAGACACGTAAATCCTAACATCTCCAAATTCAATATGCATAGATTTTTACCTAATGACTCTGCTCACTTTATAAAATATGGGAATTTTGGCTGTGTGATTCATGTTGCCAACAGAATTGTTTTTAAGGCTTTAGAGCCCTCAGTCAGCTCTCTCCCCTTCTACCTTACCTCAATGATGATAACAATAATAATAATAATAATTGTGGTATTTGTTAAGTGCATACTGTGTGCCAACACTCTATTAAGCCCTGGGAGAGGGAAAAATACAAGCAAAATCAGTTTGGACACAGTCCCAGTCCCATTTGGTACTCACAGTGCCAATCCCCATTTTACAGATGAGGTAAATGAGCCCAGAGAAGTTAAATGACTTGTTCAAGGTCACATAATAGACAAGTGGCAGAGCTGGGATTAGAACTCATGACCTGCTGACTTTCAGACTTATGCCCTTTCAACTACTCCATGCTGCTTCTCTGACCTCCTACTACCAACCCATCCGACACACACTCAGCACCTAGATCTTGTCTATCCCGTCACTGATTTCTTAACCATGTTCTCTCTCTCGCCTGGAACTGCTTCCCTACTTTTATCCAATGGACCCCACTATCTCCACCATCAAAGCCTTAGTAAAATCACAGCTCCTCCAGGAAGCCTTCTCTGACTAAGCCCTTGTTTCCCCTATCTGCCCTCCACTCTGCATCTATATGTCTTAAGCATTTGATATTCACCTCATCCTTAGCTCCACATCACGTACTCTGATATTTCACTCTTGCACATTCACTATCCTCCCTGGTCGATGCCCATTCTTCCTACTGTCTCTCGTTCAACACACATATTCAATGTCACCAAAACCTGTCAGTTCTAGTTTCACAAAAGTTTTAGACTCTGCCCTTTCCTTTCCATTCAAACAGCTACTACATATATCCAGTGACTCATATCCCACTTTGACTACTGCATCAGCCTCCCTGTTGACCTGTCTCTCCCTACTCCAGTCCCTATTTCACTCTGCTGCCTCAATCATTTTTCTATGAAACCACTTCATCCAGTTCTCCTCAAAATGCTTCCATGTGACTTATCCATTTCCACATCAGACACTGCTCAACATCAGTTTTAAGGCACTTAATCAGTTCTTCCTCTCCTACCTTTCCACCCTGATCTCCTACTATGACCCACACATTTTGCTCCGCTACTTACTGTATCTCATTCTCATCTTTCTCACCACTGCTCACATCCTCCCTCTGGCCTGGAAATCTTTCCCCATCCATATCTGGCCAACCACCATTTTCTTCCTCTCCAAAGCCCTACTAAAATCACATTTCCTCCAAGAGGTCTTTCCTGACTAACCCTTCATTTCCCCTATCTGGCCTCCCTTTTGCATTGCCTGTGTTCATTCATTCAATCATAGTTATTGAGTGCTTACTGTATGCAGAGCACTGTTTGAAGCGCTTGGGTCTGTACCCCTTAAATACTTTTTCATCCCAACCCCACAGCACTTGTGTACATATCCATCTGTAATTTATTTTAATGTCTGCTTCCCCCTCTAACCTGTAAGCCCCTTAAGGGCAGGAATCATATAATAATAATAATAATAATAATGGTATTTGTTAAGTGCTTACTATGTGCCAAGCACTGTTCTAAGCACTGGGGTAGATACAAAGTAATCATATTGTCCCAGGTGGGGCTCACAGTCTTAATCCCCATTTTACAGATGAGGTAACTGAGGCAAGCAGAAGTGCCTTGCCCTAAGGTCCCAGCAGACAAGTGGTGGAGCTGGGATTAGAACCCATGACCTTTGACTCCCAGGCCTGCGCTCTTTCCACTAAGCCACGCTGCTTCTATCTACTATAGTGTAGTGTACTTTCCCAAGCGCATAACACAGTGCCCTGCATTTAGTAAGCAATCAATAAATGCCATTAGTTGATTATTTGTAAGCAATTTTTCCTGTCTCTCCCATTAGAGATTGTAAGCCCCTTGTGGGCAGGAAATTTAATACAATGTAAGGACTAAGAACAGAGTTCATTGCATTCAATAGATTCTCAATAAATATTATTACTTCAATATACAAGTGGATAGCACCTTCAAGGTTAATAGTAATTGAGACATTTCAATAAACTGTACTTTTGTGAGTAGTTACACTGTAAATTGAAGTCAGCAATGCTTTTCTTTTAAGCTTCTAATACTTAAATAAAGTTTTCAAGAGTATAGCTTCTTAAACTAGATAGGCACACAAGAACTGTCATTTTTTTCTAGCACTGTCACAGCTTAGCTTTGAAGCCAAGGGAAGTATCTAAAACTATTTAACTGCTTCAGGAAGCAATAGATCTCAGAAATAAACTCCAAATGAACCACTTTGGCTGACTGAAGATTGGAGAGAAACAGGTTTCTGATTTGAGAGCCAGCAAAGGAATGGAAAAAAAATCAATCGTTCATTCATTCATTCATATTTATTGAGACTTACTGTGTGCAGAGAACTGTACTAAGTGCTTGGGAGAGTACAATATAATAGTCAGTTTACACATTCCCTGCCAGTGCTTAGAACAGTGCTTGGCACATAGTAAGCGCTTAACAAATACCATCATCATCATCATAATTAGTTTACAATCTAGAGGGAAGGATCTAACAAGACATATTCATTCATTCAGTAGTATTTATTGAGCATTTACTATGTGCAGTGTACTGTACTAAGCACTTGGAATGTACAATTCGGCAACAGATAGAGACAATCCCTGCCCAATAACGGGCTCACAATCTAAACAGGGGAGACAGCAAAGCAAAACAGAACAAAACAAAACAAGACAACATCATCAAGATAAATAGAAGCATGGAGATATACACCTCATTAACAAAATAAATAGGGTAATAAATAATATATACAAATATGCACAGTGCTGAGGTGAGGGAAAGGGGGAAGAGCAGTGGGGGGGTCGGGGGAGAGGTGAGAAGGAGCAGAAGGAAAGGAGGGCTCAGTCTGGGAAGGTCTCCTGGAGGACATGAGCTCTCAGTAGGGCCTTGAAGAGGGGAAGAGAGTTAGTTTGGCGGAGGTGAGGAGGAAGGGCATTCCAGGACAGCGGTAGGATGTGGGCCAGGGGTTGACGGTGGGACAGGCGCAAACGGGTGACAGTGGGGAGGTGAGTGGCAGAGGAGTGGAGTGTAGGGAGTGGGCAGTAGAAAGAGAGAAGGGAGGTGAGGTAGGAGGAGGCAAGGTGGTGGAGAGCTTTGAAGCCAAGAGCGAGGAGGTTTTGTTTCATGCGAAGGTTGATAGGCAACCACTGGAGGTTTTTGAGGAGGGGAGTGAGAGGCCCAGAGCGTTTCTGTAGGAAGATGATCCGGGCAGTGGAATGAAGAATAGATTGGACTGGGGAGAGACGGAAGGAAGGGAGATCCAAGGGGAGGCTGACACAATAATCCAGTCGGGATATTATGAGACCTTGTACCAGCACGGTAGCAGTTTGGATGGAGAGGAAAGGGCGGATCTTGGCGATATTGTGAAGGTGAGACCGGCAGGTGTTGGTGATAGATTGGATGTGTGGGGTGAATGAGAGATCAGAGTCAGGGATGACACCAAGTTTGCGGGCTTGTGGGACAGGAAGAATGGTAGTGCCATCCAGAGTGACAGGGAAGTCAGGGAGAGGACAGGGTTTGGAAGGGAAGATAAGGAGCTCATTTTTATATCTAAGTGTGACATTACCACCAATGGGATAGCCAGATTTGTCAAAACATAGACATACTCATCCCAGCTCTGACACCTGCTGTGGGACTTTTGGCAAGTCATTTTACTTCTCTGTGCCCTCATCTGCACAATGGGGATTTAGTACCTGTTCTCCCTCCTATTTAGATTGAGTCCCATAAGAAACCTGATTATCTTGGATCTACCCCAGCATATAGTAAGGGCTTGAACATTATTATTGCTGCTATTATTATATGCTTTAAAAGGTTAAATAATTAAATTAGTGAACTGGGCTCCATTCTTTTAAGTGATGGCCCTCAATAAGGAAACAAGTAAGAACCCAGGAGCTGATTCAGGATCCAAATTGAGAAGTCAAAAAGCCACTGTCAGAGGAAATGTGATTTGGGGCTTTTCTCATTGGAATCTAGTGGAAGTTTACTGGCTCTTACTTCACAGGAAGTGGGTTCCTATAAATTTCTAAGCGAGCTAACTGTTGTGTTGACAACCAGAACACATGACAGGTACTTAGTCAAGCATAAAGCAACAGGTTTAAAACATGTGAGTATGTAAATCAACTATCTCCCACCTTCTTAGCTTCCTGACTCTGGAGCTGGGAATTCCCCAACCTAAAATAAAAATGTTCAGAATTTTAGAAGACTAAAAAGAAAAAAAACTCACAATATATATTATTCTTGTCAGGTGTTTTGACACACAATGTCTACGGTAATGTATTGTGAATGGTAATTTCCAGGAAGCAATTTACAACAGGGAAACAGAAAAAAAAAAGACTTTAAAGTGAAAGTTTATCTATTTGAACTGAGGGAAATGGTTGATCTAGAACATCAGCTAAACTGAATAATTCAGAAACTCAAAAAGTGTTTTGCTACAGCGGTTTCTACTCAAGCTTTAATCATATGGATAATAGCTCTCACTGATTTAATGGGGTTTTTATGGTATTTGTTTAAGCACTTACTATGTATCAGACACCGTACTGAGTGCTCAGTAGATACAAGCTACTCAAGTTGGGCACAGTCCATGGCCCACATGGGGATCACAGTCTTAATCCCCATTTTACAGATGAGGTAACTGAGGCACAGAGAAGTTAAGTGACTTGCCAAGGTCACACAGAAAACAAGTGGTAGAAAGGGATTGGTACCCAGATCCTCTGACTCCCAGGCCCATGCTCTATCCTCTAGGCCATGTTGCTTCTCATTCTTGCATCATTTCCCAGAGAATACATAGAGGAAACCATTGAAAAGACCATCTTTCATTCAGCAAATTTTAAGAAAATATTTCCTGTTACATACAATTTCAGGATGCATTGGCATTAATTTCTTTTTTCCCCAAAGCATAAGGTATAAAATCTGAAGGCATACCCTTGGAAGGTTGGAACCTTGGAATATTTGGGGTGGGAGTGGGGGTAGGGGAAAGCAGCATAGCCAGTAGCAAGAGCACGGCCTTGGGAGTCAGAGGTCGTGGGTTCTAATCACAGCTCTGCCACTGTCAGCTGTGTGACTTTGGGCAAGTCACTTAGCTTCCCTGTGCCTCAGTTACCTCATCTGTAAAAACGGGGATTAAGACTGTGAATCCCATGTAGGACAACATGATTCCCTTGTATCTAGCCCAGTGGTTAGTACAGTGCTTGACACATAGTAAGCACTTAACAAATGCCATAATCATTACTGTGAAAGGCCTCAGATCTCCCTGTCAGGATCCACACCTACCTCAAAGGACAGTTGAGGTTTTCTGGCATGCAAACCCAAGAGGAGTCGATCCCTTCTTGCCCAGAGGAATCCAAAACCCTGGGACCCTCTAGCTTCTTGGGTCTCCCTGAGAAACAGAATGTCTTGACAGCGAGATTGAAGAAGGAAAACCAGGAAAGAGAACATTCTATCCACTGCTGGGTCTTAAGCTATAGCCCTAGAACCAAATTGACTCCAGGTGAAAAACTAACTGGTCATTTTTGAGCTTGCTCCCACATTTTATAACAACTGAATATGTGTAGCAAGAATCCTTTGCCCTATTTAATAAAGACCAAGGTTTCTTCCCAAAGAGGCTGATCGAAGCCAAACCATCATGCACCAAGTTGGTGATTGATCAGAGATCTTGATCTCCTCCTTCTCAGACCAGTATCTATGCATCAGATCAGATTAGGTCTTTAGGGCAAAATAATAAAATAGAGATACTGTGATTTATCACCTGCATTTATGAATTTTTTGAGGTTAAATGCCATGAAGGAAAGTGACTAATCCAACTCTTAAGCAATAGCAGGTAGGTCCTAGTGTTGCTATGTTTACTTACATATTTATCCCCACCACATGGCCCCACCCTGATTTTTCAGTAGGAATTCTTTTTTGTATTACATAATTGTACGTAATAATAATCCCTCACTGCTGGAAATGGAGCAGAACGGTGAAAGCCTATCTACTTGTTTTGTTTTGTTGTCTGTCTCCCCCATCCTAGAATGCAAGCCCATTGTTGGATAGGGATTTTCTCTATTTGTTGCCGAATTCCAAGTGTTTAGTACAGTGCTCTGCACACAGTAAGCACTCAATAAATTCAATTGAATGAATGAATACTACAGGGATAATAATAATTATTATGGTATTTATTAAGCACTACTGCCAAGCACAGTGCTAAGCACTTGAGTAGATACTAGCTAATCAGGTCCCATAGGGGACTAAAATCAAAATTGGAGGGAGAAAATATTTCAAATCTCTATCCTGCAGATGAGGGAACAGAGGCACAAAGCAGTTAAGCCACTTGCCCAAGGTCACACAGCAGGGTGAGGCGGATTTATTCACTGAGTCCAACTGGGAGCAAAATAAAAATAAGAGAGCAGGCTCAAGTAACCTTCCATCTTCCCCTTTCATTTCCCATTCTTTCAGTTCTTCTCTTTTTATCCCTGTCCCTTCACTTCTAGACTTTAATCAATTCCCTTATTTGGTCTCATCTCTTGGTTTGAAAAATTATGCAATAAAGTGGGACAACTTTGTGACTAAATAGGGTATATGAGATTCCGTGAACCTTGTCATAAAAACCCTATCTACTCTTGAAGCTAAAAAAGGCTTTGAAAAGCATAGGGTGGGAAAGGAAGAAGATAGTGGAAGAAGGCTTTTTTAAAGTATCAAATCAATTAAAGATACAGGCTCCAAATACATGACTTGAGTAATACATGACTTGAGTTGCCGTTCACTCCCGACAGCCACAGTGCAAATGCAACAAAAGGGCCACCCTTAAAATAAATGAATAAAACAAGTTCCAACATAGCCAGAAATTCAGATCCAGTTTGGGATTAATTGGCACTTTGCTCAAGCAAACTTTCCAAAACAAAGGTGGGCAAGATATCAGAAAACATAAGCCTTTCTTATCAAAAAAAGGAGAATGAATGTTACAGTACATGTATATCATGTTTGCTTTCACATTTGTCATGTACTTATCCTGTGCAAAGTTAAGGTTTGGTATGCAGGGTAATTATTTTCCCATATGCACTTGTCACAAGATTTGCTTAAAGTGCAATTCCTCTTTCAGTTGTTTAAATGCCTCCAAATTATATCTTAAGTTTGAGAAACTCCTTCCCTGTGCAAATATATTTCAGAAGCAGTCCTTTTTCCCAGTTCCATTCTGTGTACTTTTATCGGAGTCACCTAAAGCCAATTAATGGAGAATTGTTTTTCTATTTACTTTAGGGCTGAATTAGTAAATGAAAAGATTATGTAGAATTATAGAGATTAGAGACAGGCAGCCATTATGTTCTCACTGAAATTCAAACTAGTGATTAAAATGACATTTCATGTAGCAAATATCTAATACAAATAATATCTGTATTATGAAAAGCAGCATAGCCTAGGGAAAAGGCACAGAAGACCTGGGTTCTAATCATACCTCTGCCACTTGCCTGCTGTGTAATCTTGGCCAAGTCGCAACTACTCTGTGTCTCAGTTATCTCATTTATAAAAATGGAGATTAAATAAAAATAATAACAATTGTGGTATTTGCTAAGTGCTTACTTTGTGCCAAGCACTGTTCTAAGGACTTGGATAGATACAAGGCAATCAGTTTGGACACAGCCTTTGTCCCTCATGGGGTTCACAATCTTGTTCCTCATTTTACAGATAAACTAAATGAGGCACAGCAAAGTAAGTGACTTGCCCAAGGTCACACAGCAGACATGCTGGCAGTCAGGATTAGAACCCACGACCCATTCTCCCTTCCCCTTAGAGAACCTAATGAGAGGATTAGTTCATAGTCCATCTACCCTAGTGTTTAGTGCAGTACTTGGTATTTAATAAGTACTTAATAAATTCCCCAGTTATCAGGATCTATAAATGGGCACTATGTTGAGCAGTGTAAATTGATACCTTTCCCAAATAGATGAAAGAGATGCTTATTACAGCCTATGCCATGGACTACAGAACAGGTTAAGGAGCATATGTGCCCAATGAGAGCACACCAAGGTGCAAGAAATCCAAGTCTGCACAGAGCAAAATAATAATAATGATATTTATTAAGTGCTTACCATGTGCCAGGCACTGCATTAAGTACTGCAGTTGAGGGGGAAGGCAGGGATGCAAACAAGTCGGGTTGGACATAGCCTCTGTGTTCCATGTTGGGCTCACAATCTTAATCCCCATTTTTATAGATGAGGTAATTGAGACACAAAGAAGTGAAGTGACTTAGCCAACATCACATAGCAGACAGGTGGTAGAGCAGGGATTAGAATCCCAAACCAAAACCAACCAAAGAATACTAAGCATATTTAAGGAGGAATACAGATCTTGACCAGTTTTTACACACTGTTACTGTCGAAGCGCGTAACTGTTCCTACCGTCATCCCAGAAAAAAAGGGAATCCTCGAGAGGTGGAAAACCCCTTTGTAATTTGCTTTCCATCGTTGTGGAATAGTTCCCTGCCAATATGTGAATTCATGGCTTTTGTCCCAATGTTTAATGAAACTAGGTTAGATCCTAGAACAGTGGCAGAGTGCCTGAATTCATGGGCACACCTATGTAGCTCTAGAAGCTGGGAGGGAATGACCTACTTAGACACTTGAATGGGATTTTCCTTAACAAATAGAACACTAAGAAATGCCGTGGAATGCCGCCATCACCACCATCTTCAAAAAGGACAAGACAGCTGATTATGGAACCTCATTGCTCTCTAATACTCTAAGGGCCCTAGTCAGAGTCCTCCTTGATGAGTATCTCGAGAATTTCCCACACCATGCACAACCAAAATCACAGTGTGGCCTCAAACTACCATAAGAAACCATGAGCAGGGTTTGGCTATAATTAGGAGAATCAGAAAAAACTTTAGGAAATCACATTAAGACTTCTTTCTAATGCTTGTAGACTTCACAAGAAAATTAGTCATAATCAACAATTCTAGGCTCCTGACAACTAAAAAATTTGAGTTCCTTGAAAAGGTAGAACAAGGGTTTAGGATTACTCCATTATAAGATGGTGGACTGTGCTTATAATGAAGGACCTGGAAGCTAAGACCAAGAGTCTGATTTAGATGCCCCTAGAAAACAAGTGAACAGGGTAAAAGTATCACCTCAAGTCCATGAATGAGAAGCAGCGTGGCCTAATGGAAAGAGCACAGGTCTGGGAGTCAGAGGACCTGAGTTCTAATCCCTGCCACTTCTCTTCTGTGTGGCCTCGGGCCATGCATTTAACCTCTCTGTGCCTCTGTGCCTCACCTGTAAAATGGAGAATAAGACTGTGAGCCCTATGTGGGACACAGATTTTGTCCAATCTGATCATATTGTATCTACCCCAGCAGTTAGTTCAGTGCTTGGCATATAGTAAGTGCTTAACAAATACAATTTAAAACAAAATGTTGGTCATATGCTGCTGACAACTTTAGAAGAATACTCAGGAGAAGAGATAAGAGTGACAATAATGATGTTTGCTAGGCATACCATACATGCTAAATACTGTGGTTTCCATGGTGGCTCAGAAAAGAGAACAATTTTCTATAATAATTTTACATATGAGGAAACTGAGGCACAGAGAGTTTAAGTGACTTGTTCAAGATTACTGAGCAGTCTAGTGGCAGAGCTTGGACTAGACCCTCTCAGTCCTGGTATCTTTTCTCCACCTCTCCAGATGATTATGAACTGCTTTATGAACTGTTCATAAGCAAACTTTATCTACAACCATTGGATGACAGAGTTGAATTTGATCAGTGAATTCTGCTACTCGGGCAGTACATTGTCTGGTGATGCCAGATTAGACAAAGAAGTGGAAAAAACAAATCAAGAGGCCCAGCATATACTTTTGGGGACTGAAGGAGAGTGGACCATGAGCTGAGCCTATCTAGTGAATTGCAGAATCTAAATTTTTGTTTAATTTTGAGACCTGCATTTATCACAGATGTCTCATGAATAACCACAAGATTTCTGTCACAGTCACTTTATCATACTGATTAATCAGTGATATGAATTGAGCACTTACTATGTGCAAAGTACTGCATTATACACTTGGGAGAGTACAATTATTACAGAGTTGGTAGACATGTTCCTCACCCACAATGAGCTTATCAATCTTAGCAGTCAAATTTACATTCCCTAACTTAATTTCATCATCATAAGTGAAATTGTCAAAGGCCCAAGGACAGCGCCTCCCAAACTATCAATCTATGTATCTTTCTCTCTTGTACATTCATCCTATAATTCTCTCTGTATTTATGTTTCTTTGGTCAAATTTTCCCCCAAATCAAAATGTTTATACTTAATCACCATGCATTGCATTTATATTTGGCTTGGTACCTGAAGAAATCTAAGTCCTTTTCCAAACAACAGGAGTTTAGAGGATTTATAATGCTTGTCAAAAATAGGTCGCACTCTCCAATCACCAATGGTTCCTGTCCAAAGTGGATCCATGGAAGCCTTTCCTCCTGATCCTGTAATCCGGTGGTCAATGGTGCTGGGAAGAAGTCTTTCCCCTCCAGGTATGGCATAAAGTAGAGAGACCAAGGCAATTCCAGGGCAACTTGTCATAGGAATAGAGGGCATTCTGCTGGGGTGGGCCTGCATTAAAGGGGGGCAGGGTTTCATTTAGCAGAAGAGGCCCATTCCTAAGGTGCTACCTTATGGGTTAGTTCTCAAGGCTTGGTGTGGCAGGAGAATGGCTTACTATGAAAAGAGGTAAGTGCTCTTTATTACAAGCAGCCAAAGTAAGTTGAATAATTATTGCTTGCCTGATCCCAACCCCTTCTCTTCTGAATGTTGGAGTCCATGAAGACTAAATGCAGAAGAAATCCATGAAGTCAAAATGGAGAATCTGAGAAGGAGACAATTTTAAGCAATAGAGGATACAGAGAGGATAAGTTCAAGTGGAATGCACCATTCTTTCACCTTATGGTAGAAAGGGAGAGAGCTTGGGGAAAAGATCATTCTTACTGAACCAACCTATGTAGCCAAGTGAAGAGCTGGAACAGTCATCTGATCGATTTATTTGTTAGACTGCCTAATAAATCATTCAGAAGAGTTTGAGTCCTACATGTAGAGATTTCTGCAAGAACACTACTTTTGAGCATATGACTTGGATGTGAGAAACTGACAATAAAAGTTGAATCGCTACATTTTTAAACAAACAGTTGAGTCTGATTTAAAATATAAGTGGATCCCCAAGTGGATGGCCTACATAGATAGCAATAGCTTGAACCTGTTCCTGGAAGATTTGTCTGTTAAAGTGGCTAATTGCCTAGGCATAAATGCTACTAAACTGACTCCCCAGGCAGCAGCCCGTAGTTCAAGAAAGTTACAAGTTATTAACAAAAGGCCAATCTATTTGCTTTTCTTGACATTGGACTGAACCCATCCAACAACAAATTTAGATGCTTTCATCAGAACGATAACCTTATTTCAATATACTTGCTGCCATTAAAAAAAAGAAATCTACTTCTAGAAGTGAAATTTTTGTCATTGATTTTTAAAAACTCTTCTTCACTAGATTGCAAGCTCCTTGAAGGTAGAGAACATATTTACTAATTCTATTGCACTCTCCCAAAAGCTTAGAACAGTTCTTTGCACAGAGTAAGTACTGAATAAACACTATTATTTTAAAAAGAATTTCAATTCTATAAATTTGAGTCACTTATTCATTATCAGTGGTTAACAAAACTACTCATTCTTACTCATTGATTAATCAGTCATTAATTGAGCACTTACTAGATGCAGAGCACTGTACTAAGCGCTTGGGAGAGTACAATACAACCAAATTAGTAGACACATTCCCTGCCCATAATGATCTTACAGTCTAGAGGGGTAGACTCCTTATGGACAGGGAACATCTACTATCTCTGTTATATTGTACTCTCCCAAGTGTGTAGTATAGTGCTCTCATCACAATAAGTGTTCACTAAATATGATTGATACCATGAGAAAACAGGAACTTCTCTTAGTGACTCAGGCACAATTCAGAGATGGTCTTCCTGAAGCCAAGGTGGGGAGGAATGCAAGAAGATGGTGGTGGGGGCGGAGAGAGACATTAGTAATAAGTACTTGAGTTGTTGTTGTTTCCATGAAATTAATACCAAGCATAAATGTTATTTTGATTCTTGTTCTTTTGACATGTTCCATTTAATAAAAGAAAAAATAATAATAATGGTATTTGTTAAGCACTTACAATGTGTCAAGCATTTTTCAAAGCGCTGGGGTAGATACAAGCTAATCAGGCTGGACATAGTCCCTGTCCCCCATAAGGCTCACATTCTTAATCTCCATTTTACAGATGAGGTTACTGAGGAAAAGAGAAGTTAAGTGACTTGTACAAGTTCACACAGCAGACAAGTGGCAGAGCTGGGTTTAGAACCCAGGTCCTTCTGACTCTCAGGCCTGTGCTCTGTCCACCAGGCCATGCTGGTTCTCAAATTTGAACTCTGAATACAGTTCCACAGGTCTCTTGCCCTTTTCTACAGCCTTCTCCTTTTTTGACCGCACCCTTATTTTACATCCCCCAGTCCACCTCAAGCCTGTCTCCCCAGTATCATCTGAGTTACCTTAATATAGACTTCATTTATAGGTGAGAGTTCTTGGTTTCAGAGATTGGTATAGGTCATATTGCCATGATTAGATGAGAAGTCAGTTGGCCATCCAACAGATTTGGATGGTGGGTGATGAGACTCAGTCCCCAGGGATCAGGTAGAGGGGGTAGATAACCTCTAGGCAGTAGTATCTAGGCTTTGAGGCTGATTACAAAGCCTTTATCCCAAAATCATTTATTCCCTTCCAAAATAATTTATAGAAATCAGAATGTAAGCATCTTCAGGAAGCCTATAACTGAAGTGGCGATTTTTCCCCCAACTTTGTCTAAATATGTAACTTCCATAACTGTCTTCACTTTCCTCCCTATTAAATACTCTGTCTTTTGGGGGTTTACATAATTTTTGTAATCCTAAATTGGGATAATTGTGCAGGACCTATAAGAATTAAGTCTAGCAATAAGGGAAGGAGGAGAAGGAGAGGTAACAAGAAAGAAGAAGGTAATAGAGCATTGAGACTTCATCTCTTACTTCTGTGGCACTTTCCAATGAACTGCACATAATATACACTTAAATAAATTAACCCTACCCACTCTCCTGTCATTATCTCATCCTTCCAGTCCACCTGTGGGGTAACCCCCACTGTGATGTGACTTTCTCTTCTCCTACTCCTTTTCCCCTAATCAGGGCAGTCCCAATAAAGGAATTCCCCTTCCCCTCCCTGCCATTTTCACCCTTATCATCCATCTCCAGTGCTCTCTGCTTCTGATTTTACAATTAGTGGCACAAAAAACAATTTTTAAGAACCTCCTCAAAATTAGAGTGGAACAATTATGCAGTGGAGGTAATGTGAATAAATATGGACTATGGAAAAATATTTAATATACACACTTGTTTAATATTTGATTAGTTGCAGAATTTTTGAATGTCCTTTTAGGAGATTTTTCACATCACCGTACACTGTCAGACTGTAGTTCAAAACAGACCCAAACTCTGCCTGTCAAGCAGCTCTGTAGGGCTACAGATGAAGCCCCACTGGCAGGTGAACATCCAGTAAACAGTCTTTGATTGCAGCGATGAGGACAGGCAGAGATGGAAGTACCTTTCAGTCACTTCATTTGACCTACTTTCCAAGGAGTCCAATATTTTTTAAATGCATTTCAACACAATTCTCCCCAAATAGGGAGCTTGAACAAGAAAAAACCTCTCAGGAGAATTTTCAAAGATGGCATCAAAGATACTTTTCTTCACTTTAGCCTTATAATTTTACATGTACTGAATGCCGGCTGAGGAGGGAAAAAAAAACTTGGTTCCTCCCTAGTCGGTCTATAATCTAAATTTTAAATGCGGAAATACAAAAGGCCTCGAGTGCCGTGCTAACCCCCTCAGCTCTCCCGCCTCTCCCAGGCATTTCATCTGCATGGAAAGTTCCCTTTGAAGTTACCCGGAGCCTCGGAATAGAAAGATCTGAACATGAATAGACTTTGAATAGGCTTTGGTGGCCAATTCCACAATAGTGGGGTGGAGTTGCTTCTTCGGCTTTAAAATATTTTGCACCTCAGGCCCTCCTTATCTAGATAAGGGAATCGACTGAAAGTTTAAAGGAGGATAAAAATCGATGCCTTAGAATAAGGATGATCAGAGGGGCTAATATTTCATTTTGAGGGTGAATTTAGGGAAGGGGACAAAGAGGGAGCTTAGGGAGCAAAAAAAAATGAGAAGGACTATAGAGGGTAAGAGGGAAAAGGAGGATAGGAGGAAATAGGGAAGGAGGAAGTCAGTCAATCAGTCATATTTATTGAGTGCTTACTGTGTGTAGAGTTCTGTACTAAGCGCTTGGGAGAGCACAATACAACATTAAACAAACACATTCCCTGTCCACAAGGAGCTTACAGTTTAGAAGAAAGGAAGGGAGGAGAATGAAGAGGATGAGGAGGAAGAAAATTGTGTGGCCACTAACCCATGTGGAGCAGCGTGGCTCAGTGGAAAGAGCACAGGTTTGAGAGTCAGAGGTCATGGGTTCTAATCCCGGGTCCGCCACTCGTCAGCTGTGTGACTTTGGGCAAATCACTTAATATCTCTGGGCATCAGTTACCTCATCTGTAAAATGGAGATGAAGACTGTGAGCCCCACATGGGACAACCTGATTACCTTGTATCTACCCCAAGGCTTAGAACAGTGCCTGGCACATAGTAAGCACTTAACAAATGCCATTATTTTTGAAGCAGCATGGCTTAGTGGAAAGAGCACGGGGTTGGGATCAGAGATTGTGGGTTCTAATCCCGGCTCTGCCACTTGTCAGCTATGTGACTCTGGGCAAGTCACTTACCTTCCATGTGCCTCAGTTACCTCATCTATAAAATGGGGATTAAGACTGTGAGCCCCACGTGGGACAACCTGATCACCTTGCATCTACCCCAGCTCTTAGAACAGTGCTTGGAACATAGTAAGTGCTTAACAAATACCATCATTATTATTATTATTATTAAGCAGCACTCAGTAAGTACCACTGAGTGAGTGATTGAAGCCTGTCAGAGGAACTGAAAAGCTGCAAATCTCATCCTCTTATGAAAAATAATAATAATGGTGGTATTTTTTGAGCACTTACTATGTGTCAGGTACTGTATTAGGTGCTGGGGTGGATACAAGCAAATCAGGTTGACCAGAGTTCCTGTCCCCCATGGGGCTCAGAGTCTCAATCCCCATTTTATCAATGAGGTAACTGAGGGACAGAGAAGTGAAGTGACTTGCCCAAGGTCACACAGCAGACAAGTGGCAGAGCTGAGATTAGAACCCGTGACCTTCTGACATCCAACTTTTGTCGGCCAGGCTCCATGAAGCTACAAGTCCAGTTCTTTTTGGTTCCAGTTAGAGGGTTGCAGCTAGCTATGAATGCCCAGCCTACCAGAAGAGCTATGGGGGCTAAACTCCAACAGAAGGAACATCTGCCTGCTCCAATTCCACCCAATCCAACCAGGATCCTCCAGACCTGACACCATTAGCTTCACACATCCCCTGCCACCCCCCCCCCCCGCCACTCCCGAGTATCAACCCCAACAATTGCCCCATAGAAAATAGAAAGCTAATTTTAGGTTGTCATCAGACAAAATTTTACTGCTGTTGAAAACAGCAGCATGCAGCGAGCTCCTCAACAGAGGACATTATCTCTATCAGCTCTATTGCATTTTACTCTCCCAAGTGATTAGAACAGTGCACAGAGTTAAGCACTCAATAAATACCATTTATTGATTATAACTCAACTATTGAAAAAAGAAGGATCCAAACTTTTTCAAAAGCGATATTCTTTCATTTTTCAAGTTTTTTTTCCATAAATCTATGGATTTATACTATTGACTGTTCCTAGTATATATCGTGGTTAAGACAATCCAACTATCTACCTTTGTACACTATCATTCACTGAATTTTTCAATTCATTCTTTCATTCATTCAATCAATAGTATTTATTGAGCTCTTACTATGTGAAGAGCACTGTACTAAGTACTTGGAATTTACAATTTGGCAACAGATAGAGACTATGCCTACCCAATGATGGGCTCACAGTCTAATCGGGGGAGACAGACGGCAGAGAAAAACAGAACGAAACAAAAACAAGACAACATTATCACGATAAATGGAATCAAGGGGATGTACACTTCATTAACAAAATAAATAAGTTAATAAATAATATAGACAAATGAGCACAGTGCTGAGGGGAGGGAAAGGGGGAAGGGGAGGAGCAGAGGATGAGGTAGGGAGGGGAGATTAAAGGTTGGCCCTAGGCCAGAGATAGTTCAAAGGTTTTTATTGATCTGGATAAAACACCAAGGGCATACCCCAAAACCTAGGCTGCCATCACCCTAACCCTATCCAGGCCCCTCTAGGGACCAGTAGATGAGCAATGAGGAGTTGGAAATAAAGATAGCCAAATTGTAGCTAACAGTGGCAGCAGGGCAGGAGACTGCCCTTTCGGGTCTGTGAACTACACTTGCTATTCATTGTTCCAAATAATAATAATAATTAATAATTATGGTATTGGTTGTTAAGCACTTCCTATGTGCCAGGCATTTTACTAAGCACTGGGTTGAGTAAAAGCAAATTGGGTTGAACGCAGCCTCCAGGGGGCTCAGAGTCTCAATCCCCATTTTGCAGATGAGATAACTGAGGTCCAGAGAGGTGAAGTGACTTGCCCAGGTCACACAGCAAATGGTGGAGCCGGAATTAGAAACCACAATCTCCTGACTCCCACCATGCTCTATCCACTACACCATGCTGCTTCTCTTGGGATCAAGATTCTAGAATTCCTTCCCTCAAATTAATGGCCAAAGGATCCCCCAGTTAGTTCTTATCAGACCAAATCACCAATGTGTACTGACTACAGAGTGCACAAAGAATGTAGGTTATTAATAAGAAGAAGAATAGTGCCAGTTGTTAAGTGCTTATTGTGTGTTGAGTAACACTGTACTAAGTGCTGGGGGAGTTACAACATAAGCAGATCAGACCAAGTTTCTGCCCAATGTGGAGCTCACAGTCTGGAAGAACAATTTTTGAATCCCTTCTTTGCAGATGAAGAAACTAAGGGCTGTAGAATTGTGATTGGTCCAAAGTCAGACCTCAGGCAAGGGACGGAACTGGACTTAGAATTCAGGTCCCATGACGCCCAGGCCCATGCTGTGTTCCACTAGGCCATGCTCCTTCTCTCTCTCTTTTTTTTAATGGCATTTGTTAAGCACTTAGGCTGTGCCAGGCACTCTCCTAAGCACTGGGATAGAGCAAGGTAATCAGGATGGACACAGTCCCTGTCCCACATGGGGCTCAAGGTCCTAATCTACCTTTTACAGATGAAGTAACTGAGGCACAGAGAAGTGATTTGCCAGGGCTAGAATTCAGGTCCTTCTGACTCCCAGGCTATGCTTTCCTCTAGGCTATGCTGACTCTCTTGCAGATTGATTTCCAAACAATGCAGATCTGGCGACACTCGAGGACCTTAAAAATAAAGTTCAAAAACTTAAGTAGGACCCTTTTGTGAATTGTAACTAGAGTAGGGCATGAATATTGAGTTGATGAAAAAATAGCCAGAGAAAGAACGAGAGAGAGAACACAGCCAGATGGACAGCTACTTTTCTATCAAGAGAAAACAATGAACAGATTGTTTATTTCTTCAGTTCTTGCACCTGCTCTATCCAGATAAACATACTGGCTAAAGAAGAACAGTAGCACAAATATGAAAGAGTCCTTCCTAGCCTTGCTAGGATACAATAAACCCTAGAGATGGGTACTGTTGCCAAGGTTTTGTATCCATAAAACTCCAAGCTGTATATATTTATCTGAAAAATTATTAAAAAACTGAGAACAGTTACAGGATTTGGAAATATATTTCTAGTGCACTTTTCTTTATTCAAAATACAAAATGGCTGAATTATATATTTGGAAAATTATGTCGGCATTCTAATTTAACTGCATGAGTATCACTAAATATACTCTACCAAGTACTATTGTCCATTCTCATTGTCTGTGTTGCTGAGGTTGTAATAATTATAATAACAAATGTGGTATTTGTTAACTGCTTCTTACTATATGCCAAGCACTGTTCTAAAAGGGCTGGGGTAGGAATAAGTTAATCAGGTTGGACACAGTCCCTGTCCCTCATGGAACTTGTGGTCTTAATCCCCATTTTACAGATGAGGTAACTGAGACCTAGAGAAGTGAAGTGACTTGCCCAAGACCACACAGCAGACAAGTGGTGGAGCCAGAATTAGAATTCATGACTTTATGACTCCCAGACCCTACTCTATCCACTAAACCATGCCACTTCCCCTGGAGTACAAGCATCACTTACAAAGCATTAAAGATGTTTCCATTTTGCAGATGGCATTCGGTTCTTAATCTTTAGTCTTCTTTAGTTTAAGTACCGATGAAGCTGATGAAAATAAATTGAATTCTAATCGTTCAAAGCAGTATGATAGTCTCTAGACTATGCCAGTGCTCTGAACAAAGGAAAGAAATAGTGTGGATAACCTCATTATGCTACTAGTGATAAAAATTCCAATTGCATTAATTGATATTTGCTAAATTCTTTGAAGCACGGTCATAATCAAAGTATTATGACATGTAGTTTTACTGCTTGACGGGAAACCAACTATTTAAGCAGCTTTAAGTGGCATCCAGTAAGTGCTCATTAAATACTATTGATTGACTGAGGAATATATGGTGAAAATTCTACCTACAAACTCTAACAGGATGTGAAATTGAAGTAAATTGAACAAGAAGCCACTGTGACAAAAAGGGCTTATGTGCCCAAGCCCCAAAAGAAATCAGAAAAAGATCAAGAAAAATGAGGCAGGGATCCAAAAAGAAAGTTGGTATACCCTCTCTTCTCTCTTTTGCTTGTGCTGAGTTTTCAGGGTTATTTGCTCTGTAATATTTTGGCATTTGCTTGGATGTTTGAAATTTCAGATTCGGAGCATCTGGCTAGCAGTGCAGTTTTTTGTAGTCAGCTGATGATCTGTGATCTCAGCTTAATGATGGGAGAGTTGAAGAAAAAAATGCTGATGTGGAAGAGAGTCAGGATTATGTGTTTTAAAGAAAAACTTTCACGAAGGGAAAGAAAGGGCTATCGATAAGCAAGTTATTTGTTATTTAATAAAAATGTAGAGACTGGCTTGATTCTAAGTGAAGATCTACAAAACGGCAACAGCAGAGAATTGAAAACAGACTACAACCTAGAGAACGTCAAAAGATTCCTCTTCAATAAGGAACAGCTGAAAATCCCCAAAGTCTTTAAAATGAACTGGAAATGTTTCATAAAAGGGTTTGTTTGTCTTTTTCCTAAAAGTCTAAATGGGCTAAATTTAGAAGAGAATCCTCAGACCGTGGCAAAACTCACAAACACCATAGAAGAAGCTGTCTTAATAACAAGTATCATGTTTATTCATAGAATTTCACTACTAATGGTAGATATAAACTTCACATACACTCGGGCTCTGGAAATCCTTGGGAAAAAGTAAACACCTGAATTCCAAGGAAAAGGTGCATAATCAGCCAACCAAAGGTAAACTTTAAGAAAGCAGAGGCCTATCCAACTTAAGGAACTCTCTGATCACTTTCCATCTCCTTCCGTACCAAACAAAAATTCTTCCCCTTTGGCTTCAAGGCCACCCTCTAGCTTCTCCATCCTACACAACGTCAGTTCATTTCTCCCAAACTCACTTTCTGACTGTATCACTCTCACCTCTCCTGTTCCCACTTTCTCCTCCTGTTTTCTCCAGGCTGGAACTTCCTCCCAGCCCTCCACCACTGGCCTCTCCAGATTCAAAGCCCACCTAAATCTCAATCCTCAACTCACATCAACCTAATAATCACTCCTAATGCCATGTTATATATGCATATGTATATATCAATCATCAATCATCAATAATATTAACTGAGCACTTACTGTATGTCCAGAACTGTACTGAGTGCCTTGGAAGAGTACAATACAACAGAGTTCACAGACACATTCCCTGCCCAGGGTGAGCTTACCGTCTAGTGGGGGGGATAATTTTATGTGTGTGTGCATATGTGCATATATATGTGTGTGTGCATATATATGCATAGATATGAACAAATGTATGTATATACTGTACCTGTTCTCCCTTCTACTCTGACTGTGAACCCCATGTGGGACCTGATTATCTTCTATCTACCAAGTGCTTACCCCACTCAGGGTCACACCTGGAGAGTTTCCAGTACTCTACCAGTGTTGACTATGGGAGGGAGAGTCAAGCAGAGGCCTATCCATTCCATTCCTAAGTTGGGCAATGGCCTGAGAGTGGAAGGCAAACTGCTACAAGTCAAATCTCCCCTGTGCTGGGCAGCAGCAGCATGGGAGAGAGTCGAAGGTGGGGACTTGTGCGTGAAAGGCAGCAGTGGTAAACCGCTTCTGTATTTTTACCAAGAAAACTTTATGGATACACTACCAGAATGATTGCAGATGGAGAGCGGGTAATTCTGGGAGACATGTGTCTTTGATGTCGTTATGGGTCGGAAATGACTCGACTGCATAAGGCAAGACAAGACCCCAGTGCTTAGCACAGTGCCATATAGTAAGGAAGCAGAAGGGCCTGAGTTCTAATCCTGCCCCCACCACTTGTCTGCTGTATGACCTTGGGCAAGTCGCTTCATTTCTCTGTGCCTCAGTTTTCTCATCTGTAAAATGGGGCCCGAGACTGTGAGCTCCACATGGAACAGGGACTGTGTACTGCTCAATTTGTTTGTATCCACCCTAGTGCTTAGTACAGTGCCTGGCACATAGTAACTACTTAACCAATACCATTATTATTATTATTATATGCTTAGCAAATAACATAATAATTATTCATTCAATCAATCGCATTAAGCACTTACTGTGTGCAGAGCTCTGTACCAAGAGTTTGGGAAAGTACCATATAATAATTAACAGTGACATTCCCTGCCCACAAGTTCACAGTCTAGAGAGGGGGACAAGGACATCAATACAAGTAAATAAAATTACATATATATACATAAGTGCTGTGGAGCTGGGAGGAGGAGGAAGAGCAAAGGGAGCAAGTCAGGGTGACGCAGAAGGGAGTGGGAGATGAGGAAAGTGGGGCTTAGTCTGGGAAAGCCTCTTGGAGGAGATGTGCCTTCAATAAGGCTTTAAAGAGGAGGAGAGTCATTGTTTGGTGGATTTGAGGAGGGAGGGCATTCCAGGCCAGAGGCAGTAGGTGGGCCAGGATTTGGCAGCGAGACAGGCAAGATCGAGGCACAGTAAAAAGGTTAACACTAAAGAAGTTACATATGTGGGCCGGATTGTAGGAGAGAAGCAAGGTGAGGTAGGAGGATATAAGGTGATGGAATGCTTTAAAACCAATTTGTGAGGAGTTTTTGTTTGATACAGAAGTGGATGGGCAACTACTGGAGACTTTTTTTTGGTGGGGGGGCGGGGGCATGACATGTCCTGAACATTTCTGTAGAAAGATGATCCAGATAGCAAAGTGAAGTATGTACAAGAGTGGGAGGAGACAGGAGGTTGGGAGGTCAGAAAGGAGGCTGATGCAGTAATCTAGATGAGATAGGATAAGTGACTGTATTAGCATGGTAGCAGTTTGGATGGAGAGCAAAGGGTGGATTTTAGCCATTTTGTGATAGTGGTACATACAAGATTTGGTGACAGATTGAATATGTGGGTTGAATAAGAGAGAGAGGAGTCAGGGATAACACCAAGGTTACGGGCTTGTGAGATGGGAAGGATGATGGTACCATCTCCAGTGATGGAAAAGTCAGGGAGAGGACAGGATTGAATGAAACTTTCTATTGGGTGATAATATGATGCTACATACATTTAGGTGAATATTCAGTAATTCATTCTGGTAGATTTGTATGAAAAAACACAAGCTCAGAAACCAGTTTTGCAAGATTCACCAACAAGTCTCTGGATTCCAGTGAGCTTCACTAAAGAGAAACACTCCCAAAACTTGGGATCTAGATAGAACTGGTATCTCTCTCATGCTGAAGTGTAATTTTCATTCTCTAGTGACTTTCTTCTGCAATTGGATGAGCATATTAGAGTGAGTGTGTGTGCTTATATGTGTATTAGCAGCTGTGTGGGTACGTAACGGAGCGTGTATAAGGAGAGTCGGTCAGGCTCGACTCACCTCCCACTCAGTCAATCAATGGAACTGATTGAATATTTAGAGTGTGTAGAGCATTGTATTAAGCACTTGGGAAGTTACAAATTGTACTTGCCGCACACTTAGTACAGTGCTCTGCATATAGTAAGTGTTCAGTAAATGATTGAATGAATATAATGGAGTTGATAGAGATGATTCCTACACACTAGGAATAATCTAATGGGGGAGGCATACATTAAAATTAATAAATTACAGTGAGGGAAAGAAGCAGAGATGTGCACATAAGTGCTTTGGGGATCAGAGATGTATCAAAGTGCCTAGGAATTTAGATCCAAGTTCATAGATGATGCAGAAGAGAGGAAAAATCCCTCTCTCCCTCTGCCTGGAATTCCCTCTCCCCACAAATGAACCAGACCAACGTCCTTCCCATATTTAAAGCTGTCCTAAAATTCCACCTGTTTCAGAAGCATTCTTGAATTAATTCACAATGGCCAATCAACATTTGTATCACTAATGTACTTTATTTCTATCTCAAGTATTTTTTTAATAATAATGTTGGTATTTGTTAAGTGCTTACTATGTGCCGAGCACTGTTCTAAGCGCTGGGGTAGACACAGGGGAATCAGGTTGTCCCACGTGGGGCTCACAGTCTTCATCCCCATTTTACAGATGAGTTAACTAAGGCACAGAGAAGTTAAGTGACTTGTCCAAAGTCACACAGCTGCCAAGCGGCAGAGCCGGGATTCGAACCCATGACCTCTGACTCCCAAGCCCGTGCTCTTTCTCTTCCTCTCCATCCAAAACAGTCATCGTGCTGGTGCAGACACTTAATATCCCAGTTTTATTACTGTATCGGACTCCTCACAGATCTCTGGCTCATGTCTCTTACTTTTTCATTCCATTCCTCACACTGTTGGCCAGCTGAGTTTCTTAAAATGTCATTCTGCACAGGTCTTGATACTCCTCATGAACATTCAATAGTAAGACTATCCATTCCTGATCACATAAAGTAGAAACTCCTGACCACTGGCTCTAAGGCACTGCATCAGTTCTTTCCCTTCTACTTATCCTGTCTTCCCCCAATATATCCTAGCTCACATTCTTTGTTCCCCTCAAGTTAACCAATCAATGGTATTTATTGAGTGCCTAATGTGTGCAGAACACTTTACTAAGTGCTTGGAAGAATATAATATTACAACATTGGAAGACACAGTCCCTTCCCACCGGGGGCCTATAATCTAGAGGGGAGACAGACATTGAAATGAATTGTGAATATGTATATAAGTACTGTAGAGCTGCAGGTCGAGAAAATATCAAGTGCTAAAAGTTAATCTACTCAGTGTGCTCCACTTTATCTTCCTCTTCCAATTCGTTGCTCATGCTCTTCCTTTCACCCACAGCTCCTTCTCATTTGATATCTACCAGACCACATCTCTCCCCATCTTCAAAACCCTAATGAAATCACGTCTTCTCCATGAAGCCTTTCCCTATTAATTTCTCCTCTCCCTAGGTTACATTTCTTCAACTATCCACTCATCCCATCCATACCAACTATACACTTATGTACTCACAAGAATGTATTAGCATGTCAGTACATGTTGACTTACAGTCCCTATTACTCAAGCACTAAACTCAATCAGTGGTATTTATTGAGCACGTACTATATACAGAACACTTTATTAAGCTATTCAGAGAATACATCAGTGTTGTTACACACATTCCATGTCAATAAGGAATTTACAGTCTAGAGGTCCCGCGAGAAGTACACGGGCTGGAATCCCAGGCTTGTTGAAAGGCAAGGAGGTAGCCTTTCCTAGAGAATTGCCCCTCACCATCTCCTCTTCTCTGCATCCCCCCGCCTTCCTCTCTCCTTTCTCCATTTCCCTTCCCTCTCTCTCTACCCCAGCCTTCCTCTCTTTGATAGATCAGAACATTCAAGCTTTGTATAAAACAAATATTAAGAGGGATGTAAGTTAGAAAAATTGAAACTTTCCATGCCTATATATAAATACCACGTGACGGTGTCCTCTGACTTGGAGACTGAGAGAGGTATGTCTCTGACTCAGTTTATGGAAGTAGGAGGGAATGTTCTACCTTTGAATGGAAAAGATGACTGCTTCATTTCAAGAGCAGAGAGATATTGATATTCTAGAAGGTTTTGAGGGAAAATCTCAAAGAAGAAATAGTTCTTTACTTTTGTACGTTGTGCGCATACACACAATCACAAACACACATAAAGACTGTCTTCCATTGTGCCACCTATCACTGAGAGATAACACAGATTGCGACAAATATTCTGCAGTGCTTTACTGTAGCCCAGGTATCGCAGTTGAGTTTACAATTTTTTCTATGTAAATGTGTTCGTTATAAATGAAGAGTCTGGTATATACGTGTCATTTTGTGTACTGGAAGAGTTAAGAAACTAATCTGATATATTTTTATTTCCTAATGACTAATAAATAGTAGTATTTATGAGGAATTCAAATGAGGTCCCGACTCAATTATACACGTTCCTCCGACTTCACATTAAGGATAAAAAGAGTCCAGGGAACTTGTTTCTTGGCCCAGGTGAGATGATGCAATTGATGCAAGGAGCTGGTGGGAGCTGAAAAAGACTTAATTACGCTCTAGTGAAAACTCCAACCACTTGTTACAGTCTGTTTCTGTAAAAGAGGGGCCAGCCTGAACACACAGCAGCCTACTGTGAAGTTACAAGCACAGTGTTAAAGCACTTTGTGATCCTTGGATGAAAGGCCAAAGCATTATTATTATTGTTATAAATAATAGAGCTTTGTATTTTATCAAAGGAGCTCTGGGAGGTTCACAAACATTAACTCGTTAATCCTCACAAAATCCCTGTGAAGTAGGTAGAAGCAGAGATTATTAACCCCATTACACTGATGAAAAGACTGCGGCACATGCAAGTTCAATGACTTGCCCAGAGACACATAGGAAACTCAGTCAGGGAGCTGGAAATAGAATCCGGACCTTGACACCCAAGTCTTGGTTGTGATCCATTAGATCATAGGGCTCCTTGTGATAGTTAAAAATTTGATATAAAAATACTACTGTAGGGAATCGACAATAGGTTCACATTTCTTTAGCATTATGTTTTAGTCATAAAATAGCCCAGGTATGAAAAAGATGAAAATAATAAAATTCGGGCGATGGGTAGGTGATTATGAGGATTCCGGAAATTATCAAACACTTACTCTGTGCCAAGCATTGCACTAACCAATAAGGTAGATCTGATCAGGCACAGTCCCTGGCCCACAGGGGGCTCACTATCCAGGAATGACTATTGCCTTGAGGGGCAAATGCCCCTCGAGGCAACCTCAGGTTTTCAACAGCTTGACCCTCCCACCCAGAAGGAGGTGAAGGGTTCAGAAGGTGCCTTCACAACAGGAAGACTGTTGAGAAGAGTCGCAGTTGACGAGCCTCAAAGAGCTAAGCCCCACTGCCATGTCTCTCCTTTCCACTCCCGCTGCCCCACCAAGTTCCCTTTCTGGCACCTCACCCCGTCCCTTGTTTCTTCATCTACCTCTTCCTCCTCCTCCTTCACCATGGCCTTCTCCCATGACTCATTACCAATGTGGTCTGTGAAATCACCTCTCAGTCCTCCATCCAACTTTCCATAAGTGCTCTGCACACAGTAAGCACCCCCAAAATTCCACCCATAGTTTGATCTTAGGCAAACTTCCCCTTCATCCTTGACCTGTTCCTCCTAGTCTGCTCACTTTGACAGACCACTACTCTCACCATCTTTAAAGCCCTCTTAAAATCACATCTCCTTCAAGAAACCTTCCCAGGCTAACCCCCTTATTTCCCCTCTTTGCCCTTCCCTCTATGTTGCCTATGCACTTCCCCACATATCCCTTAAGGATTCTGATAGTCACCCCAGCCTCAAAGCACTTACGTATACTTTCACATGTTCTGCCGTTTCCCTAGCAGTAATTTATTTTAATGTCGGCTACCCGACTAGATTGTAAGCTCTTTGGTGGGGGGGAGGGGTCATATCTATCGACTCATTCATTCATTCAGTAGTATTGATTGAACGCTTATTCTATGGTATTGCACTCTCCCAAGCACTTAGTACCATACTCGGCACACAGTAAGTGCTCAGTACCACAGATTGATTGAGAAGTAGTGTGGCTTAGTGGAAAGAGCCCAGGCTTGGGAGTCAGAGGACATGGGTTCTAATCCTGGCTCTGCCTCTTTTCTGCTGTGTGACCTTGGGCAAGCCACTTAACTTCTCTATGCCTCAGTTACCTCATCTGTGAAGTGGAGATTAGGACTGTGAGCCCCACATGGGACAACCTGATTACCTTATATCTACCCAGTGCTTAGAACAGTGCTTGGAACATAGGAAGTGCTTAAATACCATAATGGATTATTGTGTCAGCCTCCTCTCTGACCTCCCTTCCTCCTGTCTCTCCCCACTCCAGTCTATTCTTCATTCCGCTGCCCAGATCATTTTCCTACAGAAACGCTCTGGGCATGTCACTCCTCTCCTCAAAAACCTCCAGTGATTGCCTATCAACCGTCGCATGAAACAAAAACTCCTCACTCTTGGCTTCAAAGCTCTCCATCACCTTGCCCCTTCCTACCTCACTTCCCTTCTCTCCTTCTACAGCCCACCCTGTACACTCCACTCCTCTGCCACTCACCTCCTCACTGTCCCCTGTTCACGCTGTCGATCCCTGGCCCATGTCCTACCGCTGTCCTGGAATGCCCTCCCTCCTCACATCTGCCAAACTAACTCTCTTCCCCTCTTCAAAGCCCTACTGAGAACTCACCTCCTCCAGGAAGTCTTCCCAGACTAAGCCCCCCCTTTCCCTCTGCTCCCCCTTTCCCTCCCTCCCCCCACCCTCTGCTCTTCCCTCTTCCCCTCCCCTCAGCACTGTGCTCATTTGTATATATTATTTATTACCCTATTTATTTTGTTAATGAGGTGTATATCTTCTTGATTCTATTTATCTTAATGATGTTGTCTTGTTTTGATTTGTTCTGTTTTGCTTTGCTGTCTGTCTCCCCCTTTAGACTGTGAGCCCATCTTTGGGCAGGGATTGTCTCTGTTACCAAATTGTATATTCTAAGCGTTTAGCACAGTGCTCTGCACATAGTAAGCTCTCAATAAAGAATATTGAATGAATGAATGATTATTATTATTTATTATCCTCCTGATTGTCATTAGTGACATTTGGCTCTAGCCTAATAATTAGTTCTTTGCCAGTTTTCCATCTCCTGTCTCCCTTGTCTCCCATCTCCAAGGAAAGGGGGACTCCTTTTTCTACAATGTATATGTATCAGCCCACCCTCCTCTCACTTTCCTTTGAATCCCATATCATCCATCTCTACCACCTCCACAGCTATTAGACACTGGTATCTAAAAATAATAATTATTATTTGTTAAGTGCTTACTATGTGCCAAGCACTGTTCTAAGCTCTGGGGTAAATACAAGTTAATCAGCCACTTGGGGCTCACAGTCTTAAGCCACATTTTACAGATGAGATAACTGAGGCACAGAGAAGTTAAGTTGCTTGCCCAAAGTCGCACAGCAGACAAATGGCGGAGGCAGGATTAGAGCCCAAGTCTTCTGACTCCCAAGACCGGGCTCTTTCCATTAAGCCACATTGTTTCTCACCACCTTCCCAGTCCCAACTCTTCAATGTCTTGCTGTTTTGGATCGTTTTCTTGTCTCCCTACTCTCACTTCCTTCTTCCACATTGATCCCTGGGGACTCCTCAAGTCACTTTTTCTACTCTTCTCCTCTCTCTCACTGTGATTTGCAAGCTCTCACCACTGGTGGCTCCTTCCTTTCTGCTTTCAAATGCACTCGAGTTTCCTCTGTGGTTAAAGAGCAAAAAAAAGCCCTCTGCTGACCCTCACCACCTGTCATATGTGATCAATCAATAATACCTAGTGAATGCTTACTGTGTGCAGAGCACTGGCCTAAGGACTTAGGAGAGTACAATGTAACAGAGTTGGTAGATCTATTCCCTGTCTACAAGAATCTTACAGTTCAGATATGTACATAATTGATGTGGGATGAGGGTGGGATGAATTTCAAGTGCTTGAAAGGTACAGATTCAAGTTCAAGAGTGAAGCAGGAGAGAGAGGGAGTAGGGGAAATGAAGACTTAGTCAGGGAAAGACTCTTGGAGGAGATGCGACTTTAATAAGCCTTTGAATGTGGGGAGAGTGATCCTCAGTCGGTTATGAAGGAGGAGGGATTTCCAGGCCAGAGGCAGGATGAGTGGCAAGGTGACAGTGCTTTAAAGCCGTGGCTCCCCACTCCTCAAGATTCTCCAGTGTTTGTCCATCCACTTTTGCATCAGAGAGAAACTCTATACCATCAGCTTTAAATCACCTGGCCCCATCCTACCTTATCTTGCTGCTTTCCTACTACAACTTAATCCACACACTTCAATCCTATTATGAGATCCATCTATTTCACCGCTGAGCTCACATAGATGGGATTAGAACCCGGGCCTGTGCTCTCTCCACTAGGTGACGAAGCTTCCTTTTGCGGGCATTGTTAGCTTTTTACCATGACTAGATAGATGAAAATTTGTACTCTGCCTTAATGAAACCTGCAGGAAGTGATAATCTGCACAATTCAGAAAAAGATGCTGTAGAAGAAGGGAATGAACTGAAAAAGGTTAAGGAGGACAAAAGCTTCATGGAATACAGGATGAGAGCTGTTGGGGATGTGGAAGAATCTGGGATGTGTTTCATTTTGGGCTTTGAAGTCTTCTCAAACAAGTCATAAACCAACCCTAATGCCCCATCATTTTTGATTAACTAAGGACTGTTTAAAGATCCACTGACTCCCTTTCTCAAAGGAAAGGATAAGCAGGTGAAAATTTGCCCCCTCAAAATATAAAGGCATTGTGATGAGAACAAGAATGCTCTTTGGGTCTCCTGGATTGAGAATCGTAGTAATTCCAAAGCTGGAAGACCCACTCTAGTCCAGAATTGGTTTTACCTGCATCCAAAAATATGGTGAATTGTACTCTGGCCAAAAAAAAAAAGTGTAAGGTCAGTGTGGACAGGGAACTTATCTGCTGACTCCTGTACTCTCCCAACTGTTTAGTACAGTGCTCTGCACATAGTAAGCACTCAATAAATACCATTAATTGATTGGGCTCTCTTGCCCAAATCCTGCCTTTGGCCTAGAAAGCCCTCCCCCTTCATATCTGACAGATGATTGCTCACCCCACCTTCAAAACCATATTAAAAGGACACTTCCTTCAAGAGGACTTCCCTAAGTCCTCATTTTTTCTTTTCTCATTCTCTTCTGTGTCACCTGTGCACCTGAATTTGCACCCTTGATTCACCCCTCCCTCAGCTCCATAGCACTTATGCTTCAGACAGAACTCTTCATCTTTAGCCCTAAATTCACTCTACTTCTTAACTTTTTCCATCTCAGCCAACACCACCACCATCTTTCTTGTCCCAGAAGCCCATAAATGTGGTGTCACCCTCAACTCCTAGCCACCTTTCAACTCTCATCTTCAATCTGTCAAATCTTGCCAGTTTTTCCTAAGCAAGCATCTTCTGGATCCACCCCCACCCCTGCCATTCTCCACCCAGAAGGTATTACCACCCTGATACAAACTGTGAATAACCCTGATACAAACTGTGAATATACTGAAATGAAACTAATGCATCAGACTCAATCGATGGCATTTATTGAGATCATAAATAAATGCACAGCACTGTTCTAAGCACTTGGGAGAGTACGATATAAGAGTTGGTAGACATGTTCCTCAGCCATAATGAGATTACAGCTTCCTCACTGGTCCCCCAGCCTCTGGCTTCTCCCCTTTCTTAACTGTACTCCACACCATTTCACAGATTATCTGCTTGAGAAGTTATTTTGCCTGTGTCACTTTACTCCTCAGATCCCTGCACAAGACTTCTGGTGTCCCTTGGCAAACAAAAACCTCTAACAAACAGCTTTAAGGCTCTCTCCATCACCCAACTTAACTATCTGTTCTCTTCATTTCTCCCAAGTTCACCTTTTAACTATACCTCATTCTCCATGTTTCCTCCTCTATCCTCTTGCTCACTCTATTCCCTGGGCTTGCAGCACACCCTCCATTCTTTCCAAATCCAACAGATGACATTCAAAGCCCTCCTAAAACACCACTCCCAGTTCTCCCCCAATTCCCAGACACTGAAGCTGTGTAAACTAATCTGTCATGTGATTACTTATTCCCTTACTCAGCACTTACATACATTTTTTTAAATGGTATTTGTTAAGCACTTACTATGTGCCAGGCACTGTGTTAAGTGCTAGGTAGATTCAAGCTAATCAGGTTGGTCACAATCCATAGCTCAATTTTAGAGATGAGGTAACTGAGGCATAGAAGTAAAGGGACTTACCCAAGGTCACACTGTTGGTAAGTAGAGGAGCTGGAATTAGAATCCAGGTCCTTCTGACCTTCTAGCCCACTAAGCCACACTGCTCCTCATGCTGTTCATTTAGTTGTACATTCAATTGTTTATTTTATTGACTATATGAATATTTTTTGTCTATTTTCCCATTACAGTGTAAGTTCTTTATAGGCAGGAAATATGTCATGTTTAATCTTGTACCTCCTAAGTGCTTAATACCAAGAACTGAACCTAGTAGATAATAAATGCTAATATTACTGTAACTATAGACATCCATCTTACGGAGGAGGAAACAGACTCAAATAAGTAAAGTGATTTGCCCAAGGTCACACAGCAGGCCAATAGGAGAGTTGGGACTCTAATCCAGGTCCCCTGACTCAGTCATATTTATTGAGTGCTTAATGCATGTACAGCACTGTACTAAACATTTGTGAGAGTACAACAGAGTTGATATATCTGTTCCTTCAGCACACAGATCTTACAGTGTAGAGGGGAAGATGGACATTAAAATATATTACAGATATGTACATGAGTACTGTGGGGCTGAGGGTGGGGTGAATAAAGGGTACAAATCTGAGTGCAAGGGTGATGCAGAAGGGAGAGAGGTAGTGGGGAAAATGAGAGCTTAGTAGGGGAAGCTCTCTTGGAGGAGACGTGATTTTAATAAGGCTTTGAAGGTGGGGAGAATGATCATCTGTTGGATATGAAGGGAGAGGGATTTCCAGGCCAGGGGCAGAATGTGGGTGAGGGATGGTGGTGAGACAGATGAGATCGGGGTATTGAGTACGTTGGCATTAGAGGAGTGAATTGAGCATGCTGGGTTGTAGTAGGAAATCAGTGAGGTAAGATAGGATGGGACAAAGTTAATTGAGTCCTTTAAAGTCAATGGTAAGGAGTTTCCGTTCAATACAGAAGTGGATGGACAACCATTGGAGGTTCTTGAGGAGTGGGGAAAGATGGATTGAACTTTTTTAGCAACAGAGTGACGTATGGACTAGAGTGTGGAGAGACAGGAGGCAGGGAGGTCAGCAAGGAGGTTAGGATAAGTTCTTGCATCAGCCTGGAAGCAATCTGGATTGAGAGGAAAGGGTGGATTTTAGCCATGTGGTGAAGGTTGAATCGATGGGATTGGTGAGAAATTCATTCATTCATTCAATCGTATTTGAGTGCTTACTGTGTGCAAAGCACTGTACTAAGCACTTGGAAAGTACAATTTGGCAACAGATAGAGACAATCCCTACCCAACAACAGGCTCACAATCTAGAAGGGGGAGACAGACAACAAAACAAAACAATAGACAGGCATCAATACCATCAAAATAGAGTCATAGTGATATACACTTTGTTTATAAAATAGCGTAAAAAATATATACAAATATACATAAGTGCTATGGGGAGGGGGAAGGGATAGAGCAGAGGGAGGGAGTAGGGGCAATGGGGAGGGGAGGAGGAGCAGAGGGAAATGGAGGGCTCAATCTGGGAAAGTCTCCTGGAGGAGGTGAGCCCTCAATAGGGCTTTGAAGAGGGGAAGAGAGTTAGTTTTGCAGATGTGAGGCAGGCCAGAGTTAGGAGGTGTGTCAGGGGTTGAACGGTGGGACAGGCAAGAACAAGGCACAGGGAGGAGATTAGTGGCAGAGGAGCAGAGTGTGTGGGCTGGGCTGTAGATGGAGAGAAGGGAGGTGAGGTAGGAGAGGACAAGGTGATGGACAGCTTTGAAGCCAATAGTGAGGAGTTTTTGCTTCATGCGAAGGTTGATAGGCAACTACTGGAGATTTTTGAGGAGGGGAGTGACATGCAGCATGGCTCAGTAGAAAGAGCCTGGGTTTGGGAGTGAGAGGTCATGGGTTCTAATCCCGGCTCCACCACTTGTCAGCTGTGTGACTTTGGGCAAGTCACTTAACTTGTGTGCCTCAGTTATCTCATCTGTAAAATGGGCATTAAAACTGTGAACCCCACGTGGGACAACCTGATCACCTTGTATCCCCCCCAGTGCTTAGAACAGTGCTTTGCACATAGTAACTGCTTAACAAATGCCATCATCATTATTATTATGTCCAGAGCGTTTCTGTAGAAAGATAACCCAGGCAGTGGAGTGAAGTATAGACTGAAGCGGGGAGAGACAGGAGGAAGGGAGATCAGAAAGGAGGCTTATGCAATAATCCAGTTGGGATATTGTGAGAGTTTATACCAGTAAGGTAGCAGTTTGGATGGAGAGGAAAGGGCGGATCTTGGTGATGTTGAGAAAGTGAGACCAGCAGGTTGTGCGTGAAAAGAGAGAGATGAGTTGAAGAAAATGCCAAGGTTATGGGATTCATTCATTCATTCATTCAATAGTATTTATTGAGCGCTTACTATGTGCAGAGCACTGTACTAAGCGCTTGGGATGAACAAGTCGGCAACAGATAGAGACAGTCCCTGCCGTTTGACGGGCTTACAGTCTAATCGGGGGAGACGGACAGACAAGAACAATGGCAATAAACAGCGTCAAGGGGAAGAACATCTCGTAAAAACAATGGCAACTAAATAGAATCAAGGCGATGTACAATTCATTAACAAAATAAATAGGGTAATGAAAATATATACAGTTGAGCGGACGAGTACAGTGCTGTGGGGATGGGAAGGGAGAGGTGGAGGAGCAGAGGGAAAAGGGGAAAATGAGGCTTTAGCTGCGGAGAGGTAAAGGGGGGATGGCAGAGGGAGTAGAGGGGGAAGAGGAGCTCAGTCTGGGAATGCCTCTTGGAGGAGGTGATTTTTAAATAGGGTTTTGAAGAGGGAAAGAATATCAGTTTGGCGGAGGTGAGGAGGGAGGGCGTTCCAGGACCACGGGAGGACGTGGCCTGGGGGTCGACGGCGGGATAAGCGAGACCGAGGGACGGTGAGGAGGTGGGGGGCAGAGGAGCGGAGCGTGCGGGGTGGGCGGTAGAAAGAGAGAAGGGAGGAGAGGTAGGAAGGGGCAAGGTGACGGAGAGCCTTGAAGCCTAGAGTGAGGAGTTTTTGTTTGGAGCGGAGGTCGATAGGCAACCACTGGAGTTGTTTAAGAAGGGGAGTAACATGCCCAGATCGTTTCTGCAGGAAGATGAGCCGGGCAGCGGAGTGAAGAATAGACCGGAGCAGGGCAAGAGAGGAGGAAGGGAGGTCAGAGAGAAGGCTGACACAGTAGTCGAGCCGGGATATAACGAGAGCCCGTAACAGTAAGGTAGCCGTTTGGGTGGAGAGGAAAGGGCGGATCTTGGCGATACTGTAGAGGTGAAACCGGCAGGTCTTGGTAACGGATAGGATGTGTGGGGTGAACGAGAGAGACAAGTCAAGGATGACACCGAGATTGCGGGCCTGAGAGACGGGAAGGATGGTCGTGCCATCCACGGTGATAGAGAAGTCTGGGAGAGGACCGGGTTTGGGAGGGAAGATGAGGAGCTCAGTCTTGCTCATGTTGAGTTATAGGTGGCGGGCCGACATCCAGGTGGAGACGTCCCGGAGGCAGGAGGAGATGCGAGCCTGAAGGGAGGGGGAGAGGACAGGGGCGGAGATGCAGATCTGCGTGTCATCTGCGTAGAGATGGTAGTCAAAGCCGTGAGAGCGGATGAGTTCACCGAGGGAGTGACTGTAAATGGAGAACAGAAGAGGGCCAAGAACTGACCCTTGAGGAACTCCAACAGTTAAAGGATGGGAGGGGGAGGAGGCTCCAGCGAAGGAGACCGAGAATGATCGGCCAGAGAGGTAAGAGGAGAACCAGGAGAGGACAGAGTCCCTGAAGCCAAGGTGAGATAAGGTATGGAGGAGGAGGGGATGGTCGACAGTGTCAAAGGCAGCAGAGAGGTCAAGGAGGATTAGAGTGGAGTAGGAGCCATTGGATTTGGCAAGAAGGAGGTCATGGGTGACCTTAGAGAGAGCAGTCTTGGTAGAGTGGAGGGGACGGAAGCCAGATTGGAGGGGGTCTAGGAGAGAATGGGAGTTAAGGAATTCTAGGCATCGATTGTAGACGACTCGTTCTAGGATTTTGGAAAGGAAGGGTAGTAGGAAGATAGGACGATAACTGGAGGGGGAAGTGGGGTCAAGAGCGGGTTTTTTTAGGATGGGGGAGACGTGGGCATGTTTGAAGGCAGAGGGGAAGGAGCCCTTGGATTGGGACACAGGCACAGTGGTGGTACTGTGTACAGTGATGGGAAACTCAGGAGGAGGACAGTGTTGTGGGGGGAAGATAAAGAATTCTGTTTGTACACGTTAAATTTAAGGTGTCAGCAGGACAAGTAGAGACTTTCTGAAGGCAGGAGAAAATATGATACCGTGAAGGAAAGATAAGGACTGGATATGTAGAATTGTGAATCATCTGCATAGAGATGGTAGTTGAAACGATGGGAGTAAATGTGTTCCCCTAAGGAGTAGGGGTAAATGAGGAGTAGAAGGGGACCTAGAACTGAACCTTGAGGGGCTCCTAGACCTGAGCTCTCTCCACTATCCCATAAGACCTCTCTGTATAGAATTGTTAAAAAGAGAAATGTCTTCAAGAGACCTTTCCAAAGAATAATGAGTGGCTCTTTGGAAATGAATATTTAATCACAGCTATTCTAAATAGGTTGAAATGGAGATAAGAAATCAACTTTAAAACAGAAACAAATCCAACTAGTTTTATCCTTTAACTTCATTTTTAATGCTATTTCATTATTTTCCAAGCATAACAAAAGCATTTCCAGATTTATATTGCTCTCAATTTGATTCAAAGTGTCAAATGGTGGTTGACTATCAGACTTTATCACTTATACACTCTAGATGCATCCTAGTAATTTAATTCCAAATTTGCAGAAGCATTTCTAACCTCTTTAAATGCTGAAGTTGTCTGAGTGAATAGGAAGGTCTTCTGATCATCTCTTTAATACTTAGCACTACCACAAAGGCACTTCTCAGTGATTATAGACATCCATTGGCATTATTAATTTATATTTAGTTATAGACATCCATTGGCATTATTAATTTATATTTAGTGTCCCTCAATGTGTTAATTGCAGAATGGATGTTGTGGGTTGGGGTGAGTTCTCCTCAGAACTCTCAGAGATGGGCAGGCCAAGCTCCTGTCAATGGCTCCCCAGCAGGTAAATAGAGGACTTATGGTGTGGTGACCTCAATTACCTTGGATTCATCTTGTTGGGATTACTGTGCCTATCATGGCAGGTGGGAATAGGTAGAGCTGGAAGGCCAGCTGAGCCTTCCACCACTTCACTATTTCTCAACCACCAGGGCTCAGCTGGGACACTTCTCTAAACCCACCATGATACATGCCTCACCTCCCTACTCTCTACTAAGAAGCAGCATGGCTCAGTGGAAAGAGCACGGGCTTTGGAGTCAGAGGTCATGAGTTCGAATCCCAGCTCTGCCACTTGGCAGTTGTGTGACTGTGGGCAAGCCATTAACTTCTCTGTGCCTCAGTTCCCTCATCTGTAAAATGGGGATGAAGACTGTGAGCCCCACGTGGGACAACCTGATTCCCCTGTGGCTACCCCAGCGCTTAGAACAGTGCTCTGCACATAGTAAGCGCTTAAATACCAACATTATTATTATTATTACTTCAACACAGACTGCATACTTGGCTCCTCTAATGTTAACCTCCTCACTGTACCTCGATCTCTTCTATCTTGCCACCAACAACTTGCCCAAATACTGCCTACCCATCCACTACTGCGCTGAAGCTAACTCTTTTCTTCATAGCCACTGAAAAATAATAATAATCATGATATATTAAACTCTGTGCCAAGCACTGAGGCTCCATTTTGAATAGAAACTCTTTACCATCAGTTTTAATAGCACTCAATCAGCTCACCCCTTCCTACTCACCTCACTGATCTCCTACTACAGCCCAACCCGCACACTCTGCTCCTTTAGTGCCAGCTTACTCACTATGCCCTGATCTTATCCCCAACCCCTTTCCTGAGCTTAACAAATATCATTAAAAAAGAAAACCCAGGTCCTCTGATGCCTAGGCTCATATTCTTTCTACTATGCCTTGGAACTTTTCAGAATAGCAATTAGATATTGCAATCAAATTAGTGGCCTAGGTTAATAATCTTTAAGAATTAGGAAACATTTTCAAATATGTATAACTTTTAAACGTTGCCTTAATATGTACTATTACATCTTAGAATGTAGCTTTGAATTATTCTTCAAATTACATGATCTTTCTCAGATTTTAGATTGTGTATGAAATACAATCAGAAGTTAGACTTCTGGAAAATGAGTTGGCAATCCTTAAAAGTTCCTTTTTATGGCAATCGGTGCTGGCTTTTCTCATCCGGGTACTTAGCTGCCATTCAAGAAGACATCTTTTGTGGTTCCTAACCATCATGAACATATTCAGATCACAATTCAAGAAGAAATATTAGAACGAAACAGGTGCTGAATCAGACTGAGAAGCAAATGGCCCAGTGGTTTGAATTCCAGATTAAGAGTCAGAGGGTAGTTTTATTGCTGATCCGTTTGGTGAGAAGTCATTTGATTTCTCTTTGCTTAGTTCTTTACCCGGAAATTGGACAGAATCATAACATGCTAGAGAAATGACCCAAACCTAGAAATATTAATAACGAAAAGCATCTTTCAGCAGATTTTCATAACATTTCCAGACTCAGAGAGCAGTTTATTTTCTTAGCAATTTTCAGCCAAGTGGAATAAATGACTTCTCAAAGGAAGAGGTAAGCTCACTTCTTTACAAAAGCAAATTCAAAGAAAGGACCCCCAGAGCTTGACGCTGAAAATAAAATTTCAGTTACCAAGGTCTTATCTGTGCTAACTCCTATTCTCTACTGATAAAAAGCATCCTATCAGGGATTTAAGCATTTCTTCAAACCTAGCAACCTGTTGAACAACTTCTTAATGTGTCTATCAATCACTTAGTGATAAGCTAGGTTTGCGTTCATAATAGCTAGTTGTAAAAATAAATATAAGTTACTATAACTGGTTCATTTGACAATAGGATCTTAGAGGTCAGAGTGGAAATAATCAAACAGTAAGTATGAATAGGTTGTAATTTTTCTGATTAACAAATGTTTTGCTTGTCATATGATGTTAAGAGCTTCTTAAAGCACTAAAGCAAATTTAGAATCTATGTGTTTGCATTGGAGGGGCCCGTAGGCATACAATCTAATAAAGGGAACTGCGATCTCATAAATCCAGCAAACATCAGGGGGGTTTTCTTTCAGGGCATTTGTTTTTGAGCTCCCTTGTAACAGGCACACAAACTGAAATTCCAGAAAGAACTGAATGGAAAAAAAAAAGACTTCAGCCAAAGCCCACTGAGTACATTAAAACAGAAGCTGAGCTTTGCTCCTAAAATTTTTTTTTAAGTTTTTAAAGAAATATCAAGCAAAGAAAGGTGCCTTTAGAGTCTCGGTCTCCCATCAAAGGGTGCATAATAACAACATTAAAAGAATATGAATAATGATTATGGCATTAAGTGCTTCAGATTTCGGGCAACTTTGAGGCAAGAAAAAAAGTTGGCCACCCTCCCTTCTGTTCCCTAGGGTCATTCTCAATTTCTGCAGAAATCTGAAAAGCATTTCACCACTCCTCTGCCAGCCCACTACTCCACCCAAACCGGGGCCCCAGGCCATTCAGTTCCAAGACTGCAAAATCCACCTCACTAACACCTCGCTCTTGTCCTAGGGAGACATTGTCCTGCTGCCACCATATTAGAGAAGAACAGGACTCACAACCTTCACTTCCACCACCTTTGAGATCAGGCACTGCCCCTCACCTATTGAGCCCTGAGGTTATTCCTTACCTCAAGGACTGCCTGACGATGGCCCCGCTCCTCATGACAAGAGGTTAAGAGGGACAAAGCAGTAGAAGTTCAGCCACATCAGGAGTGTTACATCTGCAATTGCAGATAGAAAGAAGTAGGGAGAAGGAGAGAGGGAAGCATACCTGAGACTACCAGCCCAAGCTCATCAGGTGCCACAACTTCAATGGTAAACTGTAGCAGCAACCAGGTGGGAGAGAGGCCTGTGATAGGCCAGCTCCTCCCCATCCCCAAAAGAAAAAAAAAAAATAACTCCATACCGCAATTTCTGTGAAAGCATTTGGGAAAGTGGAAGATGGATGGTTAGTGGAGGGGAAAAACCTTGCATTGTTTCTTTTCTCTTTTTTACTACATTTGTTAAGTGCTTACTATGAGTCAAACAGTGTTCTAACTGTTGAGGTAGATACAAGCTAATAATAGTAGTAATAATTGTGGTATTTGTTAAGTGCTTACTATGTGCCAAGCACTGTACTAAGCACTGGGGTGGATACAACCAAGTCAGGTTGGACACAGTCCTTGTTCCACATGAAGCACATAGTCTTACTCTCCATTTTACAGATGAGGTAACGGAGGTCCAGAGAAGTTAAGTGACTTGCCCAAGGTCAAACAGCAGACAAGTGGTAGAGCCAGGATTAGGAGCCGGGCTTTTCAGACTCCTAAGCCCTTGCTTTAGTCCACTAGGCCACGCTGCTTTCTTAAGATGGGGTAAATCTAAAATAATTGGGTTGGACACAGTCCCCGTCCCACATAGAGCTCACACTCTTAATCCCCATGTTACAGATGAGGGAACTGAGGCACAGATAAACTAACTGATTTGCCCAAGGTCACACAGGAGGGCTTAGAACCCCGGTCCTCTGACTCCCAGGCCCAGGCTCTTTCCACTATACCACACTGCCTCTCTTGGACAAGTGTGTCCTGTCTCCGGTTTGCACCCAGTAAATTGTAAACTCAGTGTGGGCAGGGAATGTGTCTGTTATACTGTTGTGTAGTACCCTCCCAAGCGCTTGGTTCAGTGCTCAGCACACAGTAAGTGCTCAATGAATATGATTGATTGATTCATTGAAAATGCAGTGACCTTACAAACCTTCTGGGAGCTGGTTAAATCTCAGTCTGGATGGCAAACATTAGTTTAGTTCTCACATTCTTCACAGTTTTTTGGTAGAACAAGGCAGGGAGTGAGACTGCAAATACAGCTGTGAAACAATGAGCGCAGTTCAGCCTTCCATTTCTGGGGGAGTTGGCAGCAGAAGTCCCTGCGGTCAGGAATAAGGAGGAAAGACACTGGTGGCGAGGGGTACGATGCATTTCATTTGTTCATTCGATCATATTTATTGAGCACTTACTGCGTTCAGAGGAATGTACTAAATACTTGGGAAGGGACAGTAAAGCAACAAAGAGTGACAATCCCTGACCATAATGAGCTCACAGTCTGGGGGGGGGGAGGCAGAGATCAATACAAATAAACAGACATCAATATAAATAAATAAAATGACAGATATATGCTTATTTGCTGTGGGGCGGGGAGAGGGGGGAAGAGCAAGAGGAGCCAGTCAGGATGACGCAGAAGCAAGTGAGAGAGGAGGAAAAGTGGGGCTTAGTCTGGGAAGGCCTCTAGGAGGAGATGTGCCTTTAGTAAGGTTTTGAAGAGGGGAAAAGTTGTACAGTTTACACCCATTATAGAAACAGAGCTATTTTCCAGAGCTCAAGGAACCAGGACACTGGTATATTCAGTGTCTCATTGTTTTTATCTTCAGTGGCCCAATCCAAGTTAGTCTGTCAGACCAGGCAACACTGAATAATTCAGGTGAATCGAGTGAAGCAAAATGGAGAATCTAGGGAATTACCCAGGTCACTGAAGCCAAAATATACCTTTGACACATTGCAATATAACATGTGTAAAATAAGATAGAGCGTGAGTTTGGAGCATGGCTTAGTGGATGGAGCGCAGGCCAGGAAGTCAGAAGTATGTGAGTTCTAATCCTGACTCTGCCACTGCATTCATTCATTCATTCAATCGTATTTATTGAGTGCTTACTGTGTGCAGAACACTGTACTAAGCACTTGGGAAGGACAATTCAGCAACAGATAGAGACAACCCCTGCCCACAATGGGCTCACTTCTCTGCTGTGTGACCTTGGGCAAGTCACTTCAATTCTCTGTGCCTCAGTTACCTCATCTGTAAAATGGGACTGACTGTGAGCCCCATATGGACTATGTCCTACCTGAGTAACTTGTCTCTAAGCCAATGCTTAGTACAGTGCCGGTCACCTAATAAGCACTTAACAAATACCATTAAAAAACAAACAAACCAGCAAGCTTGGGGCTTTGTCACCTGACCTGGCTTAAGCAGGAAAATTGGGCCACTCAAAGCTATCCCTTAGCTTGGGGTGTGCCCATCATTTCCAAATCCTGACATTTTGTGATGATAGGACACTTTTCGGCTCAGAGATACAAGGGACAGGCTCTGTTTCAGAAGGAAGTAATTGACGCAAAATGGCTTATAAAACCCAGCAATCAGCATACCAAAGTACGTGCGGATGGACAATCAGGTATTTCCTGTACAACTGGATTTTAGCAGACTGCACAATTACTGTCACTCTTCCATTTATCTCTCTATTACTAGTTCCTTGGGGAGATACACGTTTTCAGAAGGATTTCCTCTAATTTCCCATACCAAACGCCATCTGCACCTGCACACAGCAGTGGATTCTCAGTGTAACTCTCACAGGTGCTCCAAAGTTAGTCAGAGCCCAAGTTAATCAGTCAGACCAGGCTCCAATGAAGAATTCAGGTGAATCAAGCGAAGCAAAATGGAGAACCTAGGGAATTACCAGGGAATTGAAGCCAAAATATAACTCTGGAACATTGCAGTACAACATATGTAAAATAAGGTAGAGCGTGAGTTTGGAACTGAATCATGGATGGCATTTTATTTCAACTGTGAACCTGATCCTAAAGAGAATCCTTCTTCTCTATGTTTAGAAAAACCTTATTGAAGGGTATTGAATAGTTCTTTATTAATGACATAATAGAGTTGGACTGAAGAATGGGTAAGGACTGCCAAGAGGATCAAGAGATGGAAAAGCTTCCCTATGAGGATGAACTGAAAAAGATCAGAACTCATGATTGAAGAGTACACAGTTAGAAATGGGGTGGACAGGGTTACAGGAATCATAGTTCACCCAGTCGTACTTCTCACAGCACCCACAGAATACCAAAGAAGGTTGGTTCAAACCAAACAAAAAGAAACTTTGGTTAGTATGGCAGGTGGTCATTTTCCGCATCTGTCACCAGGGGAATCTATGCAAGCCAAAAATATCAGTTACTTCAAGAGGGTTTGAATTAATACATGGATGAGCTGTCCATCATGGTTCATGGGAGAATAAAGTAATAATAATAAAAATATTTTGATAGTTGTTAAGCACTTGGTATATGCCAAGCACTAACAAATCTATAAAGAAAAATATCTGATTAATTTCTACCTACTCCAGTTAAAAGTTAAGCAGATTTTTTTCTTTGTGGTATTTGTAAAGTGCTTACTACATGCCAGGGACTAAGTGGTGGGGTAGATACAAGCTATGCAGGTTGATCACAGACCCTGTCCCACATGGGGCTCAAGGTCTTAATTCCCATTTTACAGGTGAAGAAACTGAGGCATATGAAAAAGTAAAGTGATTTGCCTACAGTCACTCAGCAGATGTGTGGCAGGTACAGGATAGAACCCAGGTCCTCTGACTCCCAGACCTGTGCTTAAGCAACAAGGCCAGGCTGCTCCTCAATATAGGTGCTTAGCTGCCCAGGCTGCTGCCTTGAGTCAATACTGGGAACTCTCAAAAACAGGCTTTGATCCAATACCCATATTTGATTGTCCATTCTGGAGATGGCTGTCAAACTAAGCCCCACTTTTCCTCATCTCCCACTTTCTTCTCTCTTCCCCCCTCCCAGCCCCACACCACTTATGAATATAATCTGTCATTTTATTTATTTGTACTGATGTCAGTCTCCCCCCATTTAGACTGTAAGCTCACTGTGGGCAAGGAATGTCACATTTATTGTTGTATTGTACTTTCCCAGTACTTACTACAGTGCTTTATGTACAATAAGTGCTCAATAAATAAATGAATGAATGGAAGGAAGGAAACCATAATAATAATTGTGGTGATTAACAAATCAATCAATTAATCAATAGTATTTACGGAGCACTTACTATGTGCAGAGCACTGTGCTAAGCAATTGAGAGAGTACATTACAACAGAGTTGGAAGACACATTCCCTGTTCACAAAAAACTTACAGTCTAAAGGGGGAGACAGACATTAATATGAATAAATGTTACAAATATGCACATAAGTGCTGTGGGGTTCAAGGTTAAGCATTTACTGTGTACAAAGCACTGTACTAAGCACTGAGATAAGAGACAGTATAAGCAGATAATAATAATAATGATGGTATTTGCTAAGTGCTTACTATGTGCCAGGCACTGTACTAAGCGCTGGGATGGATACAATGAAATCGAGTTGGACACAGTCCCCATTCCATGTGGAGCTCACAGTCTCAACTCCCCATTTTTCAAAAGAGGTAACTGAGGCACAGAGAAATGAACTGACTTGCCCAAGGTCACACAGAAGACAAATGGCAGAGCGGGGATTAGAACCCATGACCTTCTGACTCCCAGTCCTTTGCTCTCTCCACTACACGCTGCTGCTTCTCTCTGGGCACAGTCCCTGTACCCCATGAGGTTCAGAGTCAAAGAGGAAGCGAGAACCGGCATTTATCTCCATTTTACAGAGGAAGATGCCCTAGGTCACTCAGAAGGCAATTGGTAGAGCCAGGATTAGAAACAAAGTCTTCTGATTCCCAAGCCTGTGCTCTATCCTTCAGGCCATCCTGCTTCTCCCCTCCCATGGCTTCTCCAGTCCTTCCATTGGCAACAGATGGGAGGGCCATTCCTTGTGTTCTTAACAGTGCTCGGCAAACATATCTACAGTTGAGGAGTCCCTCAGAGTGTGTAAACATTTACAAAAGGGTTTTTTTCTACCCTATCTTTTGTAGTAAAGAATTAGGATGATGGAAAGGTTAATTGTGAGAGTCCAAAGGTATCGCAGCAAAAAATCCGTGAAACTTAGATTCCACACAGTCATCAGAAATGAAAGCCATTATAATATGGTACAGAATGCTATGAGTCAGTTATAAGAAAAGACAAAGAGGGCTGTAAATTCTGGAGAAGAAGCTAGGGCTTCCTCGTTGTTTTATAGAATACTAAGTGTAAACTTGGCACTCGCTAACTAGATAATAAGAAAGCATGTCACAGCCATTTAAATGTGAATCAAGTTGAGAACACATCCCAAATTTAATTCGTAGTCAAGCAACTCATGATCAAAAAAAAAAAAAGTGCTCCATTTTTTCTCTGATCTGGAAATTTCACAATACTACTTCATGGAAAATTTTACATGATGAGACCTAGGACCTCTGGCAGGATTTTCGCTTCTTACGTGACCTGCTCCTGTACTTGCCATGGATTGAGGAGCAAACTGGCTCCAGGCCAGAAAGGCCAAGGTGGTCACAGGAGCAGCAGCGGGAAGGAGCTGAGAGAGAAGAAACAGGAAGAGGAAGTTACGGCGCAGACGACTGCACAAGCCATGGCCGCCGGCCTGTTCCCCGGAATTCCGCTGCCATTCCTGCCTCTGCTGGCCTCAAGAAAGACGGCAGTTGTGGGCACTCTGCAGAAGGGCACGGTGGCTGCCTCTCTCCACTCCTACCGTTTCTTATTTCCCTCTCCCACTCAGGATCATCCCTGCTTTACTTATGAGAGTGGGAGGTCACTGTTCAGACCCTCGAGACTGTAAGGTCATTGTGGGCAGGGAGTTTATTGTTTTATTGTACTCTCCCAAGCACTTAGTACAGCGCTTCGCACACAGTAAGCTCTCGAACAATATGATGGAATGAATGAATAACGAATCGTTAAGGGTAGTTTGTCCTTCCAGTTGTCTGGGAAAGTTTAAGGATATTTGTGGGGACGAGATGGGGAAAAATGGGATGGAGGGCAAGCTCCCTCCGCTTCCCCCACCGGCTTTGTGCAGCTCCATGATGCAGCTAAAACAACACAACAACCAACACAATCTAGCCTGTCCTGCTCTGACACTGCTACCAATTCCTACCTTAGCTGGAGGACAAACATCGACCCCAAGGAGAGCTCCATAGTGGTCGAGAGTCCTTGAGACTCCCAGATTCTTGCCTAGCTTTGTAGTGCCACCTCACTGGGGCTCCTTGTGACCAAGCAGGTGAGTGGCCTACTGAGTGGAGAGAGCATGGGCCTAGGAGTCAGAAGGTCATGAGTTCTAATCCCGACTCTGCCACTTGTCTGCTGTGTGACGTTGGGCAAGTCACTTAACTTCTCTGGGCCTCAATTCCCTCATCTGTGAAATGAGGATTAAGACTGTGAGCCCCATGCTGGAGAGGGACTATGTTCCATGTGACAACCTTGTATCTGCCCCAGTATCAGAGAAGCAGCGTGACTCAGTGGAACAAGCATGGGCTTGGGAGTCAGAGGTCACGGGTCGAATCCCAGCTCTGCCACTTGTCAGCTGTGTGACTGTGGGAAAGTCACTTAATTTCTCTGTGTCTCAGTTCCCTCATCTGTAAAATGGGGATTAAGACTGTGAGCCTCACATGGGACAACCCAATTATCCTGTATCTACCCTAGCAGTTAGAACAGTGCTCTGCACATAGTAAGCGCTTAACAAATACCATCATTATTACCATTATTATTATTATTTATTATAGTGACTGGAAATAGTAAGTGCTTAACAAATGCCACTAAAAAAAACAAAAATTTAGGAGATTTCCAAATGCCCTTCCTCAGTCCAAATAATCCTTTTGTCTTTCTACTCTCTATTAAAAGTTTTTTTCCTACACCTTATTTTAAGCCTTATTAAGATCATATCTTCTCCATGAAGCCTTCCCTGACAGATTATACAGGCTTGGAAGCTGACTCTTCCAGGAAGATGGAACACGGTCTCTTGATTCAATCAATCAATTATATTTATTGAGCACTTACTGTGTTCAGAACACTGTACTAACCACTTTGGAGACATAGTAGATAGAGCATGGGCCTGGGAGTCAAAAGACCATGGGTTCTAATCCTGCCTCCACCTCTTGTCTGCTGTGTGACCTGAGCCAAGTCACTTCACTTCTCTGGGCCTCAGTTACCTCATCTGTAAAGTGGGGATTAAGACTATGAGCCCCATGAGGAACATGGACCATTAATTAGCTTGTTTCTGCCCCAGTGCTTAGTATAGTATCTTGCACATAGTAGGCGTTTAACAAATACCATAATTATTATTAGTATTATTATTACCCTCATTTCCTCTCTTCCCACCCCCTTCTGCACTGGCCTTGGTCTTAGATTCGGACTCTTTAATAACAATAGTAATATTGTTCTAAGCACAAGGTCCAGATACAAGGTAATCAGGTCATCCCACATAGGGCTCATAGTCTTCATCCCCTTTTTACAGATGAGGTAACTGAGGCACAGAGAAGTTAAGTGACTTCCCCAAGGTCACACAACTGACAAGCAATGGATCCGCAATTAGAACCCATGACCTCTGACTCTCAAGCCCATGCTCTTTCCACTAAACCACGCTGCTTTTAGTCACCTCACCCTCAGCTCCACAGCACTTATGTACATGACCACAATTGTTTTTTAATGTCTTCCTCCCTCTGTAGACTACAAGCTCCTTTTGGGCAAGAATATGCCTGCCAACTCTGTTGTACTTCCCCAAGTGCTTAGTACAGTGTTCTGCACATGGTAAACTCTCAATAAATACAACCAATTGACTGATTGATTACTCAAGAGACCATCTTCCCTCTTCCTGGAAGGTTCACCTTCTGGGCCTGCATCGTCTGTTTCACTGTTTTAACAGTCAGTGTGTATTCTGCTATTCAAGCCAACCCCTGGATGTCCTGCAGGACTGGCCCAATGGAGGTTTTTCTTAGCTGTTGTTTAATGGTATCTGTTAGGTGCTTACTATGTGCAAGGCACTGTACTAAGCACTGGGGCAGAAACAAGCTAATTAACGGTCCATGTCCCTCATGGGGCTCACAGTCTTAATCCCCATTTTACAGATGAGGTAACTGAGGCGCAGAGAAGTTAAGCAACTTGCCCGAGATCACACAGCAGACAAGTGGTGGAGCCGGAATTAGAACCCAGGTCCTTCTGATTCTCAAGCCTATACTCTATCCACTGGACCACGTTGCATTCCATGGAGGTTTCCCTGGAGGCCTCGGAAAAGGAGCGCTTATCACCTCTGAGATTGTTATGAAAACGGGCTGGGCCTGCCTCCCACCCATCCCCAACACTGTGGCTCCTAAGGCTCTGACCTCACCATGTCCTGCACATAATCAACTGAAAGAACTTAGGCCACGGCTAAAACGGGTTGATCCAATGCACCAATCTAGCCACCGGGCAGCTGTGCGAATCCCCCCAGTATCTGCCTTTCCCTCAGTATGGCTTGCCGGGCCCTCGGCATCCTTCTCTGCTAGGTCACCATACTGTCTCCTTGGGATGTCTCTTCTACGTCACCGAAGAGCCTTCATCTCAACTGGCCTTCCACCTCTCTGGCAGGGCAGAGAAAAGCAACCACAGCTTAGTGCCACCTCCACAAAATTTTGGGAAGACTGGAGTGGAGCTGCTGCTGTAGCAGTCATTGTGGCTGTGACTATGACTGTGGATTCTAAACCACGAGGAGCTTGAAATTTTTCTCTTGTCACCGTACTCTACTGATATTTGGTTTCATCTCTCTATTTTCTTCATGTTTTTGTTTAATCCCTCCCTAAGTGACTGACATCATTTGTTTAATCACTCCCTAAGTGATTGATATCAGTTTTCTCTCCCTCTTTTTATTACAGATTGTGGACCACATTACCACATTAATGCAAGCACTTATCCTATCCTACCATGATTATTCTCTCAGCCTCTTTGCTGACCTCCCCGCCTCCTGTCTCTCCTCAATACAGTCCATACTCCATTCTGCTGCTGGAATCAATTTCCTTCAAAAACATTCAGACCATGTTTCCCCACTCCTCGAGAAACTCTAGTGTTTGCCCATATGCCTCCGCATCAAGCAAAAACTCCTCACCATTGGTTTTAAAGCAATCAGTCACCTAACCCCCTCCTATCTAACCTCGCTATTCTCCTACTACAACCCAGCCCGCACACTTCATTCCTCTAATGCTCACCTTCTCAATGTGCCTCGATCTCATCCATCTTTCTGCCAACCTCTTGCCCATATCCTACCTCTGGCCTGGAATGCCCTTTCTCCTCATATCAGAGAGATAATTGCTCTCCCCCACCTCAAAATCTTATTGAAAGCACATCTCCTCCAAGAAACCCTCCCTGACTAAGCCCTCCTCTCCTTTTCTCCTACCTTCTGCACCACTCTTATTTGCTCCTTCATTCATCCTCCCTCCCACCCCCACAGCAAATAGGTATTTACCTGTAATTTATTTGTTTATTTATCTATCTATTTATATTAATATCTGTCTCCCCCTCTAGACTCAGCTCATTCTGGACAGGAACATGTTTGTTGTTGTACTCTTGCAAGAGCTTAGTACAGTGCTTTGCACACAGTAAGCGTTCAATAAGTACAATGAAATGAATGAATGAATGCCCCCCCCCCCACCACCAACAGGGACTGGAACAGTGTTTAATACCCACCTCTGGATTTTTCCCACTGCTTAATACAGGGCCCCGTACATAGTAAGACCTTAATAAATACTATAACTATTTCTATCACAACCAGGGCCGGGTTTTTGATATATTGCTAGCTCTAATCACAAATTCACATACAGTTCCTGCCCTGCCCTCATACATATTTCTAGGGTCTGGATGGGCCCTGATTCCTGGGCCAGAGGAAGGCTGTGGAGAGAGGGGTGTCATCACAAAGGAATCACACTTTCTGGAGTTCCAGGTGGGAGCAGTACTGCTGGAGGGAAGGGCCGAAGGGCTGCAAAGAGAGAAAGATAGGAAAAAGAAACAGAGGCAGAGACAGAGCTAGCTACAGACATGCAAAGAAAGACAGAGGCATCGGTGGAATTTATTGAGCACTTACTACATGCAGAACACTGTTCTGAGCACTTTTCATTCATTCATTCAATAGTATTTATTGAGCGCTTACTATGTGCAGAGCACTGTACTAAGCGCTTGGGATGAACAAGTCGGCAACAGATAGAGACAGTCCCTGCCATTTGACAGGCTTACAGTCTAATCGGGGGAGACGGACAGACAAGAACACTTGAGAGAGTACAATATAAGAGAGTTGGTAGACACATTCCCTGAGCTTAAAGTCTAGAGGGAAAAAGCAATAATAATAATAATAATAATCATGGTATTTGTTAAGCCATACTATATGCCAGACACTGTACTAACTGGAGGGTGGGTACAAGCAAATCATGATGGACACAGTCCTTGTCCCATATGGGGTTCACAGTCTCAATCCTCATTTTACAGATGAGGTAACTAAATCCCAAAGAAGTGAAGTGACTTGCCCTAGGCAGACTTGGGATTAGAAGCCATGATCTTCTGACTCCCAGTCCCGTGCTCTGTGACTACACCATGTGCTGGTAGCGATGCCAGGGATTGTGCCCAGGGCCTCGTACAAGCGAGGAGAAATCAAGGCCAAGCAGAGACTGGCAGAATGGGGAAGGGCTCCAGTGTTCCATGCAGAGACAGAGGCAGGCACATTCCAGCAGCTGCTGTTCAACTGGCATTGGAGGACCAATTTCCATGGCAACTGGTCACTAGAGGTCATGGGTGGTCCCTTATCCAATGATACTCTGATGCCTCGCTCCCCCTGTAGACTGTAAGCTCTTTCAGGGCAGGGATCATGGCACTAACTTTAATAATAATAATAATAATAATAATAATGGCATTTGTTAAGCGCTTAACTATGTGCCAAGCACTGTTCTTATTGTACTGTCCTTTCCCAAATACTTAATACAGTGTTCGGCACAAAGTCAGTGCTCTGTCAATATCACTGATTGATTGATGGCATTGGACTCCCCACTTCCACATCCACTATGGAAGCTGTGCCAGGTGGACAAAAGTTGGCCTTCAACAGGGAGTAGCTGGAGGTATCTGAGGAGAGGAGGGAACACGGCAACACGTTCGTCCTTCACATGGCAGCACGTTGGGACGTGGGGGGCCGAGGAGGACCAGAGATGGCAAAGACCAGTGGGATGGCACGAACCATCAGCCCCCAACCCTGAAACAGTGCTTCTGGCATCTCCGTGCCACTGCCACCAGCCCTCTAGCTGAGCCCTGGCACTCCTACCAGCAAGATCCCATCTCCTGTCGGCAGATTTTCACAGCTTGCTGAGGAGAATCAATCCATCAGTCCGTTGTATTTACTGAACGCTTACTGCATGCTGAGCAGTGTCCTAAGTGCTTGAAGCATTATCAGCTGGGGTAGATAGAAGCTAATCAGTTTGGACAAAATCCCTGTCCCACATGGGACTCGCAGTCTAAAGAAGAAGAAGAGATATTTCATCCCCATTTTACAGATGAGAAAACTAAGGATCCAAAGTTGGGAGGGAACAGAGGAGACACCCCTCTCCTGCTCCAACTTGGGCCAGACTGGAGTGTGGGGTTGCACACCCTCAAGGCATCCTGTCTCTGGGCAGAAACAATGCCTGGAGCTTGGAGGGGGTAGGGAGGGGAGGGGGGAGGGGGAGAGGCCAGCACAGAGACCGACCAGCAGCGGTGTGGCCTTGGGCCCGGGCAGACGGGCAGTGGTCGAGGTAGAGACAGAAGTCAGGGCAGCAGCAGTGGCAGTGATGATGATGATGATGACGGTATTTGTTAAGTCCTTACTGTGTACCAGGCACTAAACTAAGTGCCGGGGTAGATACAAGCTAATCAGGATGGAAGCAGTCCACGTCCCACATGAGACTCACAGCATTAATCCCCTCTTTAACTGATGAGGTAAGTGAGGCCCAGAAAAGCGAAGCGACTTGCCCAAGGTCACGCAGTGGCAGAGCCAGGATTAGAACCCAGGTTCTTCTGACTCCCAGGCTGGAGTTCTATCTGTCCACTAGGCCATGCTGCTTCTTGGCAGAGGGACCAGTGGAAGGTTTGGCCGAGTTGTAGAGCCGCGCTCCTTCCTGTTGGGGACCGACCTGGGTGGGAGCCACTCACAGGGGCAGACTGGAGTCTCCCTTGCTCCAGGGCAGGACTGTCGTTCTGCTCCGGCACGGCCAGGGAGCTGGCTTTTGGGTGGCATCCCTGCCCTGGGGCTGGAGGAGGTTGCTGGCGCCACTCCCACGGGCTTCTCCCACCTGAGACGGCAAGTCTGCCACTTGTGCCCACAGCCTCAATGCGGCACCCCCTCCTGGCATGTACAGCTGACCCCAAGCTGGCATGCTTGGCAGGTGACAGGGTCAAGAAGCAGGAGCCCTCTCTCCAGACCGCTCCGCTGATGTCATCGCATTGCGTCACTGTGACTTCACTGGGCGGCACTGCCCCAGCCTGGAAAGCTAGTTCCAGCTAGTTCTAGCTGACGTCGTACTCATTACGGGCTCCGTAATCCTATATGATCCTCATAAGGATAATGCAGTGAGCAAGGATTTCAAAGATCAGGGATGGAGAACTGTAGCCAATGTCTAAAGAGTTAGATGTGCCTGGCCAGAAACAGGTTGAACACTGCTCTATTTTTTCTTTTAGTAATGAAAATCTGTGTTATCTCAGAAAAAGTACCTTAAAAAAAAAGATGTTTCCACATAAATGTGACCCCTGTAGGGAAAGGGCAAAGACCAGCCAGGGCCAGAGACACAGACTGAGAAGCAGGCAGACACTTTTCTGTATAAGCACAATGAGAATAATGTTGACTGTGGCATTTGTCAAGTGCTTACCATGGGCCAGGCACTGTATTAAACATTCGGGTAGATACGAGCCAATTAGTTTGCATATAGTCCCTGTTCCACATAAGGTTCGCAGTCTAAGGGAGAGGAAGAGCTATTTCATCCCCATTTTACAGATGAGAAAACTAATGTGCAGGAAAGTTAAGTGACCTGTCCTAGGGCCCTCACAGGCGTCAGCATAAGTAGAAGATTGGCTTCCTCTGAGACAAAGGGACACACACACACACACACACACACACACAGAGTTCTTTTTTCTGCCTGGGGCTTCTTCCCCCTTCAAATCCACCAGGCCTCAGCTCTCCCCATCTTCAACCCCCTCCCGAAAACCCAGCTTTCCAAACGGCTTTCCTGATTAACCTCCTCCTTCTCAGTTGTCCTCTATCCAACAGTCTCCATCAGCAACATCTGAGCACCTACCCTGAAAATTCACAACAGATTCCGGACTTATATTAACCAATACCTTAAAAAAAAATCTAGCTCTCTTTCTATCCTGGTGCTAGTAGCCACTGAACATCATCTCTTTCATCCACTCTTCCTATCTGTAAAGGCCTTGTGTCCATCAGCCCAGTTAGATTGTCACTTATTGGAGGGCAAGACTGTTTGTTTTCGCTTATGCAATTAGTAGTAATAGTAGTCGTGTTTAATGAGTGCTTACTGTGTGCAAAGAACTGTGCTAGGAATTGGGAGAGAATACGTAGGTAGGAATTAGACATGGTCCCTATCCCTCAGGGGCTTGTGATCTAAGAATTGGTAGGGAGGTCTGCCCAGAGCAGGAATGCAGGGTGCAGTGGGGAGGTAGCTTGGCCTAGGGGAAAAAAACATGAGTTCAAGAATCAGGAGACACAGATCTAGTCTCAGCTCTGCCACTGGCCTGCTGGGTAACCTTGGGCAAGTCACTTCTTCTTGGGGAGCCTTAGTTTCCTCAACTGTAAAATGGGGATAAGATAGACCAGGGAAGACTGTGGTGGCTGCTCCTATGGTGGTCACCATGGCCACAGTTGTAACTGGACTGTGAGATATGAGGAGCCTGAAATTCTGCTTCTCTAGCCACAGCACCCTACTGATTCTTGTTTTTGTCTTGATGTTATCTTAGCGTTTTATTTCAACACCTCGCATATATCTGTTGGCAAATCCCCTCTCCCCTTATTTTTAGACTATGACCCATTCCATCGAGGGACAGAGACAATATTAAATTCTCACCTGTGTATTCTATCCCAGCACTTAGTAGAGTGTTCTGCATACAGTAAGCACTTAGCAAATACTATTACTGCTAGGAGCAAACTATTGACTCACCCCATCTGTCCAAATTAACTCATTTCACAAGTGCAGTGATACTTTTTTGAACAAGGCCCCAGAGAATCATCATGATAATAATTATGTCATTTGTTAAACACTTACTGTGTGCCACGCACTAAGTGCCGGGGTGGTTACATACTGAATCTGGTTGGACACAGTTCCTGTCCCACCCGGGGCTCACGGTCTCGATCACCATTTTACAGATGAGGTAACTGAGGCCCAGAGAAGTGAAGTAACTTGTCTAAGGTCACATAGCAGACAAGTGGAGGAGCTGAGATTAGAACCCGTGACTTTCTGACTCCCAGGTCCGTACTCTATCCACTATGCCATGATTTCCATCCAGTTCTTGCTTCCAAGCAGTCACAGAATGCTTCCAAGCTCTGTCAGTGTTACATGTGTGAGCTGTGTTAGGGTCAGAGCCTTAGTTCATTCATTCATTCAATCACATTTATTGAGCCCTTACTGTGTGCAGAGCTCTGCACTAAGCGCTTGGAAAGTGCAATTCAGCAACAAATAGAGACAGTCCCTCTATTCATCTGTACCATCAATTCCATAAAATACATGCTCTTGTTCTTTTAATAGGATGGATTTGCTTGCTCTAAGATGCAAATACACAGTGCAACTTAACTGTATTTCAGCTAAAGGAGAAATAATATTTGAACCTATAAAATTGAAATCATTTTCATTCAGTTTATGGGAATTTACAAGGATAATTTCTGCAATTAAAACAAAACAAACACACAAAAAAGTAATGTGCCTAAGCAACTAAGTTCCCACTTCAGGAACACAAATAGATGAGTGGTAAAAGCACAAAGATAAATTTTAAATAATTAAGCAATGTTGAATAATGAAAGGGAAAGGCAGCTACTCGGCTTTATGAGTGGAGTACAATCAATCATATTTCCAAAATAACAATAACTTTCAACTGATTGTTAGACCATGAAGTGATTCAAATACTGCATCGACTTCTAGAACTGAAGTCATGCTTCTTTTTGGACAAACAACTCAGAAAAAGAAAACTTTTGATTTTCCCTGAACCCTAAATCCAAGGGCAATTCAGCAATTTTGTTTTGGTTATTTAGCTGAGATGTTTGGGTCTGAGAAAGCCCAGCTGCTTTTTGATGTTGTCCGTTATTCAAGACTGCTCTGATGGAAGCTTAAATGTGTAATGAGAGGCACTCAAATAAAAGCTCGCATCACTAATGGACTCAGTTTCCTCTATCGCTTCCCCTACATTTGAAAGTCGACTAACACAAATACCTCCGTCCTCCTTCCGAGTTTGCCTAGAATTCTGCTCTTGAGAACCTCTTCTCCCCATCCTTTCCAACCACAGCTCCCCTTTGTTAGCTTTTCCCTTTTGCCTTTCCTCCAACCTTTTTTTTCCTTTCCTTCTCTTCAACGCTCCCTCTGCTCTTTATCTCTATTTAAAGCTCTTCAGGGCAGAGTTCTAATAATATTTTGATTCCCTTAAAGTCCCTGACACACTTAAAAAGCCCTCTAACGGCTTAAACACAACAAGCAGCTATTCCAAAAGACCATGAGAAGCAAGGTGGCTCAGCTGAGAGAGGACAGGGCTAGAAATCAGCAGGCCTGTCTAAGTTTAAATATCTGTTGCCAGACCTTGGGCAAGTCACTTATCTTTTCTGCACCTCAATTTCCTCAGTGGTAAAATAGGTATTAAATACCTTTACTCCTTTAGACTGTGACCTCCATCTGGGGCAAGGATAGTGTCTTACCTGATTATCTTGTATTTACCTCAGACTTCACCACTTGTCAGCTGTGTGACCGTGGGCAAGTCACTTAACTTCTCTGTGCCTCAGTTCCCTCATCTGTAAAATGGGGATTAAGACTGTGAGCCCCACGTGGGACAATCTGATTCCCCTGTGTCTACCCCAGCGCTTAGAACAGTGCTCGGCACATAGTAAGCGCTTAACAAATACCAACATACTTAGCCCATAACAAAGGCTTAACAAGTATCACAGTTTTAATTATTATTATTGTCATAGTCTAATTTCCATTTGAAAGTGTTTACATCAATGAACTTAGCACCAACGTAATTGTTTTCTGGACTGCTCCCACTTACTGGATCTGGTCAGGGAGTCCCCTTGTAGCTAACGTTTAAGTCAAGCGCTTAGTACAGTGCTCTGCGTTCAGTAAATACGATAGAATGACGGAATGAATGTGTACTTATGCTGAATCACTAATAGTACCAAGAGTGTTCCTAAGAGACCTTGAAACAAAAAAGCTGGAGGAGTTTCAACCGTCATGCTAGCCTTTCTACTTCCTTCGGGCAAAGGTGGAAGTCAAAATTCTCATCAAGTTATGATGTGTAAAAATTAACTGCTAATCGATTTCTTAAGTTCCAAGTGACATGATCACAAAGATTGGCTTCTCTTTCACCCAAATCTGAATAAAAAATAGAAGATGGAGATAATGTGGGTCATCTTTAGAACAGGCTACAGCAAACATTTGAGGACTCCCTTCCCTTGAGAACTTTAAGAATAGGATGGTCCACTTATAACTAGTATGATTCCCAATGGACAACAGGATCTGGGAATTTCAGACCAGGAAGGAAGAAACTCAGCCCATGCTCTGCATTTGTTTGCTACATTTCTTTGAGAAAACTTTCAGATTTCCCACCATTAAAAAGACAAGTGATTGTTCTTGCAAACTACTTTACTAGAGTGTTGAGAGGACTGATGAGGTCATGTTTACAAAGCATCCCTCAGTTAGAAATAACATGCTATGTGCTACTGCCTTATTTATTATTAGTAGTAACTAAATGTTTGGCTAATTACATTAAACAAGACACCAGTAACAGCAAGACCATCATCAAAGTTCTGACAGCAGCCGGCTCCTGTGTTTTGAAGGGCATGTAAGTTCACCTTTGTTGGATTGCATGAGGTAAAAAAGGGAAAAACATATGCAAATTTCCACTGTTGTGAAATCTTTGCCTCCCACAGTTCATACACCTGAGTTTAAGTGACCTTAAAATATGGGAGAAGGGCAATACTATCTCCTTCCTGTCTAGGATGAGAGGCAGGTCCAGAGAGGGATGACAATGCCAATAGAAAACACAGCAACTGGGCTTGTGAGTGAGTGGCTCATATATTCAAAGTTAAATCTTGTAAATAAATCAGTTATTGATTGGCTAGTAAGTTAGTAAAACAGGAATGTGTACGTGAAGCTACCCACCCCTTCCTTTGGAGCGTTTTTCTTTTTTTTTTTTTCACTTCCTTGAGAGGGCTGCCCCAACATTTTGTACCATCTCAAGGCCAAAAGTAGTAAAAAATTAACCCCCTATCTATTTTACTATTGGTCAGAACTTTACTATTATCCATGACTTCACACAGAACAGTCTGTCAAGGCAAGAAACTTAGCAAATCTCTCTGTAAATAAACATTTCACATTCTGACAGGTAAACCTTGAGTAAAATCCCTTTGAAGCTTTAATAGCCATGGTAATTTTGTGATAAGTCACTCATTTTGCAGTCATTTTTACAATTTCCCAGGCAGTTATCATCATCTTGAGCCCAGTTTCAAGGACAAGCCCTCCATAAATTTGAAAAGGGGAAAAGATTCTGCTTTTTTCCCCCCTATTTAAAAGTTGGAGTGGGTATAATCAGACTGGTTGGACAGATCTTTCCCCCAAGTTCTTGTTCACATGATTCCAAAATCCTTGCACCACTCCCCACCTCCACTTTTATCTTTCCGCTGGAGTCCAACCAATTTGCAATCCACTAATTTCAGTTGGCATTTCTAGCTTGTACAAATTTAGGAAGAAGCAACATGACCTAGTGGAGACAGAGGACTTGGGTTCTAGATCCTGCTCAGCTGATGTTTGACCTTGGGCAAGTCTTTTCACTTCTCCATACCTCAGTTTCCTCATCTGTAAACGGGGATTAAATCCAGGTGGGACTGGGACTGTGTCCAACTTCATTGTCTTGTATCTACCCCAGTGTTTAGTACTGTGCATGGCAGATAGTAAGTGCTTACCAAGTACCGTAATTATTAGTGGGGTGAAAGCGTAGTTTTGTGAAAACACTAAGATGTATCCTGCAATAACAAAACTATTTGGGAAGACAAAATATTTGCCAAAGCTGTTCTTTTTGTTGCTTCTAAAACCATGAAGAGCAAAACTATTTGTTAGAGAGGCTTATACAATCAGCTTCTTCAAGTCATAACCCAAATAAAACAGTGACTTTGACTAGGGTCCCTTGTCTCGTACAGAAGATGAATCCCATAGTTCTGCTCAAAACTGGGTTGTATTTTGAATATGTGAATATTCTTAAAAGGTTCTTCCTTGTTGGACATGATGATTTGGGAACTTTATTCTCATAGGATTAAGGCCAACCATTCAATCACATTTATTGTCTATTGTGTGCACAGCACTGTACTAAACACTTGGGAGAGTACTGTATAACAGATTGGTAGACACAGTCCCTGCCCACAATGAGCTTACAGTTTAAAGGGAGGGAGGGGGATCAAACATTAATATATAGTGGATAAATAGTGGACAGAGCCTGGGCTTGAGAATCTGAAGGTAATGGGTTCTAATCCCAGATCTGCCATGTGTCTGTTGTGTGACCCTGGGCAAGTCACTTCACTTCTCTGTGCCTCATTTACCTCATCTGTAAAATGGGGATTGAGACTGGGAGTCCGACAGGGACTGTGTCCAACCCCATTCGCTTGTATCCACTCCAGGGCTTAGTACAGTATCTCGCATATAGTAAGCATTTAACTAATACCGTAATTGTTATTATTATAAATATATTACTGATACATAGGTCTGCATCATGATTTGTGTCCTGGAGTTCTTGGAAATGTTTTTAACTTCCTCTGACTTTAGGAGGACCAGATTTTCACTCATCTTAGAGGGTTGGGCAAGACTTTCAAGGAACAAGGGGCTCAGAGGTGACACAGAGAAGGAAACAGAAAGAAATACAGAAGAGGGAGGGATAGAGAGGGTAGGGAGAAGAACAGAAAAGTGGGGAGAGAGAAAAGAGAGAAGGAAAATGATTGAAAAGGAGGGAGACAGAAGAAAAGGGATGGAAAGGGGAAAGAGATGGAGCGAGGCAGCTTCACCAAGCCTCCATCCTTCCTGCTATTGTCTTCCTCTAACCGTAATGGTAATAACTGTGGTATTTGATAAGCATTTACTGTATGTCAGGCACTGTAGTAAGAGCTGGGATAGATACAAACAAATGGGGCTGGGCACAGTCCATGTCTTACATGGGGCTGGACACATCCAGCGCTGTCTTCCCATGGCCTCTACCAGCAACAGACGGTAGTGGCTGCAATAGCAGTGTGAACCTGTAAGGTCTGGTGGACTGTAAGCTCTTGGTGGGCAGGGATCATGTCTACCAACTCCATTTGCAGTGTTCTCACCTAAGTGCATAGTACAGTGCTCTGCACATAGTAAGCACCCTATAAATACCATTGATTGATTGACTGAGAGGGATGTGGCTGGCTCTCATTCCATTCAGGCCATCTCCTCCTCTTCCTCCCTCACTGCCCCTCCCACTCCACCCCTACACCTCCCACTCTGGGATCCCTCCAGCCCAAAGCAAGAACCCTAACAATTCCCAGCAGAGGCATGTGGAGGGATGGGATGAAATGCTCTGAAAACGTCAATGTCCCTTCCAATCCAGCATACCTGGTCCCAAAGGATGGAATTCCAGGATGTGAGAATGAACTGGAAGAGGTTTAGAGACTATCCTCCCCATCAGTCTTGGGGACAGAGAAGTGGGAAGGGAGGGAAGAAATCCTTAACAACCCCAATCTGAATTACAGGACGAACTTGAAAAAGTCGGGTATGTCACTGGACATCTTGTGTTCCACAGGTAAAAATGATAATAAGGCTGTCGATTGCCTTCTTCAGAGGTGGACAGGGAACATAAATGGTTTCATATTGGCAAAATATTGTGCATTACAGGGAAATAATCTGTGTAAAAATCAAAATATTAATGTAATTTACCATGGACAATTTAGAGTCAGGAAAAGAACATTCTTTTTTTAATCATTTTATCTTTGCTTCCTTAATAAAGGCACATAGGAAATGGGGAGCACTTAGCAGGGTATGATTATTCCCAAGGATTTAAACTGGACCCTCGATTGCGTTATACACATTCTCGAGTATCCACTACTCAGCACAATGTCATTATTGTCAAAAGCATTTAGCTGCGGCCTGCATTTGGTCTTTAAAATGCCCCTCCACTGATTCAAGAAACTCTCTGCTCTAACACTTTCAGTCTAAATCAAAAACTGAAGAGCTATAATTCAGTGGTGGCTTCTAATAGGATTCATTGCTATTCTCATGTTACTAGGTCATGTCCAATTTAGTCTAACATTTCTAATCTACACATTTTGTATCTTCCACCCGCCACTTTGGCCCTTCCTTGCAACCTAAGACCTTAAGTTACCTCAGATCCTTTATTTAAATAGTTGATAAACCCTGTCATTCCCTCATCTGTAGCTTATTTGTGTCTCTCTCCCCTGCTAGGCTCTAAGCATCTTGAGAACAGGGATCATTTCCTCTAATCATTTTGAAATCTGCCGAACATTTCAAACAGTGTATAATACATGGTAGACACTCAATAAGTGCTACTGATGATGATGAGGGTTTTGCTATCGTAACCAATTACCTCTAGCTTGTTCATAATAGAAAATATTAACATCAGCAAAGGTAGTCTCCCTGTGATTTCTTAGAATACAAAGTATTATTTCACTATGTCTGACTTTATAAACCATTTTCCCCCTACATCACTTGCATCCCGGTGTGTGACTCTAAGAAAAAAGTACAGTCAATGTGGCTTAATGGATAGATCACAAGCCTGGGTGTCAGAAGGAGCTGGCTTCTAATCCTCACTTGGCCACTTGTCTGCTGAGGGACCTTGGGCAAATCACTTCACTTCTCTGGGCCTCATATACCTCATCTGTAAAATGGGGACTAAAAGTGTGAGCCTCATGGGGGATGGGGACTGTGTCCTGCCATATTAACTCGTATCTACCTCAGTGCTTAGAACAGTGCTTGGCACATAATAAGTACTTAATGAGTAGTACCATTATTGTTATTATCATTCCAAAGTGTGTGTTTTCACTGCACATTTGGATAGAACACAAGGGCAAAATTAGGGAATGTTCTTCCATCAATGCATGTCTGTCTACATCCAGCATGACACAGTATCAGAAGAAATGGTGTGTACACGCTGTAGACGGCACCACCTTCTTCCTGTCTCAGAAGCCCATAGCCTTGGCATTATCCTAGACTCCCTCTCTGTCATTCAACCCACAAATTCAATCCATCACTAAATCCTGTCGGTCCCACCTTCACAACATTGCTAAAATCCGCCCTATCATCTCCAGCCAAATTTCTACCATGTTAATACAATCACTCATCTTATTCTGGCCTGGATTACTGCATCAGCCTCCTTGGTGACCTCCCAGCCTCCTGTCTCTCCCCCACTCCAGTCCATACTTCATGCTTCTGCCCTGATCATTCTTCTACAGAAACATTCAAGACATGTCACCCCATTCCTCAAAACTTCCAGTGGTTGCCCATCCACTTCCACATCAAACAAAAACTCCTCACCATTGGCTTTAAAGCACTCCACCACCTTGCCCCCTCTTACCTCACCTCATTACTCTCCTTCTACAACCCAGCCCACACATTTTGCTCCTTTAATGCTAACCTTCTCACTGTACCTCGATTTTGCCTATCTTGATGCTGACCACTTACTCATATCCGGCCTCTTACCTGGAATGCCTTCCCTCCTCAAATCTGACAGTTACTTTCCCCTCTCTTCAAAGCCTTATTGAAGGCACATCTCCTCGAGGAGGGCTTCCCTGACTAAATTTCCCCTTTCCTCTTCTCCCACTCCCTTCTGTGTCGCTCTGACCTGCTCCCTCTGTTCTTCCCCCTTCCCAGCCCCACAGCACTTATGTATACATCTGTACTTTTTTTATATTAATGTCTGTTTCCCCCCTTCAAAACTGTTAGCTTGTTGTCGCCATGGAATGTGTCTGTTTATTGTTATATTGCACTCTCCCGGGTGCTTATTACAGAGCTCTGCACACAGTAAGTGCTCAATAAATATGATTGAATTAATGAATGAAGTGTAGCATCAGACATAGGAGGAGAATGACAATAGGAGTTTTCCTCTATCTCAGCCTCTCATGAACCTGGCCACTGGAGCACATCGTCATTTCTAACCTCTTTAACTCTGAATCACTACTCTTTGATTGCAACTTCCTAGTCAGATGTCTCAACTACAGATCCCCTCTCTATGGGTGCCCTGTCCAAGGTAAGTACTAAATAAATATGGTTGACCGAAACAAGTCTCTTTCCACACTGAGACCCTTGATCTTTAGGTCTTTTCCTCAGATCCCAAGCCATCATGCCCAATTTAGGAACCCTACTTGATCTCCCATTTCCTGATAGACAAATCCACGCCCTCTACACCCCCCTCTCCAGCAAAGTCAACTGCTCGGCTCCACCAATCAATGGTATTTATTGAATGCCTAATATGTGCAGAGCACTGTACTTAGAAGTGCAACAGAATTCGTAAACCTGATCCCTGCCTTTAATGAGCTTGCAGTCTAGCAGGCGAGACCAACACTGAAATCAATTAGAGCCAGGAGGAAGAATAGAGTATAAAGGAGAACAGGTGCATCAGGATGTGGGGGGCAAAGTACCCAAATGCCTAGGTGCAATGGAAGAGTTCAAGTGGCAGTTGAGAGAGAAAGAGAGATAGGGTGAGGAGATGAGAGATTAATCAGGGAAGGCCTCCTGGGGTGCAAAGTACTCAAATGCCTAGGTGAAATGGAAAAGTTCAAGTGGCAGTTGAGAGAGGGTGAGAAATAGGGTGAGGAGATGAGAGATGAATCTGGAAAGGCCTCCTGGAGGAGACATGATTTCAAAAGGGGTCTGTAGATGGGGTAAACAGTAGTCTACTGGATGAGAAGGGGGTGGAAGTTTCAGCAAAAGGATTATGGGAGAAAAAGGTTGGTGGCAAAGGAAAAGAACAAGGGTTCATTCATTCATTCATTCAATAATATTTATTGAGCACTTACTATGTGCAGAGCACTGTACTAAGCACTTAAAATGTACAATTCGGCAACAGATAGAGACAATCCCTGCCCACTGATGGGCTTACAGTCTAATTGGGGGAGACAGACAGATAAAAACAAGACAACTTAATCACAATAAATAGAATCAAGGGGATCTACACCTCATTAACAAAAATAAATAGGGTAATAAAAATATATACAAATGAGCACAGTGCTGAGGAGAGGGGAAGGGAGAGGGGGAGGAGCAGAGGGAAAGGGATTACAGTGAGCCTGTCTTTCCTTATAGATTGTAAACTACTGAAGGTAAAGATCAAGTCTACCTATTCATTCATTCAGTTGTATTTATTGAGCGCTCTCTTGACGGAACGCTGTAGTAAGCACTTGGGAGAGTACGATACAACAAGAAACGGTCATATTCCCTGCCCACAACAAGCTTATGGTCTAGAGGGAGAGACTAATTTTGTTGAACTCTCGCAAGCTTACTACAGTGTCCTGCACACAGTAGTTGCTCAATAGGTATTATTTATTAACAAGGGGGCCTGCAAGAACCCTTCGCTTTTCTACCAGATAACTGAATGTACGTGCACATAGGGTACGTCTTTGTAAGGCCGACTTCAATCTAGTGATGTTCTTCAGCAGCAGCGGACTTTCAGTTTTTGGCTTGGGTGCAGCACTGTCTGAGGCTTTGTTTTACTGTGTCCTTAAAATGTTTCCTCTGCCCTTCTTGCTTTCAGTTTCCCAATTTCAATTCTCCACAAAACAGCTGCTTGTTGTTCATTCTGCTCACATGTCCAATCCAGCAGAGCTGGGCTGAATGAGCTTGGCTTTGGTGCCAGAGACTAATTTCCAGAACTTTATTATCTGTGTACACTAACATAAATGAAAGTGATATAGGCTCACATGCATAACAGTGATAATATTAACGAGTATTTGCTAAGCACCCTCTATGTGCTAAGCGCTGGGTTGGATATAAGATAATCAGGTCGGGCGCAGTCTCTGTCCCTCATAGGGCTCAAAGTCTAAGTAGGAGGTAAAGGAGATATTTAATCCCCATTCCACAGATAAATTGGCTAAGGCACAGAGAAGTGAAGTGACTTGACCAAGGTCCCACACAGCAGGCAAGTGACGGAGAGAGAATTAGAGCCGCTGCTCTTTCCACTAGGCCATGCCACTTCCCATTTACATCTTCAGGACTGTGTCACTGTCTGTCTCTAGCTTGAAACAACTTAAACAATCACCTGCCTACTAATCTATCAACTTGGAACCATTCTAGTTGCTTCCAAATCCTTATCTATTCCATTGGCTGCCTATGAATCTTGAAATTCAATAATTTCAATATAATGTGCAGGTGAGCAGTGATGGTAATGGTGTTTGTTAAACACTTACTATATGTCAAGCACTATCCTAAGCACTGGGGTAGACACTAAGAAGGACAGGCCTTATCAGACACAGTCTGACCTATGAAATGAAATGAAATCTATGAATGAAACCTGTGGAATAGCAATGAAATCCCTACTGAACCCTTTTATTTGAAAATATTGTTGTAATTTTTTAATATCAATCAATCAATTGGGTTTATTGAGCATTTACTGTGTGCAGAGCATTGTACTAAGTGCTTGGGAGAATATAACAACAATAAAACAGACACAGACCCTGCTCACAGTGCACTTATGGGCAAACAGACATTAATATAAGTAAGTAATTTACACATAATGTACATAAGTGTTATAAGGCTGGGAGCAGGAAGGAATAAAGGGAGCAAGTCAGAGTGATGCAGAAAGGAGTGGGAGAAGAGAAAAGGAGGCCTTAGGGAAGGTCTCTTCAAGAAGATGTATCTTGAACGAGGCTTTGAAGGGTGGGAGAGTAAATGTTTGTCGGATATGAAGAGGGAAGGCGACCCCTGCCAGAGTCAGGATGTGAGCGAGAGTTCAGTGGCAAGATATATGAGTTTGAGGTTTAGTGAGTAGGTGGTCATTAGAGGAGTGAAGTGTGCAAGCTGGGATGAAGTAGGAATGTAGTGAGGTGAGGTAGGAGGGGGCAAGGTGATTGAGGGCTTTAAAGCCAATGGTGAGGAGCTTCTTGTTTGATGTGGAGGTGGATAGGCAACTGCTGGAGGTTCTTGAGGAGTGGGGAAACATGGGCAGAACATTTTTATAGAAAAATGATCTGGGCAGCAGAGTGAAATATGGACTGGAGTGGGGAGAGACAGGAGGCAGGGATGTCAGCAAGGAGGCTAATAAGTAATCAAGGCAGGTTAGGTTCAGTGATTAGATTAACATGGTAGTAGTTTCGGGTGAAGAGGAAAGGATGGATTTTAGCAGTGCTGTGGAGGTTGACAGGATGGATTTTAGCAGTGCTGTGGAGGTTAACCTGACAGGATTTAGTGTTATATTGAATGTGTGGGTTGAATGAGAGAGAGGAGTCAAGGATATTGCCAAGGTTATGGGCTTGTGAGGCAGGAAGGATAGTGGTGCTGTCTACAGTGATTGGAAACTCAGGGGAAGGGCAGGGTTTGGGAGTGAAGATAAGGAGTTCTGTTTTAGACAAGTTAAGTTTGAGGTGACAGCAGGAAGTCCAAGTAGAGATGTTCTGAAGGCAGGAGGAAATGTGAGACTGTGGAGAGGGAGCGAGATCAGGGCTGGAGATGTAGATTTGAGAGTCATTCACATAGAAGTGGTAGTTGGAGCCATGTTAGTGAATGAGTTCTCCAAGAGAGTGGGTGTAAATGGAGAATAGAAGGAGACCCAGAACTGAACTGAACTGAATATGTATCAGTCTTTTGCTAAAACTCTATTTTGTCTCCTAAGCATCCTAGCAAACCAGTCTTCTGAGTTTTGGTGGCTAAATCAATAGAGAGGCTTGGTTGCTCAAAGTTATTCTTAAAAACCTAAACTTACGTTTTCATTTATGGAAGTAATTAAGAATCAGAGAACATTGGACTTTTCTTTACAGATCACATGCTTTACAATTAGCATTATTAAAAAAAAGTCACAGGCAACTAAGGAGGCGCAGGAGTAACATTGATTTAATAAGAATTTACCAATCAGAAAACAGAGAATCCAAAATTGGCGACTTTCCAGAGACAGAACCGGAATACATTCTAAATATCCACTCTGACAATCCATGCTATTTATGGACCGTTTCCTGAATGCAAAAGCTGGGAAAGTAAACTAGAGTTGGTATGGAGTTGGTTCAGAGCACAGCCCTGCTCTCAAAGACCTTACAATCTAGTGGGAAGGTAGACGTTAAAATAAATTACAGCACATAGGGGAACTCTCAACAGTGAAAACAGTTATTTGACATTCCATCTTTCAGGAAGTGCTAGTGACCGGCAATCACAGTAAGTGATGCCTTGTGGGCTCCCATGATAGGTTAAGAGTCATGGCCGCAGTCACCCTAAAACATTCAGCATAAGCTTCTCCTGAGGAGTCCAGCAGGATGGTCTTGGGCTGATGTCAGAACAGTAAACAAATTGGAATGTTCTGCTAATCTGATCAGCAAACACTCCTGGATTTCACTAGCTCTGTAAAACCTACGCAAAGCCCTGAGACAGCTCTTATTCTAGAGTGTGAGCCTGTTATTGGGCAGGGATTGTCTCCATCTGTTGCCAAACTGTACATTCCAAGTGCTTAGTACAGTGCTCTGCTTGGAAAGAGCACCGGCTTTGGAGTCAGAGGTCATGGGTTCAAATCCTGACTCGGCCACTTGTCAGCTGTGTGACTTTGGGCAAGTCACTGAACTTCTCGGTGCCTCAGTTCCCTCATCTGTAAAATGGCGATTAAGACTGTGAGCCCCATGTGGGACAACCTGATTCCCCTGTGTCTACCCCAGCGTTTAGAACAGTGCTCGGCACTTAGTAAGCACTTAACAAATACCAACATTATTATAGTAAGTGCTCAACAAATACTATTGAATGAATGAATGAATGAATGAATGAACTTAACCAGAATTTTTTACCAACCACTGTCCCACACTGCTGTATAAAAAAAGCTTTTTTTGGTACTACAATGCTTTCTCTCCAAGGCAAGAAAAGGGCCTTTACCCCCCATCTTTGGGCACTGCCCATGCCAATGGAGAAGAGAACTAGAAAATAAATTGTCCCCTCAGTTCCCTGTCCCCGCAAACCCAAACTAGGTTAGCCAGTGAGCTTTAATCTATGTACAAGTTAGCCTTAATCAGGCAGTGCTACAACAAAGAAAAATCTTCCAAACTCCAAGAAAAACAACTGTCATGAAACAGGAGAAAACTGCCATCCTATACAAATGAAACTTGGTGCACCAGGATCAGCAGGATATGGAGTTAACAGGGCACCGCTGAGTAAAGCAACATTTCCTGATGAAGGTCACCTCACAGAAATGGCTGCTGGACCAGTGTTCCTATGACCAATAAGTGAAGGTGGCCTGGTGGTGGAATATTCATTAACTGATGCATCCCAAACTTTCACTATTAATAATAATAATAACTGTCATTAATAGTAAATGCTTAAACAATGCCAGAGCATGGGTTCTAATCCCAGCTCTGCCACTTGTCTTCTGTGTGACCTGGATAGGTCACTTCACTTCTCTGTGCCTCAGTTATCTCATCTGTAAAATCGGGATTAGGACTGTGAGCCCCACATGGGACATGGACTGTGTCCAAGCCAATTTGCTTGTGTCCACCTCAGCGCTTAGTACAGTGCCTGGCACATAGTAAGTGCTTAACAAATATCATAATTATTACCGTTATTATTATTACATGCCAAGGGCTGGATTAAGTATTGGGGTAGATCCAAGAAAATCAAATTAGCCACAGTCACTGCTCCATGTGAGGCTCATAGTCTGAAGAGGAGTGAGAACATGCATTGAATCCCCATTTTACAGATGACAAAACAGAGGCACAGATACATTAAGTGACTTACCAGGTCACACATCAGGCAAGTGGCAGACCAGGGATTAGAACGCAGGTCTTCTGATTCCTGGGCCCATGCTCTTTCCATCAGGCCACACTGCTTCTTATCATGATAAAGTCAGGGAGTACAGTGCTTGGCACAAAGGAGGTCTTCAATAAATATTATCACTCAGTCTGTGGTATTTACTGAACACTTACCAAGTGTAGAGCACTGTACTAAGCACTTGGAAGAGCACAACATATTAGAGTTGCTAAACACTTTTCCTGCTCACAAGGAGCTGGGAGAAGTAGGCATAGATGTGGATAGCATGGTCCTGGGAGTCAAATGGACCTGAGGTCTAATCTCAGCTCCGCCACTTGTCTCCTGAGTAACTTGGGCAAGTAATTTAACTTCTCTGAGCCTCGTTACCTCATCTGTAAAATAGGGATTAATATGGTGAGCCTCATGTGGAACATGGACTGTGTCAATCAATTAATCATTCAGTAAATGGTATTTATTGAACACTTACTATGTGCAGAGTATTGTACTAAGTGCTTGGGAGCATACAAAACAAGAGAATTAGCCGACAGATTCCCTAGGCAACAGCCTGATTATCTTGTAACTACCCCAGTGTCTGGCACATAGTAAGCACTTCAGAAATACCATAACGAAAGAAGCTCATAGACTAGAGAGGGACACAAAGATTAAGATAAATTAAATTACAGTAATGTGCATGAGTGCTGTGGGGCTGAGGGTGGGGAGAATATCAAATGCTTCAAAAGTACAGATCGAAGCACATATTTGAAGCAGAAGGGAGGGCAGCTGGGGAAAACGGGGCTTAACTGGGGAAGCTATCTTGGAGGAGATGTTATTTTAATAGTTTTGAAGGTGGTGGTTTTTGGAATATGAGCTGGGAAAGAGTCCCAGGACAGACGGAGCGTGTAGACAAGTGTTGGTGGCGAGATAGATGAGATTGCTGTACACTAAGTTGGCCTTAGAAGAGTGAAGGGTGTGGACTTGGACAGAATAGGAAATCAGCGAGGCTAGGTAGGAGGGGACAAGCTGACTGAGTGCTTTAAAGCCAATGATACGAAGCTTCTGATTGATCTGGAGGTGGATGGGCAATCACTGGAAGTTCATGAAGAGTGGGGAGATGTGGATTGATTGTTTTTGGTTTTTGTGGGTGGGGCGGGAGGAATGATGAAGGCAATAGGGGAAACAGTAGGCAAGATCAGGAAAGAAGCTGGTGCAATAGTCAAGGCAGGGTATGATAAACTGCTTGGATGAGTGTAGTAGCAGTAGGAAGGAAAAGGCAGGTTTTAATGATCTTGTTAAGGTAGAATTGAAAGGATTTCGTGACAGACTGAATATGTGGGTTGAATGAGAGAGTTGAGTCCAGGACAGTGTCCAGGTTACAGGTTTGTAAGACAGGGTGGATAGTGGTAATTTTCTATAGTGATGGGAAAGACAAGGGAAGGTAAGGATTTCTGTTTTGGACATATAATAATAATAATAATTATGATATTTGTTAAGCACTTACTATGTGCCAAGCACTGTTCTAAGCACTAGGGTAGCTACAAGGTAATCAGTTTGGACACAGTCCCTGTCCCACACAGGGCTCACAATCTTAATCCCCATTTTACAGATGAGGTGACTGAGGCACAGAGAAGTTAAGTGACTTGCCGAAGGTCACACAGCAGACAAGTGGTAGAGCTGGGATTGGAACCCACAACCTTCTGAATCCTAGCCCTGTGCTCTATCCTGAGGTGCCAGCAGGACCCCAAAGTAGACATGTCTTGAACACGGGAGGAAATGCCCAATTGCAGAGAAGGAGAGAGGCTAGGCCTGGAAAGGTAAATTTGGAAATCGTCCACATAAAGATGGGAGTTGAAGGCATGGGAGTGAATAAATTCTCTAGGGCAGTATGTATAGATGGAGAATAGAAGGGAACCCAGACCTGAGCCCTGAGGGACTCCCACTGTTAGAGGATAGGAGGCAAAGGAGAAACCTGTGAAAGAGACTGAGGATGAGTGGTCAGAGATGGGAGGAGACCCAGGAAAGGATGTGTCAGTGAAGCCAAGATTGGATAATTTTCAAAAAAGAGGAGGTGAGAAGTCAAAGGAGGATTAGAATGGAGTAGAGTCCCTTGCATTTGGTGACTTCTGTCAAGTGAAGGGGGCAGAAACCAAACGAGTGGGTCAGAGATAGAATTCAAGGAAAGGATGTGGAGGCAACAGGTGCAGACAACTCACTGAAGGAGTTTGGAGAGGAATAATAGGAGAGGATGGGGTGATAACTGGAAGAATTTGGGGGGGTCAAGGGAGGGGTTTTTTTTCCTAGGATAGGGAATTCGTGGGCAGGTTTTAAAGCAGTGGGAAAGAAGCCATTGGAGAGTGAACAGTTGAAGACGGTGATTAGGAAGTGGGCAAGTGTTTTGATCATTGAGAAGCGATGGGTTGGAGATGCAGATGGAGGGGGTTGATTTTGAAAGTAGTTGGGGGATCTCTTGAGATATGGCAGGGAAAATTGGGAGAGTCAAAGAGGTCACAGGAGGAGGGAGGGACCGAAGAGGAGCAAGGGACGTTTTAGGGAGAACATCTCTGTTGGTTGCATATTTGTCAGTAAAGTAAGTGGCCAGGTCATTAGTTGAAAAATATGTGAAGGGCGTGGGGATGGAGGCGACAGGGGGTTTGATGAGGGAGTTAAATGTCTGAAATAGCTGGCACAGGCAAAGGGTGTTGGAGTCAATAAAGGATAGAGGAATATTGTTGCTGGGCCAAGGCAAAGGCTAAATCAAATTAATTAATTCATTCATTCAATAGTATTTATTGAGCGCTTACTATGTGCAGAGCACTGTACTAAGCGCTTGGGATGAACAAGTCGGCAACAGATAGAGACAGTCCCTGCCGTTTGACGGGCTTACAGTCTAATCGGGGGAGATGGACAGACAAGAACAATGGCAATAAATAGAGTCAAGGGGAAGAACATCTCGTAAAAACAATGGCAACTAAATAGAATCGAGGCGATGTACAATTCATTAACAAAATAAATAGGGTAATGGAAATATATACAGTTGAGCGGACGAGTACAGTGCTGTGGGGATGGGAAGGGAGAGGTGGAGGAGCAGAGGGAAAAGGGGAAAAAGAGGGTTTAGCTGCGGAGAGGTAAAGGGGGGGTGGCAGAGGGCGTAGAGGGAGAAGAGGAGCTCAGTCTGGGAAGGCCTCTTGGAGGAGGTGAGTTTTAAGTAAGGTTTTGAAGAGGGGAAGAGAATCAGTTTGGCGGAGGTGAGGAGGGAGGGCGTTCCGGGACCGCGGGAGGACGTGGCCCAGGGGTCGATGGCGGGATAGGCGAGACCGAGGGACGGTGAGGAGGTGGGCGGCAGAGGAGCGGAGCATGCGGGGTGGGTGGTAGAAAGAGAGAAGGGAGGAGAGGTAGGAAGGGGCAAGGTGATGTAGAGCCTTGAAGCCTAGAGTGAGGAGTTTTTGTTTGGAGCGGAGGTTGATGGGCAACCACTGGAGTTGTTTAAGAAGGGGAGTGACATGCCCAGATCGTTTCTGCGGGAAGATGAGCCGGGCAGCGGAGTGAAGAATAGACTGGAGCAGGGCGAGAGAGGAGGAAGGGAGGTCAGAGAGAAGGCTGACACAGTAATCAAAGCAGGTAAAGATGAATTGAAGATGGACAAAGTTAGCCTGGTATCTGGATTTCTGGCAGCAGCGCTCTGCAGCTCAAGCCCAGGATAGAAGAAAATGTATTACTGACTGAGCTAAAGAAACATTCCTGGAATTTCATGGCCATATTAAAGCCTCATTAAGGCAGGAACCTATCCCAGTGGGGTGTTTGTGGAGGTCTCTTCAAGATCATTCATTCATTCAATCTTATTTATTGAGCACTTACTGTGTGCAGAGCACTGTACTCAGCATTTGGAAAGTACAATTTGGCAACATATAGAGACAATCCCTACCCAACAATGAGCTCAGAGTCTAGAAGGGGGAGGCAGACAACAAAACAAAACAAGTAGACAGGCATCAATAACATCAAAATAGATAAATAGAATTATAGATATATACACATCATTAATAAAATAAATAGAATAATAAATATGTATAAATATACACAAGTGCTGTGGGTTGGGGAAGGGGGTAGAGCAGAGGGAGGGAGTAGGAGCGATGGGGAGGGGAGGTGGAGCAGAGGAAAATGGGGGCTCATTCTGGGAAGGCCTCCTGGAGGAGGTGGGCTCTCATTAGGGTTTTGAAGGGGGGAAGAGAGCTACTAGGCAGGTTGATGCTCTCAACCTCGTGTGGGTTTCATGGGGGCAGGGAATTTTTTTAAGACTTAAGAGTGTGCTGCCAGAGAAAATATCAGGACTGGTTTGATGAATGTGAACCTGAGATTAAAGAGCTCTTTGAGCTGAAAAAAAAAAAGCAATTTAGCAAAAAGTCTTTGCAGAACCTCAAATTCCTGACAGAAAAGGATGGTTATAAAAGGGACACATAACAAAATAAGAAGCATGCATAACAAGTGGTGCAATGACTCTTTTTTCTTTTTTTTAAAGTTATTTTGAGCACTTACTATATACCAGGCACTGTATTAACCACCAGGGTAGTTACAAGCTAATTAGGTTGAACACAGTCCATATCCCACTTGGAGCTCACAATCTTAATCCCCATTTTACCGATGAGGTAACTGAGGCAGAGAGAAGTTAAGTGACTTGCTCAAGGTCACATAGCAGACAAGTGGCAGAGCAGGGATTAGAACCCAGATTCTCTAACTCCTAGGCCCACATTATTTCTACTAAACTATGCTGCTTCTCTATCTTCATGCCTTGGTTGAAGATACATAGGACTAGACATGCTAAAACCAGCTCAAGGCTTCTATGATTCTCTTACATAATAATAATAGTAATAATGATGGTGTTTGTTAAGGTCTTACTATGTGCCAAGCACTGTTCTAAGCTCTGGGGGAGTTACAAAGTAAAGTTGTCCCATGTGGGGCTCACAGTCTTAATCCCCATTTTACAGAGGAGGCAACTTCTTCTCCTCCCTCAATGACACCCATGCCTGTCACCCCCGCCAATTGTTCTGGACCTTTAACTCTCTCCTTAGGCCCTCTGTTCCTCCCCCTCCCCCATCTCCCACCCCCAATGATCTGGCCATCTATTTCATCACAAAAATAAACACAATCAGGTCTGAGCTCCCCAAAGTCACCCCTCCGCCTCTCCCCTCCCCCCCACCAACCCCCTCCCCTACTTTCCCATCCTTCCCTGCAGTATCCTCAGAGGAGATCTCCTCCCTCCTCGCAAGTGCCACCCCCTCCACCTGCGCCTCGGACCCCATTCCCTCTCACCTTATTAAAACCATCGCCCCTGCCCTCCTCCCTTCCTTAACTTCTATTTTTAACCACTCAATCTCCAATGGCTCCTTCCCCTCTGCCTTCAAACATGCCCACGTCTCCCCCATCCTAAAAAAACCCGCCCTTGACCCCACTTCCCCCTCCAGTTATCGCCCTATCTCCTTACTACCCTTCCTTTCCAAAATCCTAGAACGAGTCATCTACAATCGCTGCTTAGAATTCCTTAACTCCCATTCTCTCCTGGACCCCCTCCGATCTGGCTTCCGTCCCCTCCACTCTACCGAGACTGCTCTCTCTAAGGTAACCCATGACCTCCTTCTTGCCAAATCCGATGGCTCCTACTCCATTCTAATCCTCCTTGACCTCTCTGCTGCCTTTGACACTGTCGACCATCCCCTCCTCCTCCATACCTTATCTCACCTTGGCTTCACGGACTCCGTCCTCTCCTGGTTCTCCTCTTACCTCTCTGGCCGGTCATTCTCGGTCTCCTTCTCTGGCGCCTCCTCCCCCTCCCATCCTTTAACTGTTGGAGTTCCTCAAGGGTCAGTTCTTGGCCCTCTTCTGTTCTCCATTTACACTCACTCCCTCGGTGAACTCATTCGCTCTCACGGCTTTGACTACCATCTCTACGCAGATGACACGCAGATCTACATCTCCGCCCCTGTCCTCTCCCCCTCCCTTCAGGTTCGCAACTCCTCCTGCCTCCAGGACATCTCCACCTGGATGTCGGCCCGCCACCTAAAACTCAACATGAGCAAGACTGAGCTCCTCATCTTCCCTCCCAAACCCGGTCCTCTCCCCGACTTCTCTATCACTGTGGATGGCACGACCATCCTTCCCGTCTCTCGGGCCTGCAATCTCGGTGTCATCCTTGACTCGTCTCTCTCGTTCACCCCACACATCCTATCCGTTACCGAGACCTGCCAGTTTCACCTTTCCAATATCGCCAAGATCCGCCCTTTCCTCTCCACCCAAACGGCTACCTTACTGCTCCGGGCTCTCGTTATATCCCGGCTAGACTATTGTGTCAGCCTTCTCTCTGACCTCCCTTCCTCCTCTCTCGCCCTGCTCCGGTCTATTCTTCACTCCGCTGCCCGGCTCATCTTCCTCCAGAAATGATCTGGGCATGTCACTCCCCTTCTTAAACAACTCCAGTGGTTGCCTATCAACCTCCGCTCCAAACAAAAACTCCTCACTCTAGGCTTCGAGGCTCTCCGTCACCTTGCCCCTTCCTACCTCTCCTCCCTTCTCTCTTTCTACCACCCACCCCACACACTTCGCTCCTCTGCCGCCCACCTCCTCACCATCCCTCGGTCTTGCCTATGCCGCCATCGACCCCTGGGCCACGTCCTCCCGTGGTCCTGGAACGCCCTCCCTCCTCACCTCTGTCAAAGTGATTCTCTTTCCCTCTTCAAAACCCTACTTAATACTCACCTCCTCCAAGAGGCCTTCCCAGACTGAGCTCCTCTTCTCCCTCTACTCCCTCTGCCACCCCCCCTTCACCTCTCCGCAGCTAAACCCTCTTTTCCCCCTTTCCCTCTGCTCCTCCACCTCTCCCTTCCCCTCCCCACAGCACTGTACTCGTCCGCTCAACTGTATATATTTTCATTACCCTATTTATTTTGTTAATGAATTGTACATCGCCTTGATTCTATTTAGTTGCCATTGTTTTTACGAGATGTTCTTCCCCTCGACTCTATTTACTGCCATTGTTCTTGTCTGTCCATCTCCCCCGATTAGACTGTAAGCCCGTCAAACGGCAGGGACTGTCTCTATCTGTTGCCGACTTGTTCATCCCAAGCGCTTAGTACAGTGCTCTGCACATAGTAAGCGCTCAATAAATACTATTGAATGAATGAATGCTCTGCACATAGTAAGCACTCAAAACATACGAATGAATGAATGAATGAATGAATGAATGTCCAACCCAATTTGCTTGTATCCACCCCAGTACTTGGAACAGTGCCAGGCACACAGTAAGTGCTTAACAAATACCATAGTTATCATTATTATTATTATCAGACAATGGCAATTATGAAGGTGTCTAATTTTGGATAGAACAATGCGTTAGGGAATATTTGTGCATCTGTCGGCATACGAGTGATAGAAGGTTGGAAGAAATGGTTGTGTAAATGCAGGGTCAAGGCACGCCAATTATAATGGTGGGTTTTCGAAAATGCTGAAAAATTGACTGCATGTGGGCTACACACACAATTACAGCATAATTGAAGGGTACTCCTGCCATCACCAAAAAAGAAAGCTTGTTATGGGCAAGGAACACATCTACCGACTCTGTTGTACTCTCCCGAGTGCTTAGTTCAGTGCTCTGCACACAGGAAGCCTCAAAAAATACCACTGATTGATTAAGTACCAATTTGATGATCTCCTTAAATAGCTTCCACATTGAGGATATTGCTCTTTGAAGAATAGTTTGCCTGACAACAGGTAAAAATGTAGCTTTCTCTTAGTCTGCGAGACCCATGTGGGACAGGGACTGTTTCCAACCTGATTAACTACTGTGATGCTCAGAACAATGCTTGACACATAGTAAGTGCTTAACAAATACCATAAAAACTTAAAAAATAAATAAAGTCAACCTGCAGTTGTCAAGCTCCTGAGATTACTCCTGGATGATTTAGTGAGCTGCAGTTAGAGTGGGCTGAGCCTTGTCAGATCCTCTCCCCATCACCAACAAAAAAAGTAGAACTGTCTCCTATGTCCAGTCTGAGGCAAACGATTCCACGGTACCATGTTCAAGGACATAGGGATCAAAAGGCTGGTGGTCTAAAATACTAATGATGGTATTTGTTAAGCACTTACCATGTGTCAAGCACTGTCCTAAGTGCTGAGCACTGTTCTAAGAGCTGAGGAAAAACAAACTCCAATCCTCTGGAAAACAACTCAAAAGGCTGACATCAATGGTCCTTGAAATTCTTGTACGGGAGAACTGGTGCTTGCTGACTCTGCTTTGACTGCACACATTAAAGAGAGAAGCAGCATGACCTAGTGGATTGAACCCAGGCCTGGGAGTCAGAGGGTCTTGGGTTCTAGTCCAGCCTTTGCCACTTGCTTGCTGTGTGTCCCTGGGTAAGTCACTTAACTTCTCTGTGCCTCAGTTACCTCATTTGTAAACTGGGGATTAAGACTGTGAGCTCCATGTGGGACAGGGACTCTGTCCAACCTATTTGCTTATATCCACCCAAGTGCTCAGTACAGTGCCTTATAATTATTACCATAGCACAAGTAGGTAATTATGAGCTACATCTTAAAATCAGCAAAGTTCTAAGGATTAATCAATTGTATTTATTGAGTACTTACTGTGTGCAAAGCACTTTACTAAGTGCTTGATTAATTGAATTAGAAAAGAAGAATAAAGTTATAAAGTGGTAGTAATAATAATTTTTATTAAGAACATATTGTGTAATAAACACTGTATCAAATACTGGGAAACAGTACACAGGGTAGAATTAGACATCCCTGTCCCTCAAATGTCTAACAATCAATCAATCAATGGTATTTATTGAGTACTTACTGTGTGCAGAGCACTTTACTAAGCACTTGGGAGAGTACAAACAGAATTAGCAGATACGTTCCCTGCCCATAAAGAGCTTACAGTCTAGAATGGGAAAACATAAGACCATCTAAGAACTTAAGGAGGCAGAAGGGCAGGTGACATACGAGGAAAAGCAAAACAATAAAAAATGCAACTACGAAGTTAAAACCCAAAGCAGTTGGGTATTGTGGTCAACAGAGCCGAATTCCAACGCTGTGAGGGTTCGGAATCTGACAGTCACAACCCCAGCGATTTGGGATTGTTGCAGCAGTAGCTACAATCGTCCCAAGATTCCAGGTTTTGTGGGAGTGTCTTGCGAGAGAGATCAGGCTTAGAGAGAGATCTGGGAGCAGTTGAAGCCATGGGAGAGAAGGAGTTCTCCAATGGTGTGAGTGTAGGTGAACAACAGAAGGAGACCCAGATCTGAGCTCTCAGGGATTTCCACTGGTAGAGGGGAGGAGGCGGAGGAGAAACTTGTGCAAGAGACTGAGAAGTGATCAGAAAGTTAGGAGGGGAACCAGGAGAGGACACTGTCCGTGAAGCCAAGGGGAAGATGAATTTTTCAGGTGTAAGGGCTGGTCCACACGGTGTTGAAGGCAGCAGAAAGGATGAGGTGGATTAGGATGGAGTAGAGGCCATTAAATTTTGCAAGAATGAGATCACTGATGACCTTAGAGAGGGCTGTTTCAGTGGAGTGAAGAGATCAGAAGCCAGATGGCAGGGAGTTGAGGAGAGAATTGGAGAGTAAGTGGAAATAGCTGGTGTAGGCAACTTGCTCAAGGAGTTTGGAGAGGAATGGTAGGAGGGAGGTGGGGCCATAACCGAAAGGTACCGTGGGGTCAAGAGAGGGGTTTTTTTTAGGGTAGAAGCACGAGCATGTTTGAAAGCAGGGAAGAATGAGCCATTGGAAAGTGTGCAGTTGAAAATGTTGGTCAGAGATGGGGGGATTGTTTTGATGAGCCATCCTCCCTGTCTCACAAGTCCATAATCTTGGCATTATCCTCAACTCATCTCTCTAGTAGTAGCCACATATTCAATCTGTCACCAAATCCTGTTGGTTCCCCCTCCACCACACTGCAAAGCTGGTCAGGGACTGTGGCACCTGGGACACGTGGTTCACCTTCAGAGTTGTCTCATCTGTAAGCACGGAGTGGGTCGGGAATGTGTTGTATTGTTGTGTTGTACTTTCCCTAGCACTTACTACAGTCCTGGAATGCACTCCCTCACCTCCACCAAACTAATTCTCTTCCCCTCTTCAAAACCCTACTTAAAGCTCACCTCCTCCAAGAGGCCTTCCCAGACTGAGCTCCTCTTTTCCCTCTGCTCCCTCTACTCCCCCCTTCACCTCTCTGCAGCTAAACCCTCTTCTTCCCCCTTTCCCTCTGCTCCTCCCCCCTCCCATCCCATCCCCTCAGCACTGTACTCGTCCACTCAACTGTATATATCTTCACTACTCTTATTTTGTTAATGAGATGTACATCACCCTGATTCTATTTATTTACTATTGCTTTAACAAGATCTTCTTCCCCTTGATTCTATTTATTGCCATTGTTCTTGTCAGTCTGTCTCCCCGGATTAGACTGTAAGCCCGTCAAAGGGCAGGGACTGTCTCTGTTACCAATTCCAAGCGCTTAGTACAGTGCTCTGCAGATAGTAAGTGCTCAATAAATACTATTGAATGAACATTCTGCATACTGTGAGTGCTCAATAAATACAATTGACTGATTCATCTGGGGAAAGGAGGGCGAGCTCTTCAAACTTCTCCCCTTCTCTTTCATCTCCTCCCCACCAGACTCCCCAGGGTGGTTTCCTCCAACCTCCCAGATGAATAATAATAATGATGGTATTTGTTAAGCGCTTACTATATACCAAGCACTGTTCTAAGCGCTGAGCCCCGGGATGGGGAGATCAAGACAAATCAGTAGCCCGGCCTGGAGGATATAGCATGGACCTGAGAGTCAGGCGACTTGGATTATTTATCCCATCTTTATTGTATGACCTTGAATGAGTCATAGTGGAAAGAGCCCGGGCCTGGGAGTCAGAGGGACCTGGGTTCTAATCCCAGCTCTGCCACTTACCTGTGTGATCTTGGACAAGTCACTTAACTTCTCCATACCTCAGTTATCTCATCTTTAAAATGGGCATCAAGACTGTGAGCATCAATTTGCTTGTTCTATGTGCCTGTCACACGCTAAGTGCTTAACAAATGCCATTTATTCCTTCATTCATCTGCAAAATGGGGGTTAACTTCCTGTTCTCCCTCCAAAGTAGATTGTGAAAAGACTGTGTCCAACCTGATTACCATGTATGCACCCTAGTACACTGTACAGTTCTTGCTACATAGTAAATAATTCCAGTTATTGTATATATTGTATATTGTTATATTTATAATTATTATAGTAGTGGTTTTGGTTTTATCAACAAAGTACATGGCAGGATCATTAAAGGCAGAAAATGGGAGGGGCAGGACAGCGGGGCTGCTTCCTCAAACTTAATTAACTTTAACTAAACAGAGCTCATTTTCCTACCTAAACCCTGTCCTCCCCTGGTCACTATCACGGTAGACACCACCACCATCCTCCTTGTCTCCTAAGCCTGTAACCTTGGCATTGTCCTTGACTCATCTCTCATGTAACCCACATATTCAACCTGTCACCAAATCACGACACCTCAACTTTCAGTGTTGCTAAAATCCACCTTTACCTCTTCATTAAAACTGCTAATTTGCAGTTAATTAGGTTCAACCTAATTTTTATCTACTCAGTGGTTCAGCAACATACATGTGCGGTGTCTGGCACATAGTAAGTGCTTAAATACCATTAGAAGATATTTGATATATTTATATTCGAAAAAAATAGGTTTGGTAACACTAGAATACTTCTTCACTCCTTTGTGTTCAAATATGCACTTTTGCTTATTGCTTAAGCCAGCACTCATAAAAGATGCTTACAATTAAGATAGAGCATTAATTTCCATGTTTGCTAATGAGATTAAGGTCATCTACAAGCATTAAGTTGGCTTGAAAAATCAGAACTGGAGTCAAACACTGATTCTTATCTTTGATTTTAAAACTTTACCTTTGTTCCATATCTATCAGTAGCATAATGAAGGGAGGGCAGGAAATTATGAAGCTCATCACCTTCCTTCTAGGGATTTCAATTCAAAAATGGCATCCAAACTCCTGTGATTTGGGGCTGGTTTTAACACTCATTTCTTGAAAAGCAACAAAAGTGTTTCATACAATCAAATCCTTTTTATATATTTCACACAAAATCCCATTCGATAAAAAGCAGAGTGCTTGGCAAAGCGAAAAATTCATTTTATTTAATAAGACAAATCATAAAGGATGACATCATGAATATTTTAGGCACTTTTTATTTTTCAAAAAAAAAATTCTTATATATAAACCATTTCAGAAAACCTTTCTAAACTATACAGCTGTTTGCTCCATTATTTGCATAGGAAATACCACAATACAAAAATAAGGGGGGAAAGAAGCAAAACAGCAACCAATTTTTGCATGTTTTTCCATGTATAAACATTGAAGCCTCTTACAAAATTATGTACACCATTTATCAATTATTTACATTTTGTTTTAAGAGCAACATTGTTAAGTATAACAAAGAAAAACTATAATTTATCAAGTATATGCAAAATTGTCTTCTAAAAAAAAATCTAACATATTACCACAAAATAAATAAAGACAAACAATATTTTTAAACAAAATTAGGTTTCCTTTCAATTGAGACCCTTTTTGGCATATTTTTACACTCTGCCCTTTGGTTAACAGCATCACCATAATACCACTATATATTGCATAAATGTAGTTGTTTCATTTCCAACATGTCATTTAATATTTAAAGGCAGATACTGCGTCAGTATTAACAGTGAATTAACTAAACTGCACTGTAATTTAAGTAAAATTACTGTGTCCTTTACCTTACTGTACATTAATATAAAGTTCATGCAACATCCGCATAAAAACTAAAATTGACATTGAACCAAAAGTACTGAACAAGCCTTAACTTTACAGTATATGAAAACTGCCTCATAAATCCTTCGTTTTAAAAGTGATACTATGTTTAGCTTATCATAAGGTTTAACATTCTGTATATTGTAACTATTTTCATTAAGCTGCTGACATTTACAATTCACGTAAAATTGTTTGCCCCTTGAAATATTTCAAATGATTTAGTCAGTGCTCAGAATTTTTTTATAAGTATAATATATATACACATATATATTATATATATAAAATCAGGCTTCTTTTTCTTTACAGGAAATTTTTTGTTAGTGTTTGGAAAGGTAGTTAAAAAATTCCAACTGTGAACATACAATTTTGTTGTTGTTGTTTTTTTTTGCCAGAAGAATCCTAGAAAATATTACCTATAAAGCAGATTTGAATATTTACAAAAAAAAAAGTCAATAGTAAATATACGCAACACTTATAAAAACCATTTGTTCAATGTCTGCTTGTGCATAGCCAGATATACTGCATCTCCAAAGAACATTGTCTAATTTTAAAATGTCAAGTATAATCTTGACGTATTACAATTCACAACTACTACTCATGTGGCTGCCAATTCTTTGTTTACCAAACATTGTCACGATAAAAGGACACTGCTTTGGTAAAAACACTGCAAACACATGCACGCACACAGACAGACACACACACACGCAAGAGAGAAATGAGAGAGATAAGATTCCCCAGACATCTACATGATGTATTGGGATATATCTACCTGTAATGAGATGATGTCCTCTGACCAAAGCCATGTAAGATAGAGCAAATTAGGTTCTTAAAATGCCTGAACACTTTGGTATTAATACAGTGTCTTCCCTGTTTCCTCAAATATACAATATACATTTCCAGTTTTGAGAACTTCTAAGTCCAGAGCTGAAAACTTGCCAGATCTAACTGCGTAACGTCAGCAATGAATTGCATAGATACTGACGGCGTCTGAGAGAAACAGTCCTCCTTAGTTTTGGTGCCTTTTCATGTGCAGAGCCAGGTGATCAGAGCGGGAGAAGCTCCGATTACACACAGCACACTGGAAAGGTTTGGCGCCCGTGTGTTTCCTGTAGTGGCGGGTCAATTCATCAGAGCGAGCAAATCTCCAGTCGCAGCCTTCCCAAGTGCATTTGTAGGGCTTCTCCCCTGAAAGAGGAAACAAACAGTAGCTTAGCCAGGGGGACCACGCTCGTGACAATCTGGGGGGGGCGAGGCGAGTGCTGAGTTCTGAAAATGATTTCAGATCTGAGCATCATTTCCAGGAAGGAAAAATCAAGCCCCAACAAATCAGCATGGTTGTAGCACACTAATCAATACCCAATTTATTAAAAATGGACGATCAGACAATCACATCCAAGTTATCTAAAGAAAAGATAGATACTGCCCATCCCCTTTTTTCTGTCACAGCCATCTAATTTTCTTCCCAGCAGTCAAGGCCACGCAAGGGATGATAAATCTAAATTGTTTGCTAGAACGGCAATTTTCAAAAAAACATGAAAAAGGTGCATCTGCAAGGTTGAGCTGTACGGGGAAGCAGAACGATATGTTTTTCCAGAAAAAACTCTTCGCTACTCTGGTTTTGATGACTACTAGTGAGGAACAGGATCATCTAGATCTGTCCGCCACAGGTGTACGCGGGTCCAGCAACTACCTTTTGGAAGCGGGATAGCGGCAACTCGGGCTACAGCCACTCTGCCGGGTCCAAGAGGAGGATCTTTCTGGGCCAAAGGGGAAGAACTGCCTCACAGTCCAGACGCAGTGGGCCTACATGACTACACCGCGTCACCCTTTGGTATTTTTGTTTGCCATCAGTTTCACACGCTACCGAAGACTGTGCATTCTTGCAGTAGTCGAGTTCCCTGCAAACTGACCAACTCCCATGAAGAACGTACAATATAAATGAGTACTTCGTGTGATACATATACAGCCATCTGCGATGCTAAAATTCCTTTTACAATTTTAGCAGAGAATTAACAGTAAAAGTGATAGGCCCTTTTGCGGGGGAAGATACCCTCAAAACACAAACTAAATATGCCCCAACTGAGATGCCAGTAGAAAAAAGCTGTCTGGCATAGTATCTGCTTTCCATTTATTCTTTTTTTAATATATATATATACTGTATTGGATGGTCAAGAGGTCCAGCGGGAAATCTAATTTCAAAAGGAAAAGATTAATTATATTAATTGTAAGTATGAGGGTTCCTCTTTATAGACATTTATCCAGAGGCAGGATGAACACAAAGATAATCCAGTAATACGCTATATAAAATACTGCTCAAATCATGCTTAAATATAAGGTACATTTACTTTCCAAAGGTGGATTTCCCTCTAAATTACAATAGATTGATGGGTTTGAGCAACAGACTGGAATCAACCATGTCTCCAATCACTAGAATAAAATTTTGAAAATACCATTTTCCCCAAAGATGAGTTTGGTTAACTAATTCATCATATATTTTAGATATTTAGTAAGTAAGATTTTACTTTTTTATCCTGGTTGGGTTTCTTGGAATCAAATCTGTTGCCTTCAAACAAAATTCTAAAAGTTTAATGTTGCATATTTCTTTAAGGGATCTGTGGCTGACTGATTATTATAATTCAAAATGTTCTTGCATCACAGTAATTTTTCCCAAATTTGTTCATATCAATTTGAAAAAATCCAACCTAAGGAAAAGGAGGCAGATAACACTGGCATATTTAAATATTTATGTGGAAAATCATAATTAGCACGAGATGTGTTTGCACTTCCCCAAAACCACATCATCACCTTTCTCTAAGGTACAAAACAGACTGATGGTTTGTTTGTATAAGTAATAAAAACAACAGCAACAGCCACAACAAAAATCACTCCTCACCAAAAGCCAATCAGGATGAGATTTTAGTGAAGAGCTGGGAAAAGGGAAGAGCTTTTTTAGGATATTTATCCTGGCTCCAGGGCAGGGATTGGGTCTCTTTGCAACAGTGCCCTCTCCCAAGTGCTTAGAAAAATGGTTTGCACAGAGCTTAATTAAAACTACTGTCCAATCGGTCCTTTCATTAACTGGGAAGTTACCCATGGCTTAGGAAGAGGTAAGAAGAAGAGAGGGATAGCCACTTTACTCCTAGGAGAATTCCTACTTGTAGAGAGAAGCAGGAGGGGCAGGAGAACAGTAGGTAAAGTGAGAATAGACACTGCTGTTGCCAGAGTCTAAGCTGAAAACAGGGTAGTAACCAAAACGGTTGAAATAGCAATCTCTACCACATTATGTATTGAGATACAAATGATTGATTCATTGATTGATTGGGGCTGACCCAAAGGAAAAGCAATCCTGTTTTGTTTTTATTTATAAAGAGCTATAAATAGCAATATATTTATATATTTATATATATATATGTCAGTCATTTTAAAAAGAATCTCCAACTAACTGATCAATTGGAAGCAATTATGACATTTTAGTGATAGACCATGCTGTGTACTTCCATTTTAGTGTCCTCAAAGCTCAAGATAGGAATATTATACGGACTTCTCTCACCAACAAGTCCAACTTTTAGGTTAACACGTGAGCGTTAAATCTTTATCCCCTTATATTTACGTTAACATTCAGTTGAGGGTTGCTTTTTAACCTACACTAGCAGGAAACAAGAACGGTAAAACCATTCATTTTCAAAGTTTGGAAATCCTTGTATTTTGTCTCAGGAGACAATGATGCAGTTATTGCAACCATCTATTGTGCTCTCCTAAGTACTTAGTACAGTGCTCTGCACACCGTAAGCATTCAATAAATACGAATGATTGAGAATTTCCACTTCATAGGAAGGGGCAAGAATTCCATTCTCGTTCCTCGTGAAAGGTGGAAGAGTTGAGGAACCAACTGTGTTTGTATTTAGTGCAAAGAGAAATTCAGTTAGTTCCACTGGTAAGAAAGATTGTGTCTAAAATGACCCCATTTTAAAAAAGAAATCAAGTTGTCCTTTGCGTTGTTAAATTTAATGAGCTTGGGATATGAGACTCTAGGGTTTACTTAAAAAACAAGGGACAAGGGAACTCTTTTTAGCCATTATTTTCATTGGCCATGCAGCTACGAGTCATTTGTTTACTTAACCAATTTGGGTGAAACAGTAGCCATAACATTTCCAAAATATTGATATTTCTGCCAGATTAAAGGACTTCACAACCAAGAATACCATTGGTCAAATACGGTCTTATAGTTTCGACCCCGGTGCCTGCCTACCAAAACAGATACCTTACTTGAAAAGCAAAACGTAATCCCCTCCTCCACTTCAGGAAAGCGTCACTGTGTTCAAGCAAAACATCCCAGAAGAAGCTGGTACCAACTCTGGGGCAGAGAGGACACTCGAGCCCTTTCTTTCTCCGCCAGAATTAAAGCCTCACAGCGCCCTGGGATCAGAACTGCCGTCCCCTAGAGTTTTATTAACAGGACTGAGGTTTCAAAAGCATAATTGGATTTTTGGAGAGTCTCCTTCTGATACCTCCAATTTGTAATATTTTGTTAGGCTCATTCAACATGAAATGCCTTTTTAAGTTGAGTGAGCCTAACAAAATATTACAGTCAAAATCATCCATCCAGAGGCTAAACAAACAACATTGGCTTGTATACTAAAAATACTATGCATAAAATTATGGTTAAAAATCATCAAAATGCTGTAATTGAAATGCTTTTTTGGCGAGGATTTGAAATGGAACGGGTGTCAACTGTCTTTTTAAATAAGTGACTGAAGTTAACAGATACAGGATGTAAGTTTAGTAAACCAAAAAGTAATGGACACAGGAGTAAAATGACAACATGGGTATTAAGAACAGGTGGCTGTAATTTGCTTTAAAAGGCTCCTTAAGCTTCCATTAGAAAACACACTAACAGCTTTGCTTTAAGGAACACAAAGGAACTGTTGAAAAATCTTCTTTGATATAGTCATTTTTTATATAAACGGTCAAATTCTGTTTTAAACTAACTTTATGGGCTATGTATCTCTCTTGAAACTGGCTCACTGGAACTATCTAGTTTGAGTATTAAATACAAAGACCAGGCCAAGAATTTACTCTCTTACAAGAGACACTAAATTAGAAGAAATGTTTCATCCATAAATCCTGAAAACTATCTGCTCTGTATAGACGTACTGATCAAATGATCTTTTCTTAATAACCAAGATTACACTGGCCAAGAGAAACACAACACCCACTGACAGCACATCTCCAGTCTCATGTCAGGAGACGGATATCAATCGCTATTGCAATGAATTCTATTTGTCAAGAGTGGGGAGACTATTTGGGGATTCCTGCCGTAAAATGTATTTGCAATAAATGCATTTTATCTTTCTTGTAACTGCATGTGGGACTATGGAATTTGATCCTAATAACTGAATTTATGTGTCTGAGTTATTACTACGACACTTCCTCCCCTCCCCCAGTTACATTTCCGGGATAATCCCCCTAGTTTCCTGGCTACACCCCAATGGTCTCCTCAACATGGATGTTTTTAATCTGTTGGCGGTTATTTGTTTAATTTATTTATACGTTCTCCCTCTTTATGGAGAATTCATCAATTATGTCCCTCCTATTAGGTCACGATATCTATAAGGGGATAAGGATTTCACCTTGACCTTACTTTCTATGTTTCCAACATGTTCGTTTCAGTAAACCCTTAAATCCTGTTGATGCTGAATTAATTATTCAGATGAGTCTACAAATTGTTCCAACCACATCGACAAAATGCTCAACATCTCCTTTCCTGCCTGCTAGATGATTTCACTGTAGAAATACAGAACTACACTCAAATATTAGAGGAATAAATGCCTGTCCCTAGGGTCTAGTGTAAACAGAGCCACATACTCAGTGCAAGGGGAGCCTGGGGAAGTAAGAGGCATGATTCCTGTTGCTGGAGCTTACAGTCTGATGAAGGGAGAGGCAATAGATGTAAACTGTCAGATATATCTGTTAGATATAGAGTTAGATAATAGGTACTACATAATAGTTAATATTATATTATACTGTGTCTATTATAATAATATAATAGATAATGGATAAGAGTTAGATCAGAGATTTACATAAGAATTGGCAACTAAAAGAAGCAGCATGGCATAGTGGACAGAGCATTGACCCAGGATTCAGAAGGACCTGGGTCCTAGTCCTGGCTGTGCCACTTGTCTGCTGTGTGACCTTGGGCAAGTCATTTCACTTCTCCATGATTCAGTTACTTATGTCTGTAAAGTGTTGATTAAAACTATGAGCCGCATATGGGACACGGACTGTGTCCAATCTGTTTACCTTCTATCTACCATAGAGCTCAGAAAAGTACCTGGGACATTATCTTAGAACAGTGCCTGACACATAGTAAGCCCTTAAAAGTACCATAATTATTACAATCCCCATTTTACAGAGCGGTAACTGAAGCCCAGAGAAATTAAGTGACTTGCCCAAGGTCACATAGGCAGAGCCCAGACTAGAAGCCAGGTCCTTCTGACTCCCAGGCCCATGCTCTACCCACTAGGTATGCTGCTTCCTGATTTTAAATGTTTCAAATGCTTGACTCCTTTGACAATGAAAGATGTGGCTCATCTGTTAGACAACTAGTTTAAAGAACCATTTCAAGATCTAAGTTTTTAAATGAAATTCCATGCTCATAAAGTAAATACTCATCTCTGTTAAAACAAGAATCTCTGTTGATAATTGCTTTTACTCTGGTTAAACATGGTTTGTTTTGGGAATGCCCTAACTTGATAAACCAATCTCCTGTGTCAGTGGTTTCCTTATCAGCAATCAAATGTTCTGAAAGCAATTTAATCCTCAGTGTACAATTGACAGAAAGAGTTTTTATGCTTTCATGCTTAGAATTTCTTTTGGGGGGAGGGGGTTAAAAATGTTTTCCCAGAGAATAAAAACAGGGGGTTTTTTTGTTTTTTTTAAGAAAACAGCAGCAACAAAACAAGTTTCCTATGGACCTGAACTAATACGTGGATGCCAAATTAAGAAATAGTTTTCAAAGCCATGGGCAGTTAGTTACATTTGTAACAAACTTAATGAAGATGTTCAAGAAAGGTAGAAATAAAGCAATAAGACTATTCTAACTTATTTGAACCTCCAGGGATATTTTACTGAAAAAGCACAGCTTTCCTATTTTGTTATGTACCCCTGCTCAAATCTTTCATTTATAGCAAACTCGTTATGGGCGGGGAATAGGTCTGTTAAATTTGGTGTAATGCACTCTCCCAAAAGCTTAGTACAGTGCTCAATAAATACCACTGACTGATATATGCTAAGCATGAGAAGCAGCGTGGCTGAGAAGCAACGTGGCTCAATGGAAAGAGCACAGGCTGGGGAGTCAGAGATCATGGGTTCAAATCCCGGCTCCGCTATTTGGCAGTGACTTCTCGGTGTCTCAGTTACCTCATCTGTAAAATGGGGATGAAACCTGTGAGCCTCATGTGGGAAACCTGATTACTCTGTATCTACCCCAGCGCTTATAACAGTGCTCTGCACATAGTAAGCGCTTAACAAATACCAACATTATATATGCCAATTATTCTTTTCAAAGAAGCAGTGTAGCCTAGTGGATAGAACACAGGATTGTGAGTCAAAAGTTACCGGATTCTAATCTCAGCTGGGTGACCTAGAACATGTCACTTCACTGCTCTGTGTTTGAGTTACCTCATCTGTACAATGGGGATTAATATTGGGTGCCCCAGGAGGGACAAGGCTTGTGTCCACCTGATTAACTTGTATAGGCAGGCAACTTGTACATCTGGCACCTAGCGCTTAACAAATATCATTGGAAAAGAACAACAAAAAACAAAAGTTCCTTATTTCTGACATTTGCTAAGCATTTGACTAGGTGCAAAGTATTTCTACATTAACATCTGGGCAATCCTGATAACCTCTTCAGTTCCCTTTAATAATCTGCTCTCAGGACATCAATATTAGTAATCTTTTGGACTCTGAGCCCTCTGAAGAACAGAGACTGTGTCTAATCTCTACCTGTGCATTCTTTCCCAGCATTTAACACAGTCCTGTGCACATAGCAGGTGCCTTATAAATACTCTTACTACGATCTCTACTGACAGAAAGGGTGGCCAACAGAATCAGTGCAACCTATTATGGAACATAATCCAAAAAAAAACAACTTCCGCAACTAATCTTTTCATGTCCTTCAACTATTTCTCAATAATGCAAAATAGGAAATTCTGCAAGATCCATATGGGCAAGGAATGTGTCTACCAATTTTCATTCATTCATTCATTCATTCAATAGTATTTATTGAGCGCTTACTATGTGCAGAGCACTGTACTAAGCGCTTGGGATGAACAAGTCGGCAACAGATAGAGACAGTCCCTGCCGTTTGACGGGCTTACGGTCTAATCGGGGGAGACGGACAGACAAGAACAATGGCAATAAACAGCGTCAAGGGGAAGAACATCTCGTAAAAACAATGGCAACTAAATAGAATCGAGGCGATGTACAATTCATTAACAAAATAAATAGGGTAACGAAAACATATACAGTCGAGCGGACAAGTACAGTGATGTGGGGATGGGAAGGGAGAGGTGGAGGAGCAGAGGGAAAAGGGGAAAATGAGGCTTTAGCTGTGGAGAGGTAAAGGGGGGGTGGCAGAGGGCGTAGAGGGGGAAGAGGAGCTCAGTCTGGGAACGCCTCTTGGAGGAGGTGATTTTTAAGTAGGGTTTTGAAGAGGGAAAGAGAATCAGTTTGGCGGAGGTGAGGAGGGAGGGCGTTCCAGGACCGCGGGAGGACGTGACCCAGGGGTCGACGGCGGGATGGGCGAGACCGAGGGACGGCGAGGAGGTGGGTGGCAGAGGAGCGGAGCGTGCGGGGTGGGCGGTAGAAAGAGAGAAGGGAGGAAAGGTAGGAAGGGGCAAGGTGATGGAGAGCCTCGAAGCCTAGAGTGAGGAGTTTTTGTTTGGAGCAGAGGTCGATAGGCAACCGCTGGAGTTGTTTAAGAAGGGGAGTGACAGGCCCAGATCGTTTCTGCAGGAAGATGAGCTGGGCAGCGGAGTGAAGAATAGACCGGAGCGGGGCGAGAGAGGAGGAAGGGAGGTCAGAGAGAAGGCTGACACAGTAGTCTAGCCGGGATATAACGAGAGCCCGTAATAGTAAGGTAGCCATTTGGGTGGAGAGGAAAGGGCGGATCTTGGCGATATTGTAGAGTTGAAACCGGCAGGTCTTGGTAACGGATAGGATGTGTGGGGTGAACAAGAGGGACGAGTCAAGGATGACACCGAGTCTACTCTTCCCAGGGCCTAACACAGTGCTCTGCACAAGGTAGGCACTCAAATATGACTGACTGTAGGAAAACTTCAGGTGATGCTATTCTTTCTCTACTCGATTTTGTGAGGAACAGCTTCCACTTGAATTTAATTGCTGCACATGCTTTTCTTACCATATCCTAGTGATTGCCAAACACTTTTTTCCCCCATATCAAGCCAGACATTAGAACACTGACAACAAATGCGGTATGATGCACAGCTCCAGAGAAAGAAAGCGAGTTATAAAGAAAGCTGTGACCACCCAACCTCATAATTTACTTCCATGTTTCTGTGAAATTTAAGGACTAAACCAAAGAATTTGGTACACTAGAAGTGCCTCAGATGCACTTCCCATCTCTAAAACAATCAGTCTATCTAGAAGGTTACTAATATTAGCTGCCGAACACCCCTCCTTTCTATTAATGGCAAGATTTTCATGTGACCAGGAAGGGAACATGTCTATACATGAATACTGACTGCAGACATGCATGTGCAGAGTTCCTGAATTTGAAACATGTCCATGTGGATCTAAGTCTACTGTTTTGAAGACTCCTGACCATATCAATAATTGCTGTGACAATTAGGTGTGTGCACAGCCTGAAGTTCTATGCCATTATGGTGGGGCACTTTTTTTTTTTTTTTTTAAACATAACTGTCCACAGCCTAATTTCTTTCAGTGCTTGAACTACACTTACAAGTCATTTACAGAAGATTCTAAATCAGAAATACGTTTCCTCGGCACATCTGAGTGTTCAGGTTTTATTGGAGTGCAAAATTTAAAAGTGATTGTTACTGGCAAATTTTACTTTTAAAAAAAAGGCCTTTGGCTCTCATCTTAACTTCAGATTTTACTTGTTACTGTGTGATTTATAACATTAAGTTTTATATCATGCACACAGATTATGAAGTAAAAATCTGTCCCTTGAAGAGAAGACGAGGATATTTTAGAAGAAAAACATGAGCCTAATAGATCCGGATGACACAACATTGTGAAACTGCTATGTCTGTCTTATCTGTTTAACTTGAGGTGAGTCCCAAGTACCTGAAAAACAAGGCTTTCTATTAATAAAGAAAGGAGGTGAAGTGCTTCTCCCCCTGACTCCCTAAAATTCCAACTGCATTTTGTACCTTTGAAACATATTCAATATTCAGAGTTAGCATTTCCATGGCAAATATGTGATTTCCAAAAGACCTTTATAGGTCAGTTACTGGCACACAAGTTCAACCAATTACCTCATATCAGCCCCAGCACTTAGGAAATAGTAAGTGCTTAACAAATATCACTATATTATATATACACACAGACACATTTTATATATATACACCTGTTCTTATATATATGTAGATGTATACACGTGTATATATTTCAAAAACCTAAGTTGAAAGATAAAGTTTAGAGTAATCCAAACCTTGACCTGAAGAATGATGTTTCAGTATTGGATGATTTTTAAGAAATGACCCTACTTGGAAACAGTTCAGTAGAACAGTAAGGGGTAAACCGACAGACACAAACATCCAAATTTTGTTTGAGTATAGGAAGAAAGATTGGTTTTGAATTAGAAGTTAGAATATAATTTTCAAGAGAACCCGTGAGTTTTGCTTACTTCAGGTACACTTTATTTTTAAAAACTGGTTGGAAGACTGTAATAAGCATATGTAATTTAAGGGTATTGTCGAGAAACTAGGAAAAAAACAAAACAAAACAAAAAACAGATTCCAAGCTCTGTGATTACTAAAGAACGGGTTTGGCCAGAAGGGCAAGTCCGCTAAAACTCTCCTCTCCCCAAGATATTTGAAAGAATATCAAACAAAACTTTATTAAACTAGATTACCTAGTCTCGCATTAGTTATGGGAAGGACTACTTAAGAGTACATGAAAAAGCTGAACCAAATTGAAAAGAGAAATCTAGAAAAGATCCTTTTTTTGTTGTCCTTTTAACTTGACCCTGTTTGGACATATGTAAACTCCACAACTCCAGGGTATTTGCTCCCTATATCTAAGAGGTTAAGGTGAATGAGCAGTTGAATAATTCTATACCTAGAACTAAAGAATTCAAACTCGGGAATAAAAAGCAGATATCTCCCTGATAACTACATTGCCAGCGTCCCCATTGGCAGAGATGTTGACAGCATTCTTTTAACTTCTGAAAATCCTTTCCTTGCGATTCACCACCCACCTCTTAGGGGATTTCAGAAAAACATTCACAGTTTCAGGAATTAATCTTTTCCCTCCCCAGTGTAAAAACAAAAGTCTATGCAAGATGATTTCTCCCCCGCCCACCCCCCCTCCCCGGCCCGACCCATCCCCAATTCCAGGGACAGAATGCAACACCGACCGACAGCACCTTTAATGTCTTCACTTACAAAGTATTCTTTGGCTTTTTGGGGGGTTTCATTGTTTAGACGATTACGACCGTTCATATTAATTGAACAAAAACTCCCATATGATGCGGTGCTAGGCACAACTTGGAAGTCTTGGTTTCTATTTTCAAATAGCTTTTGTAAGTATCCTTTATCAGGTTATTCCTGGACATACACTTGAAATATCAGTAATTCATACTTCCACAGGTATGTACCTACAAACCATCAGACTAAAACAGCCTCGCTTTGCTTCAGTGCCAGATGGTTATTTTTGTTCAGCTGTTCTAGGCCCGATGATAAATTATTTTTAAAGCAAATGAGGACAACTATCAAATTTATTGCAATGTTCTCTTTAATATTAGAAATGTTACCCATGTTATAAAATATTTACCACTTCACGTTTAGTTTGTGCAGCACTGACCTTTGTTCAAATGTGCTTAACTTTTTAAGCGCAACAGTTAGAGATAACTCCTTCACTTATCAAAACTATCTCCATAGTAACATCTATCCTAGGGAGATTGAAGTCTTTACACTAATTCAACAAACCCAAGTAATTTCTGAACACTCTTGTTTCCACAGCAACAATACAAATGATACATTTTGCTATGTCATTCCTTCTACTAGCAACCTTTCTTTGAATTTCCCTTACAAATTATTCAGATGACTACTCTAAGTGAAAAGGTAAAATAGTGCTCATTTTAAAATCCACTCTGCTCTTTGGCTGTTCACTCACTTGAAAGGACTCCTTTCCAGTTTTACCTTAAATAGCTATGGGTGTGACCTTCGAAAAAAAGATACAGGGGCTAAAATTATAAGATCGTGCATTTAATTTTCTTATAAAGTTCTTTTTTTGATGAAAGAAAGGACAAAAACAATTTTCAGGATTCCCTCAAAAAATATTTACCTCTGTTCAATTTATGCAGCGCTACCACCGACAAATGGAAAATTACCGTCAACTCCTGACTACTGATTTTAACGTTTCTATTATTTCACCCCCACTTACCATAGAGCAAAGAAAGCATGTCTGGGAAAAATGCAAATACACGTAATCCTCCTATTACATGGGCACTGTGTACTCTCAGAACCTCGCGTTGAGGAAAACTCCCAAGAAGCAGTACTCACCGCGTCCAACGCAGGCACGTAATTTCTTCCGACAGTGCATCCAGAGAGACCAGCATTGTCGGAAGAACCCTCCCTAATCTGCTGTCACGTTCTAACTCAAACGCTTAGTGAAAGCACACATTCAGGAAAGGCACCCTTTTTTGGTTGGACTGAATGGAGTTTAAGGGGCGAAATGACAAAATAACCCTGCTGAGCCACAACTGGAGTGATTTAATGGATAATGCTAAGTAAATCATTATTTTTCATAGAATTTTCTAAGTGCTTTTAAAAAAAGGGTATAATGTCAGATACTAAAATGATTTTCTTTTAGAAAAGTCACCTTTACACTTCTGAGGAATTCAAAGCAAAGGGTCTTCAAAGAGACAACTTAAGCCATTATGAAACTAAACTCAATAGATGTTTTAGTTGAACAGCCAGCTGAACTACAGAGTTAGACCATTAAAAAAAATAAATAAAGTTGACAGCAGAAAGAGATCAAACATGCTTCGGCTTTTAAAAGGATGAATACCACTTGTGATATTTACACAACTCACAGAATTAACAAGAAAATTACATACCAGTATGAGTCCTCAGATGAGCTTTTAAATGGGAAGACTTTGTATAAACTTTTGTACAGCCTAAAATAAAAGGAGAGGAAAACAAATGAGTCTGTCAGTTTGTAGAACCTTTGGAAAACTTAAACTTGATTAAAATACTCAAGAGCATATTAAGCAGCTTACCACCCCTGCGAAAACCAAAACAAATGACAAAACCAACTGACTGGTAGATGAAAGACGTCGTTTTTAAATTTTTCAAAGAAAACTACTAATTATAAACTATTACCTAAGATCAATTCTTAGGCAGAATTGTAAGCTACCTAGCATCGATTCTTAGTATCTTTCATTTTAGTATCGTCTAGTACAAACAAGAACTAGAAGCCTCACATGCCTTCCAACAGGTGTTTCACACTAATAAAACATACCTTTAAAAAAAAAAAAAAAAGGCAGCTTCTAACTTAAAAAGGGCTTTAGAGCCTACAACTTCAAGCTATTACCCAAGATCACTGTAATTTTCCAGACTCCAACATTTATGTTTCTTCATTCAGCATTTGTCATGCCGTATCATGTACCTCAGTCAATAAATTACACACTGTATTATATTTAAGGGTGGAAACTTGCCATGTCAGCAACTAGTGGGTACAGACAGTGGGATGACTTTATATTTATATTTGGGATCAAATATTAATTCGAGAATGGCGGGTCATCTTTTAAAACCTGTACACCTTATGTGTTATTGCTTAAGCCTTCTTCCTCACCCATTCATCTTCCTTCTCTCAGGGCCCCCGTGGACGGTGTATATTTAAGGGGGAAAAAAAGCAGCAGCAATGGCTCAAATAGATTTTATATTTAAAATGCATTATGAACTCCCCTCTTCCCAGAAAGAAGTTTAAAGAGAGATAAGGAAATCATATATCTGTGAGAAGGAAGAGGTGGGAATCAACCAGTTTCAGGCCAACAGTTACTTTTATCTTTGCCGAATTGTACATTCCAAGCGCTTAGTACAGTGCTCTGCGCATAATAAGAGCTCAATAAACACTACTGAATGAAATGAATGAATCGGTGTGTGAGTTGAGTGATGGGAGAGCGCAGAAGGGAAAGGGAAAGTGCGAGAAGTAGCTCGTGGCCCAGTGCATAGAGCATAGGCCTGGGATTCAGAAGGACCAGGGTTCTAATCCCCGCTCTGCCACTCGTCTGCCATGTGACCTTGTGTAGGTCACTTCCCTGTGCCTCGGTTGCCTCACCTGTAAAAATGGGGATTAAGACGGCGAGCCCCACGTGGGACAGGGACCGTGTCCACTCTCATTAGCCTATATCTACCCCAGCAGTTTGAAGAGTGCTGGGCATACAGCAAGCACCTAAGGAGGACAATTATTATTGCTTTCCTTGTTGCTTTTTTTAACTGAAGGTTATTTCCATCATGTTCCTATGAGCTTCAATGAAACTGAATATGAAAAGGGAGAAAAAAAACACTAAAAAAAAAAAAAACAAAACCCCACACCAAATGACAGTCCATTACCAGGCAAGCCCACTTACCAGGATAGTCACAGTAATGAATGCGTCTCTTCTCCAGATCTGGATTACTCCTTCTATTGTATCTGACTGTTGGGATGTTCTGTGAATTAATTGGTAGGGTGGCTGGTAAATTTGGATTGTGAATTGCCATCTTGGAAGCAATCGTAGCCGCGTAGGAAGGGGGAGGGGTTAAATTCTGTAGCATCTCAGCTTGCCTATCGGGACTTCCAGGCTCGGAACTTGGGGGTGAAGGAGGCAGGTAAGTGGCCTGTTGTGGAAGGAACTGATTTGGCATTGTGTATGTGCAGGGAGGAATACCCTGGAATTGCTTCATTGCAGTCTGTGGAACGGGCGAGGCGAGCGCACTGAGGCCTGCCATGGAGACGTTATTAAGAGTGTCCATTACTGCGGCTTGATTGGTAGAATTGGGCAGATCTAAATCCGGAGAGCTCAAGAGTTGGTACAATTGACCCTGCTGGGGAGTGACAGAGAGATGGAGATCTGGTGTAGGAAGCTCCTGCTTGATGAAAATGTTGTTCACATCTGGAGCTGCCGTCTGGTGGGAGCTGAATATACTAGTGAACTCAGGGAGAGCCTGAGTAGGGGCTGGGTTAGGGACAGTAGCTTCACTCTGATGGCTAAAAATGGCAACAGGTTCGGTCTTGATGTGTGTTACGCACGGTCTCTGGGATTTGTAGAGGCCAGTTCTCAGGTGAGTGATGTCAGGAAGGAAGACATTCATGTTGATACTGTATGGCAACCCTTCGCTGTCGGTGAAGAACTGGTCTACAACGGAGGCGCTGTCTCTTCTGTACTTTTTATGCTCTGGGACGACGGGAACGGGTGGAAGCTGGGGCGACAGGTACTTCTCCATTTCGCATCTTGTCTGAAAAAGCAAACAACCCCACAACCTTCATGATTCATCGGTCGTCAGGCAAGCAAGGCAAACATCCATCATTCACTTAGAGAACTAAACCCCGAAAAAGAAAAAAAAAAAGAAGACAGGCCAACAACTACGAGAAGTGTTCCTCAAAGGACAAGTTCTTCTGGCTTTTGGAAATATCTGTAGTGTACTCAGCTCAAAAATGACACTGGATAGTAGTAGAGCATCACATCGCTCTGGTGAAATGAACCAAACAAGTGAAAGCGTGCGTGATAGTGGGAAGAGGAAAAAAAAAAAAAGCAGAGTAAAGATCCTTCTGAGGAAATAAACAGCCTTTCACAAACTCAAGCTTCTACGATTTGTTGGCTTGCTATACTTCCAGTTTACTAGGAGTTCTCAAGTCCTCTCCCATTCTTTTCACCCACTATATTTATATCCTTATTTCCTGGTTACCTTTGGATAAGGGTAGTGTTTCTGGTTATTTTCCTTAAGCATCTGAGATGAAATGTTACATGGTAGTTCTTGGTTATGTATGTCAATAGACCAACTACATTTTCCAAAAATGACACACTGAAATCCAGGAGTCCATACAACAGTGCAAAAAAAACCCAAAACCCAAAAACCCTCATATTTGAGCTAGTCATTCTTCCATCAGTGGCCTCTTTAATTGGTTAATATGATAATGAAATGTTCCTATTCATATCCCTATCTGCAACAGATCTTTAATTACCTCCAGAGGAAAAAATCATCCCCTCCTATAGTGGTGCTAAGGAACTCGTGGGTGGCTAGAGCCCGATCCATTACTAGGAGAGTCATCAGCAAAATATTTATCATGTACCCTTCAGTGGGCAAATGCTACATTCCCCCTGGCGCTGTAAAAGTCCTGTCATACCGTATCACTTTAGCACCCCTAAAAAGAGTTGGCTGACAAAACAGCCAACACGATACGAGTCTTGGGCGGACTATCGTTCCTTACGTTAATAACAATAAAAAATTATGATGATGGTACTGGTGAAGCGCCTACTAACGTGCCAAGCACTGTTCTAAGCAGCGCCGGAGTAGAGACAAGATTTCGTTTTACCGTGCTCTAGTTGTCTATTTTGAAAGATTCCCCCCAACACATATGTGGTTCAGTGGAAAGAGCCCGGGCTGGGGAGTCAAAGGTCATGGGTTCGAATCTCGTATCTCCCACTTGTTTGCTGTGTAACTGTGAGCAAGTCACTTCCCTGTGCCTCAGTTACCCCATCTGTAAAAGGGGGATGAGCCTCCCGTGGGGCAACGTGACTGCCCCGTATCTACCCCAGTGCTTAAAACGGTGCTGTGCACAAGGTAAGCGCTTAACACATAGCAACATTATTATTACTATTATACACACTCTCCCACCCAAAGAGAAGAGATTTAAATCAATCCTATTTTGAACAGTTCGGCCGGGACGATCCACTGCCGCTGAATCAGGTCAAAGCGGCGGTAGCCCACGCCAGCCGGGCACTCTCCTCCTCCTCCTTTGCCTCTTGGACTTGAGATCGTTTCTGTGGCCGGGGACTGGGTTTCCCCGACGGGCGTCCGTTGAAAAAGAAAAAAAGTAACCTCGCCATCACGCGAGCGACACCGCCGTCACCAACGACGGGACCCTCTTCGAGGGCTGGGACATTAAAGGATCCCTCGGAGGGGGGAGGCCAGGCTTAGGAGAGGGCCACAATACAGCGAGGGGCTAGGAACCGAAAAGCCTCTCGAAAGAAACCCAACTAAACCCTTTCGTGCACCGGGCTCACGTCGCGGTTAGCGGTTTCTCCTTTTAGCTCTTCCAGCTGTTGGCACGCGGGGCGGCTTCCAGGTTTTTTTCTTTTTTTTCATTTTTTTTGGGGGGGGGGACGGGGGGACGGGGGGACGGACGGACCTGCCGAAAGTCCCTGGAAGTTTTTTCTGGGCTCTGTGACTGACTGTGCGTGGGCGGGAGAAACAGGCGGTGGCTCTAATTCGGCCGCCGGGCAAGTGGAGAGCCAACTGCCGCCTTTCAACACCGCTCCGCGGAGACATTGACGCGCCCGCTAAGGGAAGGCCGCTTCGCTCCCCTCGGCCTCCCTCGACTCTTGGGTCTCCGCCTGGGTTTTTTTTAACGGAAAAACAAAGAAAAGGGCAGACGGCTGAAACTGACACCTAGACTTTGGAGGGCGGCGTAGCTGCTTCGCTGGGCCCGGCAGCCGGCAAGCGGGCGGCGGGGGTTGGGGGCGGGCCACCGTTCGTTCAGGACTATGTACTGAGCGCTCACTATGTGCAGCGTGGCTCCGTGGAACGAGCCCGGGCTGGGGACTCGGAGGTCATGGGTTCGAGTCCCGGCTCTGCCACTTGTCGGCTGGGGGGCTGGGGGCAAGTCCCTTCACTGGGCCTCAGTTCCCGCCTCTGTAAAACGGGGATGAAGACTGGGAGCCTCACGAGGGGACCACCTGATTACTCTCTATCTACTCCGTATCTTACAACAGTGCTCTTCTGCACACGGTAAGCGCTTAACAGATACCAACATTATCAGGCGCACCGGGCTAAACGTTAGGAATGGACAATTGGGCACCAGACAGAGCCCATCCCTGCCCAATGCGGGGCTCGCTGTCTCCGGGGCGAGGCGGGGCCCCGGGCAAACCCGTCCATCTCGGCTGTCCGGCGGCCTCGGCCTCGGGGACCGGCCGGCACAGCTCGCTCCCCCCGAAAGCCACAGACCCACCCACACACACATACAGAGACAAGACAGAGGGATCCCGCCCGGCGGGAAGGGCGGCATCGGGCATTCATGCCGTCCGTCCGTCCGTCCGTCCGTCCGTCCGTCCGGGGTGGGGAGCGGCGCTGAGTTCGGGACTGGGGGGGAAAAGCGGAGGGAAAGAGCGGGACAAGGCGAGGCCCGGGAAGGAGCAGGGCAGGGGGACGGGGCCAGGGGGAGCGGGACGAAGAGGTGAAAGAGCAGGGCGGGGCAGCTCCTACCTGGACCAGCTCCTCGTTGTTGGGGATCCGGGCGCCGCCCGCCTGCTGCTGCTGCTGCTGCTGCTGCGGCGGCGGCGGCGGCGGCTGCTGCTGCTGCGGGGGGTGGTGCGGGTGGTGCTGCGGGTGCCGCTTCAGCGGGTCTGCGGGGAAGAGCGGGGCGTCCCTGTCGGCGGCTCCATGGGCGCCCAGGACGGGCTTGAGCTGCGCGAAGACGGGCTGGTCCTGGTGCGCGGGCGGCGGTGGCGGTGGCGGCGGCGGCCCCAGCCGGGCGCTCAGGGCCAGCACCCGAGTGGCCATGGCCGGCCGCGGCACCGGGCGAGGGAGCGGGGCGGCGGCGCGAGGGGCCGCTCCGACGGACCCCGACGGCTCCCACCTGGGAAGCAAGGAGGGAAGGAAGGAAGGAAGGGCGGCCCGAGCGAGTCCTACGCGCGCGGGAGGCGCCCCAACCTGCCTGCCTGCCTGCCTGCCTGTCTGCCGCCCGCCCACCTCCCTCCCTCCTTCCCTCCCGCCCGTACCTGGCCCCGGCCGGCCCCTGACAGACACATGGCGCCGCCTCTATTTCACTCCACTCCGAGGGGGCGGGGCCGGGCTCCCTGAGCGGCGGAGGGCTCGGCCAATGGGGAGCGGCGGGGGCCGGCCCGGCGGAGGGGCCCGACCAATAGGGGCGCGGATGGCGGCGGGGCCCCGCCCCCGGCCGGGCCGGGCCGCACCCTGGGCGCCGGCCGCCTGGGGGGGGGCGCGAGAGCGTCGCGCGCACGCGCGGGGGGGGGGGGGGCGCCGCGCGCTCGGTCCGCGGCCTCTCTGACAGGAGGGAGGGGGGGAGCCCCGGGGAACATCTCTGAGGACTGGGGATCGGCGAGGGGGGGAGGGGGGGGGGAAACCAAAACCAAGAAAAAAAGGAGAGTCGTGCACGTCCGAGGCGTTGTGCAACCCCCTGAAACTCGCCGCCCGAAACGCAGACGGGCCACGGGGCGGGAGGCCGGGGGAGATTTCGCGTCGGTGACGTTTTTCAAAAGCAGCGGAGTAATGGCCTGCGGGCCCGTCGAGGGGCAGGGACTGGCTCTTATCTGTTGCCGATTTGTCCAAGCGCTTAGTCCAGTGCTCTGCACACAGTAGGCGCCCCGGGAATACTACGGAATGAAGAATGGGACGCAGCAAGCCCCGCGGCCGGTCCTGCCTGTCGTGGCCCCGCGGTGGCGAAATGGCCACATTGGGCAGCGCCTCGACGGCGAGGGGTGGGGGGCGGGGGGGGCGGGGGGGCGATGGAGACTTTATTTTGAAACCCCGGGATCTCCACGGGTTCGTCAAAAGCGGGGAAGGTCCGCCACGTGCCGTGGCGTCTGAGTGAACCTAGCCTCTTTGGACGACTTTTTTTTCCTTCCAAAACCCCACTCTGGGGAAAAGACCAAATGCGCGGCCTTTTAAGCCGCGGGGCGGGGGAAGAGCCGCGTCGTTCGACAGGTTCGATCCCCCTCGACCTAGCCGATGTTGAAAACACTCAGCGCCCAAAGTAGGGCCACAAGAGGAGGCTAAAAGCATCGCGTTAACAATACCAGTTTCCCCCTAAACGATCACCGGATAGTTAACTTCTCGGTGCCTCAGTGACCTCATCTGGAAAATGGGGATGAAGACACTGTGAGCCCCACGTGGGACAACCTGATTCCCCTGTGTCTCCCCCAGCGCTTAGCACAGTGCTCGGCACATAGTAAGCGCTTAATACCAACATTATTATGAAGACTGTGAGCCTCACGTGGGACAACCTGATTCCCCTGTGTCTCCCCCAGCGCTTAGCACAGTGCTCTGCACATAGTAAGCGCTTAATACCAACATTATTATGAAGACTGTGAGCCTCACGTGGGACAACCTGATTCCCCTGTGTCTCCCCCAGCGCTTAGCACAGTGCTCGGCACATAGTAAGCGCTTAACAAATACCAACATTATTATTATTATTAGTTGACGAGCCGCAGGCACAGACGGTAGCCCTTGAGAGGGAGACGCTGCAACTAGGTGCGATTATAGGGAGGGGAGGTGAATTTTTGTCCGGGAACATCCCGGGAAGCCATTCGGTTGTTAATGAGGCAGACCCGTGGTTTGGGACATCTCTCCTGAAGAAAAGAAAAAGCAACCCAACAACTTAGGAACAACTATAAAAATAATAAAGATGGAATATTGCCCCCAAGGGCCTCGAAGTTGGGACCGGGGAGGAAAGGGGGAGCCGTTTAGCGGTGGACAAAACCTCTCTACGAAAGATGACATCTACGGTGCAACCCATTTCTACACTTTCTTTTCTTTTTCCCCTCTAGCACGGCATCTTTTCGTTTCTCCACTAGTAATCACCACTTAATAAGGAAATGTTGATGTTGTCGATGTTGACCAACGTGCCTGCAGACTGATGTTTTTATAAGGCTCAGTTCAAAACTCTTTCTAAACCCATGATCGCCCCCCCCCCCACTCTCCACCTTCTGCTTTCAAATTATAATCTTGCTTTCCCCTAAAATGCGACTCTCTTATTTCACTAGAAAGAGTTTGGAAAGTTAATTGCAGAACTGGTAGGCTGGTTGAATTTAGTGTTTAGACACTACAGATTTAGTCTTAGAATAAACCAGAAGCGTCACTATCTTTCCTGGAATAAAGGTGCCTGAATGTGTTTTAGAACATTTTCTATAAAGTGGTTAGTTCACAGACTTGATTCTCCATACCACTAAGTCGGAGTTTCAGATAGAGGTCTTTCCAAGTTCTTCCTCTGATGTCTCACTGGTAATTTTCTGAAGAACTGGCTTTCTTTTCAACTTGACCCAAGAGGTCTAATCCATTTCCTGGGTGAAGAATTCTTTTTCGCAAAACCTCAGCTTCCTTGATCTCAGGTTGGGCACCGATGCTCAACCGCCTCGGCCCCAATCACCTCCACATTTAAAAATACTTTTTGCGCTGCGAATGTTGGTTCTGTTCCATGGATGTGTTTTCTATAGGAATTATGTTTATGTTAATGCATTTACAAAAAGAAAAACAAATATTTGCTATCTCTGCTTCAAAGGGAATTTGTATTCAGGAAACGTTTTCCAATATTTCCATTTTTAAATTATGAGACAAACACTATGTTTAGATGCTATTACTTTCACATAGAGAAAAGCCAAGGTAATTTTAACTGAAATGCCGTGGATGTAATTCCATTTTATTTCTACAATAAAAAATTATATTCTCACAGAAAAATAACTAACTTGACACTGAACAACAGTACGGTAATCGTCTACTGAAATCTTCCCGGTGCAGATCTGAACAGATTAAAGAGCTTGTTCCTGTGGTGCTTTGACAGGAGCAAATCAGCGCAACTGGAACTTTTTTTTTAATTTAGCCAAAAAAATGGGGATTAAAACTCTATAAATGTTTTCAAACGCTCCTGTTTCTAACCTGGAATGGAGCCAAGCAGTGTGAATGGACAGATCCTCAATTACTTTGAACTTTCTGGTTCTTTGCATTCCTTCCTGCTTAGTAGTGCAGTATCATTAGGGAAGATAGGCAAAAACAAAAGCAAACCAAAAAAAAAAAAACCCCAAAAAACCACCCGAATGTCAGATTTCAGAGGGCAGTTGGTGGCCCGGCAATAGTGTGTTATACAACTACCATGTGAGAGATTTCATAGGAAAGAGGAGAAAATAGTACAGGCGCTGGAGGAGATACAAGGGAAAGGGCAGAAGAAATGTGCATACTAAAGCCCTTAGTCACAGGGCACTACAGATTTAGTCTTAGAATAAACCAGAAGCGTCACTATCTTTACTGGAATAAAGGTGCCTGAATGTGTGGGGGCTGTAAATGCCCTGAATGGTGGGGAAGACAGGGAGGGGGAGTGGAAAACATGGATAAATAACTCCCGAATGAGGAGATGAGGCAAATATGAAGGCCTCGCCGGGTCAGGATGTAGAAATGGAAAGCTTAGGCTGGCTTATCAGGTAAAAAGCAGCGGGTCCTGGGAATCAGAGGACCTGGGTTCTAATCCCAGTCCTGCCACTCGACCGTTGTGTGAATCTGAGTGAGTCACTTAAATTTTCGGTGCCTCGGTTTTCTCCCCCGCAAAATGGGGATTAAATACTTGTTATCCTCCTACTTAGACTGCGGCAGGCCTGGTGGTCTCTTTTCCACTCCAGTGCATGACACGTAGTAACGTCTAAAAAATACCGCAATTTGTATTCTGGGTAGCCAGAATGCAAGGATTTCTTTCTAATTAATCTCTCACCTGCTCCAATTTTATGCAATACTGAGAAAATTAATGCATGTAAAAATGACAAAAGTACCGAGATATATTTGGCCTCCTACTGCCAAATGTCCAGTGAACACTGGAGCCGGGGAGGAGAGAGGTACAATTTTCAACTTGTGAGGAATAGAAATGGAAAATTATCTGACAGAGTTGTTTGCTGTTTAAATGTATACAGCATGCCATGAGGTGGATTGAACGTACCGAAGACATCCTCATTGCTCTCTAAGGCCTTAAATTCTTGCATGGCATGCCTCGTACATGACTTCTTATGGAAAGTGGAAAATAAGAAAAATAAAACATCACGCATGGCTTAAAGGGGAGTTGTTCACTTTTGGGAAGCCAGACCTACGGATTTACATAAGAGTAATGGTTTGGTTTTTTTTTAATATAAAATCCAAGGACCATTGAGAGGTCCGCCCTTTCATCCGTTTGCCTCAATCACAATTAACATCTAGGACTCCCCACTTTACAATGCCCTTCATAAATGTCCATCTCAAGGATGTCACTGAAACTTTATTCAATCAATAAATCCATCAATCATATTTATTGAGCACTTACCGTGTGCAGAGCACTGTACCAAGCACTTGGGAGATTACAATGCAACAGCGTCAGCAGACACATTACCGGCCCACAAGGAGCTGCCAATTCTAGGACAGATCAAACTTTTACCTTCCAGTAAATTGTTCCTGTTTTGGAGCTCTGGCATTTACTTTTTTTTTTTTAACAACAGGAGAACACAAAATGGACATGCAAAATTAACACTGAAAGGTAGACTGAGAATTGATTTGATTATATGTACATCCTGAATAAATAAAAGAGTAAATCCATAGAGTCGCTTTCAATCGGAAATGACTCGACGGCACTTGGTGATAATAATAAAGCCTTCTCTCAGAAATCTTAGCACTTGCATTTACATTGAACATTTGACTAGGTGGAAATTGTAGTGTTTATACTATTTTCAGTGCTTGCATCATCAGCATTTCAGTGAAGAGTTTTAAAACATTTGTCTTATGTAGCCTTGAAAGTGAGCGGTTCATAACCTACACGCTTGTCAAGAGTGGAAAGGTGGTTCGGGTGACTGTATTATCAAAATGTAAAGAAAAGTGGTGCCGAGAAGTGCTTCTTCTACATATTATAAATGTAAACTTACTTAGAAATTATCTGCAAGGGGCTTAATTTCATTTCTGGTTCATTTGGACATTTACAAATTGTTTTATGAAATTGAGTCCAAGTCTTTCCATTGCATCTTGAGAGAAAAAAAAATATCCTGTAAAATTAATCATCATGGCTACTAAAAAGAGCTGGGTATTTCTCTGACTTTTGCCCTAACTGGAGTTCTTGAATGTCTGCATGAAGCAGACAGGATGAACTCTTTTACTCAGTGAAACTTCCACAACTCTTCTTTCTTGACCTCTCAAGGTAAAATTGTACATGGTATTATTCCCCTACTTTTTTTGCTCAGAAATTCTTGAAACAGCACTCTAAGGATTCAGGGATGTAGCAAGGAACTGAAAAAAAAATCTCCTAATTCACAGAGCTTTTATTTAAACTAAACATGTCTATTAAACTAAAACCACTGGATTAACGCAGCACAATATCCCCTTAAATGAACTGAAATCCTGCTACTGACATTTAATCTAGCTCAATCCTTTCTGGAGGCCCAGGACCAGAATTTTCAGTGGAATGAATGCAGAGAGTCCGCGCTCATCATCTCCGTGCCCCTCCCCTGTCAAAGCTCTGATTCCAGGATCTCGACCTTGTCTCCAAAATTTCTATATCACAGTTTAGCCGGTTTTCACACACCACCCACATTAACCTCTTTAAACCTCTGTCTCTAGCAGACTGCCCGAGTTTTCCCCAGGAGTTCTGGTTTCCTACAGAATCATAGCAGTGGAGCACCCCTTTCAAGGAACAACAACACAACCTCAAAGGGCCTTAACTAAAGAAAACACATTGCTAAACCCTGCCCTCACTGACTACCCACTAGGCTCCTAAGACTAAGTGTTAAATCAACTAACCAGTTCCTGCCCAACTGACCAATGCAGATATATTTTAAGAAAGAATACCACATGGTTCATGCAGCATAATGCAGTGAGTGGAAGTGTGGAATCATGACCTCAAAAGCTTTAAAATTCAAAAGCAAATTCAACAGTTTTTTTAAAAAATACCTAGGTACATCAGCCAAAGGTCATATAAATATATGATACATCATTTTTAATGGAGTGGGCTCATTGAGGTTTCGCTTCATAGTTCTGACATCAAAAGTTCACAGGCTTCCGCATTTAGGTAGCTGCCATACCAGGTGAAGCAGAGTGGGCTAGTAGAAAGAACACGGGCCTGGGAGTTGAGTTCTAAGTCCGTCTCTGCCTCATGCCTGCTGCTAATCTTGGGCAAGTCACTTAACTTGTACGGGTCTCAGTTTTTTCATCTGTACAATAGGGATTCCCTGGGAGTTGAGTTTTCTAAGTCCGTCTCTGCCTCATGCCTGCTGCTAATCTTGGGCAAGTCACTTAACTTGTATGGGTCTCAGTTTTTTCATCTGTACAATAGGGATTCAATACCTGTCCTCCCTCCTATTTAGATTGTGAGCCCTAAACGGGACAGGGACTATCTTGTATCTACCCAGTGCATAGTACAGTGCTTGGCACATAGTAACGATTTCTCAGATACCTCAATTGTTATTAGGAGGTGAAGCCTTCATCACTTTGTCCTCATATACATCTCAACAAAGCACTTATCATAATGCTCTGCACACAGTGGTGCTCAGTAAATACCATTCACTGCTTAATTGATTGGGTTTGAAAAGGGGCACTTAATATGAATCGGAGGTAATTTGACTTGTGAGATAATTGATCCATAGTAAGCACTTAATCCAAATTATAACTTTTAATAGCAATTTCAACAAATATAAGATATCCCCATGTTCCATGCTTCCCTGCTCTAGGCTGCAAGCTTGTTGTGGGCAGGAAACGTGACTACCAACTCTGTTATATTGTACTCCTTTAAGCGCTTAGTTGAGTGTGCTGCACACAGTAAGTGCTCAATAAGATCATGATTGATTAATGGATTAAAAAAATTCCTATCATAGTTGATTATCTTTTGCTGGTGAAATCCAGAATCCTGAGCCCGAAGCTGGGCCCCAAGGAGGGTCATATTTCTCCAGAGTAACCTGTCAGAACAGTAATTTCACTGCTCTAGGAACTACAGAGCCCCTTAAACCTGCACACGTAAACCCAGCCCTCCACTCCAACCTCAGGACTTTTGCAATTTTGTAACTTTTCCTGTCCCCCTTCCCCACACTTCAAACTCACTCCCCATAGTGTCTCCCCACTCCTTCTCTAGCTCCAACATTGCTACGTCCCTTTGGGAGCCTTGTGGGTCTTGTTGCTGCCCCAGCCTTTTCCATGATTGGCGATGCCCTCCTTCTAGGGTGGGAAAGGCGGGGTTCCCTGGCCGGACTGGGTGAGGGCAGCGGAAGTGGAGAAGGAGAGGAAAAAGGGGAAGCTAGAGTCTCAGACCTTCTGGCACACACCCCGCTCTTCCTACCATCACCTGGTCCCCCTTCGTGTTCTGCACATGCCTGGCCACAGACCATCTTTGCAGCCCTGAAAGATGGGCCCCACCAGCCACAGGAGAAGCTGGAGAGGTTGCACTGGAGCTGGGAAAAAAAGAAAAGACATCACTAAAAGAATAGATATAGGCTACAAAGCCCTCTACAACTGGCTGATTGTCTGTGTTGGCCGTCATTTTCTACAGTAGCAAATTCCACAACTTTATCGAGTGCCGAGTGAAGAAGAGGTTTATTTTTTAACATGGATCCTTACAAGTACACCTAAGGCTACTACGCAACTGAAACTCAAACACTGCCAAAATAAACATATCTGGCCTTGTTTCTCCAATATGATGCTACCAACGGTGAGGTCCTATCCTTGTTCAGAAGTGTAGAAGCAACATGGCAGAGTGGATGGAGCACATTCCTGGGAGTCAGAAGAGCATGGGTTCTAATCCTGACTCTGCTACTGATGAAAATAATAATTATGGTACCTGTAAAGCCCTTACGATGTGACAGGTACTGTTCTAACCACTGGGGTAGACAGAAGTTAATCAAGGTGGACACAGTCCCTGTCCCCTCACACTCTTAATCCCCATTTTACAGATGAGGTAACTGAAGCCCAGAGAAGTGAAAGGAATCATCCAAGGTCACACTGGTGGCAGATCTGAGATTAGAACCCAGGTCCTTCTGACTTGTAGGCCTATGCCCTATCCATTAAGCAATGTCTGATGTGACCTTGAACAAGTCACTTCAGTTCTCTGTGTCTGAGTTACTTCGTCTGTAAAATAAGGGTTACTTTTGTGAGCCCCAAATGGGATACGGGCTGTGTCCAACCTTATTAGCTTGTGTCTACCCCAACGCTTAATACGGTGCCTGGCACATAGTAGGTGCTTAACAAATACTATTAAAAAAAAAAAGATCAAGATACCAAGAAGGAAACTATAGATTACTACACCTTGCAAATTTACCTAAGAGCATCCATGCTTGTCTCCTATTCAGTTGGGCAATGCTCCTCTTGCCCTCAGCCAAGAGTCCCCTTTGACTTCACTCGGCCGAGTCTTAAGATGTGGATGTGCAGGGCTTTTTTCTTTTTAATGATATTTGTTAAGCACTTATTACATGCCCAGTGTTGTTCTAAGTACCGGGGTAGATACAGGCAAATCAGGTTGAGCCCCTGTCCTGTGTGGGGCTCACAGTCTTAACCCCCATTTTACAGATGAGGCAACAGGCACACAGAAGTGAAGTGACTTGCCAGAAGGTCACACAGCAGGCAGATGATGGATCTAGGATTAGAACCAGGCCTTTCTGCTTCCAAGCTGTGCTCTACCCTCTAGACCATGCTGCCCAGGGCTTGCTGGGATTCAAACCTATGGCTTGGAGCAGGGCTTAGGACTTGTAGTGGAGCCTTAGAATTTTGGGGAAGAACCTAAAGGAAGGGCTCCAACAATGCTCAATAATAATAATAATAATGGTATTTATGTGCTTACTATGTGTCAAGCACTGTTCTAAGCACTGGGATGGATACAAGGTCATCAGGTTGTCCCACGTGGGGCTCACAGTCTTCTGTAATCCCCATTTTACAGACGAGGTAGCTGAGGCACAGAGAAGTTAAGTGACTTGCCCAAGGTCACGCAGCAGACAACTGGCGAGCTGGGATTAGAACCCATGTCCTCTGACTCCCAATTAAAAACATCAAAAAACCCTGAGGTTGGAAACTTCTCACTCTAGGCTTCAAGGCTCTCCATCACCTTGCCCCTTCCTACCTCTCCTCCCTTCTCTCTTTCTACTGCCCACCCCGCACGCTCCGCTCCTCCGCCGCCCACCTCCTCACCGTCCCGCGGTCTCACCTATCCTGCCGTCGACCCCTGGGCCACATCCTCCCGCGGTCCTGGAACGCCTTCCCTCCTCACCTCCGCCAAACTAATTCTCTTCCCCTCTTCAAAATCCTACTTAAAGCTCACCTCCTCCAAGAGGCCTTCCCAGAATGAGCTCCCCTTTTACCGCTGCTCCCTCTACCCCCCCTTCACCTCTCCGCAGCTAAACCCTCTTCTCCCCCCTTTCCCTCTGCTCCTCCCCCTCTCCCGTCCCACCCCCTCAGCACTGTACTCTCCGCTCAACTGTATATATCTTCATCACCCTATTTATTTTGTTTAATGAGATGTAATTCACCCTGATTCTATTTATTTGCTATTGTTTTAATGAGATGTTCTTCCCCTTGACTCTATTTATTGCCATTGTTCTTGTCTGTCTCCCCCGATTAGACTGTAAGCTCCTCAAAGGGCAGGGACTGTCTATCTGCTACCGATTTGTACATTCCAAGCGCTTAGTACAGTGTTATGCACATAGTAAGCGCTCAATAAATACTATTGAATGAAAGACTGGGTTTACGGGCAAATTTATGCGGTTCTGAGGTCCCTAGTGCAGTGAATTTACTCCCAAGCCCGGGCTCTTTCCACTAAGCCACACTGCTCCTCTTAGCCCTCAACATCTCCCCAAATCCTTCATCTCCTTCCTCTCAGCCCAGCAACACTCCAGTTCCTCTCCAAAGGGATCAGTGACTCAGCAGGTGAGGTAATGGGCTGTGTATGAACTGAGAACAATAAACATTAAACTCCAAGAATAAAAAAAAACTCTTCTTCTCCCTCCTCTCTTCCCAGTATTGAACACTTAGTGATGGGGCTGGGCCTGAGGGGCATTGTTTTTACAATACTTTTAATTAGGGCCCACTCGATCACTGATTCTTCCGCCTAATTTGAAAGCCTCCACTCTACCAATGTACCCTCAGGATATGGAGCCATTGGTGATGGCTACCACACCCTGGCCAGCTCAGTTTCCAGGTAGCAAAAAGAAAGAAATCCAGTAGACTCAATCTTTCCAATATGTGGGAAAATTCCTGCAGTGAAGATTCTGTGATTGAGCCCAAGGGCTAGGTGGTGGAAGCAAAGATCCATTTCCATTGATTGTTCCATAGTTCCCAAATATTGAGAGCACAGGCGGAAAGTTGAGTCTGGAGATCTATTTAACAGTTGGAGTGTTTTGAACATTTTTGGAGAGGCGAGTAAATCTGGATCAGTTTGAATCTGAGCTTTAGCCTCGTCGTTCCCTGACAATTTTTTAGCCAAAATAGCATGGCTGTCTTTACTGAGTACAAGTGCTCAGTGCTCACTGAAGGAAATGCGAGACTGGAGTACAGTACAGTGCTCCACACCCATTAAGCACTCAGTAAATAGGTTTGACTGATGACTTGAAAAAAAAAGTAGTCCAGGCTCAGCGTTGGTAGAAAAGAACTGGATCCATCTTACAAACTCGTGAGAAATTCATTCTGTAAGATCGAGGAAAAGTTGGTGTTAGGGAAAAAATGAAAAGGCACTTAACTATAACCGATTTGTTAGAGTAGAATTTTGTATGATTTATAACCAACTGAAGAAATGATTCATCTTCCTATGAAAATGCTTACTCACATGTAGAGAGTTCTGTAAAACGTCAATCAGGAATTCCTTTAGCTGCTAGCACTGCTCTACAGAACATCAATGATGCGAATTCAAGAAGATGAAGAGAAAACACGCTTCAATGTGTTAGCATCTTTAGTTAACAACATAATTCACTGATAGACTACTTTGTTCCCCTATTTTAAAAGTATTTGTTAAACACTTCCTATGTACCAGGCACTCTAGAGTAGACACAAGCTCGTCAAGTTGGGCACAGTCCATGTCCCAAGTGGGGCTCACGGTCATTCATTCATTCATACTTATTGAGCGTTTACTGTGTGCAGAGCACTGGACTAAGCTCGTGGGAGAGTACAATACAACAATAAACAGACACATTATCTGTCCACAACGAGCTTACAGTCTGGGGGGTGGGGAGAGACAGACATCAATACATAATTACAGATATGTACATAAGTGCTGTGGGGCTGGGAGGGGGTCGATTGGGTGTGGGGGGGGGTGGCTGGGGGAGAACAAAGGGAGCAAGAAAGGGCAATGCAGAAGGGAGTGGAGGAAGAGGAAAGGGGACTTAGTCTGGGAAGTTCTCTTGGAGGAGATGTACCTCCTATAAAGCTTAGAAGTGGGGAAGAGTCATTATCTGTCGGATTTGAGGAGGGAGAGTGTTCTAGGCCAGAGGCAGCATTTGGGATCCCGAGGTACAGTGAGAAGGTTAGCATTAGAGGAGAGAAGTGTGCTGGCTGGGTTGTAGAAGAAGAGTAAGGAAGTCAGGTAAGAGGGGGCAAGGGGGCTTTAAAGCCAATGGTGAAGATTCTTTGATGAGGAGGTGGATGGACGACCACTGGACTTTTTTGAGGAGTGAGGTGATATGTCCTGAACTTGTCTGTAAAAAAAATCTTCAGGCAGTGGAGTGAAATATGGACTGGAGTGGGGAGAGACAGGAGGCTGGGAGGTCGGCAAGGAGGTTGATAGAGTAATTCAGGTGGGATAGGATGAGTGACTGCATTAATGTGGCCTCAGTTTGGATGGAAAGGAAAGGGAGGATTTTAGCGATGTTGTGAAGATGAGGCATACAGGACTTAGTGATGGATTGAATATGTGGGTTGAATGAGAGAGATGAGTCAAGGATAATGCCAAGGTTACGGGCTTGTGAGACAGGAAGGATGGTGGAGCTGCCTACTACAGTGATGGGAAAGTCAGGGGAGGACAGGGTTTGGTGGGAAGATAAGGAGCTCTGTTTTGGACATGTTAAGCTTGAGGTGACTGGAGGACATCCAAGTAGAGTTGTCTTGAAAGCAAGAGGAAATGCGATACTGCAGCGAGGGAGAGAAATCAAGGCTGGTGATGTAGATTTTGGGTATCATTGGCATATAGGTGATACTTGAAGCCATGCGAGCAATTGAGTTCTCCAAGGGAGTGGGTGTATATGGAGAATAGAAGGGGACCCAGAACTGAACACTGAGGGACCCCCAACAGTTAGGGGGCAAGAGGCAGAAGAGGAGCCAGTGAAGGGGACTCAGAATGAATGCCAGAGAGAATGGCCAAATGGGTCTTAATCCCCAATTTATAGATGAGGGAACTGGGGCACAGAGAATAATAATAATAATAACAACGATATTTGTTAAGCACTAACTATGTGCCAGGCAATGTATTAAGCTCAGGAGTAGATACGAGGTAAGTGGGTTGGACACTCTCCCTCTCCCACACTGGGCTCACAGTCTTAATCCCCATTTTACAGACGAGGTAACTGAGGCACAAAGAAGTTAGGTGGCCTGCCCAAGGTCATACAGCAAACAAGTGGCAGAGCCGGATTAGAACCCAGACCATTCTGGCTCCTAGGCCAGTGCTCTATCCACCTAGGCCACACTGTCTCTGATGCAAATTTAACAAGAAAGCTTTTGGGGACACTGAGTTGTTCCTTCCATTTTATCCAAGTCCGCATATTCATGCCCAGTTGTTTTTGCTGGCATTAATGACCGTCCCTAACCAGTGATTCAGGAGATCCTTTCTAGGCTAGGAAATTCCTCATCCCTCTCATTACTCATGCTAAAATTATGAAAATATGGTTGTCCCTGGCTCTTATTTAGATGGCTCTTTTAGGCTCAAAACTTGAAGGAACAAGTTTTATCTAGTGTTTTGTCCTGGGAGAACTGCACAGGCCCTATAAACCATTATCTCTGGTATTGGCACCACACTGCTTCTCAGAGACTCTGTGAGGGGAAGGTGAGGAGCAAGGGGGATTAAGAAGTGGAAGGTCCTCTACTTCCAGACTGCGGGTGGCAGGCAGTGCTGGAAGATACAGTCCTCGATCCCGGAAGTCAACGCATACTTTACGAGAGGCCAGAGCTCTCATCTAGACTGCAAACTCTTTGTGGGCAGGGATTGTGTCTGTTTATTGTTATATTACACTCTTCCGAGCGGTTAGTACAGTGCCCTGCGCCCAATAAGCACTCAATAAATATGATTGCCTGATTGACTGCCCAGAGATCTCTGGGTTGCAGCGTAGATTCTGGGGTACTACTCCCACCTATCTAGCTGCCGGAGGATACCTAGGGGCATGATTAGGGATCAGTTGCATTAAAACCACTTTCCTCTGTCTCTGTTTCAAGGGCACGCATTTTTAGGAAGCAGGTTCAAGAGAGAAACCCCGGCCTGTGGCACCCCAGAGAGCACAGTTCATTCATTCATTCAGTCAATCGTATTTATTGAGTGCTTATTCTGTGCAGAGCAAGTACTGAGTGCTTGGAAAGTACAATTCGGCAACCAATAGAGACAATCCCTACCCAATGGGCTCAGAGACAATTCTGGTGCTGGCTTAGCATATGAAAACACCTAGGAGAGGGAGCTATACTTGTTAGCTTGAAAGGAAGCACTTCCTGTTTAAAAATGAAAGTCACCTCCTAGGTGTCATGATATGCAAACTTGTTGACTTCCATCTTTATAATGTTGGGTAAATCTCTTAAAGCAAGGGGAGAGGTTTATGGCATAAAGTTTCAAAGACCAGTATATGGCAAGACTGCTTCGGTGCCTGGATTTAGCCTCTATCTACATTTATGGGTTTGATTGCATAACATATAGAGTTAGCAGGAAGTACCAGAAAGATAAGGTTGGCTAGAGAGGCTATTTACGTTGAAAATAAATGCAGCTCATGTTGGGAAATTCAGCAGCAAGTAGTTGGTAAAGCACTAAGAACGCCCCATTCATTTTTCTTTCTGTTTGCAGTCCCATCAGAGGAGAAGTCATTATTTGAACATATAACGTACTAATTCATCAACAGACTTCAAATTTGGAGTTTGCCCAGTTGAAAACTCAGTAAATTAGATACTGAAATAGACTGGCAAAACATTCTTTAATGCCAATGAATAACGGTAGTGCTTGAACCATCTAAGAGCAATTACTTACTAGAAAAATAGCATGGTGACACCAAATAACCGATTTTTCATCCTAACTCAAAGAGAAACAGTATTGCTGTTGCTTGATCAATAGACCTTGCATTTGCCAAGAAAGAAATGACCTTTCATAGTTAATGTGTAACTCATGATTGTTCTTTACCTAGATTAGTCCAAACTTTACTGTATGGAAATACTGTACCCTGGGTACACTAACAACCCTAAAACACTAAAACATGTCAAATGGCAGTGTAAATTCCCAGGATTACATTTGGAATTACATAGCTCGTATATACATAACATGGATCTGTTGAACCTACCCACTGTTTCAAGTTCTCCCCACAGTAGCCTATGTACAGCAACATTTAGACAGCTGCAGAAATCAAGGATATCATTGTTACTAGCTTCTTTTAAAACGTCTAGCGGTGACAGTAAATGAATAACATCGTGAAGGGTAGAAACTCCATTTTACCGAAAGCAAATTACCCGAAAAATCTTTGTGGTGGAAAAGGAAAAAGGAAAACTAATAATATGTGCATTTCGGATCGCAAAACTGCCTGTAACCTCATTTCCCAGCATGAGGTGTGCTTTATTTTCAAATTTAAATAACTTGCTCATTTAATCATTTGCTTTTCCCCATTATTACCACTATTTCCCCATTTCCCATTAAGTGGTTCAACCAAAGAGCTGCTTAAAACGGCAACTTCTGGTAACATTAATCGGGAACCTCGCCAACGGAGATGTTGTGTGCCGTTTTGCCGGGACAAAGAACTGAACTCTGTTTTAACCGTTTTAAGACTTATCAGGATCTCCAGATTGGAAATCCATTTAAACCCCAAGTGCGACCGTATAATATAACATAGGCCCTGTGAAAAGTCATTATGTTTTTCGGAGGGTGTCATATGTTGGATTTTCAGTGACACAAGAGAACTAATCAGGCAACCGAGATTGCTCTGGATGGACAGGGGTTTCAGTCACACTCCATTGTGTGGGATGGCACCCCAGCAATGTATTTAGATTAGCCTGTCGAGAATTTACCGAGGTGACAAAGAAAGGTAAGCTCCCTCCTGCTGCTGGTAAACACTAGCATTGTTCTTCATCCCTGCTGGCTCCCAGGGAATTCAATTCTGCAAAGCTCATTACTGCCATAATGAAAGAAATGCTACTAAATGACTTGGAATGTGCTAATTCGGTAAGGTTTAAATGATCTTGATATCAATTTTCTTTTTTTTTTTTTCAATGCTGGTTGCTACATAGAGGTGTGTCCTGCACATTTCTTTCACCTGGCTTTCAAGCCAGGCTTTTTAACTGGAGGAGCATTTAGGCCACTGTATCGATTGCCTGAGATTGGCTAGCAAGAGGATATCCAATAATTAAGGACGGATGGAAAAGAAACAAAAGATGATGATCACTTTCATACAACTATACATTTTGAAATTAAATATAATGAAGAGGAAAAAAAAAACCCCAAAGAAGAGAAACAAATCCCCCACAACTATGTGGGGTTAAAGGGACTTGGGGAATTATCTGGCCCAGGCCAAGATGATGAAACCCCTTTCAACCCTATCAATTTATTCCTTCTCATCCAATTTACTTCTTCATGCGGCAGTTTCCTCTTGTTCTAGCCTCAATAGAAATGGAGATGTGCTAACTGACATTTGCATAATCACCTTTATTCTTCTCAGCAAAATTGAACAATACCTAGAGAAGCTTGAGTTCTTGTTTTATCAGTGTTGTCTAGCTCTTGCTCTGCCCGCCCTTCCATATTAGGGTTATTTTCTGGATCCAATTAATCGGGTCGAGCTTGATGCTTTTAATAAAATAAAGCTTGTGAATCCTTTGACACGCGGGGTTAATTCTCTAAAAGAAAAATATTTTTACGCCTTTGGGCCTCTGATAATTGTGGTTACTAACTGGTCAGCAACCTCTAAAGCAGGCTTTGCTAAAATGGAAAACCTGAAAAAAAACCTTTCCAAGATCAGTAAGCTAAGATAACCACTTTGACCTACGTGAACATTTATGAAAACATTAATAATGATAGTTGTTAATTATACTGGATAATCTAAAATGATCTTTCTACTAATTAAGTTTGAAGGGAAGATTGAAAAGACCTTCAATAAAATGCTGTCACAAATTCCCTCCAAAAAAGCTTACCTGTAATTAAGCTGCATTTACAGATCTGATATTCCTTAAAAGAAGCATTAACATTACAAAGCTCAATTATTCATGGTCAAACAAAGTAAATTCTAGTTCTTTGATCAAAGCAGTATTCTCTTTTACAATTGTTATTTTTGAAGTATCTTCAAACGGAACAAACGCGCATTGTCTATGCAAACAGCGTATAGCTGTGGGCAAATTTGGTGTTTTCATGATCTGACCATTTTCCCACAGGGTTCAAACTTAGTATCAGTCAACTATTCCTCCTACTAGGGTTCAAAATTACCAAAGAATGATTAGTTTTCAGTACTACTGCTCTTGTCTATTTCTCATACATTTCGCATTTTCCAAAGCAATCTTCATAAACATTTGTAAATGACAGAAGGCAGAAATCCAAGGACCCAGCTGAAAAAGGCATAACTCGCTCATCTCTGGGAAACTCTGGGCAGGCTCAGTGATATGTGCTGGAAGGGTGAAATAGAACTAGAACTAATGCCCTAGATTTACAAGACAGATCACAGTTAAAAAATGAAACCAAATGCTAAATGACCTCACATAAATAAAAACCCTTCCCATATAATACAGTAAATATCTTTTCTTAAAAAATGCATCCAGCATTTTAACTGATAAATATGTAAAGAATAAAATTATGCACTGAAAATTCCAGTTTTTGAAGCTTGAAACTTTCAGCTTTGAACTGATTCTTCTCAAATTGAAGAAAACGCTAAATTTTGATGAACTAATTCTTATTAATTCTATGATTTCTCCCCAAAAAGTTTTTTTTTTACATTAGATCTTATTTGCATTTCTTTATGAAGATTTATTGAACAACTGCTCATTTCATTTTATGACTTCATCTTTATCAGGTATCTAAAAAACTGATAGACAGTCCCTGCTCACAGGGTTTGTTTGTCAAAGAGATACTGAACTGGAGATAGTACAGGTAACTTGGTAGGGGAGCTAGTGGGTAATCTTTCTCATTATTTTCTGTAGGCCTCAGGAAGTCACTTTTTCCTACCTCAAGAAAACTTTTTTTAAGACGGGGTTATTAAAGGACTAATATTAAAACAAATGACCAAATGCATGACTGGGTTTTATTAAATCGAGAGCATATGAGACAGGAGAATAGTGAAAGGAAAGCAGAAAGGCTGTTATTCAGGAGACAAAGGGTGGACAGTTGGAAATACCACAGAAGGCCAGGAGAGACTCTGAGGTTGAGCAGCATGATCTTACTAGCTGTTGACTGACTGGGCTGGAGGGAAAGAAAGAGGGGAAAATTATTAAAAGAAGGTTGAAATAGTAGAAGCATTTCACATTCAAGAAATTGTATTTAAATGACATGATGTAGAGATAAGGCAGGTGGCTATTGAATTTTTAGTAAAATTTGAATAGGTCCAAAGTATTGAAATTGGGAAACCATATAATAATAATAATAATAATGTTGGTATTTGTTAAGCGCTTACTATGTGCCGAGCACTGTTCTAAGCGCTGGGGTAGACATAGGGGAATCAGGTTGTCCCACGTGGGGCTCACAGTCTTGATCCCCATTTTACAGATGAGGGAACTGAGGCACAGAGAAGTTAAGTGACTTGCCCACAGTCACACAGCCGACAAGTGGCAGAGCTGGGATTCGAACTCATGAGCCCTGACTCCAAAGCCCATGCTCTTTCCACTGAGCCACGCTGGCTTCCAAACAACACTTCGGTAGTGATAGCCATGGGGAAGTTGAAATTTAATATTTATGAATCATTTCTTTAAATGAAATTTACTTCTGAAAATGACAAATTCGATAACCAGTGCTAAACAGGGCCCAACGGCTACTAAAATACTACCAAAAAATTTATCAACATCCAACCCTTTAATCAAGCCCACCATGGCCTAGTGGAAAGAACACAGAGTCAGAAGTCCTGGGTTTTAATCCTGGCTCCACCACTTGAATACTTTATGACCTTGTGCAAGTCCTTAACTTCTCGGTGCCTCAGTTACCTCATTTATAAATTGGGGATTAAGACTGTGAGCCCCTCGTAGGATATGGACTGTGACCAATCTGATTAGGTTGTATCTACCCCAGTGCTCAGTACAGTGTCTGGCACATAGTAAGCATTTAATGGATGCCATTAAAATAAACAACAACAACAAAAAAGCAAACAAACCTGGTATTAAGGCTACGCTTGGGGAAAACTCATAACAAAGACAACTGGGTGTGGCATGATGGAAAGAACACTGGCCTAAGAGTCAGAAGGACCTGGGTTCCAATCCCAAACTCTGCCATTTGTCTGGTGTGTGACCTTGGGCAAGTTACTTTACTCTGTGCCCCAGTTTCCTCATCTTTAAATAGGGATTAAATCCTCCTCCTTCTTAGACTGTGAGCTCCATTTGGGACAAGGACTGTGTCCAATTTGATCATCTTGTTTCTACTACAGTGCGTAGAATGGTGTGTGGCATAAAGTAAATGCTCAACAAATATTATTAATATGATTATTTTGCTCATATGAAAGTGTTCTTTTCAGATATGGACAGTGTTCAACGGTGGCTGAAGTGAATTCTTAATTTGAATACCTGCTGTGAGCTTTGTAACGTTTTCAAAGAAACAAATTTTGTTCATTCATCACTTATCAAATTTGCACTTATCAACCAATAGATGGTATGTCTTGAGCACTTATTGTGTGCTAAGTGCTTGGGGAAGTAGTTGTTCTTGTCTGTTCTTGTCTGTCCGTCTCCCCCGATTAGACTGTAAGCCCGTCAAACGGCAGGGACTGTCTCTATCTGTTGCCGACTTGTTCATCCCAAGCGCTTAGTACAGTGCTCTGCACATAGTAAGCGCTCAATAAATACTATTGAATGAATGAATGAATGAATGAATGAAAGTAGTAGACTGTGAGCTCCTTGCAGACAGGGACTGTCTCTCTTTATTGCTGTATTGTACTCTCCGAGTGTTTAGTACAGTGCTCTGCACACAGTGAGTGCTCAATAAATACAATGAATGAATGAACATGATCCCTGCCCACAGTCTGTAGGGGAGAGAGATATGAAAATACATTAAGCATAGGGGAAATAGTAGAGTATAAGTATAGGTACACGAGTGCTGTGGGGCTGGGGTGAGCAGTTAAGTACTTAAGGGATACAGAGTCAAATGCAGAGTTGACAGCAGAGGAGGGATTGAGAGGGGGAATGAGGGCTTAGTCAGGAAAGGCTTCTTGAAAATGTGATTTAAGGAGGGTTTTGAAGGTGGGGAGAGTTGTTAGACAACTGGATATGAAGCAGGAGGGCACGCCAGATCTGAGGATGTGGGCAAGGGTTCGATGTGGGGGGTGAGGTGGTAGAAGAGGTTAGAAGTACAAAGAGTAGGTTGGTGTCGGAGGAGCAGAGTCTATAGGTTGGGTTGTAGTAGATCAGTGAGGTAAGGCAGGAGGGGGCAAGCTGAAGCCAGTGCTTTTAAGCCAGTGGTAAGGAATTTCTGGTAGAGGTTGATGGTCAACCATTAGCCGTTTCTGAGGCGTGGGGAGATCATGACAACGGTTTTTCAGAAAAATGATCCACCCGGGCAGCAGAGTTAAGTATGGGCTGGAGTGGAGTGGAGAGAGACTGGTTGCGGGGAGGTCAGCAAAGAGGCTGATGCAGTAGTCAAAGCGGGTAACGATAAGTGCTTGGATCAGTTTGGATGGAAAAGAACATGCGGATTCTAGAGATCAATCAATGGCATTTCTTGAGTGCTTACTGTGTGCAGAGCACTGTATTAAGTGCTTCATTCATTCATTCATTCAATAGTATTTATTGAGCGCTTACTATGTGCAGAGCACTGTACTAAGCGCTTGGGATGAACAAGTCGGCAACAGATAGAGACAGTCCCTGCCGTTTGATGGGCTTACAGTCTAATCGGGGGAGACGGACAGACAAGAACAATGGCACTAAACAGCATCAAGGGGAAGAACATCTCGTAAAAACAATGGCAACTAAATAGAATCAAGGCGATGTACAATTCATTAACAAAATAAATAGGGTAACGAAAATATATACAGTTGAGCGGACAAGTACAGTGCTGTGGGGATGGGAAGGGAGAGGTGGAGGAGCAGAGGGAAAAGGGGAAAATGAGGCTTTAGCTGCGGAGAGGTAAAGGGGGGATGGCAGAGGGAGTAGAGGGGGAAGAGGAGCTCAGTCTGGGAAGGCCTCTTGGAGGAGGTGATTTTTAAGTAAGGTTTTGAAGAGGGAAAGAGAATCAGTTTGGCGGAGGTGAGGAGGGAGGGCGTTCCAGGACCGCGGGAGGACGTGACCCAGGGGTCGACGGCGGGATAGGCGAGACCGAGGGACGGAGAGGAGGTGGGCGGCAGAGGAGCGGAGCGTGCACAGAGTGGGCAGACAGATATATCAGACATATCAGATGGATAATTGCTCTCCCCCACTTATTGATGGCATATCTCCTCCAAGAAGCCTTCCCTAAGCCCTCATTTTCTTTTCTCCCACTCCCTTCGGTGTCCCTCTGACTTGCTCCCTCATTCATCCTCCCTCTCATCCCCACAACACATATGTTTACATCTAAAATTTATTTATATTTTAATGTATTTATCTATTTATGTATAGATGTATATTAATGTCTGTCTCTCCCTCTAGACTGTGGTCTCCTTGTGGGCAGAGAATATGTCTGTTTGTTGTTGTATTCTCCCAAACCCTTAGTACAGTGCTTTGCACACAGTAAGGGCTCAATAAATTCAATCGATTGATTGATTGGACATGTTCCCTGCCCACAATGACCTCAGAGTCTTCTAAAGTGGGAAACAGAAAATAAGATAAACAACTTATCTTGTTGTAAATCCAGATATTTACATATGAGTTGTGGAGCTGAGGGTGGGGTGAGTACCAAATACTCAAAAGATACATACAAATCCAGGTGCATAGAAAAGGGGGAAGGGAGAGGGAGTCAGGGAAAGAGGGCTTATTTGGGGAAGGCTTCTGGGAGGAGATGTGACAATGAAGGCATTCTTACGGTAGAAATATATAGTTAAGGTGAGGCTGAAGCAAAATGTACCGGAGGACCTACTTGTGGAATTTGATCAACTGGGACACCCACCCACTGAACTCTACTTTTTCCTTTGGATGTAACATTTAGGGGGACTAAATTGAGGATTCACACTCATACGTGTAAACCTCTAAACCTCCTATTAGGTTGAAATCTTATGGGTAGAGATGGGTTCTCTCATTCACTTTAAGAGGACAGTGCTTGAGAAGTAAGCAAGCAAGAGAAGCTGCATGGCTTAAGAAAAGCAGCCCAGTGGAAAGAACATGGGCCTGGGAATCAGAGGAACTGGGTTCTAAACTTGGCTCTGCCATGTGACCTTGGACACGTCACTTCACTTCTTTGTGCCTCAGTTACCTCATCTGTCAAATGGAGATTAGAGACTTTGAACCCCATGTGGGACATGCATTATGTCCAACCTGATTATCCTACATCTACCCCAGTGCTTAGTAATGAGTGCTATTCACTAAGCATTTACTATGAGCCAAGCACTGTACTAAGCACTGGGGTAGATACAAGATGATCAGGTCCCACATGGGGTATCCAGTCTAAGTAAGAGGGAGAGCAGGAATTGAATCCGCATTTCTCAGATGAGGAACTGAGGCACAGAGAAGTGAAGTGACTTCCACAAAGTCTCAAAGCAGGTACATGGCAGAACGAGATTGGTACCCTGGGCCTCTGACTCCTGGGCTCAGGCTCTTTCCACTAAGTTCTTAACAAATACCATTTTTAAAAAGTGCTCTGCCCACAGTAAGTGCTCAGTAAAAACCATTGATTGATTGGCTGACTGACTGTTTTCAAGGCCCTGGTTGGAAGGAACCCCAAGAAAAAGATTGAATCTTTTCTCATACGTTACTTGCGGCTCTCAGCAATAACTGTACCCATGTTTAACCCCCTCCATATTCTACAGTTTACTCTCCCCACCTTCAGAGCCTTATTAAATCTCCAAGAGGTCTTTACCAACTAAGCTCTCATTTCCTCTTCTCTCGTTTCCTCCTGTGTCACCCTTGAGCTTGTATTTTCACCTTCTATTGACCCACCCTCAGCCTCACAGCATTTAGGTACATATCTGTCATTTATTTATTTATATCAATATCCATTTCACCCTCTAGACTGCTGTGGGCAGGGAACATGTCTACCAACTCCTTTATATTGAACTCTTCCAAGAGCTTATTTCAGCATTCTGCACACAGTAAGTGCTCAGTAAATGTGATTCCTCGCTTGCTTGACTAATTAAACTCTGAGAACTATGAGACAAAGGCTTCTTTACTTTCATGCTATAAAATTGCAAACACTGCTGAATTCTTTCCCCTTGGAATTTCAGGAGAATCTAGAATAAGGAATGTTTAGTCAGAGCTCCCCATCACCTGATCTTGCTGTTGCCACTATTTCTTCCCAGGCCTCCAGATTTCCACTATCTGTCTCCATACGTGCCAATACCTGGCGGCATCTCTCCGAGGACTCACTTATAACTTAATGTCACCTGCACACAGTAAGTGTTTAATAAATACGATTGAATGAATGAAATGCAAATGCGGTGAGCATCCCTTAAAACAGAAGCGACCTAGGAAGACCTCGGTTGGAATATATGGTTCTTACGAACATAGAGAACGAGGTATTCTGACTTTCCGTGGTCTCTCCAAACTATATGGGCCGAGTCTCAGCCCTGCACGTTGTCCTCACCCAGTGCTTTAAGTTCTCTCTCTGGAAAGGATTTGAGATTGCTGGAACCATGAGCTCTTCATTATTCCCCTATCTGCCCTCCTCTCTGCGTCTTCGACTCTGCATTTGGCTGTGCAACCATTAATCACTTTGGCGCTCACCCCAGCCTCTCGGCACTTATGTACAATATCCTTAAAACTCTGGTATTTCCTGAATCTGTTGTATTGTACTCTCCCACGTGCTTAGTACAGTGGTCTGTACACAGTAAGATTCAACGGATACCATTGATTGATTAATCGATCTGTACCTTATCATAATGGCTGTTTCCCCCTGTAGACGAAGCTCCTTGTGGGCAGGGATAGTAACAGCCGACTCTTTTGTTGTGTACTTTCCCAAGGGCTTACTATAATTGTCCTGTAGTCAGTCAGTTGTATTTATTGAGTGCTCACTGCATGCAGAGCACTGGATAAGTACTTGGGGAAGTCCATTAGAACAACAGAACAGACACTTTCACTCTGTGCATAGTAAGTTCTCAGGAAATGCCACCTATTGGTTGTTTGGAGGCAGAAAAGGAGAGAGACAGGGCGACAGGAAGGTGGACAGAATCATAAGTGCCCTTGCTCATAAGGCCAAACAAACTTCTTCCCATCTACCCCTTCAGGTTCATCTCTCATACAAACATTATTCCAATCTCAATCATTTTCACATATACCTCCATCCACGGTCAGTCCTCAATCCTTAATAATAATAATTACGGTATTTGTTAAGCACTTGCTACGTGCTGGACACTGTATTAAGAGCTGGTCTGGATACAAGCAAATCAGGGTGGACACAATCCCTGGCCCATGTGCGGCTCACAGTCTCAATTCCCATTTTACAGATGAGGGAACCAAGGTATGGAGAAGTGAAGTGCTTTTCCAAGGTCACACAGCAGACAGCACCCTTTTCACCTTTGCATAGATACTCTTACTCACAAACATCTCCCTAAGTTGTGATGGGCTTGGAAGCAAATATTTCATAGACACTGTCAATCAATTGGTGGCAGAACCAGTTTGGGAATCCTCTACCTGGCCCATCTCCCCTCTTCTCCTCCCAAGATGTGGGCTTCCTGATATTTCTTCCTGGCTGTGGTGACCCATAGATGCTCAGGCCAACACCCTGATTTCTTCAATATGTTTCTCTTAGACTATGGTTATATGAAATATCAGAATCAAATAGAAGTAAAAGATAGCAACCAATATTCCTTTCAATCGCATTAAACACTAATGGGGTCGGGGGGGTCACAAAAAACTGTTCATTTTTTAAGGAGGATGGCCTCATGTTAATCCTAAAATATTTAACTCTCCAAATTTGCCAGGCCAGAAAAATTTCAAGAATGTGCTGTCAAGTGCGGCATCCAACAAAAATATTTAGATTATGTCTAATAGAAATAGAACAACTGTAAAATGCTTTTATTCGCCTCAGTCATAAATACAGAGTACACTTTAATTTATTATTCTGTATCAAAATAGATGCAAATCAAAAATGAAATATCCTCTCTTCTAATCTCTACACATTTGAATAATTATGCTAAACTATTTGGTATAATTTAAATGTAAAAATATAGTTAAAATAACCTCAAGTGATCTGTTCTGAAGCAAAAAGAACAGGATTTATTCTTCGGAGAAAACTTCAAAAACATTATGCTGTTTTTTTGTGTTTCAGTTTCATAGGCCAGTCAGGTGCTTCTTTGTTTGTCTGTAAAACAAAAGAATATCCACATTGAAAAATGTAATAATTTCAAAGACAAAAGGCCAGCTTACATGCCATTTTGAATTACAATTGTCCTGGAATAAATTTTCTCAACTTGAAAGCAATGAAAGTCTAAGAACAAAGGGATGTACCAACATGTCAACTCTAAAAAAATGGAGAAGTCCTATTTCATTGCCCTTATTGCCAAAAGTCTTCCATTTCAGCTGAAATGTATTCCTTCTGATTAGTGTTTCATGTCTTAAAAGGAAGTCTTCTCCTTCCTACATGAAATGATTTACTTCTTTTAGTTCTACATCTTGGATGATCTGGCTTACAGACGGCAACTGACCTGTGAGATACAGCTCCAGAAGCACAATTGCCAAAACAATCCTCTTTTCTAGTACATTCTCAGTGTAAATCTCAATTTTTTCTAGCGTTTAAAATAGGTCAGAATGAATAGCTTCACAAAAGTAGTACCAGAGCTCAAATCAATGATATTTATTGAGCACTTGCTGAGTGCCAAGCTCTGTACTAAGGGCTTGGGAGGGTAACATACAATGGAGCTGGAAGACACATTCCCTGCCTACAAAGGAGCTTACAGAAAAGAGGGTTTTTTTAAATTTTTTCCTCAGGTTGAAGCATATGTTCGTACTTCCCCAAGAGCTTAGAACAGTGCTTTGCACACAGTAAGCGCTCTATAAAAATGATTGAATGAATGAACATGTTTTTATCAGGGTACAAAATAACATTGGTGACTAGCACTTGCTGCTATTTCCTGGCAGAAATTTTATGGATAACGCAAAAATGGTTGATTACTGTTTGGTTCCATTTGAATATCCCCAACTATCCTGCAACAGAATATTTCCATTTAGTTTCGATCATATGTCTACGGCAAGTACTCATGTGATTCTTAACCTCTTGAGGGACAGGGACTTAGTCCAAACTGATCAGAGGACCTGGATTCTACTCCCAGCTCTGCTACTTGCCTTGGGCAGGTCACTTAACTTCTCTTTGCCTCAGTTTCCTCATCTGTTAAAAGGGGATTAAATACCTGTTTTCCTTCCTGCTTAACGCTGTGAGCCCCATATGGGTCAGGATCTGTGTCAGGCCTGATTAACTTGCGTCTAACTGATAGCGTAGTTGAGTGGTTGGCACGTGGTGAGCACTTAGCAAATATCAATTTTTAAAATATTATTATTATTATTATTATGTGCTATGTGACTTTTCTATTTCTTGCTTTTGGATCATTTGAAACAATTTTACAAATTATTAGAATGCTGAAGCAATGATAATTGCCGGAAAAGTACATACTCCTCTTACCCGCCACCAGATACCAGAACTCCTCTTGATGGGGTTATCAAAACTCCTAACCCATTAGCTATTCATTCATTCATTTATTCAATCATATTTATTGGGAGTTTACTGTGTGCAGAGCATTCTACAATCGATTGTTGGGTACGGACTGTCTCTATTTGTTGCTGAACTGTACTTTCCAAGTGCTTAGTACAGTGCTCTGCACATAGTAAGAGCTCAATAAACACAATTGAGTGAATGAATGAATGAAAGTACAATTGAACAATAAACAATCCCTGCCCAAACCGGGCTTACAGTCTAGAAGGGGGGAGACAAGCATCAAAACAAGGAAACAGGCATCAATAAAAATGGAATTATAGCAATATACACACATACGTAAGTGCTGTGGGGTGGCGGGGGAAGAACAAAGGGAGCGAGTCGAGGTGACGCGGAAGGGAGGGGGAGCTGAGGAAAGGGGGGGTGCTTAGTCTGGGAAGTCCTCTTGGAAGAGGTGAGCCTTCAGTAGGGCTCTGAAGGGGGGGAAGAGTGATTGGCATATGTGAGGAGGGAGGGCATTCCAGGCCAGAGGTAGGACATGGGCCAGGGGTCGACAGAGGGACAGGTAAGATTGAGGCACAGTGAGAAGGTTAGCACCTGCATCAGCACCAGAACCAGCACAAGTGAGGAGGTGAACTGTTGGGTTTTTAGTGACTATGCAGATAACCAAACTGGTCAAGTGTTAACTGGTTTACTGTAGCTTGTGCCCGACCTCTCAGCTGCCTTCAACACTGTCGAAAACCCCCTTCTCCTGGAAACGTTATCCAACTTTGGCTTCACAAACAATGTCCTCTACTGTTTCTCCTCCTACCTCTCTGGCTGCTCATTCTCAAACTCTTTTGTAGACTCCTCCTCTTCCTCCCACCTGCTAACTGTGGGGATCCCTTAAGGTTCAGTTCTGGTCTCCTTCCATTCTCCATCTACACCTACTCCCTTGGAGAACTCATTTGCTCCGATGGCTTCTGTTACCATCTTTATGTGGATAATTCCCAAATATACATCTCCAGTCCTGATATCTTTCATACTCTGCAGTCTTGCATTTCCTCCTGCCTTCAGGACATCTCTACTTGAATGTCCTGCCCACATCTCAAATTGAACGTGTCCAAAGCAGAAGTCCTTTTCTTCCCATCCGAACTCTATCCTCCCCTTGACTTTCCCATCACTATAGAGAACGCACCACCCTCCATCCTCTATAACCCTGGTGTTTCCTTGACTCATCTCTCTTACCCACCCCCATATTCAGTGTCACCATCCTGTCAGTTCGACCTTCATAATATTGCTAAAATCCACCCTTTCTTCTCCATCCAAACTGCTACCATGTTAATCCAAGGATTTACCCTATCTTGCCTTGATTACTGCATCAGTCTCATTTCTGACCTCCCTGCCTCCTGTCTCTTCCAATTCCAGTTCATACACCACTCTGCTCACGGATCATTTTTCTACAAAACTGTTCAGCTCATTCCTCACGAACCTCCAGTGGTTGCCCATCCAAATCCTCATCAAACAGAAACACCTTACCTTAAGCTTTAAAGTACTCAATCGCCCTGCTCCCCCCTTCCTTATCTCCTCGATTCCCTAGTACAACCCAACCCGCACACTTGGCTCCTCTAATGCCAACCTATTCACTATACCTCCATATCATCTATCTCTCCGCCGACCTCTCGCCCACATTCTGCCTCTGGAACGGCCTCCCTCTTCATATCTGACAATCACTCTCCCTGCATTCAAAGCCTTATTAAAAGCACCTTCTCCTTCAAGAGACCTTCCCTGACTATGCCCTCATTTCCTCTTCTCCCACTCCCTTCCGTGTCATCCTTGCACTTGGCTTTGCACCCTTTATTCACCCCTCCCTCGGCCACACAGCATTTATGTACATATCAGTAAATCATTCATATTCATGTCTGTATCACCCTCTGGACTATAAATTTGTCGTTGGGTAGGGAACTTATCTCTCACCTCTGTTATTCTGTACTCTCCCAAGCATTTGGTACAGTGCTCTGTACACAGTAAGTGCTCAATAAATAGGATTGATTGAGTGATTAATTTATTGATGGTTCTATGGGTTGACTTTTAGTTTGATGTGCTGGGAAGGTCTAAATACGTTTCTTAATTTACTTATTTTTAGATTCAGCACTAAAGGAGAACAATTAACAAATCAAATCAGTGAAATAACTTTGTGACAAATAAAAAATGTTGACGGATTTCTATTCCAGCTACCAAATTGTATGACTATTAAATCTTGCTCTTTAATCAATCAGTGGTATATGTTGAGCACTTACTGGGTGCGGAGCGCTGTCCTACGGGTTTTTTAATTTATCCAAGAAGAAATTATCCCATAACAAACAACCGATATCAAGATGGAGGGAATACAGTCAGAAAAGTATTCTGTTACTTTTCTTATGCCATCTAGTCGTTTCTGACCCATAGCGACACCATGGACACATTTCTCCCAGGACACTCCTCTCTCCAACTGTGATCGTTCTGGTAGAGTATCCATAGAGCTTTCTTGGTAAAAATACAGAAGTGGTTTACCACTGCCACCTTCCGCGAAGTCAATTTGAGTCTCCACCCTTGACTCTCTCCCATGCCGGTGCTGCCCGCAAAGGTGCGTTTTGACTTGTAGCAGATTGCCTTCCGCTGCCCAAGCTAGAAATGGAATGGGTAGGCCTCTGCTTGACTCTCCCTCCTGTAGCCAAGACTGGTAGAGTACTGGAAACTCTCCAGGTGCAACCTTGAGAGGGGATTCTGTTACTAGAGATAGAAAATCTTCAAAAGACTAACTTTTGGAGATTTTTAAACAATAGTTTCCTACTTTAAAGACAACAGTGATTAGGATTGTTTTATCTTTTATTATTTTTTCTTTATGCTCCAAATTCTCTATTCCTGATTTCGAGTCCAGCTTTCCTTTCCGGAAGAGAACTTGGATTTTTATATGAAACAGGATGGAGGGTTTCAAAGAATTGTAATTGAAGAAGGTTCCTCCGTTACTATCCCTCGGCTTTGTTACAGGAAGAGCCATTTGCCTTGTGAGCAATGGACCCAGACTTGAGGAAACGGTCCTAAATGGCAGCCTTAAGGGCTGAGTTTGGGAAAAAGGAAGAACGTCTTCACGTTAAGGATTGTTGAACATTGGAGTGGATTACAAATGGGGCTGGTTAAATCGCCTTTGCCAAAATCTTTAAACACAGACTAAGATATCCATCTGAACAGGGAGGTACAGGTGTAGTACTGCCTGAAGGCATAGAGATAGACTAGATGACCTTTCAAGAACCCCTTGAGCCTTATGACTTCAAGTTATAAACACTACAGGTAAACAGTTTCTTCCGGGTTAAAGAGATGCAAACAAGGAATGGGGTAGAAATTGAAAGACCGGAGATGGAGTGTTCTTCCTTTTTCTCTATATCCCCATCTGTTTTCCCTTTTTCTACTCTGCTCTGTCTCATTCTTATTACTTACTCCTTCTTTTCTTTTCTTTTTTTTGAATAGTACCTTAAATTTGAAGTGCTGCCATTTTTTTCCAGAGCCCCTTCATGGTCATTATCTCATATAATCTCACATCATCTCTGTGAGCTACAGGCGAGTAGTGTCATCATTTTACAATGATTTTTTTCTTTTTTTTGAAGAAGTACTATGGCCTAGTGGACAGAGGACCAGCCCGGGACTCAGTGGGCCCTGGATTCTAGTACCAGCTCCAACACTGTCTACTGTGTGACCTTGGGTAAGTCACTTAACTTCTTTTTGCTTTAACTTCTCAGTTACCTCTCTGTAAAATGGGAATTAAGACTATGTCCACATAGGACAGGGACACTATGTCCAATTTGATTAGCTTTTATCTACCCCAAGACTTAGTACAGTGCCAGACATATAGTAAATGCTTAACAAATACCATTTAAAAAATGAAGATATTTAAGAACAGGGAGGCTAATCATTTGCCTGAAATTACTCATTATAGGTTTGTGGGACAAGCATCTAGCTCAGGTCTACTGGCTCCCACCCATGCTCTTTCCAATAGGTAACACATTTGAGAAGCAGCGTGGTCAAATGGAAAGAGCACTAGAAGTCAGGGGATCTGGGTTCTAATCCTGTCTCACCACATATCTGCTGTGTGACCAAAGGCAAGTCACTTAACTTCTCTGAGTCTCCGTTCCCTTATCTGAAAAATAGGGATTCAATATTTGTTCTCCCTCCTAATTAGACTGAGTCCCATGTGAGACTTGACTATCTTATATCTACCCTGCTTAGTACAGTGCTTGGCACACAGTAAGCACTTAACTAATACCACAAGCATGATATTTGCTAAACACTTACTATGTGCCAAGCACTGTTCTAAGCACTGGAGTAGATACAAGGTAATCAGTTGTCCCATATAGGGCTCACAGTCTTAATCCCCATTTTACAGAGGAGGTAACTGAGGCACAGAGAAGTCAAGTGACTTGCCCAAAGTCACACAGCTGACAAGTGGCGGAGCTGGGATTAGAACCCACGACCTCTGACTCCCAAGCTCGGGTTCTTTCCACTATGCCATGCTGCTTCTCACACTGCCTCCCAAGGTTGCCTACCCCATCTCTTCTTTATCTAATTTCACCCTACATTTATTTTCCGTTTAACAATGGGAGACTCTGAACTGAAATTGGATATTTTGGAAAATGAAAATTTTCCCCTTCAGTGGTCCCAAGTTTCAAAATACAAACGATAACATTGAAGTATCCTTACACATTGAACGTTCTTCAGATTTCTTCAAATTGCCTGTCAATATAGATGTTCTTTGCATTCAAAGAAGAACCACTGACAGTGGACAGTAAATAATCCCTTTACGTAGCTGTCCATCTCAGAGTTGTCTTGGGTTATAAATCCCTATAGGGCACTTTGATTGATTGATTTTTAATCCACTTTGAACAGTACCTCGCTTGATGCCTTGGGCAGATGTCTTCAAAAGTAAAATAGATCAAAACATATGGAAGACATGAGAAATGATGTCATTTTACATCATGTAAGGGGATGATGTAACTTTACATTACAGTTATATGAAAATTAGAGTTGTACACCAAAATTCTAGGTCACTAGTATTGTACTTACAAACAAAGTTGGTTTGGGTAAAAATATATTTTCTTCTCCATGTTCTAGAATCATATTGATTTCTGGTTTTGATTTCTGGTTGTCATTCACAATGCTTGGTTCTCCTTGGCCCTTACTACGAAGATTAATTAGTATTTGTTTCATTGCTGCCAATTCCTGTTAATAAAACAAAAAACAAAAATGAGAAAACTGTTAATAATCGGTTCTGAAACTGGCAAATGATTACTTTGAGAGATTTATTTTTAACTATCATCAATAGATAGAAAGGTGTCAAAGTATTTCCATCAATCAATGGTACTTTCTAAGCATTTAGTTTGTACAGAGTGCTGTACTAAACATTTGGGAGAGTACAATATAGTTGGTAGATACGATTCTCAAGAGTTAAAGACATAATAATAATTTATTTATTGTATTAACTATATTATATTAATATAAACTCTTGCATATATTTTAGTTATATAATAATATAAAATACAATGAAAATATTTTATGCAAACATATTTTGTTCATCATTACCTCTTTCAGATCCTATTAGGAGAATCGACGTGGCTCAATGGAGAGTATGAACCTGGGCGTTAGAGGATCTGGGTTCTAATTCCAGCCTCACTACTTTCTTGCTGTGTGACCATGTGCAAGTTACTTATCTTTGCCTCTGTTTCCTCATCTGTAATGTGGGATTTGATCACCTGTTCTCCCTTCCTTTTTAGACTGTGAGCCCTTTGTGGAACAGAGACTGGGTGTGATCTGATATTTTTGTATTTATACCAGCGCATAATATGCTAGGCATATACTAGGTCTTAACAAATGTCATTGTTATTAACTTAGCCTTGGCAAAGCCCACATAACCAGTTTCAATACAGTGGGTTCTTTTCAGTAGCTAATTCCTGAAATCATATAGGCTGACTATTCTGTTATTTTTCTAGATCAGCTGCCTTTTCCTCTTTCTCCCTTTTGTGTTTGGTTTATGATCATTTCACTGCTCACTCACATTTTTTTTAATGGTATTTGTTAAGTGCTTACTATGTGCCAAGCACTGTTCTAAGTGCTGGGGTGTCTACAAGATACTTGTCCCGCTTGGTGCTCAGAGTTTTAATCCCCATTTTACAGATGAAGTGAGGCCCAGAGAAGTGCAGTGAGTAGCGTCTATCTGCCTGGCACATAGTATGCGCTTAACAAATAGCTTTAAAAAAAGTTATTCTTGACCTCTAAAACCATGGATAATGAGGAGTCAGCATGGCTTAGTGGAAAGAGCTCAGGCTTGGGAATCAGAGATCATCAGTTCTAATTCCGGCACCACCACCTGTCAGCTGTGTGACTTTGGGCAAGTTGCTTAACTTCTCTGTGCCTCAGTTACCTCATCTATAAAATGGGGATTAAGACTGTGAGCCCCATGTGGGACAACCTGATTACCTTGTATCTACTCCAGTGCTTAGAATAGTGCTTGGCACATAGAAAGCGCTTAACAAATACCATCATCATTATTATTATTATTGTTATTAACCCTAGTACCTGTTCCCTATAAAGGAAATCACAAAAGATGTGATTTATTTTTCCAAGCACTAAGCACAGTGTTCTGTACATAGTAACACCCAATAAATAACATTGATTGATTCATTCATTGATTAGATATTAGCGTATTCTTCCAAGCACTTAGTATAGTGCTCTGCACAGAGGAGATGTTCAATAAATACCATTGATCGATTAACTGATTGATTGCCAGGCTTGGATGTGAAGTAATTCTGTAAATTTTCACACAATGGATGTGAAAATAATTCAGCCACACACTTGTGAGTCCCATGTGAGACAAGGACTGTGTCCAACCCGATTATTCCCCCTCTAGACCGTAAGCTCACTGTGGACAGTTGTGAACATGTCTATGAACTATGTTGTATTATACTCTTCCCAGTGTTCAGTACTTTTGCACGTAGTACGTGGTAAATAAATATAATTGATTTATTGTTTGTCAACTCTCAATCAGTCGTATTTACCTCACTACACTAAGCACTAGGGAAAGTACAGTAAAACAGAGTCGGTTGACACATTCTCTGCCTTTGGAGAGCTTAAGGCCCAGAGAGGAATACAGACTTTAATATATATGACAGATATGTATATAAATGCTGAGGGTTTGAGGGAACGGTGAATAAAGGGTGCAGATCCAGGTGTAAGGGCATCACAATAAGGGCGTGGGGGAAGAGGAAATGAGGGGTTAGTCAGGGAAGGCCTACTGGAGGAGATTTGCTTTGAGGGTGTGGAGAGTGATCGTCTGTGGGATATGAAGAAAGAGGGTGCTCCAAACTAGAGACAGGATGTGGGAGAAAGGTCAGCTGAGAGACGAGATCGAGGTACGGTGAGTAGGTCACCATTAGCCTCTCCAACTCTCTGAACTCCAAGTCCTCCCATATACTTAATTCCACCATAACCTTAGACCCGGATTCTACATCCCCTACCTGTTCAGCGACAGCATTAGCGGAGGAATACGGTGGGCTGGAAGAAACAATTCATCTCTTAGGAAGCAGGATTTCCATGGGCAGGGAATGGCCACGTGGTGGGAGGTGGCTATCATGGCTACTGTGGCAGAGATGGTCTCGCCGATCTATCCCGCCTGCTTCTGTGCTATTTTAAGCCATCTGGCTCCCCTGCCATTCTCCTGGAGCTATGTGGTTTAAAATAGAGTCACTATTTTAGTATAAAGTCCTAGTTGAACTACTAGGCCTGGGCAAAGAATTTGGGAGAATGGTATCAAAATTGCATTTGCTTCATCCCAACGTTGGCCCTAACCTCGGTGACATCTTTGAATAGTTCACCAGATCCCCTGGGTTCATTTTTAAGCTGCTGTTTAATTCTGGGACTTTAGTACATCACCTACTTTACTTATAAAATTGAAGCTAACTGCTTCCTAAAGTCCCCTTTTGATTGGTCAGTCTTACTGGAGTAAAGTAGTAGTAATAGTACAATCAGCAGTCCTATTTATTGAGCACCCACTTGGTGCAGTGCACTGTATTAGACCCTTGAGAGGCACAGAAAAAAGATTGGAGAGGCTGCACGCCCACAAGTTGCTTACGGTCTAACGTGGGAGACAAACACAAGGGAGGAAACCAGATGGTAATGGGCCAAGAGGAAGTCAGAGGAGAAATGAACACAGCAGGTATGTACAACTCGCTCGGGAATTCTTAACAGGAATGGGAGCAGGGGAATAGGATGCTAGCTGGCTGGGCCAGGGGCTTGTCTGGTCTGGTCTGATTAGCGTAGTGACTGGCAGATTGTAATCTTAATAATGAAGATATATATACAGGCAAGATCGAGGTATCTTTAAATAATAATAATGTTGGTATTTGTTAAGTGCTTACTATGTGCCAAGCACTGTTCTAAGCGCTAGGGTAGATACAAGGTAATCAGTTTGTCCCACGTAGGGCTCACAGTCTTCATCCCCATTTTACAGATGAGGCAACTGAAACACAGAGAAGTTAAGTGACTTGCCCAAGGTCACACAGCTGACAAGTGGCGGAGGCGGGATTAGAGCCCGCAAACTCTGACTCCCAAGCCCGGACTCTTGCCACTGAGCCAAAAGCTAGATAGATCTATCTATCATTGTATTTAAATACAAACATTACCTCCATCATTTCAGTTTTGCTTGCACGTGGGCAGGTGGGCTATGTGTGTGCGACAAGACTACACAATTTTGAGGAACAGGAATTTCAAGGAAGTGAGAAGCAGTGTGGCTTAGTGGAAAGAGGATAGCCCTGGATTCTAATCTGGGCTCTGCCACGTGGCCGCTTTGTGATCTTTCATTCACTCAATCGTATTTATTGAGCACTTACTGTGTGCAGAGCTCTATACTAAGCGCTTGGGAAAGTACAATACAGCAATAAAGACAGACAATGCCTGCCCACAACGATCTCACAGTCTAGAGTTGGGATGGGGAGAGACAGACATCAATACAAATAAACAGAAATCAATATAAATAAATAAAATTACAGATATATACATAAGTGCCGTGGGGCGGGGATAAGGGGGAAGAGAAGAGGTAGCAAGTCAGGGTGATGCATAAGGGAGTGGGAGATGAGGAAAACTGAGGCTTAGTTTGGGAAGGCTTCTTGGAGATGTGCCTTGAGTAAGGCTTTGAAGGAGGAGAGAGTAATCATCCGGCAGATCTGAGGAGGGAGGGCGTTCCAGGCCACAGGTAGGACATGGGCCAGGGTTCGGCAGCGAGACAGGCAAGCTCAAGGCACAGTGACCTTGGGCAAGTCATTTACCTTCTCTGGGCCTCAGTTACCTCCTCTGTAGAATAGGAATTAAATCCTACTCCTCCTACTTAGACTGAAGACCTATGTGGGACAGGGATTGTTTTGAAACTGATTCGTATCTACCCCAGTTCTATGCTTAGAACACTGCTTGGCAAAAAGTATGCACTTAACAAGTACCATAATTCTTTATCATTATTATTATTATTAAGTGCCCACTGTTTATTTTCAAGGTGGATGGGTTTGTATCATAAATGGGGATTTTAGCAGAGCTTTGAAAATGGAGAGTAGGTAATCATTGTACTGAAAAAAACCCTAGTTAGCACTCTTGGTTGGCACAATGAAAACAAAGTGTGAAACAAATAGTGTTGAATGCAGTATAATCTCCCCTAGCAAATAATGTAAAGCTCAAGACTACAATCCTGAGATGGACCAAAGTGGTATCGATATTTTTTAATGTGATAAAAAACACAATAAATATAGTTAATGCTATTTTCCTTCCTCTTCAGCCCAACAGCTCCCACTCTGGCCATGTTGTAGCTGGATTACTGCATTAAGCCCCTGCTGATCTTGCTTCTAGCCTCTCCCTGCTCCAATCTTTATCAAACCAAGATGTGAGGGTTATCTCTTGGAAGCATCGCTCAGCACTCATCTCTCCGCTCCTCGAATTACTCCAGTGCCTTCTCGAGTCCCTCCTCATCAAGCCACAGCTCCTCACAAATGGCTTCACGGCTTCCGGTAACTCGTCCCACCTTCCATATTGCCTGATCGCTTCACCTACTACCCCTGTCTGTCCTCTTCGTTCCACCATGGCTAAAAATCTAACTGTACCACCCTACTGATAATCTGTCCTCTGACCCCTCACTCACAATCTTGCCCTGACTTGGGTCTCCTCGAAACAGCCTAAATCCATCACCAGTCAGCCTCCATATAGTCCAAAGCCCCTTAAAAGCCCACCTCCTTCAACATGTCTTCCCTATATCCAAGCATCCTACAAGTCATCTAAATCTACTGACCATCTGCATGGCCTAGTGGATAAAGCACAGGCCTAGGAGTTGGGGACCTGTGTTCTACTCCTGGCACCGCCACCTGTCAGATGTGTGGCCTTGGGCATGCAATTTTATTTAACCCTTTGCCCTTCCCCGCCTCCTGGCCCCAAAGCACTTATGTAACATATCTGTAATTTTATTTATTTATACTGATTTTATTTATTTGTACTGATGTCTGTCTCCCTTACTCTAGACTGTGAGATCATTTTGGGCAGGGAATGACACTGTTTATTGTTGTATCGTACTTTCTCAAGCACTCAGTAGAGTCTTTGCACACAGTAAGCACTCAATAAATGGGATTGAATGAATTTAACTTTGTTGAGCCTCAGTTATCTCATCTGTAAAATGGGGATTAAGACTGTGAGCCCCATGCGGGACAGGGACTGTGTCCAACCTGATGGCTTCTATCCACCCCAGTGCTTAGTACACTGCCAAGCACATAGTAAACGCTTAACAAATACCACAATTATCATTATTATTATTATTACCCATCGGTGCTTGGCATATAGTAAAGGTCTAACAAATACTATTATTTTGATACACACTTTTCCAGTTGTACATTCTAGATCAGTTATTTCATTTGTAAATTATTTTATGCTTATCACCCTTGCTTGAGTATACATTCCTTGTGGACAGGGAATGTGTCACTTGTTTATTTGGTACTTTACAGCTTAGGGGAAAGCATCACATCTAAAGTAAATGCTATTAGCTCAGTAAATGCTATTTCTACTAGGGAAAGGAGGTCAATCATTGATAACGAAGAGGCCACAGAAAAATCTACTGTTACCACAGACATTTTTCCCATCATTTACGTTACTTAAAAGAGCGGGGAAAAAGGGGAAAAGTAGAATTCAAGTTCTTAAAATTCAAACCCAGCTGTACATTTTCTGCAGTGTAGTTAAAATTCTCCACCACGATCCCTAACTCAAAAGGGCAATTAACAGCACTTAGTAGTCAAATCTCATACTGCTGCTGTGGGGGCTACCCAGCAAATTACCAATTCTCAAACCCTCTCTAATTGCTTTGAAGTTTCAATAATTATGTCAACTTTATTTGCATGCTCAGTTCAGTGTATGGAACTTATAAGAGAGCAACAAGTACACAGCAGAGTAGCATCCTGGGGGGAGGGGATAAAAAGAAAAGATAGGGAAAAGTAACAGAAAGGAAGAAGGAAGGGAAGAGGAGGGAAGAAGGAATGAAAGAAAGGGCACGATAGAGAAATGAAAGGGAAGAAGAAGGGAATCAGGAGAGAGGAAGGAGAAAGAAGAAAGAAGAGGGAAAGAGAGAAAAAGAAGGGAGGGAAGGGAAGAAAAAAGGGAAGGGAAAAAGAGATGGAGGGAAGGGAGTAGGAGAGAAAGGAGAAGGAAAGAAGAGGAGGAAGAGGGAGGAGGTGATGGGGAAGAAAGAAGAAGGCGATGTGGACTGCTGGAAAAGAACATGTATCTGAGACTCAGGAGTCCACTACACTGTAAACTCCTTAAGGGCAGGGATTGTATCTACCAACAGTGTTGTATTCTCCAAACAATAATAATAATAATGTTAGTATTTGTTAAGCGCTTACTATGTGCCAAGCACTGTTCTAAACACTGGGGTAGATACAAGGTAATCAGGTTGTCCTACGTAAGGCTCACAGTCTTCATCCCCATATTTTAGATGAGGCAACTGAAGCACAGAGAAGTTAAGTGACTTGCTCAAGGTCAACTAGTACAGTGCACTGCACAAAATAGGTATTCAAAAAATACCACTGATAGACTGATAGGAGGCCAGCCTACTACTTAACTCTGGCCACGTCATTTAACCTTTCTATTCCTCAGTTTCAAAGTTTTGTGGGAAGAAAAGACCTGTGTCAAATTTGAATATTTTGCATCTCCCCCAGAATTTAGACAGTCTTTGAGCATCTAGTAAGCACTTAATATAATTTTCAAATGACTCCTACAGTGTCTACAAATAACTAGCTATCTGATACGAAGCATTATGTTTCAAGGCTATTACTCATTACAAATACGCCATCTAGAAACTATGAAGAAATATACAAAGTTGATATCATATATGTAACTTTACTAAAAAGAATGTGTGATAGAAAATGTGGAAGATTTTTGCTGAGACTGAAAAAAGTGAAGAATGAACTTTGAGTGGAATGTAACCAAAAAGACAACTCTGGTCCTTGAATTTTAGTGACACAAATCCACGAGAGTCATTTGGATAAGGAAAGATGTAAGAAAAGAACAAGAATTATTCCATCGTGGCCACAAATCAGAATTGATAGAAAATTGTGAGATCATTTGAAAATCATATAGCAACAGCATAATATCAACCAATTATTGTGAATCAACGAACAGTTGAGAGGTTGGCTAAAGTGGTAATTGATTCATATGAATAAGAGAGAGAAGCTTACATTATGCTAATACTGTATTATTTTCCAAAAACTGAAATGACTGAAAAGCACTACTATATTGTCCAATTTGTACATTACATTTTGTTTATTATATGATTTTCCAGGACTGATGATACCGAATAGCTAATATTTGCTCTAGTAAGTGTAATCATTCAGATAAGTCATACTGACCAAAATCTGATAAGTGAAAGGACAAAATTTAGTAGCACAGAATTTACAAAATTCACATTGGACTGTCATTTTCTACGTCAACTCACTTTTAGTGCAGGATGTCTTATGTCAAATGTGTGTTAAAAAGAAATTTAGGCCAGGGAATGCTTGGCACAAAGTAAGCACTTAACAAATACTATAATTATTATTAATTAAGAGAATACCTATTGGATAATTAAGAAAATGCGTATTGGACAGTATTACATCACCTAATCCTTTCTTTGGCAATAGTTAGGCACCCATAGAGCTATTTTGAGGGAAGAAGGTCAGAATTAAACTTCCAACCTTGCTGGAATTGAAACCAGTTAAGAAGTGGACTTAAATAATAACTGATAAGAAAATGGAAAGAAAACCTGTGGGAAGACAGCTGTTTTTATCATAGTTTAACGATAACATTTTATTGCTTGTGGAAAATACCAGAGGATAAGTGGGTAGACTATGAGCCCCCTTGCAGGAAAGGGACGGTGTCCAACCTAATTAACTTGTACCTACCCCAGAGCTTAGAACAGTGTTTGACAGAAAATAAGTGCTTAACAAGTACCACGAAGCAAAAGCAAAACAAAGCATACAGAAATGGCACCAACACTGTATACAGCAAACATTTCTAACTCTTATTAGGTAAGAGGACTAAAATTTTGGAACAGCCCAGAATAAGAGAATGAACAAAGCTATAATAGGTGTTGCATTTATTAAGTGTATACTATGTGCTAAGTAGCATACTAACTTCCAGAGTAGAAACTCGATAATCAGGTAGAACACAGTCCCTGCCCTGGATGGGGCTCACAGCCTAAGTAGGAGAAGAACAGTGTTGAATCACTTTTTACAGATGAGGTGATCTGAGGTACAGAGAAGTTAAGTGACTTGCCCAAAGCTACAGAGAGCAGGGCAAGTGGCAGAGCTGGAATTAGCACCGAGGAATAGGATTTCCACGCCTGTGCTTCTTCCACTGAGTCACGTTGACATGCTGGAGTTTAGCTGAAAAGCACGATATGTATACTGAGGTTGAGGAAACAGGTAATTTTAGAATGACTGCAGGAAATTACACAGAACACTAAATGAAATTTTTAAAATGCTTTAAATTGTATATTAACTTTGGAACATCAGATGCTATTTTTATAAAGGAAAGATGTTAGAATGGTCCCCTTTTAAAGAGAAAGTTCCAGAGAAAAAAGGAACAGGCATTAGAATCAATTGAAATAAATTATTATTTTATTTTAAAAATAAAAACTTATTATGTGTCAATCATTGCCCTAAGCATTGGAGTAGACATAAATAAATCAGGCCAGATATCCAGTTTTGCAATCATTTACTTCTCTATTTGAACAACTCTTCTACCTTTTGGGGCACTAGTACTACTATTACTAATAATAACTAATTCTTTAAACATATAACATATATTTATTGGCTAGTGATAATAATGATAATAATAATATGATAGTGGCTTTTATTAACTGCTTACTATGTGTCAAGCACTGTATTAAATGCTGACCCTATCCCAAATGGAGCTCACTGTCTAAGAAGGAGAGAACAGGTATCAAATCCCCATTTTATAGATGAGGTAACTGAGGCCCAGCAAGTTAATCAACTTGTCCAAGGTCACACAACAGGCAAATGTTTTGTTGTCTGTCTCCCTGTTCTAGACTGTGAGCCCTGTGAAACTGTTGGGTAGGGATTGTCTCTATTTGTTTCCGAATTGTACTTTCCAAGTGCTTAGTACAGTGTTCTGCACACAGTAAGTGCTCAATAAATACACTGAATGAATGAATGAATGAAATGGCAGAATCAGGATTAGAGCCCAGGTCCCCCCTAACCTGCTTCTCTATACCTAGGGTCATCGGGAAACACAAAATTCCCACATAGTAGAGGATTAGTAGGATTTGGAATAGAGAAGCAATGCAGCCTAGTGGAAAGAGCATGAGCCTGGGAGTCAAAGGACCTGGATTCTAATTCTGGCTCCACCACCTGACTGCTGTGTGATCTTAGGCAAGTCATTTAACTTCTCTGTGCCCATGACTTCATTTGTAAAATGGGGATTAAGACTGTGAGCCTCATGTGACACAGGGACTGTGTCTAACCTGATTAGTTTGTATCTCTCCCGTGCTTAGTACAATGCTTGACACATAGTAAGGGCTTAACAAATGCCATTTAAAAAAGGGTTAGGATCTGGAGGTTCCTCATTGGGCAGGGGTAATTTTACGGTTCTAGGTAGACCAATGTGGTAGTGTCCCTGAGATCAATTTCCTTAATAAAAATGGGTAGCACCTTCACAGATTGCTTACAATTTAGTGTTCTGTATCTAACCATATTTTCTTTTGATTGACAGAAGTGGGATTTAAACTCTGAGTCCATGAAACATCATTTTTTCCCTCTAATTACCCAACAAAAATAGCATGTTTTTTGTCAATGCTCAGTGGTAATGCCGATAATAATCTGGTATTTTCAATAAATACATACTTATGGACTAAACTATATTTCACTTCATTTAGTCTGATATATTTTTCCATATACATTTAATTCCCTCCTATGAATCAACGCCTTACCATGGCAGGAGAGTTTGCATACACCAAAGAAGCTTAGAGCTATGCTACTGAGAGATACTCTCGGTAGGATTACCTATAATGGAAAGGTCTAAGCGGAAGCGTCAAAGTTGATTCACCTGGGCTGGGCAGCAGCGGCATGGGAAAGAGTCAAAGGTGTTTGATCAAATGATCAAAATGTTGATCAAAGACAATGCCAGAGACTCAAGTTTTCACTGCGCGGAAGGAAGCAATGGAAAAAAAATTTAAAATGTTGGTATTTGTTAAGCGCTTACTATGTGCAGAGTGCTGGGGTAGATAGAGGGTAATCAGGTTGTCCCACGTGAGGCTCACAGTTAATCCCTATTTTACAGATGAGGTAACAGGCACAGAGAAGTGAATTGACTTGACCACAGTCACAACAGCTGACAAGAGGCAGAGCCGGGAGTCAAACCCATGACCTCTGACTCCGAAGCCCAGGCTCTTTCCAGTGAGCCATGCTGCTTCCCACTTCTGTATTTTTACCACTTCTGTATTTTTACCAAGAAAACTCTATTGATATACACACCAGAAAGACTACAGATATAGCTTCAGAAGATGAGTCCCTCAGGTCGGAAGATCAGTCCCTCAGGTTGGAAGGGACTCAACGAGCTACTGCAGAAGAGCAGACGATGTCTCAGGGTATCGTTTGAGTTTATGACGTGGCTGGAATAAAGCCTTTGGGGACCTCCAGTCGCTGATGTTGCCATATGAGAAATGAGTATTTGAAGTTGTAAAGATACTTTTATTATTGGAACGTGGACTGTGCGAAGTATGAACCAGGCAAAGTAGGAAATAGTCAAGGATGAAATGGACCACTGAAGATCGACCTCCTAGGAATAAGCGAACTGAAATGGACTGGTATTGGGCAATTCCAATCAAATGAGCACATCATCTACAACTCTGCTCATGCTGAAGAAAGAAATGGCATAGCGGTAACTGTGACAAAGAAAATTGCTAAGACAGTTTTCGGATATAATGCTATCAATGTCCGACTGAGATGTTAGATTCAGAGGAAAGCCATTCAGTATGACAATACTTCAGGTGGCATATGCCCCAACAACAGATCCAGAGCAAGAATAGATTGGTTTTATTCATTCATTCATTCATTCATTCAATAGTATTTATTGAGCGCTTACTATGTGCAGAGCACTGTACTAAGCGCTTGGAATGAACAAGTCGGCAACAGACAGAGACGGTCCCTGCTGTTTGACGGGCTTACAATCTAACTGGGGGAGACAGACAGACAAGAACAATGGCAATAAATAGAGTCAAGTGGAAGAACATCTCGTAAAAACAATGGCAACTAAATAGAATCAAGGTGATGTACATTTCATTAACAAAATAAATAGGGTAATGAAAATATATACAGTTGAGCAGACGAGTACAGTGCTGAGGGGATGGGAAGGGAGAGGGGGAGGAGCAGAGGGAAATGGGGGGAAAAGAGGGTTAAGCTGCGGAGAGGTGAAGGGGGGGTGGTAGATGGAGTAGAGGGAGAAGGGGAGCTCAGTCTGGGAAGGCCTCTTGGAGGAGGTGAGTTTTAAGTAGGGTTTTGAAAAGGGGAAGAGAATTAGTTTGGCGGAGGTGAGGAGGGAGGGCATTCCAGGACCGCGGGAGGACGTGGCCCAGGGGTCAATGGCGGGATAGGCGAGACCGAGGGACGGTGAGGAGGTGGGCAGCAGAGGAGCAGAGCGTGCGGGGTGGGCGGTAGAAAGAGAGAAGGGAGGAGAGGTAGGAAGGGGCAAGGTGACGTATAGCCTTGAAGCCTAGAGTGAGGAGTTTTTTACAATGAAGTGCAGAGAGAGATTGATAAAAGCTTCAAGCAAGATGTGTTGATGATCACTGGCGATTAGACTGCAAAAGTGGTAATGGAATGGAAATGAAGGTTGTTAGAAAATATGACCTTGGAAATCAGAATCAATCCAGGGACCAACTTACTCATTTCTGTGAACAAAATGACTTTTTGATTGCCAACATTTTCTTTATCCAACCTAAATGACGACTGTAGACATGGACTTCACCAGATGGACTATATAAAAATCAAACAGACTATATTATTTGCAGAAAAAGATGGAGGAGTTCTATTTTGGAAGCAAAAACATGGCCTGGAGCTGATTGTGGAAGAGATTATGAGCTGTTAATGTGTAAACTTAGGCTAAAACTTAGAAAGATCAATCATGCCTTACAGCTACCCAAATGTGACCTGACAATATTCCCCTTGAAATTATGGATCACGTAAAAAATAGATTTGAGATGCTTAATCTCACAGTCACGGAACCAGAGAAATGTGGACAGATTAAAAATGTCATCAAGGAAGAAAGTGACAGAGTATTGCAAAAGGTCAGGAAGAAGAAAAAGCCAAAATGGATGTCAAATATAACTCTGGAAATAGCCAAAAAAAGGAAGGAAGCAAAAATCAGAGGACAAAAGAACCTGGTTAAAGAACTGGACCAAAAATCCCAGCACTCTGCCAGGAAGGGCAAACAGGAATATTATAACAACACATGTAAAGAAATGGAAGTCAATAACAAATGTGGGCGGACAAGATCACTATTTCAGAAGATTAAGGGAATTAGGAAACACTTCGTTCTCAGATTGGCTTTGTCATAAAAGCGAAGATGGACTGACGATAAATGATACCAGTGGAATCAAACTGAGATGGAAAGAATAGACACAGGAACTATACCAGAAAGACAGCAATATACAAGAAGTATTTGAAAAAGGTCCTTTTGCATTAGAGCCACTCATCATGAAAAGTGAAGTTAGATCAGCTTTACACTGCCTCACCAAAAATAAGGCACCTGGCTTTGATAGGCTTTCTATTGAGGTGTTTCAGGCAGCTGGAGGGGAATAATTTAAAGTTCTTACCAAATTATGTCAATAGGTATGGCTAACCACTCAATGGCCATCTGATTGGAAGAGTTCATATAGATCATACGGAACCTGAATGACAAACAGGAGGCTACAATAAGAACAGAATACGCAGAAACAGATTGGTTTCCCATTAGTAGCGTGTAAGACAAGGATGTACCTTACCGCCTTATCTGTTCATTCTTTACAACGAATACCTAATGAGAGAAGCCAGATTGGATGAAGACAAATGGGGAGTAAAGATTGGAGGAAGGAACATAAACAACCTTCTTTATGCTGATGATACAACCCTACTAGCAGAAAGTGAAGAATCTTTGAAGGGCTTATTATTAAAAATTAAGGAACAGAGCAAAAAGATGGGCCTATATTTGAATGTCAAGAAAACAAAGATCATGACAACTGGAAGTTTTAACACATTTGTAGTGGATGGAGAGAAGATTGAAATAGTTGACAATTTTTCTCTCCTGGGATCTACACACACTAACTATATATGCTTCTGGAAACAATCACTTCTAATATTTTCTATTTCCCCTTTCTCCCCCCAGACAAAAACTTCATCATCACATCTTCCTTCTAAATTAAAAGAATTACAAACTCCATTTTTTCTTCAATTTCACTCTTTAGGGTTTCTTTTTCAAGTCTCCAACTATTATATTCACTTGTATTATTTATTTTAAGATTATTACCTAGCAATGTCTTAACTTTTTTTCCCTTAGTATTTCATCAGAAATTGGTCCTATATATGTGACAGATAAGAAAACTACAAAATCTCATTTATAATTTCTCTTACAAAGCTAATCTAGCAAAAATATCGGTGCTCAACAAAGTAATGTAAATGATCACTTATGACCACTCCTCCCCCACTAAACCTGATCTGGGGAAAGAAAAAATGTGGCTGAATAGTTAAGGATGATATTTTGATGACAGTAAAGTTCATATGAATGAAATTTCTTGATGGTATTCTTGGTTCGAATAACTCCTATCAGTGGGCTTAGGGTTTTCTTTAAGTGGAAAGAGCGTGCCTCGGTCATTTAATATTAACTATTTGCACAGAACAACTATGTGTGGTGGCATGTTAAAACAGCTCAACTGCAGAACAGCTGTGAAAGACTCCTGAGTAGTCAATGCCAGCATGTTGCTGAAAGTTGTAAACTCTGCAAAGATGTTGCCAAGAGGATACATAGGCAGCATTTCTTGATGAAAATAGCTCAGATGAGTATAATACAAACTACATTCTCTATCACCGTAGATTAAGCAATCTTCTGATATTAGCAAATGCCTTCATACAATCATACGAACTGCCAGACATTTCAGAATTTCAATATTTCAGTATGTCAGCAGACATCTCAAACATGCATCTTGCAAAGGAGAGCTAGCTGGCCCAGCAGTGAGGAAACAGGAGGGGAATAATAATAATAATAATATTTATGGCATTTGTTAAGCGCTTACTATGTGCCAAGTATGGTAGATACAAGGTAGTCAGGTTGTCAGGTTGTCCCAGGTGGGGCTCACAGTCTTAATCCCCATTTTACAGATGAGGTATCTGAGGCCCAAAGAAGTGAAGTGACTTGCCCAAGGTCACATAGGAAACAAGTGGCAGAGCTGGGATTAGAACCCATGACCTTCTGACTCCCAGGCCCATTATCTATCCACTACATCATGCTGCTTCCCTATAACTCATGGCATTTGTTAGGCATTTACTATGTGACAGGCACTGTACTAAGCACGGGGGTAGATACAAGCAAATTGGGTTGGACACAACCATATCCCACATGGGGCTCACAGTGTCAATCCCCATTTTACAGTTGAGGAAACAGAGGCACAGAGAAGTTAAGTGCCTTGCCCAATGTCACAAAGCAGACAAGTGGCAGAGGCAGGATTAGAACCCATGACTTTCTGCCTTCCAGGCCTGTGCCCTATCCACCAGACTGAGACACAAGGGAGACAAACTTTACTAATCCTAATCTAGTCTTTACTTTGTTAATGGTATTTGTCAAGTGCTATGTGTCAAATACTGTTCTAAGCACTGGGGTAGATAAGAGCTAATTAGGATGGACACAGTCCCTGAAACTACATGGGGCTTAGAGTCTACATAGGAGGGAGAATAGGAGAACTGAGGCCGAGAAAAGTTAAAAGTGACTTGCCTAAAGTCACACAGCAAGCACTTGGCAGAGCTGGGATTAGAACTCAGGTCCTCTGACTTCCAGGCTCATGTTCTTTCCACTATGCCATGCTGCTTCTCCATCTGATTTGTATAAAGTGGTGGGAAACAAAAAAAAACCACCACAGAGACTTAATTAACACTATTCAGTGATGATAAAAGGCACTGCCTATGAAGATGAAAATGAATCAACTGAATTTACAATAGTCACACACAGCATAACTGAAATAGTCTAAATACTTCTAAATGATCGCAAACCTGATAATAGTACTAATACAACAAGATTGCAAATGACCCGAGAGTTCAGCTACATAAAAACAAGATTTCACAAACCACAAATTTGATACAAAAATCTTATTTGTCCTGGGAGAAAATTATCTTCACTTACGTGGATTCTTATTCTGTTATTTCTGAAGATATCAAGCACATGTGAATATAAATAGACAAACACCTAGAGTAGTAAATCAATTAATGTAGCTGATAGACTCAATAATAGGAGGAGATTAGGAAGCAGCATAGCCTAGTGGATAGAGCACAGGCCTGGGAGTTAGAAGGAACTATGTTCTCATTCCAGCTCTGTCACCTGTCTGCCGTGTGACCTTGGGCAAGTAACTTCACAATAATAATAACAATAATAATGATGTTGGTATTTGTTAAGCACTTACTATGTGCCAAGCACTGGGAGAGATACAAGGTCATCAGGTTGTCTCAGGTGGGGCTCAAGGTCTTCATCCCCATTTGACAGATGAGGTCACTGAGGCACAAAGAAGTTAAGTGACTTGCCCAAGGTCACACAGCTGATAAGTGGGGGAGCTGGGATTAGAACCCATGACCTCTGACTCCCAAGCCCGGGCTCTTTCCACTGAGCCACGCTGCTTCTTTACTTCTCTGGACTTCAGTTCCCTCATCTGTAAAATGATGATTAAGATTGTATTAAACACAAATAATATTAAAAAAATTAGTACTTTCAAACCCAATAGGGCTTAGTAATATTTTAAATAATACAATTTCATTTTTGAATATCGGAACAATCTCAACTGCAAATTATTTCTTACTTAGACTAAAGCCATTTGGTTCAAATCCTATTAACTAATTAAATCAGGAGGGTAATTCATATTATGGGAATATTAATTTATTTCTGAATTTATTTCTGTATGATGCAGGGAGTCCCTTCACATTGTGACTTTTCATTTATGACACATTTCACACAGTTCCATCTACTTGCTATAGATAATTGGGTTTACTGTAAAGCTGTTGGGATGATTTCCTATGATTTATATTCAGCTGACATTTTTTCATTAAATGGCCAGTTTTGCTTCATAAAGGCATGACAGGTTTTTATGAAATCTATCTAGCTCTAGGTATATTTTTAACATACTATGAGCTCTAAATACTTAAGGAGGTATAAAAGAAGTTAGGACTGCTCAGTGAGGAGTTCCTGGGCCCATAAACCAGAAGGTCCACTGGAAGCAGGAATTTAGAATTTGGTCCCCAAATTGGGCAAAAACAGCCCGACAAAATTCTAAGAGCTTCTGACCACTCAACCGTAAACTCATCGAAGGCGGGGATCGGGATTAGCAACTTTATTTGAGGCCTGTCTGAAATCCATCTTTCTTCAGGAGACTTTCCCCAGTTCATTTTATTTTTCCCTAGTCTCATCCTGCCAATTATCATTCTACTAGACTGTAAGCTCCTTAAGACAGGGATCTTTTTTACCAGTTATAGTGTACTCTTCCAAATGTTTAATATAGTTCTCTCCACACAGTAAGTGCTCAAATATCACTGAATGAGAGGAACAAAGGAAAGAGGGAGCCAAAAGAGGAAATGCACATTTCCTTATAACTGTGGTAAGAACTGAGACTGGATTGTTGGTAGGACTAAGGATAGAAACCCATATCCAGCCCATATCCAGCCCTGGTCTGGGCACCATTCTCCCCAGAGCCTAATAATAATAACAATGATGATGATGATATTAATAACAATTACAGCAATAAAAGTAATAATATTTGTTAAGCACTTACAATGTCCCAACCACTGTAAATACTTAGAGCTGGGTTAGATACAAGATAATCAGTTTGGATACAGGCCCTATCCCACAAAAGGCTCACAGTTTAAGTAGAACAGGGTAGGATTTAAGCCCCATTTTATAGAGGAGGCAACTGAAGTACAGAAGAGTTAAATGACTTGGCCAAGATCACAAATCTAGATATCACCCACAGCCTGGAATAATCTGCTGCATCTAAGGTTGTTGAAGGGGAGAAGGTGTACAAATTATGTTGTATTGTATTCTCCCAAGTGCTTAGAACAGTGATCTGCAATAAATACCACCGATACTGATGACGATGATGGTATAAGAAGGGCTTGAAGATTCTTACACTGGTGGAAGGAGGCATGGATTGTCACCTGCAATTGTTTGCATCAAGCCCCAAACTGAACATGTTCCACCCCGATTGAAAGATGACACTCATAAAAACATTAAAAAAAAAGGGGGAAACAAATTTGGATGCATCATCTTAAGGGCATTTAAACATAATAAGACTGTAAATTCAAGGTTACTTAAAATGTTTATTAGGAATATTTCTTTCAGAGAAGAATGTCACCATAAACTTTAACATTTATTTAGCAATGTGCTATTTGTCTGAAAACTTTATGAAGTGGATAGCCTCAGGGTCAGATTGTGATGCTGACATGTCCCTGTGATATTCTGAGAAAAACAAAAGAACACAGAAGAATCTTGGAACAAAAACACTCTGAGAGAAAAATGATAATTACATCATGACTTCACATTTAAAAATCCTTCGTTCTGAAAATCAGATTTCTTAACAGATGAAACATATAGCAGAAGAATAATAAGGGCTGTAAGGGCTTTCAAAGGCCATCTCTCTCTGCAAGATTGCATTCAATTCATTCCAGAAAGTCATCTGCCAACTCCAGGAATGAAAGGAGGAAAGTAAGAGAAACACATTGGCTGTGGACAGCAACTACAGAAGGATAATTTGGGCACAAAAACATGTCAGTTTGGAAGCATTAACAATTCCTGGATCTCAGCTTTGTAATTTATTACCACCTCTTTGAGTCGGAAGAGTAAACAAGTTCACGAGGAATATGTTGAGAAAGACTCTGATTTGACTGTTCTACTACCTGCCTGCTTCCTGGAATGAAGGTGGGCTGGGAAAACATTTGTGTGTGCTTATAAATTTTTTTTGTACTTAAAGCCAAAGCACTTAAATGAAACAAGCCCACTGCTCCAGAATAAAGATATATCCTTGGTAAAAACCACCCCAAAATACAAACCACCCAGAGGAAATTGAACCTGTCGTTCAATGCCTTTCTCCATACATACACCCGTTCACGCTACAGATAAGTAATAATAATAATAATGTTGGTATTTGTTAAGTGCTTACTATGTGCAGAACACTGTTCTAAGCACTGGGGTAGATACAGGGTAATCAGGTTGTCCCACGAGAGGCTCACAGTTAATCCCCATTTTACAGATGAGGTAACTGAGGCACAGAGAAGTTAAGTGACTTGCCCACGATCACACAGCTGATGAGTGGCAGAGCCGGGATTCGAACCTATGACCTCTGGCTCCCGAGCCCGGGCTCCTTCCACTGAGCCACGCTGCTTCCCCAAGTAAATCCCTCCATACCTGGCCTGAGAGAAAACCATTAACAATCAGTGTATTGAGAGGAAGCTCTGTCCATAATTTGTGTTGCATTTTTTTCAAGGCATAGATGATACCCTGGAGTAGATAACCCAAGAAGTTGTTGAACTGAAAAGTTAACTCAAGCTAGAAATTGATATTGCAAATGTTGAGTTAATTGCATCTCATTTAGAGTAATCATTCTTCCAATGATAATGATAATTGTGGTATTTGTTAAGTGTTTACTAAGGCTGGGGTTAAAAACAAGATAAATAGGTGGGGCCCAGTCTCTGTTCAATATATAGGGTTCACAGTCTAAGGAGGAGGGATAACAGGAAACTGAGGCAAAGAGAAGCTAAATGACTTGCCTGAAGTCCACAGCAATGAGGAGGACTTATCAAACTTGGACAATTTAATACATTAATGCAAGATGCTGAAGCCCAATCAGAATGCAACTTGTTATTCATTTAAATCATAGTTTGGTGACTTTATCTACACAAAATAAGCACTCAATAAATACCACTGATTGATTGACTGATTGAATATGCACCATGTAAAGGAATTTCATGTTACTCTTCCAGAGGTTTTGGAGCAGATCCTGACTGATAGCATGTAAATCTATTGGAAAACATACTCCACAGTGCAACCTTTTGTGATACAATCACTTTTCAAAAAAGTTATATCATGAGGTATGCCTACAGGGACTTTTAAATGAGAATTTCTTAAGGAAAAAAATTGCAAATGGAGCAAAACAAATGTATTCCTGGTGATAAAAGTGTTTTATGTAGTTAAATACATTATCAAGCTCTTGAAAAATGTCATACCATAAAATAGAAATTACATCCTCTTTGAATATCATTTACACTTTTCAGAACCCAGTTCAACATTCATTATGTTACCAAAAGCTGATCTTAGTGCTTGTATTCTTCTAAAAGTAAAATATGGTTGAAAGAAAATAGAGATCTCTGAATGCAGTGATCAAACCAGTGCTTAGACCAGTGCTTGGCACATAGTAAGCGCTTAACAAATACCATCATTATTAATTTAATCCACTCAAGGGATCTTCAATGATTTGTAACAAGAAATTAGAAATTCCTGAAAAAATGTAATAATCAATCTTGTATTTGGGCATAATTTGTATTGCCAACATATCCTTTAATTGTTCTCTTATTATTCTATTGTTTACTTAAGAGTATTTGATGTTCTTTCTCTTTACTTATTTATTTAGAGAAGCAGCGTGCCTCAGTGAAAAGAGCACAGGCTTAGGTGTCAGAGGTCACGGGATGTAATCCCGGCTCTGCCACCTGTCAGCTGTGTGACTTTGGGCAAGTCACTTAACTTCTCCGTGCCTCAGTTACCTCATCTGTAAAATGGGGATTAGGACTGTGAGGCCCACGTGGGACAACCTGATTCCCTTGTATCTACCCCAGCGCTTAGAAAAGTGTTCAACACATAGTAAGTGCTTAACAAAGATCAACATTATTACTATTATTATTTACCATTTTCTCCACAGCTCTTATATATTCAATGATAATGCTACTAGCATTGGTATCCATGGGGGTGTGTGTGTGTGAATGCAAATTGAAAACCTATGCATGACTGACATTTCAATCCACAGTGCATTCATGAAGACTGTCCTTTACCTAACCGATGCAATTATTCATTCATTCAATCGTATTTATTGAGCGCTTACTGTGTGTAGAGCACGACTTGGAAAGTACAGTTAGGCAACAGATAGAGACAATCCCTACCCAACAATGGGCTCACAGTCTAGAAGGGGGAGACAGACAACAAAACAAAACAAGTAGACAAGCATCAATAGCATCAAAATAGATAAATAGAATTGTAGATATATATCTTTTCTATTGCCTGTCACTATTTTTGAATCTGCTCTCCTGACGTCCCCTCCTTCCTGATATCTCTTCTGAAGGACAGTATTGCCTCTCCTTCACTGGAAACATGTCATCCAATCATCTGGATCATCAATTATCATCAATGGTATTTATTGATCGCTTTTACTGTGTGCAGAGCAATATACCCTCTCAGGGCTGTACCTAGAGAGTTTCCAATACTCTACCAGTCTCGACTATTCATTCATTCATTCAATAGTATTTATTGAGCGCTTACTATGTGCAGAGCACTGTACTAAGCGCTTGGGATGAACAAGTCGGCAACAGATAGAGACGGTCCCTGCCGTTTGACGGGCTTACAGTCTAATCGGGGGAGACGGACAGACAAGAACAATGGCACTAAACAGCGTAAAGGGGAAGAACATCTCGTAAAAACAATGGCAACTAAATAGAATCAAGGCGATGTACAATTCATTAACAAAATAAATAGGGTAACGAAAATATAAACAGTTGAGCGGACAAGTACAGTGCTGTGGGGATGGGAAGGGAGAGGTGGAGGAGCAGAGGGAAAAGGGGAAAATGAGGCTTTAGCTGCGGAGAGGTAAAGGGGGGATGGCAGAGGGAGTAGAGGGAGAAGAGGAGCTCAGTCTGGGAATGCCTCTTGGAGGAGGTGATTTTTAAGTAGGGTTTTGAAGAGGGAAAGAGAATCGGTTTGGCGGAGGTGAGGAGGGAGGGCGTTCCAGGACCGCGGGAGGACGTGACCCAGGGGTCGACGGCGGGATAGGCGAGACCGAGGGACGGTGAGGAGGTGGGTGGCAGAGGAGCGGAGCGTGCGGGGTGGGCGGTAGAAAGAGAGAAGGGAGGAGAGGTAGGAAGGGGCAAGGTGATGGAGAGCCTTGAAGCCTAGAGTGAGGAGTTTTTGTTTGGAGCGGAGGTCGATAGGCAACCACTGGAGTTGTTTAAGAAGGGGAGTGACATGCCCAGATCGTTTCTGCAGGAACTATGCAGGACTATGGGAGGGAGAGCCAAGCAGAGGCCTACCCATTCCATTCCTAGATTGGGCAAGGGCTAGCGAGTGGCAGGCAATCTGCTACAAGTCAAAACTCACCTGTGCTGGGCAGCAGCAGCATGGGAGAGAGTCGTGGGTGGAGACTCAAGTTAACTCCGTAGAAGGAGGCAATAGTAAACCACTTCCATATTTTTACCAAGAAAACTCTACATATACACTACCAGAATGACTGCAGATGGAGGTGGGAGCTCTGGGAAAGATGCATCCATGGTGTCGCTATGGGTCAGAGATGACTTGACAGCATAATAATAATAATAATGATTGATGGTATTTGTTAAGGGCTTACTATGTGCCAAGCACAGTTCTAAGCGTTGGGGTAGCTACAAGGTATTCAGGTTGTCCCACATGGGTCTCACAGTCTTAATCCCCATTTTACAGATGAGGTAACTGAGGCACAGAGAAGTTAAGTGACTTGTCCAAAGTCACACATCTGACAAGAGGCGGAGCCAGGATTAGAACCCACAGGAGCAGTACACTTACAGTTTGGGAGAATACAACAGAGTTGGTAGACACATTTCCTATCCACAAGGAGCTTAAAGTCTAGATAGGGAGACAGATGTTAAAGTGGACCTTAAAGTCTAGATGGGGAGACAGATATTAATGTAAATAATGTATCTGGATGATGGCTTGATGGTCTGGGAAGCCAAACTTGTTGGAGCGCAAATTTGCTGAGATCTACGAATATAGTATGAGATGTTTGGTCTTGATCCCTCAACTCTTCCTACAACTGCCATTCTTGATTTTCATTTGCAGTTAGCTGCACTGCAACTGAGGGTAGGTGTGGCTAACAGCCATCTTTTGACAAAGTCATTAACGCAGTCAAAGCTATGAAACATTACAGCTCCTGTTTCTGGTGACTTTTCTGCAGAAATCTTTAAGCAAGGCTTCTTGGAGGCCTTCACTGGCCAGTCTTCAACACAGAAGAAATTCCACAGAACTTTGAAGACACTGAAGACATCACATGATCACTCCCTTCTTGCAAGGCAGAAAAACTGACTAGAATGACCAGGATATGTCACTGGTTCCTACTGCCGGAAAGATTCTTAGCCAGAGGTTCACTGGACGGGCTACTGAAGAACCACTTCACAAGAACAAATCATTTATGTTCGGAGAAATAGAATTAGCCTTTCCAACATTTCTTGGAAATCCTAAAACTCCAAAATCACACAGTACAGAAGTTGATCAATGAAACTGCATTTTTACGTCTTTTCAGAACTCATTCATTCAATAGTATTTATTGAGCGCTTACTATGTGCAGAGCACTGTACTAAGCGCTTGGAATGTACAATTCGGCAACAGATCATATTCTAAGAGTGACTGTAATACGGATACACAGAAGGATTAGAAAATTACCAGACAACTATCAACACTCAAAAGATGATAGAATCATCCCTATCACCAAAATTTCTGAAAAACCCTCCTCCCCTTATTACTATTCAGAGGCAGCTTGGCCTAGTGGATAGAGCACTGGCCTAGGAGTCTGAAGGCCCTGGGTTCTAATCTCGGCTCTGCCACATGTCTGTTGTGTTAGGTAAATCATTCAACTTCTCTGTGCCTCAGTTACCTGATATGTAAATGGGGAATAAGACTGCGAGCCCCATGTGGCTCACCCCAATATATCTACTGAGGCAGTCTGGCTTTGTGCAAGAGCCCGGGCTTGGGAGTCAGAGGTCATGGGTTCTAATCCCGCCTCCGCTGCTTGTCAGCTGTGTGACTTTGGGGAAGTCCTTAACTTCTCTGTGCCTCAGTTACCTCATCTGGAAAATGGGGATTAAGACTGTGAGCTCCACGTGGGACAGCCTGATTACACTGTATCTATCCCAATGCTTAGAACAGTGCTTGGCACAGAGTAAGCGCTTAACAAATACCACTATTATTATTAAGTGCTTAAAGCAGTCCTTGGCACATTATAAGCACTTAACAAGTACCAGAATTATCATTATTCCTCCTCCTGTTCTTCATCTTCCTCCTCCTATTCTTTGTCTTCCCCCTCCTTCTCCTCCTCCTCTTCTTCCATGCCTCTCTGGATGGTGAATGAGTCTTTCCTCCAGCATGGGTCAGAGCATGTTGGCCAGGTCAGGGGGCTCTGCTTGCCCTCCATTTGGAGTTCAACTCACTGCTGCCTTGTCAGCATGCATAGGGGGTGCAGTGCATGGTTGGGGGGCTCCTCGTGCCCTCTGATAAGAGGACAGCTTACCGCTGCCATGATAGAGCATGTGGAGAGCTCACTGCCTGATGTGGGGGCTGTTCATGCCCAATGTGCAGCGGGTAACATGTAGCCATGTCTGGTTTCTCGCCTGGTGGCAAGCCTGCCCCAGATGCAGTTCCCTGTGGCCATCCCATGGCACGGTTCCCAATGCCTTTGGGATTGAGTGCTTCCATTCCCTGTCCAGCCTGGCTTGCCTGCCTGCCACAGGGGCCACTGTGGCCGGCACAGGCACTGGGAAGGGGGTTGGGGAGGAGGGAGCAGGAAAGACTCCACTGTGGGCTGCGGTGTAAATTCCAGTATTTCCCTGGCCAGGGATGGGTCCTGCCGACAGACGTCAAGGCACGGGGCTGCCACCTGGACGCCCCCTTGGCTGTTTTCTGTCTCTAAAGGGGCAGGAAAGGCAAGCTACTCCTTGGCCAGAAAGCTGTAAGGCAGAAGGTGATGGAGCTACCCTCCAGGGCTCAGCCCACCTATGGAGTGGGACCTCGTGCTCAATGGCCACATCTGATGTCACGTAGATGTGGGTCGAAAGCCAAGAATGCGAAGCCAGGCCAGATCCAGATTGTTTATAATAATATTAATAATAATAACAGTTATGGTATTTGTTAAGCATTTATTATATGTCAGACACTGTACTAAGCACTGAGATGGATACAAGCAAATCCAGTTGGACACAATCCCTGTCCCATATGGGGCTCACAGTCTCAATCCCCAGTTTACAGATGAGGTATCTGAGGCCCAGGGAAGTGAAATCACTTCCCCAAGGTCACACTGCACACAAGTTGCAGAACTGGGTTAGAATCCATGACCTTCTGACTCTCAGGCCCATGCTCTAGCCACTACGCCATGCTGCTTCCACAAAGTCTTGTTCTCTCCGAGAGTCTGGGGCCTATATTCTTGTTGACTGCAGGAGAGTTCCAGCTGGGAGTCACTGGGGATGGGCAAAATCCCCTCCTTCCTTCCTCTGCCCCACTGAATATCATCATTATTATTATATTACAGTGGCCAAAAAGTCCTCTTCATCTTTGCTGTCTAAGGGCCCATTGAAGCTCTTTATTTAGTCTGGGATCTGGAACCAGAGTAGGCTGAGATAACATGAGAGAGAAGGACTGGGTAACTGTAACTCCCCACAATTTTGGGGTGAGGGTCCTCATAAACTGAGGCCTTTCAAATCCATGGCTGATGTTCCCATTGCCTTTGGCGTCTCACAAAGGAACACCATTTTGAGTCAGTCTCGATCCCCATCTTAAGACGAGGTAAGTGAAGCCCATGGAAGTAAAGTGACTGGCCCAAGGTCACACAGCTGACAAGTGGCAGAACTGGGATTAGAACCCAGGTCCTCCTGACCCCCCAACTGGGCTCTATCCACTAGACCACTCTGTTTCTCAGACATCAACTCACAATCTGTCTTAACCCTGTAACCATCGCATCATTATCATTAAAATTCCTCATGTGACATCCAAAGTAGTTTTTCAATGAAATAAGGTATTATAGACAACAATTACAACAAAAATAAGAAGCTTACCTCTTGATGATTTAGAAGTCGCTCTAAATCGGCTGCCATCTGGTTCTTCACCTGTAACAAAGCTGTCTTTTCTTTATTTAAGTTGCTGGAAGAAAAAAAAAACTCATTAAGAAATAGGGTAAAGGGAACCAAGCTCTCTTCTAATCTTGACTTCTGATTGACGTCTGTAGTCCAACTAAGTTCAAGTAATTTCAAATATTGATCTACTTCCCTAACTGCAAATTATGGTCAAAGGAAATTCACACAATGAATAGATGCAAACGTTATAAATCTGACAGTGTGATATCGCACTATAAAACTTACTAACACATAAGGGTTATAAAAATCTCAGATCACTGTTCAATACGTGCTCAAGTACATGGGTCTGTGTGAAAGTGTGAGCAGGTGCTGTCTTTCATTTTCAAAGATCAACAAGTCCCAGCAAGGTTCTATCACAGAATGTGTGTATCTGAGTGTGTGTGTGGTTGAAGAGATTTATGTGCTACTGACAACAGGTTTCACATCTTTGTGTATTTGATATTCTCCATTAAAACTTTGGCTTTCTTCAAGCTTATTCTCATTCCATAGTGTTGTGCAAACTGTGTGAAGCAATTCGGTATCATCTGCACAACACCTTGTATAGAACACAAGAATCATTAGCATGCCAGAAGCAGAATGGGCTAGTGGAAAGAGCACGGGCCTGGGAGTCGGAGGGCCTGGGTTCTAATATCAGCTTTGCCACCTGTTTGGTGTGTAACCTGGGGCAAGTCACTTAACTTCTCTGGGCCTCAGTTCCCTCATCTGTAAAATGGGGATTCAATACCTGCCCTCCCTCCGACTTAGGCTGTGAGGCCTATGTGGGACCTGATTATCTTGTATCCAGCCCAGCACTTAGTTCAGTGCTTGGCAGATAGTAAGTGCTTAACAAATACTACACTTCTACTATTACTATCATATTTTCCAAATGTCTGTCTCAAGATCTTTTGTAAGGCTTATAGTCTAATGAGCCACTGGAGAGGCACCCTGGCAACACGTCCTGCACTAATCCTCTAGATCGTAAGCTCCTTGTGGGCAGGGAACCGACAAGAAACTCCATTTTATTGTCCTCTCCCAACTGCTGAGTACAGTGCTCTACACCCATTAAGTGCTCAATAAATACAATTGATTAATTGACCGATTGTTGTCCTGGCCTCTACATTATGTGTCATGACTGAATGAATGAATATAATTTTATTTCTTTATATTGATGCTATTGATGCCTATTTACTTGTCTTGATGTCTGTCTCCCCACTTCTAGACTATGAGCCCGTTATTGGACAGGGATTGTCTCTATCTGTTGCCTAACTGTACATTCCAAGTGCTTAGTACAGTGCTCTGCACATAGTAAGCGCTCAATAAATACTATTGAATGAATGAATGACTTGTAGGGGAATCAATTCTCTAGATGTTTCCTTCTTCTTTCTCCCTACTCACGCAGTTTCAGTAACTTTGCTGCCCACTTTCCTGAACTTGACCCCTTTTATTACCCTGTCCTCTGTCTCCCAAGTCCTCCTCCCTCAACGGTCTATAGTTCAGGATTGTTTTTTTTCTCCATCTGAACTTTAATCACAGCAATAGATGTTGTTGTGGTTGCTGCCACTCCCGCTTTCCTTTTCCTTTGTTGAAGCCACAGCTCCCCACCGGAACCAAGGACTTAGGGAAAGGGAAAGACTTGGGATGGAGGGATTGGAGGTAGGAGTCCTCCCGGAGCGATATCATGGCTCACATCCATCCCATCTGGACCTACCTCAGAGCTACACCCAGCTTCTTAGTTTTCCAGAACACAACATCAAAGGGCAAGCCCGGAGCACTGGCATTTTAATCAATCAATCAATCAATCAATGTTATTTATTGAGTGCTTATTAAGAGCAAAGGAGAGTACAATTCAACACAATTAACAGATATGTTCCCTGCCCACAATGAGCTCACAGTCTGGAAGAGGAGAGGGACATTAATACTTAAATGTAAGCCTTGTCTTTGGGGCTGTAAACTTATTTTGGACGGGGAACATGTCTAACAGCCCTCTTTTATTGTACTCTCCCAAGTGCTCAGTATAGTGCTCTGCCAAAGCAAGTGCTCAGTAAATACCACTGATTGAGTGTCTGAGTGCATTTCAGCCTGCCTGATTCTCCTCCTAGCCCTCTGATCCTTCCTTCTCATATCATTCACTAGTTCTTCTTCCACTTCTCATCTCCAATCTGTGGATTTCTCACAAAGCTCCAATCAAGGTCCCTTACTTTTCTAGGACTTACCTCATTCATGTTCCAGGCAGCAGGGAGCATTTTTATGCAGATGATTCCCAAATCTACTTTGCTACTTCCAACCTCTCTCCTGCTTCATAATCTACTATTTCCTCTTGCCTCCAGATCATCTCTTGATGTCTGTATGTGGATAAAACTAAACTCTCTACTTTCCCTACTAAACTCACTTCATTCATTCATTCAGGTGCATTTTTTGAGCACTTACACTGTGCAGACCACTATTCTAAGCACTTGGGAAGAGAGAGTCAGAGGTAGAGCTGGCATTTGAAGTTAAGTCTTTTGATAATAGTAAACAGACACATTCCCAGCCCGCAATGAGCTTACAGTCTAGAAGGGAAGACAGACATTAATATAAACAAATTAAAGATATGTACATAAATGCTGTGGGCTGGGGGGACGGGTGAATGAGAGGAGCAAGTCAGGGTGACACACAAGGGAGAGGGAGAAGAGGAAAGGAGGCCTCTTGGAGGAGATGTGCCTTCAGTAAGGCTTTGAAGGGGGAGAGAGTAATTGTCTGTCAGAATTGAGGACAGAGGATGTTCCAGGCCAGTGGCAGGATGTGGGCGAGAGGTCAGTGGTGAGATAGACAGGATGGAGGTACAGTTAGAAGGTTAGCCTTAGAGCAATGAAGTGTGTGGGGTAGACTGTAGTAGGAGAGGAGCGAGGTGAGATAGGAGGAGGGAAGGTGATTAGTAATTGAAAGCCAATGGTGAGGAGTTTTTGTTTGATGCAGAGGTGGATAGGCAATCACTGGAGTTTCTTGAGGAGGAGAGAAGCATGGCCTGAAAATTTTTGAAGAAAACTGATGTGGGCAGCAGTGAAGTATGGACTGGAATGTGGAGAGCCAGGAGGCAGGGAAGTCAGCAAGGAGGCTAATACGGTAATCAAGACAGGCTAGGATGAGTGATTGGATTAATGTAGCAGTTTGGATGGAGAGGAAAGGGTGGATTTTAGCAATATTGTGAAGGTAGAACAGACAGAATTTAATCTTCCTCAACATTCTAATACCTCAAATTTTTTGTGCTCTTCTAAAAAATACTTTGAAGTTGGAGCGACTGAATTGATCAAATGCTGGCATTTATGAGTGCTTACTGAGTGCACAGCACAGTAATAAGCACTGTGAGAAGCAGTGTGGTTTAGTGGAAAGAGCACGGGCTTGGGAATCAGAGGACATGGGTTCTAATCCAGGTTCTGCCACTTACCAGCTGTGTGACTTTGGGCAAGTCACTTAACTTCTCTGTGCCTCAGTTACCTCATCTGTAAATGAGGATTAAGTCTGTGAGCCCATGTGGGACAACCTGATTACCTACTATCTACCCCGGTGCTTAGAATGGTGCTTGGCACATAGTAAATGCTTAACAAATACCAACATCATCATTATTATTACTCTAAGTCCTTGGGAAAGTATAATACAATACAGTAGGTAGATACAATCCCCTGTCTAAAGGTAGTTTAGAGACTAAAGGGAGAGACAATCATTAAAATACATTTTGGATAAATCTGTTCATAAGTGCTGTAGGGATGGATGAACAACATAGTGCTTAAGGAGTACAGATTTGGGTACATAGGCAACACAGATGGAAGACTAAGAAAGGAGAGTAAGGGAACACCTCTTGGAGGAGATGTGATTTTAGGATGGTTTTGAAGGTGGGGAGAGTGGTGGGCTGTGGGACTTGAAGAGGGAGGGGGAAGGGTTCCAGGACCCAGGGAGGAAGCAGGAAGGGATCAGCAGCAGCGAGAAAGACAAGATGGAGGTGCAGCGAGTGGGTTAGTGTTAGAGGAGCAAAGTGTGTGGACTGGGTTGAAGTAGGAGATTAGGGAGATGAGGTAGAAAGGGGAGATCTGATTGAATGCTTTAAAGGTAATGGTAAGGAGTCTGATGTGGAAGATGGAGTGGTATTCACTGGAGATTTTTAATGAGAGGGGAGACATAGAGTGAGCGGGTGCTTTTTTAGATACAAGGCTATCAGGATGGACACAGTCCCTGCCCCACATGGGGTTCCCAGTCTAGGTAGGAGAGAGTAGGATTTCTCATTTTACAGATGAAGAAACTGAGGCAGAGAGAAGTGAAATGACTTGCCTGAGGTTACACAACAGGCAAGTGGCAGAGTTGGCCTGTGCTCTTTCCACTAATAATAATAATAATACTGTTGGTATTTGTTAAGCGCTTACTATGTGCAGAGCACTGTTCGAAGCGCTGGGGTAGACACGGGAATCAGGTTGTCCCACGTGAGGCTCACAGTCTTAATCCCCATTTTACAGATGAGGTAACTGAGGCCCAGAGAAGTTAAGTGACTTGCCCACAGTCACACAGCTGACAAGTGGCAGAGCTGGGATTCGAACCCATGACCTCTGACTCCAAAGCCCATGCTCTTTCCACTGAGCCACACTGCTTCACTAGCCCACACTGCTTCTTGAAGAGGTGAAATTGGGAGGAAAAGACAATGAGCTCAGTTTTGGAAAAACTAAAATGAAGATGATAATGGTAACTGTGGTATTTATTAAGTGCTTATTATGTGCCAAGCACTGTTCTAAGTGCTGGGGTAGATTCAAGATAATCAGGTCAAACACAGAAGGTGGCACCAGAATGTATATGAAGATGCCTTCAACACGGAGAAATATGAGAATATGGGGCTGAAGGAAAGGTGGGAGGTCTGGCTGGAGATAGAGATCTGAAAGTAATTAGCATACAATTGGAAAAGGAAACAAGGAAAGTGAACAAGCTACAAAGCATTGAGAATTAAACAAGACTAGCAGATAGCCCAGAGGGAAGAAGAGGAGTTGGCAAACAAAGGATAGCACAACTGAAAAGTCCTGAAGAGAAAATCAGAAGTGGAGCTGGCATCTGAAGTTAGGTCTTTTGATTCCTAGCTCATTCTAGCCATTAAGCTAACCATGAGGCTCCCTTAGTCCCCTTGCTAAATCCGACATTTTAATGCGTTAGAGAAAAGGGAAGACCAAATGATGCATGTCTCATCAAGCGCTTAGTATAGTGCCCTGCACACAGTAAGCGCTCAATAAATACGATTGAATGAATGAATGAATCTACTCCCTCCCTTAGTTAAGCAGTAGTATATTGAATGCATACTCTGCACAGGATACTGTACTAAGCACTCATGAGATTACAATAGAGAAGGTAAATATGACCCCTACATTGCCATGTCTGTTAAAAAAACCCCAAAACTATTCTTCCCAAAAAAGGAAGAGGAAGAAGATGAGGTAAACTACGAAGTTCACGTGGGACAGAGACTGTGTTTAACCTGATTATCTTGTATCTACTCCAGTACTTAGTGTAGCAGGCTTGGTATATAGAAAGTGCTTAACGAATCCCACAGTTACTGTTCTCAACATCATTGTTACACGATTCTCCCAAGACATTTAATTAAAAAATATCAGCTACAGAAATTCTCTAGAGAAAAAGTTCAAATTTCAAGTTCAAAAAAACCAAAATTTTCAGAAGCTGTATTTAGGCAGGTACCAATGGAACCCTTGAAAAGCTGGGGAGTGAATTATTACAAATAGTTCAGTGCTCTGCACACAGTAAGTGCTCAATAAATACGATTAAATGAATTAATGAATGAATAAATGTGTGGGTGATCGTGCCACATCCTCTAAGAAAAGCAAAAAGTGGCAGTTCCTCAGTGACCCAAATAACATTTGAATGGGTTTCTGTTGTGTACAGCCCCACAACAATCAGTGGTATTTACTAATCACCTTCTGTATGCACTTTACTAAGCACCCGGGAGAGCAGGATGAAATTGGCAGACATGAGCTCCATCCTCCGTTATTTTACACTCTGGAGGATGACTTTATAATCTCCTGGATTTTACAGAAATACACTGGTAGGGCCAGATGGCTAACACGAGTCTCGAAAACACAACCTGGGATTTCAAATCAATACTTGGGTTTCAGGAACCACACGGATCTAAAAGTGTCTAAATTTAGTAAGGTCTGACCGGGGAAAAGTCTGTAGATGAACATAGCATCTGAAGTATTAAATCTCCATGGGCAAGGGATGTGTCTACCCACTCTGGTGTACTGCACTCTCTCAAGCGTTTAGTACAGTGCTCTGCATTCAGTATGCACTCAACGTATACCACTGTTTGAATGTTTTATGGTGAGTGTTCCATTTCTCCGCATTAAGGGGATAATCCTTGCCATATCCACTGCATTTAGAATGTATATAACTAACCCTTGATTCTGACGAATCTGTTAGCAATAATGAATCAGAGATTAGTTCATATTTTGATGGTGATGAAGAAAACAACTGCCACACATTCTCTCGCAAGATAGAAACAGGAACCTAAAAGAATCCTGGAAACTGGAAACCCAGATTGGATGCGGTTATTTCAGTGGATGCGCTGCAAAATTAGGAAGCTACTAGATAGTTCGGATTGAAAGCTTTGGGTCACAACTTTCTAGATGCACACAAAGATTTACTCAAGTAAATATATTTGTAATCTCTGGGGTAACAATTTCAAACAGTGCTGGGTGCACTTCCGTTGTGTCGTGGAACTGAGAAAAATACCTCACATGTTGAAAAGACAAGTAAATTGAAAATCACGTTTAGTATTTCAGAGTACTGGGCAAAAGCTCACTGGGCAGGAAAGGTGTCTACCAACTCTGTTATATTGTACTCTCCCAAGCACTTAGTAGAGTTCTCTGCACACAGTAAGCACTCAATAAATATGACTGATTGATTGATTGAAACTAATCTACACTAAGGGACTAAACTGCACATACTCTGGCCAGTGAAGGTAGCAGACTTTCTAGACAAACCAGTGCTTCGAAGGGCTCGGAAGCAAGACTACACCAGATTTAATTTTTTATTAATTGAAGATAGAACCTGCAACCAATTGCTGCTGTGACTTGCAGTTGTAAGTTCTATTCCATTTGTATTTGCATTCCATTTCTATTCCTGACTCACTGGGTGGCATAGCAGCAGGCATCACCTCACTAGGTCTTAATTTCCATATCTGTAAAAGGAGATGATCAATTAATGGTATTTATTGAGCACTTACTGGATACAGAGCACTGCGCAAATAAGTACACGGGAGAGAATGATATAAAAGAGTTGGTAGACATGTTCGCCACCCACACGGTCTTATAGTTCCTCTTCTCCCACTCTCTTCTGTGTCACCCTTGCGCTTGGATTTGTTCCCTTTATTCACTCCTTCAGCTCAACAGCACTTATATATAACCATAATATATTTATTTAATGTATGTCTTCATCTCTAGTCTGTAAGCAGCATGGCTCAGTGGAAAGAGCCTGGGCTTTGGAGTCAGAGGTCACGGGTTCGACTCCCAGCTCTGCTACTTGTCAGCTGTGTGACTGTGGGCAAGTCACTTAACTTCTCTGTGCCTCAATTACCTCATCTGTAAAATGGGGATTAACTGTGAGCCTCACGTGGGACAACCTGATTACTCTGTATCTACCCCAGCGCTTAGAACAGTGCTCTGCACATAGTAAGCATTTAACAAATACCAGCATTATTATTAAGCTCGTTGTGGGCAGGGAATGTGTCTACCAACTCTGTTGTATTATATTCTCCAAAGTGCGTGGAATAGTACTCTGCACACAGTAAGTGCTCAGTAAATATAATTGACTGATTGATAGGGAGAGACAGACAATAAAATAAACTGCAGGTAGGGGAATAATAATATTCACATGCCCTCAAAATGTTACATGAATTAATTAATGATTATGAAGAGCCATGAACATATAGACTCTGTATAAATACCATTTGGCACCCGATACCAGTGAAAAATAGTAATTAAATGCCCATCAAGGTAAGTAGCTCAGTAAAAAACCAAACTGCTGAAGCTAGATGCTAGTCTGTGAGTCCACTGTTGGGTAGGGAGTGTCTCTGTTGCTGAATTGTTCTTTCCAAGCGGTTAGTACAGTGCTCAATAAAAACGAATGAACGAATGAATGAGAGCATACTGATCTCTGAAGTTAGAAAGAGCTGAAGGGACCAAGGAAGTTGTTATGCTCAGTAGGACTTCCATCTTCAAAGCCTTTTTGAAAGCACATCTGCAAGAGAAGCAGCGTGGCCTCATGGATAGAGCACAGGCTTGGGAGTCAGTAGGACCTGGGTTCTAATCCCAGTTCTGCCACTTGTCTGCTGAGCGACCTGAGGCAAGTAACCCAACTTCTCTGTGCCTCAGTTCCCTCATCTGTACAATGAGGTTTAAGAATGTGAGCCCCAAGTGGGACAGGGACTGTGTCCAATCTGATTAGCTTGTATCTATCCCGTGCTTAGAACAGTGCCTGGCACATAGTAAGTGCTTCACAAATGCAATTAAAAAAATAAAAGGCTGTACCCAAAAATAACAATGCAATGTTTAAGATAAAGAACTCACTTTCAGAGAAGATTTGAGCACAGCAGTTGGCAAATGAATAAAAACGTGGTTTATATGAATGGACTATAAAGGGAATTAAAACCTCTGGATTAGTTCATTCTTTAGCTATAGTCCTGACTGAATGGGATTTTAAGACCCACTTTTCCAAGGTAAAGTAACCTTTTAGTAATTGAGAATTAGATGGCAAAGAAATCCACAAATCATGTTATTTTTACAAGATGGGTGGAAAGGCTGCGTTGCTCCTAAGTCCACCAGTTATTCACAATTAGCCATTAATTCACAGAAAATAGTTGATATTTCAGAATGTTTAACTGCATGTTTTCAAACTCTTACTGTTCTCTGAACTACTTTCAGTGATGCACTTTCCAAACAACATGTGTGTAAGAAAGGTCTCCTGTTTAGAACCCTACTTTCTTTTATTTCTATAGTGTCTAATATACTGGGTGCTTTAAGTATCTTAATGGAATACTCAATTACATTTTACCCTCATTGGATGTGTTTCAAAACCCAGTAATTTCAACTTTTCCTTTTCAAAGCTCATGGTATGACTCACCAAGTAGGTTAAAAAACCACAAAACAAAGCTCTTCGAAAACACACCTATCTCAAACAGTATATTATACATATAATCATTCAGTTCCCTGTTAATAATTTCCCAAGCACTCATGTTTATGATTCCATGTCACCTGCTGCATGAAAACATATTCCTGTTATATTGCTCCTTCCCTTCCTGGATCAATATTCCATGCCTACTGCTTAAAGGAGAAGCTTATAATTAATTCTCACCTTCCTTAATTGATAGTAAGGTACAAACTATGGGCAGCACAGCCTTGTGGAAAAAGCCTGAGACTGAGTGTCAAGAAATCCCTACTCTAACACTGACCTGAGCAAGTCACTGAACCTCTATCAATCAGTCAGTGGTATTTACTGAGCATGTACTGGGTGCAGAACACTATACTAAGCACTTGGGAAAGGACACTGCAATGGAGTTGACTTCAATTTCCTCACTTGTAAATTTGGGATAAAATTCCTGCTATCCCTCCATTTTAGTCAGTCGGTCAATCGTATTTATTGAGTCTTTACCGTGTGCAGAACATTGTTCTAAGCACTTGGGAGAGTACAATATAACAGAGACATTTCCTGCCCAAAACGATATTGCAGTCAGGAGGGGAAACAGACATTAGTATAAACAAGTAAATTACGGAAATGTACATAAGTGTTGTAGGGCTGGGAGTGGGGATGAATAAAGGGAGCAACTGTGAGCTTGGTGCGCGAAAGGACCAGTGTTTTATGTGATGATCTTCTATCTACCTCAGGGGTTAGCACCATACATGGCATCTAGTAAATGCTTAATAAATGCCAATATTATTATTATGGGGAATTCTGCTTATTCTACTAGGTCAAATTCATTTTTCTTTCTTCTATTTCCCTAATGCTTTACTAGAAGGTCAGTCTTTTAGGCCATACACTCTTTTTGAAGGAGAATTGGAATTAAGAGAGCTGTGAATCTCAGTGAAGGGAATTTTAAATGATCACAGTGAAATTAAATTGTCTTTAAAAAATCGTTCAGTTTAGAGTTGAGCATCTTGGGCTTTTTTGGTGCTGACTCTCTCTCCCTCTCTCTAGGTACATTTTAATATTGCAATATTAAGGAAGTCCACTTTCTCTTAGACTGTTATATTTCAGAAGTCGCAAAGTAACTGAAATCCATTTATGCTACAACTCATTCTCATTTTGGGTAAGAGATTAGGGAAGAATAAGGGAACATGGTTACCATAACATTACTGTGATTACATTCTGTGATGTCGCTCTGCAAGAATGCTGTTTTAAGTGCACGCACCACAGTCATTCATTAGGCATTACAAAGATAACCAATAGCAACTTATTTGAAAATAACTGTTTACTAGAAACTGATTTTAAGCAGTGCAAATTGGATCCTTGTGAGGTGCTAATGACCACTGATATGGGGGACAAAGCATGGACCTGGGAGTCAGAAGGTCATGGGTTCTAATCCCGGCTCCACCACTTGTCTGTGTTTGACCTTGGGCAAGTCACTTTACTTCTCTGTGCCTCAGTTACCTCATCTGTAAAATGGGGATTGAGACGATGAGTTCCACGTGGGACAGGGACTGTCCCAAACCCGATTTGCTTGCATTCCCCCCGGTGCTCAGTACAGTGCCTGGCACATAATCAGCACTTAACATATACAATTACTATTATTATTTTATGTCTCAAAGAAATGTCAGAGAGAACAAGTGAAGTACAATAGTCGAAGATAGCACAAGATAGCTCAAGTTCCACCTGAAGTTTGAAATGAGATTAAAGTCTGCAGGAGCTTGTTTCAAAGCACTAAAAGTCTTTTTACTCTACACAACCTCCTTGAGTTTCACCTGTGTGAAAGGAACGTCTGCCGCTTCAATTGCTTTCTAACTCTCAACCCCTTTCCCAACAAGCGTTGACACAACAGGCATGATTTTGGGGACAACAAAAATTTGCAGGAAAGCAAAAACAAAGGGAATGTAGGAATGAGAAAGTACTATAGGAGAAATAAGTGTGTCGCAAAATTATTACCACTAATTTCCCAAAGAATTAAAATGTTCTCGTTAATTTATATTTTTCATACTTTACAAGGTCCGGTGCTGTTCCATTCTGTTTTTACCCTATTTATTTTGTTAATGAGATGTACATCGCCTTGATTCTATTTATTTGCTATTGTTTTAATGAGACGTTCATCCCCTTGATTCTATTTATTGCTATTGTTCTTGTCTGTCCGTCTCCCTTGATTAGACTATAAGTCCGTCTAAGGGCAGGGACTGCCTCTATCTGTTACCGATTTGTACATTCCAAGCGCTTAGTACAGTGCTCTGCACAAAGTAAGCGCTCAATAAATACTATTGAATGAATGAATGAATGTTTTTGCCATTTTCCCACAAGGAATTGGAGCACTTTTCCCTATATGTGGCCCACAAAGACTTAAGTTGTCACTGATTTGGGCCCAGTTTCCCCTGTTGGCCACCCTGTCATGGTGGTTCTCAGGGCTCTTCTGTCTGCGTGCCTTGCGCACCACGGGCCACCCGTGATCTCCACCAGACATCTCCCAGCCCCGTGCCTGCTGCCTCCTATGGGTAGCTCCCAAGGCTGGCTTTTGGCTTGCCCCGAGCACCGTGGGCTGCCTGTGTAGATTTATGCCACCGCCTTTGGCAGCCAAGAACGTGGCTCCCGGGGCCACCGGCATCCTCCTCCAGAGGATCGCCACACTGCTCCTCCAGAATCCCATCCCACCTCTCCATCTCCTCACTGCAGAACCTCCATCCTAGCCTGCTTCGCACCACCCCGGTGGAACACAGAAAAGCCGCTGCAGCCTGGCGCTGCCTTCAGAAACCTCTGTGAGACTGTGGCTGGGCTGCTGCTCTAGGGCTCAGTGAGCCACGGTTGTGACTGTGGATTCTGAGCCACGAGGAGCCTAAAATTCTGCTCCTCTTGCCACGACACCCTAAGGATCTCGGTTTTTGTTTCAGTGTTTTCTTGGTGTTTTGTTTCATCTCTCCTATCTGACTTCTCCTTCTCAGTCTCATTTGCTGACTCCTCCTCTACCTCCCCGCATCTGGCAGTGGTCTCTCCAGGCTCAGTTTTAGGTCCCCTTCTATTCTCCCTCTACACACATTCCCTTGAAAAACTCATTCGCTTTCATTGCTTCAATTACCATCTCTATGCAGGTGATTCCCAAATCTACATTTCCAGCTCTGACCTCTCTCCTTCCCTGCAAACTTGCATTTCCTCCAGCCTTCAAGACATATTTACTTGGATGTCCCGCATGCCCTGAACCGACTTTATCTTCCCACCCAAACCCCATCCTCCTCTTGTCTTTCCCTTCACTGTAGAGCATGCCCCAAACCGACTTTATCTTCCCACCCAAACCCCATCCTCCCCTTGTCTTTCCCTTCACTGTAGACAACATTACTATCCTCCCTATCTCACAAGGCCATAAGTGGCATTACCCTCAGACTCATCTCTCTCATTCCTCCCACATATTCATTCATTCAATCGTATTTATTGAGCGCTTACTATGTGCAGAGCACTGTATTACCTCTGTCACTAAATCCGGTTGGTTCTACCTTCACAACATAGCTAAAAATCCACCCTTTCCTCTCCATCCAAACTGCTACCGTACTGATCCAACCACATACCTTAACCTGCCTTGATTATTGCATGTGACTCCTCGCTGATCTCCCGGTCTCCTATCTCTCCCCACTCCAATCCATACTTCACTCTGCTGCACCAATCGTTTATCCACAAAAACGTTCAGTTCACGTTTCCCCACTCCTCAAGAATCTCCAATGGTTGCCCATCCACCTCTGCATCAAACAGAAACTCCTTACCATAGCAATAAAGCAATCAATCGTCTTGCCTCATCCTACCTCACCTCACTAATCTCCTACTACGGCCCAACTGGCATACTCCGCTACTCTAGCACCAGCTTAGTCATTGTGCCCTGACCTCGTCTATCTCACGGCTGACCCCTTTCCCACTCCCTCCCCTTCCACATATGCCAGACCACCATTCTCTCCACCTTCAAACCATTACTAAGGTCACATCTCCTCCAAGATGCCTTCCCCGATTAAGCCCCCTTTTCCCCAGCTTGCTCTCCCTTCTGCGTCATCTATGTCCCTCACTCTATGACCTTTGGACACTTGATATTCACCCCACTCCCAACCCCACAGCACTTATGTATATATCCTTAAATGATACATTATTAGTTATTTATATTAATGTCTGCTTCCCCCTCTAAGTAGTGAGCTTGTTATGGGCAGGGAACGTGTCTGCTAATTCTGATGTATTGTACTCTCCCAAGTGCTTACAGCAGTGGTCTGCACATAGTAAGTGCTCAATATCTACAACTGATTGATTGACTGACCTCTCCTTATGGATTTGGCACCTAGACCCTCTCTCCCTTTTTATTTTTTAGGATTGTGAGTTCCCTGGGGGAAAAGGATCATGTCTAATTCCCCACCTGTGTAGTCTTTCCCAGCTCTCTGTTCAGGGCTCGAAGGAAGTAAGCTCTTAGTACATAATTTTGCTACTACGATTATTTGTCTGAAACATATTCTGTTTTTATTTTAATTACTACAAATATTCATTCCATTAAGCTCACACTAATGTACTCGGGATGTGTTGGAGATAACTATCAGTAATATCATATTTTCATTAGGCCACTGAAATTGACTCACATTTTCACACTAAAATTACAGCAAAGTAAAATTTCATAGCTTGTAAAATATTTTAACATTTTAATGGTATGTTCACTCCATTTTAGGCAGAGCTTTTGTTGTCCCATTACAATCATATGATGAGGCTTTTGAAGGCATCTTGTGGTTTACTTTCCAAAAAAAATCCTTGATACTGAGAAATGATACTTTTCAATTAAAATTATCTGCAGTAAAAATACATTACCAAAATTCCAACTAATACTAAGAATTAGACTTTTGCTTAATTAAGAATGAGTGTATTGCCCCGCTTTCAGAGTTTGACAAATATTTGCACATAAAACATCCCTTATGTATATAGGTGTGGGTACATTTCTGGATAAGAAACTGAAAATTCCAAATGGCTTTTACTGAGAGGAATAGAGATGATTAGGCCAATTCAGTAGCAAGGAGAAATAATAATCATATCAATAATAATTGTGGTATTCATTTAGGCTTACTATGTGCCAAGCCCGGAACTACGCACCAAGGTAGATACAGGATAATCAGATCTGACGATGTCCCTGTCCCATATGGAGCTCGCAGGCCAAGATTTAGTCAAGGATTCAATTGTTTTTCTGTCATATAGTCATTAATACCATTGGAATATAACTGGTTTCAAATCAAGTGCTTTTTGAAAGGCTTATCTAAATCTTTTAGAGGAGGGATGCTAAACTTCTCACTGTGCCTCATTCTCACCTGTCCGGTCAACCCCTGGCTCATGTCCTACCTCTGGCCTGGAATGCCCTCCCTCCTCAAATATGCCAAACAATCATACTTCCTCCCTTCAAAGCCCTACTGAAGGTTCACCTCCTCCAGGAGACCTTCTCAGACTAAGACCCCCTTTTCCTCTGCTCCTCCTACTCTCCCCATTGCCCTGCCTCACTCTCTTTGCTCTCTCCCTCTCTCGCCCTCTCCCCCAGCACAGCACTCGTGTATATATGTACATATTTATACCATACCTTATCTCACCTTGGCTTCACGGACTCTGTCCTCTCCTGGTTCTCCTCTTACCTCTCTGGCCGGTCATTCTCCGTCTCCTTCGCTGGAGCCTCCTCCCCCTCCCATCCTTTAACTGTTGGAGTTCTTCAAGGGTCAGTTCTTGGCCCTCTTCTGTTCTCCATTTACACTCACTCCCTCGGTGAACTCATTCGCTCTCATGGCTTTGACTACCATCTCTACGCAGATGACACGCAGATCTACATCTCCGCCCCTGTCCTCTCTCCCTCCCTTCAGGCTCGCATCTCCTCCCGCCTCCGGGACGTCTCCACCTGGATGTTGGCCCGCCACCTAAAACTCAACATGAGCAAGACTGAGCTCCTCATCTTCCCTCCCAAACCCGGTCCTCTCCCAGACTTCTCTATCACCGTGGATGGCACGACCATCCTTCCCGTCTCTCAGGCCCGCAATCTCGGTGTCATCCTTGACTCGTCCCTCTCGTTCACCCCACACATCCTATCCGTTACCGAGACCTGCCGGTCTCACCTTTACGATATCGCCGAGATCCACCCTCTCCTCTCCACCCAGACAGCCACCTTACTGCTACGGGCTCTCGTTATATCCCGGCTAGACTACTGTGTCAGCCTTCTCTCTGACCTCCCTTCCTCCTCTCTCGCCCCTCTCCGGTCTATTCTTCACTCCGCTGCCCGGCTCATCTTCCTGCAGAAACGATCTGGGCATGTCACTCCCCTTCTTAAACAACTCCAGTGGTTGCCTATCGACCTCAGCTCCAAACAAAAACTCCTCACTCTAGGCTTCAAGGCTCTCCATCACCTTGCCCCTTCCTACCTCTCCTCCCTTCTCTCTTTCTACCGCCCACCCCGCACGCTCCGCTCCTCAGCCGCCCACCTCCTCACCGTCCCTCGGTCTCGCCTATCCTGCCGTCGACCCCTGGGTCACATCCTCCCGCGGTCCTGGAACGCCCTCCCTCCTCACCTCTGCCAAACTGATTCTCTTTCCCTCTTCAAAACCCTACTTAAAAATCACCTCCTCCAAGAGGCGTTCCCAGACTGAGCTCCTCTTCTCCCTCTACTCCCTCTGCCATCCCCCCTTTACCTCTCCGCAGCTAAACCCTCATTTTCCCCTTTTCCCTCTGCTCCTCCACCTCTCCCTTCCCATCCCCACAGCACTGTACTCATCCGCTCAACTGTATATATTTTCGTTACCCTACTTATTTTGTTAATGAATTGTACATCACCTTGATTCTATTTAGTTGCCATTGTTTTTACGAGATGTTCTTCCCCTTGACTCTGTTTATTGCCATTGTTCTCGTCTGTCCGTCTCCCCTGATTAGACTGTAAGCCCGTCAAACGGCAGGGACTGTCTCTGTTGCTGACTTGTTCATCCCAAGCGCTTAATACAGTGCTCTGCACATAGTAAGCGCTCAATAAATACTATTGAATGAATATTTATTACTCTATTACTCTATTTTATATTAATGATGTTATATATCCCCGCTTCAGTCTGTACTTCACTCAGCTGCCCAGATTATCTTTCTATAGAAGTGCTCTGGGCATGTCACTCCCCTCCTCAAAAACCTCCAGTGGTTGACCATCAACCTTCGCATGAAGCAAAAACTCCTCACTCTTGGCTTCAAAGCTCTCCATCACCTTGCCCCCTCCTACCTCACCTCTCTTCTCTCCTCCTACAGCCCAACCCGCACACTCCACTCCTCTGCCGCTAACCTCCTCACTGTGCCTCATTCTCGCTTGTCCTGCAGTCGACCTCTGGCCCACGTCCTTCCTCTAACCTGGAATGCCCTCCCTCCTCAAATCCGCCAAATTAACTCTCTTCCCCTCTTCAAAGCCCTATTGAGAGCTCACCTCCTCCAGGAGACTTTCCCAGATTGAGCCCTCCTCATTGCCCCTAGTCCCTCCCTCTGCTCTACCCCCTTCCCCTCCCCACAGCACTTGTATATTTTTGTACAAATTTATTGCTCTATTTATTTTATTAATAATGTGCATTTATCTTTGGTTCTATTTATCTATTTTGATGGTTGTGATGCCTGTCTACTTGTTTTGTTTTGTTGTCTGTCTCTCCCTTTTAGACTGTGATCCCGTCGTTGGGTAGGGATTGTCTCTATCTGTTGCTGAAATTTACTTTCCAAGCACTCAGTACAGTGCTCTGCACATAGTAAGTGCTCTATAAATATAATTGAATGAATACATATCTATAGTTCTATTTATTTATATTGATGCTACTGATGCCTTTTTACTTGTCTTGATGCTTGTCTCCCCACTTCCAGACTGTGAGCCCATTGTGGGCAGGGATTGTCTCTATTTGTCGCAGATTGTACTTTCCAAGTGCTTAGTACAGTGTTCTGCACACAGTAAGCATTCAATAAATATGACTGAATGAATGAATGAATGAATGAAACTTGCTGCCTACTTCTGAGTTTCTGTGTGGCTGGCAGGACACCTGGAAGCAACATGGCCTAGTGGATAGAGCATGGGCCTCGGACTCAGAGGACCTGGGTCCTAATCCTGGCTTCACCACTTGCCTGTTGTGTGACTTTGGGGAAGTCACTCCACTTCTCTTTGCCTCAGTTTCTTCATCCAGAAATGGGGATTAAATTTTTGTTCACCCTCGTACTTACAACTGTGAGCTCCAAGATGGGCAGGGACTGTCTCCGACATGATTAGCATAATCCTACTACCTGCAATAGGGAAGCAGGTGGGGAAAGACACACCTTAGCCTCTGTGTGCCCAACTCCAAGCTCTTATCTGAAGTAGGTGGAGCTGCTGCTGCTGATTTCCAGGGATTCTTGAGGTTTTGGGGACTGTTCTGCAGGCAAAATATCCTGATGTGTGACACCTGAGAGAGCAGAGGTGGCCACAGTCTCTCCCATGGTGTAATGAGCTTATCTGCTTAGCAGGATTGGTGTTCAATCACCCCTCCTTGTCTCTTTCCTAATGCTACTGCTGCTGCTGCTGTTTGATAGTGCTTAACCTGCTCACTGTACCTAAACTTTGTCTATCTCACCTCCGACCTCTTGCTCGTGTCCTACCTCTGGCCTGGAATGCTCTCTCTCCTTGTATCTGACAGGCAGTGACTCCCTCCCCCTTCAAAGCCTTACTAAAGACACATGTCCTCCCAAAGGCCTTGCCTGACTAAGCTCTCCTTTCCTCTTCTCCCTCCTCCTTCTGCGTCTCCCTGACTCGTACATTCCATTCATCCCCCCCCATCCTGTCCCCAGTCTCAGCCCTACAGCACTAACGTATATATCTGTTATTTATTTATTTATATTTATCTCTGTCATCCCCCTAGATTGTAAGCTTGTTTTGGGTAGGGAATCTGCCTGCTTCTCTGTGTCCTAGTTACCTAATCTGTAAAATGGGGATAACGATTGTGACCCCCACATGGGACAACCTGATTATCTTATATCTATGCCAGTGCTGAGAACAATACTTGACATATATTAAATGCTTAACAAATACCATTGTTACTATTATTTATTATGTTGTGCCCTCCAAAGCGCTTAGTACAGAGTTATGCACACAGTATAAGCTCTCAATAAATACGACTGAATGGAATATGGGCTTCTGGTATGCCACTCTGGCCAGTGGCTTCTAGTGGTCCGAAGGTTTAGTAACAGAAGGGAAGAGAATAACCGATTTGAAGGTGCTGAAGGGATGACATGGTGTAGATATTCCCAGTATGGTGCAGGCACTTAAAGGGAAGCTGCTGTATGTTCTCAGCTCAAGTAGCTTACTTGTGTAAGTCTAGAGCTATTAACACAATGCTAGGTATACGAGTTTTATCAATGCTAATCATCAGTGGCATTTCTAAGGCCATAGCATGTGTGGAACACAGTCTTAAGTGCTTGGGGGGAAACCCAGAACTGAGCCTTGAGGGAATCTCAAACAGACAGCAAAGGAACAACATGGCAAATCCCTCTAGACTATCGTGGCTAAGTGGAAAGAGCACGGGCTTTGGAGTCAGGGCTCATGAGTTCGAATCCCACTCTGCCACTTGTCAGCTGTGTGACTGTGGGCGAGTCACTTCACTTCTCTGTGCCTTAGTTCCCTCATCTGTAAAATGGGGATTAAGACTGTGAGCCCCACGTGGGACAACCTGATTCCCCTGTGTCTACCCCAGTGCTTAGAACAGTGCTCTGCACATAGTAAGCGCTTAACAAATACCAACATTATTATTATTATTAGCTCTTTGTGGGAAGGGAACGTGTCTACCAACTCTGTTATATTGCAGTCGCCCAAGTGCTTAAAAAAGTGTACACAGTAACTGCTCAATAAATATGACTGATTGATTGACATATAGTTGCTCTTCAAACTTGAAGAGTACACCACTGATAGTGAAATTCTTTTGTGGATGTGTACATGAACGAAAAAGCCAACGCGGGATTCATAATCCTGACCCACACTGTACGTACACACTGTCTCTTGTGCTTACCTGTGAGTTGTCCGCTATGCCTGGCTGTGTTCACTTTTGCCTCCTTGTCTCACGATTCATACAAAGTTTCCACTCAAACAAATCATCTCCTTTCTTAATTTCTCCCTCCTACCTTACCTCACTGACTGCCCACTACAACCCAACCCGCACACTTTACTCCTCTAATTCCAAGCTACTCACTGTACTTCAATCTACTTCAATCTTGCTCATCTCACCACTGAACTCTGGCCTACATTCTCCTTCTGGCCTGGAACTCCCTCCCAAGTCACCTCTGACAGACCACCCACTCCCAAATTTTAAAGCCCTACTGACATCACCCCCCTTCCAAGAGGCCTTCCCCAACAAAGTCTTGATGTTCCCATTTGATCTCCCTTCTACATTACCTATGCACTGGTATCTATACTCATTCAGAACTTCATATTCACCTCACCCTTAGCTCCAGAATACTGAAGTTCATACCCTCATTCTCTTCCATTCCCTCATCATTAATTTATTTTAACATCTGTTCCCCATGTCACCAAGTCCTGAGTGTCTAGTGCAGTGGTTGGCACCCAGTGAGCATTCCATAAATATGACTGATTGATTGATTTCAGTGTGCCCTGCTGGTCTGTCTGCAACTAATGACTCCCAGTTTCGAGTTGGGATGCAGCTCTGTCTGAGGATTTGCTAAAGCAGTAACAACAACTTTTATATTAGAGAAGCGCTGTGGCCTAATGAAAAGAGCACAGGCCTGGGAGTCAGAGGATCTGAGTTCTAATCCCAGCTCCACCCCGTACCTGCTGTGGGACCCTAGGCAAGTCACTTAACTCCTCTGAACCTCAGTTTCTCATCTGTAAAATTGAAATTCATTATTTGTTCTCCTTCATTAGACTGTGAGCCCAATGTGGGAGCTAATTATTTTGTATCTATCCCAAGCCTTAGGAGAGAGTTTAACAATTATAATAATAATGATGTATTATTATTATGGTATTTGTTAAGCACTTACTATGTGCCATGCATTGTTTTAAGCACTAGGACAGATACATGATAATCGAGTTGGACATAGTCCCTGTCGCACATAAGGCTCATAGTCTTACTCCCCATTGTATAGATGAGGGAACTGAGGCACAGTGGAGTGAAGTGATTTGCCCAAGGTCACACAGCAGACAAGTGGCTGAGCCACAAAAAGAACACTGGTCCTTCTGACTCCCAGGCCTGTGCGCTAACCATTAAGCAATGTTGATTCTCGCCTACAGTAAGCACTTGCACAATACCACCGTTATTATGAACAAACTTTTTTGCACAATTTGCATATTTATTAAGAGGTCAGCACTTCTATAAAAGAGGGCCTTGCATTTATAATAGTCTTTTAATCAAAAAGCAGAATACATTGTTTACTTACCTGACATCTTTCTTGAGTTCCGCAATATGCTCATTCTGTGACTGAATTTGAGAATCTCTCTGACGTACTGACTCAATAAGATATCTGTAAGGTTGTTGTGCTTGGTTCAACAAAGAGTTGGCATTTTCAAGCTACAAAGAAAAAAGTTTCTATTACAATTTTTAAAGTAAAGCAGTACATTTTGATACGAACTAGAAGCACAAATGACCTAGTGGAAAGAGTGTCAGAGGACCTGGGTTCTAATCCCATCTCTGCCTCGTGCCTATTGTGTGACCTTGGATAAATCACTTAACTTTTTCATGGCTCAGTTTCTTCAGTGGTAAGATGGGGATTCACTACCAATTCTCTTTCCTACTTAGGATGTAAGAATTGGTATCTATTGGTATAGCCCTATATGGCAGTAACTGTGTCTGGCCTGATGGATTATCTTATATCAACCCCTGTGTTTAGCACAATGCTTGGCATATAGTCAGTGCTTAATAAATGACCACTATTATTATTATCATCATCAACAGCATTAATAATGATGGCAACTAACTACAATCACCTTCCAAAAGAATGTTGGTGTCTTTCTCTGTGTAAAAAACATCCATTTTATTTAACAGAATTCTACAGATCTAATATACATTTTCTTCACATGATCTTTTTTTAATGGTATTTGTTAATCACCTATTATGTGCCAATCACTCTTCTAAGTGCTGGGGTAGATAGAAAATAATTGGGTTGGACAGAGTCCATGTCTCCAGAGGGGCTCATGGTCTCAATCCCCATTTTACAGATGAAGTACCTGAAGCACAGAGAAGTGAAGGGATTTGCCCAAGGTCATACAGCAAACAGCTGAGCCAGAATTAGAACCCAGTTCCTTCTGACTCCCAGGACCATGCTCTATCCACTAGGCCACGCTGCTTCTCTTTTTTCCTTGCACCTTCCTGAACCTCCACAAATATTTTATTTAATAAAGGCAAAAAACAATGGTAAAAATGAAGGACAGCACTGTATAATCTACTTTTAAGATAAACATCTATGGTTTTCTGATGATTATTTTAACTTATGTTTTCAGTTAAATATAGTTTATTTGGGTTAAATATACTATGTACAACTTGATTTTTCCATCTGGTTCAGGTTATAATAATAATAATACATTTCAAGCATCACTTCCTAGCTTATTTTAAAAACTTATAATAAGAAGATTCAATTATAGTCACATGTATGAAATTATGTGACATCACTGGGGAAGGGAAAGACAAAGTGAATATTTTAATTTAGTTGCTCCATCTTTTCCCTTCGCTTGGCGACACTCTACATTGGTAGACTGTAAGCTTGTTGTGGGCAGGGAATGTGTCTACCAACTCAACTGTGTGGTACTTTCACAAGTGCTTACGTCAGTGCTCTGTACACAGTAAGCACTCAGTAAATACCACTGGTGCTGATGATGATGGTACATTGCAAGCCCATTTTTGGGTTTTTTTGGTAACTGCTAGGATGAATTGTCATAAAAAGGTTTTCTATTATCTAAGAGCTTTCTCAAACAAAGGATTCTGAAGCAAAATTCTTTGAAAACATTTTAAACACCAGTAAAAGTGTACACTTTGTAAAAATGATTAAATTGCAGCACAGTAAATATCCCACAACACTTTTGCATAATTTTCCTCCATTAATTAATTAATAGTATTTCTTGAGTGCTTACTATGTGCAGAATAGTGTACTAAGCACCTGGGAGAGTACAACCCAATAATGTAACAGACACATTCCCTGCCCACAACGAGCTTACAGTATAGATGGGGGAGACAGAAAATAAGGTAAATAAATAAATTATGGATATGTACATATACATTGTGGGGCTGAGGGCAGGAAGGGGTGAATAAAGGGAGAGGAAATGAGGCTTTAGTCAGGGAAGTCCTCTCGGAGAAGTTGGATCGTCAATAAGGCTTTGAAGGTGGGGAGAGTAATTGTCTGTTGGATACGAAGAGGGAGGGCGTTTCAGGCCAGAGGCGGGATGTGGGCGAGAGTTCGGCAATGAGGTAGATGAGATCGAGGTACAGTGAGTAGGCTGGCATTAGAGGAGTGAAGTGTGTGGGCTGGGTTGTAGCAGGAGAGTAGCAAGGTGAAGTGGGAGGGGCAAGATGACGGAGTGCTTTAAAGCCGATGGTAAGGAATTTCCATTTGATGCAGAGGTGGATGGGTAAAAACTGGGAGTTTCTTGAGGAGTGGGGAAGTATGTCCTGAACGTTTTTGTAGAAAAATGATCTGGGCAGCAGAGTGAAGTATTGGAATGGAGTGGGGAGAGACAGAAAGCTGGGAGGTCAGCAAGGAGGCTGATACAATAAGAGCTTGGATTAATGTGGTAGCAGTTCATTCATTCTTTCAATCATATTTATTGAGCACTTACTGCTTACTAAGCGCTTGGAAAATGCAATTCAGCAATAAAGAGAGACAATCCCTGACCAAACCGGTCTTAATGTCTAGAAGGGGGGGAGACAGACATTAAAACAAGTAAACAGGCATCAATAGAAATAAGCAGAATTATAGATATATACACATCAAAATAAGTAAACAGCCATTAGTATAAATGAATAGGCTTATAGATATGTTCATAGTGCTGTGGGGCGGGGAGATGGGGGTAGAGCAAATGGAGTGAGTTGGGGTGGCGTGGAGGGGAGGGGAAGCTGAGGAAAAGGGGGGCTTAGTCTGGGAAGGCCTTTTGGGGGAGGTGAGCCTTTAGTAGTGCTTTGAAGGGGCAAGTGTGATTGGCAGATTTGAGGAGGAAGGGCGTTCCAGGCCAGAGGTAGGACATGGGCCGGGGTCCAAGGCAGGACAGGCGAGAACGCAACACAGTGAGAAGGTTAGTAGCAGAGGAGTGGAGTGTGTGGGTTGGGATGTAGAAGGAGAGAAGGGAAGTGAGGTAAGAAGGAAGAAGGTGAAGGAGAGCTCTGAAGCCAATAGGGAGGAGTTTTTCTTTGAAATGGATGTTGACAGGCAACCACAGGAGATTTTTGAGGAGGGGGGTGACATGCCCAGACCATTTCTGTAGAAAGATAATCTGGGCAGCAGAGTGAAATATGGACTGAAGTGGGGAGAGACAGCAGGTTGGGAGATCAGAAAGGAGGCTGATGCAGTAATCCAGTCAAGATACGATGAGTGATTTTACCAACAAGGTAGCGGATTGGATGGAGAGGAAAGGGCAGATCTTGGTGATGTTGTGAAGGTGAGACCAGCATGTTTTGGTGACGGATTGGATACTTGGGGTGAATGAGAAAGCAGAGTCAAGGATGACATCAAGGTTGCGGGCTTATGAGACAGGAAGGATGGTTGTGTCATTTACAGTGATAGGAAAGTCAAGGAGAGGACAGGGTTTTTGAGAGAAGATAAGGAGCTCAGTCTTGGACGTGTTGAGTTTTAGGTGGCAGGAAGACATCCAAATAGAGATATCCTGAAGGCAGGGGGAGATGTGAGCCTGGAGGGAGGGAGAGAAAACAGGGGAGGAGATATAGATTTGGGTGTCATCCGCATACAGATTTCTTGGATGGAGAGGAAAGGGTGTATTTTATCAATGTTGTGAGGGTTCAACTGACAGAATTTAGTGATTGACTGAGAAAGAGGAGTCAAGGATAATGCCAAGGTTATGAGACAGGAGGGATGGTGGCACTGCCTACAGTGATGGGAAAGTCATGGGGAGGATAAGGAGGATAAGGTAGGAAGAGAAGGAATTCTGTTTTGGACATTTTAAGTTTGAGGTGACAGGAAATCCAAGTAGAGATGTCTTGAAGGCAGGAGGATATACAAGACTACAGAGAGGGAGAGAGATCAGAGCTGCTAGAGATGTAGATTTGGAAATTATTTTCATAGAGATGGTAGTTGAAACCATATGAGCGAATAAGTTCTTCAAGAGAGTAAGTATAGATGGAGAATATAAAGAGACCCAGAACTGAACCTTGAGAGACACCCACAGTTTTGGGGTGGGAGTTAGAGGAGGAAACTTAGAATGAGCATTCAGAGACAGGAAGAGAACCAGGAGAGGACAGTAACAGTGAAACCAAAGTTGGATGATGTTTCTAAGAGAAGGGGGTGGTCATCAGTGTCAAAGGCAGCTGAGAGGTCGAGGAGGATTAGGATGGGGTAGAGGCCATTTGATTTGGCAATAAGGAGATCATTAGTGGCCTCTGGGAGGGCAGTTTCTGTGGAAGCCAGAATTGAAGATTCAGGAGAAATTTGGAGAAGAGTTTGAGACAGCAGATGTAGAAAACTCACTCAAGAAGTGTGAAGATGAATGGTAGGTGGGAGATGGGACTATAAATGGAGGGAGCTGTGGGGTCAAAAGAGGGTTTTTTTTAGGATAGGGGGTACAAGGACATGCTTGAAAGCAGTCGGAAAGAAGCCACTGGTGGGTGAACAGTTGTCGATGGCAGTCAGGGAGGGAAGAAGGAAGGAGGAAAGTGTTCTGATAAAATGTGAATGGATGGGTTTGGATGCACAGTTGGAGGGTGGATTTTAAAAGAAAAATCACCTCTTGAGATATTGATGGGAAGGATGGTAGAGTTGAAGAGGCAGGAAAAGGAAGGGACTGGAGAGGAACAGGTGAGATTTTAGGGAGATCATACCCGATAGTTTCAATTGCCTCAGTAAAGTGGGTAGCCAGGTCATTAAAGGTGAGGGATAATAATAATTATGGTATTTGTTAAGCACTTACTCTGTGCCAAGCACTGCTCTAAGTACTGGGGTAGCTACAAGATAATCAGGTTGGACACAGTCCCCCCTTGGGGCTCACAGAATGGGGCCCCCATTCTACAGATGAGATAACTGAGGCCCAGAAAAATTAAGTGATTTACCCAGTCACACAGCAAAGTGGCAGAGTCAGGATTAAAATTTATGTCCATTGACTCCCAAGCCCATGTTCTTGCCACTAAACCACGCTGCTGGGGGAAGCAAGGTGGGGAGATGGGGGGAGGATGGGACAGGGGGTTTGAGGAGCAAGTTAAATGTCTGGAACAACTGGTGAGGGCAATGAGCGTAGGGGTCAATAGGGATGGAGAAATAATTTTACCAGGCAGAGGAAAGGTCATTGTTAAAGCATGCAAGGATGAACTTACGGTGGATGAGGTCAGCCTGATATCTAAATTACTGCCAGTAGCATTTTGCAGCAAGTTCACAGGAGTGAAGGAAGTGGACTGTGGAGGTGATCTAGGGCTGTGGGATAGTGGTTTGAGATCAACGAAGAGATAGGGGAGCAAGTGAGTTCAATTCAGTAGAGAGGGTGATGCTGAGGGTGTCAATTTGGTCATCAAGGGTAGGTAGTTTGGGTATGGAGGTTAAATGGGGCATGATGACTTCGGAAACTTGGATGGGGTCAAAAGATCGGTGGTCTCTGTCGGGGAATGGGACAGGTTTGTGGGGAGGAGGTATGTGGGAGAGAAGTCAGGTGCGGAGGTTGTGGTCAGAGAGATTTCAGAGTTGGTAAGGCTAGTGATTCTATTACGTATTCTTCCAATGTGCGACATAAAATTCATAATGTAAAATTTCCCTCAGATAATATAAAGCTTTGGGCCAACTCTTTCTCGTCAGTGAGAAACCTGAATTTTTGTTTGTTTCTCATTTCATTCAACTGTATTTATTGAGCGCTTACTGTGTGCAGAACACTGTACTAAATGCTTGGCAAGTACAATTCGGCAACAGATACAATCCCTACCCAACAACAGACTCACAGTATAGAAGGGGGAAGAAAGACAACAAAACAAAACAAAACAAGTAGACAGGCAGAGGGTTTGTGAGTTTCACTGTGATGATGATCACACTTAGAACTTCATTCCTCTCAAAACCCACAAAAAACACATGGATGCCAAATGAAAAAAAAAGCAGTAATTCTAGATTATTTGGTAGAATCAAAGTAAAACAAACAGGTTTTTATTCCTTCCACTTGAGGCATGCATTTTCCGGTCAGCAGATGCCGATGTTTAGTAAACGACTGCTATCTTTATTTTAACAGCTATTTGGTAATAGTCCGGCCTTCTTAAAATACAGTTTGTACCAGATGAAATATATGAAGTCAGGACATCCCTGCAGTAATAATCTCCCTGAATGGCTACATGGAGAAAACACATCCCAGTCTTTCAACTTTCATACAAGAGTTATATTTATAGGCTCGCTTGCCAGGCTTTCTCTGCTGGGAATGACTTTTAAAACCAAAGAAGTAGATCAGTAGATCAGATTTGGGAAGGGTGGAGATCTCAGCAAGGGCCTCCCCCAAGGCTGGGGTGTCTGCTGCTTCTTTTCTCTAGCACTGGTTTATGTTACCTGGGAGCCAACCGAAGGCCCTGAATCCTTCAGCCCAGAAGGAACAGGAGTCATTCTTCTTCTGTTCTATTGCACTTCCCAAGCACTTAGTACAGAGCTCTGCACATAGTAAGCGTTCAATAAATACAACTGACCTGATTGATTGATTTTTCCTTCTCCACTCCCATAGCATCTTTTGCCAGTCAGTATCAGCACTACTTTTTCACTGCTCTTCCCTTGTTGCTTCTAAGCTCTAGAAATCAGGAGACTTGGAGTTCTTTTCCCCACTTTTCTGGGCCTACATCATCTGGACTTTGAGCGCGTTGTGGGTAGGGAACCTGTCTGCTAACTCTACTGCATTATCCTCTCCTGAGCGCTTAGGACAGTGCTCTGCACATAGTAAGCCCTCAGTAAATACCACTGATTGATGTCATCAATGGTGAAGGTTTCTGACTGAAAAACCACTTAGGGTGTTGAGCGGAGTGGACAGGCCCAGTAGGAATTCTGAAAAATAGCTGGCTAATGTGGGCTGCGAAGAAAACTGCAGGATGAGTTATTTGAATAAACTGGCTGCCATCAAGGAGCCATTTAGAGATGGGCAATGTAAAGTGCTGGAAGGAAGCCAGGTGGGCTTGGAACTTGGTTCTCATAAGAAGAAAAGTCTTGTAGAGTCTATTTTGTGGTGGTGGTCCTTTCTTGTGTTTTGAAGGTGCAGGGAAGTGGAGCCTGCACTAACCTTCACCTGGCATCCCCTTATGCAATGGCCTTTTAGCACTCAGTTGTATTTATTGAGTGTTTTACTGTGTGCAGGGCACTATACTAAGCGATTGAAGAACTGTTCTAAGCCTCTTGCCAGAAACAGGGCTCTGGCTGAGAACTGAAGAGATGAGGAGGAGGTGAATATTGCTGGGAGGAGGCCGAAGCTGTTGAGATTGCCAACTAGGACAACTGGACCACAGAGCTCAGAGACTCCCCAGCAAAGTCTTTCTGTCGCCGCCTCTCTTCCCATACAAGTACCCCTTGCCACTCCCCGACCTTGGTCCTGACACTAATTTGGAGTGAACGAGGCAGCAGTGGGTTTCTTGTTGGTTCTCTCCTCATCCTCCTTCCTCCCTCCCTGGTGGGGTTGATTTGAGATTGAGGAATTGATCCATGGAGGAGAAGGGGGAACTGAAATCAGAGTGGAGAAGCAGCATTCTCCTCCAAGGGGCCTTCCCTGACTAAGCCCTCTTTTCACACTCCCTTCTGCTTTGCCCTGACTCTTTCTCTTTATTCATCCCCCCTCCTAGCTCCACCACACTTAGGTACATAATAATAATAATGATAATAATAATAATGATGTTGGCATTTGTTAAGCACTTACTATGTGCAAAGCATTGCCCTAAGCGCTGGGGAGGGGGGATATAAGGTGATCAGGTTAACCCACATGGGGCTTACAGTCTTAATCCCCATTTTACAGATGAGGTAACTGAAGCACAGAGAAGTTAAGTGACTTGCCCAGTCACACAGCTGACAAGCGGCGGAGCCGGGATTAGAACCCATGATCTCTGACTCCCAAGCCCGTGATCTTTCCACTGAGCCATGCTGCGTCTCTAATAGCTGTCATTTATTTATTTATCTATCATTTATTTATTTATTTATATTCATGTCTGCCTCCCCCTCTAGACTGTAAGCTTGTCGTAGGCAGGGAATGTGTCTGGTTATTGTTATATTGTACTCTCCCCAGCACCTAATAGAGTGCTCTGGACACGGTAAGTGGTCAATGAATACAACCTACTGACTGACTGTCTGGTCTAGTGGATAGAGCACTGGCCTGGGAGTCAGAAGGACCTGTGTTCTAATCCTGGTCTGCCATGTGACCTTGGCAAGTGATTTACTTTCTCTATGGCTAGCACTATGAGTCCAATGTGGGGCAGGGACTACGGCCAACCTGATTAACTTGTATCTACCTCAGTGCTCAGAACAGTTTGACACATACTAAGCAGTTAACGCATACCATCATAATCATCATCATCATCAAGGGGCCGGCCCAACCCTACTGTCCTAGCATGATTGGAACTGTGGGCCTGTGTTCCCAACTGGGCTGTGGATAGAGCCACTCTGGGTACAAAGAGGCAAGGGGGAGCAGGGCAATGGCCCCTTCTGGGGTCTCAAGCCCCTGCTTGATAAGTAGAAGTTGTATCTTTCATTCATTCAATAGTATTTATTGAGCGCTTACTATGTGCAGAGCACTGTACTAAGCGCTTGGAATGAACAAGTCGGCAACAGATAGAGACAGTCCCTGCTGTTTGATGGGCTTACAGTCTAATCGGGGGAGACGGACAGACAAGAACAATGGCAATGGTATCTGCCTATCCATCTCTGTATCAAACAAAAGCTCCTCACCATTGCCTTTCAAGATCTTCATCACCTTGCCTGCTCCTTCCTCACCTTGCTTCTCTCCTTCTACAACCCAGCCCACACACATCACTCCCCTGGTGCTAACCTCTGTGCCTCTATCTCACCTGTCTCACCACCGACCCCTGGCTCACGCCTTATCTCTGGCCTGGAATGCCCTCCCTCCTCAAATCTGCCAGACAATCGCTCTCCCCCCCTCAAAGGCTTCCTGAAGGTAGATCTCCTCCAGGAGGGCTTCCCAAACTAAGCCCCACTTCATTCTCCAATGTGGCTCAGTTTCCGTGGGGAGCACTGTCCTCTATCAGATCCTCTGCCACCAGGTGCCCTGGCTCCCAGAACACCAGGCCCCCTGGGTCATCGAGTTACCACGAGCTGGAGTGTATCAGAGTGCTTGTGGGACACTTTACATGGAGTGGGTGTCTGTGCGTGTGTGTGACACAGTGGTGTAGACATCTCTCTACTCTCTCTCTACTCTCTCTCTACTCTCAGTAGGTGAGCCCTACCGAGAGCTCACCTCCTCCAAGAGGCCTTCCCAGACTGAGCTTCCCCTTTTCCTTCTGCTCCCTCTGTTGCCTCTCTGCCCCCCTTCACCTTCCCTCAGCTAAGCCCCCTTTGCCCCTCACCCCTTTCCCTCTGCTCTGTAGGCAAGTCACTTAACTTCTTTGTGCCTCAGTTACCTCATCTGTAAAATGGGGATTAAATGTGAGCCTCACATGGGACAACCTGATTATCCTGTATCTACCCCAGTGCTTAGAACAGTGCTCTGCACATAGTAAGCGCTTAACAAATACCAACATTCTTCTCCCCCTTTCTCTTCCCCTCCCCTCAGCACTGTGCTCGTCCGCTCATTTGTATATATTTTTATTACCCTATTTATTTTGTTAATGAGATGTACATCCCCTTGATTCTATTTATTGCTATTGTTTTTGTCTGTCTCCCCTGATTAGACTGTAAGCCCGTCAGTGGGCAGGGATTGTCTCTATCTGTTGCCGAATTGTACATTCCAAGTGCTTAGTACAGTGCTCTGCACATAGTAAGTGCTCAATAAATACTATTAAATGAAAATGAAATCTCCCACTCCCTTCTGTGTCACCCCGACTTGCTCCCTTTGCTCTCCCTCCCTCTCCCTGCCCCACAGCACTTATGTATATATCTGTAATTTTATTTATTTATATTGAGGTCTGGTTACTTGTATTGATGTCTGTCTCCCCGATTCTAGACTCTGAGCTTGTTATGAGCAGGGACTGTCTCGCTTTATTGTTGTATTGTACTTTCCCAAGCGCTTAGTACAGTGCTCTGCACACACTAAGTGCTCAATAAATACGACTGAATGAATGACTGAATGAATGAGTGTTGGATGGACCAAGTAGGAGAAGAGATGAAGCCCCAGTCTTTGACTCAAGCCCAGGGCAATCTATGTGTATGAAATCTTGGACGTTCCAGTTGGAAATATTTTTTAGTTTCCCCCTGGTATTGTATCTCTTGGGTCTCAAGGAAGAGTAATTTCCCTGAAAGTAAACCGACATTATTACGTAGAGCTAGTCTTCTTTTCAAAGATGATGCTGATGGAAAGATCCTACCCCTGTGTGCAAGTGTGGTTGAAAAGAATGATGTGTGACAGGCACGCCCTTCTAAACTGTTTGTCCCAAAAGCGAGATCCTTGCTGTGCTGATGGTTTTGTCCTACAAAGAGAATGAATGTCTTTGTTTCAGAGCCTGCCTTTCAGCGTCCTAGTCTCGCAAAGCCTTTGATTGCTGCCCACCCGGCTGGCCTGTCTATCGTAGCAGTGTTCCGAGAATCGACCTCTACGACGATACATCCGAGATTACGATTCGCCATGACTTGAGGTCATTTATTCTGCCGTCACGGCTTGCAAGTGTTCCCTTTCAAGGGCCCACTGGGTTCCACCATCAACTCCCCCGGCCTCTTAGGGTTAGCAGCTTCTGGCTTTTGTAATAAAAGTCCAGGTACAATGGCTGGAATGTGGGAAGTCCTGACTTTCCACATATTCACTCTACCGCTGGCATCCACTTTAATCCATGATGGAAGTCTTCATGTGGCTTCCCATGTTAAACACAAAAGACTAAGGCCATCGAGCTGGTGAACAAATATTGATCAGCGCTCTCACATTTCCCAGCAACAAGTCAAAGAATATTACCTAATGAGCCAGATTCTCCCCAAGGCCCAAGTACCACCTTCCCGATAATAAATTACATGCTTGGGAGAGCAACAATAATGCTTTAAATGCCCCCCTAGTGGCCTGAAGAATTGATGCCCTGTCCTCAGGGCTATAAAGCCTAAAATGTACAAGCTACTCAGAAACCTGAAGGTAAACAATGGAATTTTATAGAAACCTCTGTTGGTGCTATATAACATTATGGGGATCAGAATCCAATTAGTTTGTACAGAAACTTTAGGGAAAGCAGTAAAAGTAGGTTTAAATACATTTTTGTTTATAAAATCAAAACCGCATAGGGAAGAAAATCTAGAGTGGACCTTCGAACTTTAGGAAAAATTTTTCAATTGCACTGCCTGACAAAAGTGCAAGTAATAATGAAAGATATTAAAACACAACTTCAGCTTCATAAAGCAAAGAAGTTACAAGAATACATGTACCTAAGGATTTGTATAACTTGTTATCTTGGGTACCCAGCAACAAAGCTTATTTGTTTAAGCCAAGGTGGTCAAGTTTCATGAACTGAAGAGCCACGAACCAAAAACACAACATGGCCGAGATCTGCAGATTGAAAAATAAAGAATTCCTTTAACCAGAACAGCAAGCAGGCACTCTGAGACGGTGGGGGCAGTGAGTAATGGACAAGCGCTGGGGAAGAAATACGATAATCAGGTCAGGCACAGTCCCTGTTCCACACGAGTCTCACACCCTAAGAGGGAGGGAGAATGTGTTTTACAGGTGAAGAAACTGAGGGACAGAGATGTTAAATGCCTTAACCAAGGTCATTTACCTTCAAGTAGCACTCTTCCAGACTAGACCACTTTAGCAAATGGTCCATTCCAGAACCCATATAGCTCTATAATAATAATAATTATGGTATTTGTTAAGTACTTACCATGTGCCAGGCACTGTTCTAAGCGCTGGGGTAGATACAAGGTAATCAGGTTGTCCCACATGGGGCTCACAGTGGGCAGGGATTGTCACTGTTTATCATTGTAGTGTTCTTTCCCAAGTGCTTAGTACAGTGCTGTGCACACAGTAAGCGTTTAATAAATACGATTGAATGAATGAGTTGAATGAATGAAGCCTCTGAATGGAAGCCTTCACCGGAAGCAACGGATGCCCCGCAAGTGTTTGGGACAGTGCTCTGCATACAGTAAGCTCTCAATACGTACGATTGAATGAATGAATCAAAGGAACCACCACATTAAGCAACTATTGCTGTTGACAACCTTGCCTGTAATTCCTAAATTTCTCTGACTGCCATGCCCCCTCAATCCGTCCCTTTAATCAGCCTATCCCTGTCTTTCCTCCCCAGCACCCCTGCCCCCCTGCATCAACCCCTCCCCACACTTGGTGGTGCTACCTCCCGGACCTCCACCTTGTCTTTCTTTCCCAGCGCAGTGCTTCATCCTCTCCCCACACACTGGCCCCCCCAGCTTACTCCCATCCAACCGCTTCCCACCCCTTACCATCCCCTCCTCCGGCGACATCCTCTCATAGCCTCAGCCAGGTTAGGCTTGTGGACCGCAGGCTCCATCATGGGAAAACTTCCTTTTATCTTTGATCTGTTCCTGACCCAGTCACTGCTCCTCCTCGCCATCGGCGAAACCTGGCTCTCCCCGCGATGACATGTTTCTTCTCCCACTCCCTCTACGGGGACCTCATCTTCTCCCACTCCCCGAGGTACACTGGGTAAGGGTTCCTCCTTGTTCCCCAGTGCCACTTTCACACCACCCACCCTCCCCAATCCATCTCTTTCCCTTCTTTTGAAGCCCAAATCATCTTCTTTGACCACTCACTCCGATTACTAGTCCTGGTCAACTACCACTCCTCAGGGCCCACCTCCAACTTTCTGAACCATTTTGATCCCTTTCTTACATTCCTTCTCTATCTCTACACTGATCTTTGGGTACTTCACTATCCATGTGGATGTCCCCAGTGACCTTTCCAATGTCCACCTCCTATCACTTCTCAAGTCCACTGACTTCCTGCTCTACCCCACATTGCCCATCCATCAATTTGGATACAAATTCAATCTCATCATCTCCAGCCACTATATAATCTCTATCCTCACCAATTCCGAAGTCTTCCTATCTTGCCACAGCCTCCTTACCCGCCTTCTCTCCCACATACCCCCACTGCAATTCTGTCCTGTCCCCCTACAGAGACCTCTGATCTTTTGACGCCATCCAATTTTCTGAAGTCACCATGCCCCATTTTGTCTCAAGCAATCAATCGTAGTTATTGAGCACCTATTATAATAATGTTGGTATTTGTTAAGTGCTTACTATGTGCAGAGCACCGTTCTAAGCGCTGGGGGAGATCCAGGCTCATCGGGTTGTCCCACGTGAGGCTCACAGTTAATCCCCATTTTACAGATGAGGTAACTGAGGCACAGAGAAGTGAAGTGACTTGCCCACAGTCACACAGCGGACAAGTGGCAGAGCCAGAATTCGAACCCATGACCTCTGACTCCCAAGCCTGGGCTCTTTCCACTGAGCCACGCTGTTTAGAGCACCATACTAGACACATGGGAGAGTACAACATAAAAATGCAACAGATATTCCCTATCCACCATGGGCTTACAGTCTAGTCTCCATATCCAAACTATCTTCCCTAGTTGCACAAACTGACACCCTCAGTAATATTCTCTTTACTGAACTCAAATCAGTCACTCTCCCAGCCTTTCACCAATCTTGTACCACTAACCCACAGCTCTGGATCACCTCCACGGTGTGCTTTCTTTGCTCCTAGGTGTGAGCTGAAGAAAACTGCTGGTTGAAATCCTAGATATGAGGCTGACTTTGTCCATCTCAACTTCATCCTCACCGTTTTCTCTTGACAGCAACATTATTTCTCCATCCTTATTGGCTCCCATGCCCACTGCCCTTGCTAATTGTTTTAGATATTTTAAGTCTCTCCTCAAGCCTCCTATCCCCCTTTATTCCCCATCTCTTGTTCCTAATAACTTGGCCACATACTTTACTGATAAAATTTAAACCATCAGGCATGATCTCCCTGAAACCTCCCCTGCTCCTCTCCAGTCCCTACCTCCTCCTACTCTTTCTCCTGCCCTACTCCTTTATATTCCCACCCAAACCTGACCCCCGCCCGACTTTCCTATCACTGTAAGCAGCACCACTATCCTCCCTGTCTCACAAGCCCATAACCTTGGGGTGATCCTCCAATAATCTCTCTCATTCAACCCACATATTGAATCTGTCACCAAATCTTGTCCAGTTGACCCTTCAGAACATTGCTAAAATCTACTCTTCCCTTTCCACCGAAACTACTACCGTTTTAATCCAAGTGCTTATCCTATTCTGCCTTGACTACTGCATTAACCTTCTTGCTGACCTCCTTGCCTCCTGTCTCCCCACTCCAGTCCTACTTCACTCTGATACCAGATCATTTTTCTACAAAAATGTTCAGGCCACGTTTCCCCACTCCTCAAGAAACTCTAATGATTCCCATCCGCCTCCACATCAAACAAAAACTCCTGACCCACTGGCTTTAAAGCACTCAGGCACCTTGCCATCACCTATCTTACCTCGATTTCCTACTACAACCCAAACCACACAGTTCACTCCTCTAATGCCAACCTACCTCAGTCTTGCCTATCTTGCCACCGACCTCTCGCCCACATCCTGCCTCAGGCTGGAACTCCTTCTCTCTCTGTATTCGACAGACTATCACTCTCCCCATATTCAAAGCCTTATTGAAGGCACATCTCCACTATCTCTCCCCCTTATTTCTCCTTGACCCCCTGTAATCTGGCTTCTACCCTCTTCACTCCACCGAAACTCTCATCTCTAAAATCACCTTCTTCACCAAATTAAAAGGCTTCTACTCCAACCTAAAACTTCTCAATCTCTCGGATACCTTCGATATTATGGACCACCCCCTTCTCTTGGAAACATTAACTAATCCCTGATTCTCCAACACTGTCCTCTCCTGGTTCTCCTCCTGTTTCTCTGGCCTCTCATTCTCAATCTCTTTCACAGGCTTTTAATCTGCTTTCCACCCTCTAACTGGGGGAGCCTTACAAAGATCAGTTCAAAGTCCCTTCTACTTTCCATCTACACCCATTCCCTTGGAGGATTCATTTGCTCTCTGGCTTCAACTGCCATTTCTGTCCAGATGAGTCCCAAATTTACATCTCCACTCCAGCCTATCTCCTTCTCTGCAGTCTTGTATTTTCTCCTGTCTTCAGAACACCTGTACTTGGATGTTCTGCCGCATGCTTAATTTGCTTATGTAACATAAATCTAATCACTAATAATAACAACGATGATAATGATTGTGGTAATAACTGTGACAATTGTTACCATGTGCCAAGCACTCTATTAAGCGCTGGGGTAGATAAAAGATTATCAGGTCCCACATGGGGTTCACAATGTAAGAAGGAGTGAGAATGGGTATTAGATAGATTTACAGATTAAAGAAGAGGTCCAGAGAAGTGGAGAGACTGGCCCAGGATAGACACAGCAGATAAGTGGCAGAGGTGGGATTAGAACCCAGGTCCTCTGACTCCCAAACCCATGCTCTTTCCTCTAGGCCATGCTACCTTTCTTGCCCCAAGCCTTTAATTACATCCTACCTCTGGCCTGGAACTCCCTCACCCTTCATACCTGACAGGCTATCAGTCCCCACAGTTTCACAGCCTATGAAAATTTCTTCTCCTCCAAGAGGCCTCATTTCCCCTAGTCCCTCTCCCTTCTGCATCTTCTCCCTTTCCCATCCCACACGCTTATGTACATATCTGCTATTTATTTCATTGTCTGTCTCCCTTTCTAGAGGGCAAACACCTTGTGGCCAGGGAACATGTCTCCCAACTCTGTTATACTGTAGCCACCCAAGCACTTAGTGCAGTCTCTGCTCACGGTAAGCCCTCAACAGATAGTACTGATGGATTGATTTCTCTGTCACAGTATTGCAATATCTTCAGTCAACGAATCAGTGGTATCAATTGAGCACTTACTAGGTGTAGATCAATGTATTAGGGTGCAGTAGAGCTGGTAGACACAATACCTACCTGCAAGGATTTGACAATCAAGGGGAGGAGCTCAACACAAGTGCCTCTAAAGACTCCAGCCTACCCTTCCAGCTGGCCAAGCTACTGTGGCTCTAGTGAGAGAGAAACAATGCTCGAAATTCTGCAGCAGGCTAAAGTGGCTTAAAAAGACAGTAGTAAGTAGCGCTGTTTTACATCCTCTTGATTTGCACCGGACTCTAAACCAACGAGTAGCCTCTTGCTCCGCCTTATCCCTAACTGCATTATGAAAACAAAGAGGTGTAGATATGGTGATTTTGATTAGAAACACACTGAGGCAGATTATATGCTAATTAGTCGCCCTATCCTACCTGTCATAGTCCAAGCAGTTTTTATTCTGTCATGCTACTCCACCAATGTTTGGCAATAATTTACACTCCTCCGTTTCCCAGGAGAGACACTTTCTCTGCTGCTGCTGCTATTGCTGACTGGCTGGGGGTTCTCCCTACCAGATGGCCAGAGTCGTCATCATCGTCATCATCATCAGTGGTATTTATTGAGAGCTTATTATGTGCAGAAAGCTGACCCTCAAAAGGTTTAGCTAACCCCAGAGTAAGGTGAGAATGCACCTGCCTGTTTTTGAGGTGAACTAAGTTTTAGTTTTCATGATTTGGAAGAATACTCTCAACTCACTGCTACGAAAATCTGGTTGCCTAGAGGAAATCACTCTACAATATTTAGATTCAGTGTGGGAAAGTGCAACGCTCGGCCTCCTTGTAGGTTTGGGTAACTGGAAAAAGCCGTATCAGGAGAGTGGAAGGAGGGAGAGGGCACTGGGCAAGACTGCATCACCTTTGCTAGCTATCTTTTCTTTTTAATAGTATCTGTTAAGTGTTTACTATGTGCCAGGCACTGTACTAAGCACTGGGATAGATACAAGCTAATCATTTTGGATACAGTCCACAATTTACCGGGGGTTCCCAGCCTGAATCTCCATTTTATAGATGTGGTAACTGAGGCACAGGGAAGTGAATTGTCCAAGGTCATACAGCAGACAAGTGGTGGAGTCAGGATTAGAATCCAGGTCTTCCTGAGTCCCAGGCCTGTGCTCTATCCACTAGGCCCCACTGCTTCTATCTGGTTCATTGCTCTGGGCAGAAGGGATGTCTGTTGCTGCTGCTGGTGCACTGAGGGCTGGTCTCTGGATCTCCAGAAATTCCGGTGGGTTGCCCTACTCATGGCTTCCCCAGGACCAGAGGGAAGAAGGACTCATCAGCAGCAATCCCCTGGCCGGGAGCGTGGAGAAATACAGAGGGGAGCAGAGAGGCCTTTTCCTCTTGTCACTTATTGGCTACTCTCAGTTTGTTCTACGAAAGGAAATCACTTGGGTGGATGTGGAAGTGTCTCTTTCAGATGAGTCATTAGTATGGAAGGAGTGTTTGTCTGACTGTGACTCTCTTTCAAATCTTGGCCCACTGTCCTCCTGTCAATTGAAGCCCCCACCTCCCACTAATGGTATAACTGTAATTTTAGAAACAGTCGTACTTATTTTCCTTTCTTTCCCTTTTCTTCTATTTCATCATAAATGGTTAGCTTGATCATACTTTTTCAAATAATTTACTAGTACCTCGTAGCTTCTTGAAATTATAGTCAGGATAGGAATATATAATAACAATAGTAATTGTGGTTCTTGTTAAGTGCTTACCCTGTGCCAAGCCCTGTTCTAAGCCCAGGGATAGATACAAGTTCATCAGGTTGGACACAGGCCCTGTCCCACATGGGGCTCACACTCTTAATCCCCATATTACAGATGAGGTAACTGAGGTCCAGAGAAGTGAAGTGACTTGCCCAAGGTCACACAGGAGACATGTGGTTGAGCCAGAATTAGAACCCAGGTTCTTCTGACTCCCAGGCCCCATGCTCTATCTACTAGGCCACGCTGCTTCTCCACAAGTGGCTCATTTACAGGACATGACAGATATAATTACTCTTTGGGTGGAACCTAAAAAGGAGAAAATTCAAAGAAGCCTAGGCAGTCTCATGGCTAGCAAGGTTAAACACATTTCTGGTATCTTCAGAGTTCAACTGCGACTTGAGGTGACATTATCTTCTCAGTGTGGAAGAAAGAAGAGAAGACCAACAGGTGATGTTGTTAATTTTCCAAAACTCTCATGACAACCAAGTTTCAGCTGTATGCTTACTATATATAAGATTAATAATCACGGAAGGGAAAAGATATCTTTTTTTTTTACTAACTCGATGGAAATCATAGAATTTTCTCAAATTCTTAGGATTATTAATGGAGTTGATTTTTCACAAGAATTTCTTGGGGGGCAGTTCATTAAGGAAAGTTTGGAAAGGGAATCCACAGCAGTGATGGAAGGAAGAGTGAACAAACCTTAGTACAACGTGATTCAAAGTAATAGTTTGGAATGTGAATGTTTTGTTACTTAACCTGAGTGTGAACTTTTAACATAAATTCTTCACAAATTTTAGCTCTGATTCAGCATAGTTCTGTGTCTAATAACCTATGCAACTGCAAGATTGTCACATTTTTTTATAATTACTAGAATATGGATAGAATGAAATAAATTCTTCAGGGTGACTTTTGGGTGATTGATATTTGGTAGCCAGTTTTAAATTTGATCTTTTTTTTTTTACATGACAATTTCTTTAGAGAACCTGTGAAACTCTCAATACTACACATACACTAATTGATCTTATGAACTAATGCAATTCACAAAATTTTTTCCCATAAATTGTTGGAATGATACTACACATTAAGTAGCCTATCTAATTGAGACAGATACAAAGAATACTGCAATTCCAAATTATATGGAATTAGAAATATATCATTTCCTCTTATTTGCCCATGATAAAATAGTCTCTATAAAAGAATAATAAAAATAATTTTGTATTTTAAGAAATTTAGTTATTTTCAATGAAGCTACATTTTTTCAATGTATTCTTATACTTCAGGCAAACTTTGCCTCAAAGATAATTGACAAAGAATTTTATGTGAATGACTATGAATGACTACCTCACATAAAATGAGGTCACTGACATTTCCTCTAAATTTTTCCTCTCTCTCATCCTCTTTTCTGATGAATCTTTTGGAAGTCATTCTTCTTGCCAATTCCTTCATAAAACTGGTAAGTCATTTTTTTTATTTCCCTCACCCTACATTCATGCAGAAGGTATGAGGATATCTTCTCTCTTTCTCTCTCTTTCCCCCCACCCCCCAGGCTCTGCAAACGCCACCCCACACTCCCTCCCCCACCAAGGTGGGAAGCCTGTACCAGAATTCTTGTCATTTTAGATTCACTATTTTTCAAAATAATATTTCCCAAAGCTCTAAAAAAATTCTAAAGAAGTGAGCCAATTTTCATAAATGTAATCTTTTCCTAGGTCATAAACAGAAATCTCAGAAACAGAACAACCAGCCTGGGCCAGGAGATGAGGTTTGCTAGCATTAGGCAAACTTTGATTTCACAGGGCCAAGACCAGGAGAGAAGCAAGACAAGATGTTTAGAAGCAGAAATATCTTTGATTCCAGTCATCCCATTCCTTTAGTGATCCTCTTCCCAGATCAAACCTGTGAGTCTTTGGCTCTGAACTTTGAAGCTGATCCAGGCAGGAGCTGGGTTAAGTAGTGGCAACTACTTTTGCCCAACACCTTCACTTCTGGGTTGAGGAAAGAGCCAGAAGAGCCTCTCGGGTCTATATACTTGGGGGTTCTGCCACTTACAGGGAAAGCGGGATAAGATATATTAGCATTTTTAAACTGGCAATTCAGGGAATCAGAGAACCGGCTTCTAATCCCTGATTTGTCACTGGCTGGCTGTCAAAACTTGGGCAAGTCATTCTGTTGCCCAGATCATTCTTCTACAAAAACATTCAGTCCATGGTTCCCCACTCCTCCAGTGGTTGCTCATCTATCAGTGCATCAAACAGAAACTCCTTGCCATCAGATTTAAAGCACTCAATCAGCTTGCCCCCTCTTACCTCACTGCTGTCCTACTACAATCCAACCCGTACAATTTGATCTTCTAAAGCTAACCTACTTACTGTACCTCGATCTTATCTACCCACTCATCTCTTGATTATATCCTGACTCTGGCCTGCAATGCCCTCCCTCTCCAAATCTGACAATTACTCTCCCCTCCTTCAAAGGCTTATTGAAGACACAACTCCTTCAAGAGGCCTTCCCTGACTGAGACCTCATTACCTTTTCTCCCATTCCCTTCTGTGTCACCCTGACTTGTTCCCTTTAGTCTGCAGCCCCCTCCTTGCGCCGGTATGGACCGGACTGGGGAGAGACAGGAGACACAGAGCTCAGAAAGGAGGCTGATACAGTAATCAAGGCAGGATAGAATAAGTGCTTGGATTAATATGGTAGCAGTTTAGATGGAGAGGAAAGGGCGGATTTTAGCGATGTTGTGAAGACTGAACTGACATGGTTAGTGATAAATTGAATATGGGTTGAATGAGAGGAAGGAGTCAAGGATAATGCCAAGGTGACAGGTTTGTGAGACAGGAAGGATGGTGTATGTATATATGCATATATCTATAATTCTATTTATTTATATTAATATCTGTTTACTTGTTTTGATGTCTGCCTCCCCACCTCTAGATTGTAAACCCATTGTGGGCAGGGACTGTCTCTCTTTATTGCTGTACTATACTTTCCAATGATTAGTACAGTGCTCTGCACACAGTAAGTGCTCAATAAATATGACTGAATAAATGGATGAATGGTGCTGTCTATAGTACTGGGAAAGTCAAGGGAAGGACAGGGTTGGGGTACTATGATAAGGTCTTTTGTTTTGGACATGTTAAGTCTGAGGTGATGGCAGGACTTCCAAGTAGCGGTGTCTTGAAGGCAGGAGGAAATGCGAGACTGCACAAAGGGAGAGAGATGAGGGTAGCTGGAGATGTAGAATTGGGTATCATCTGCATAGAGATGGCAGTTGAAGCCACTCATTCATTCAATCGTATTCATTTATGACCATATATGAATTGTGGTATTTGGTAAGTGCTTACTATGTGCCAAGCACTGCTCTGAGTGCTGGGGTTGATACAAAGTAATCAGGTTGAACACAGTTCTTGTCCCTCATGAGGCTCACAATCTTGATCCCCATTTTACAGATGAGGTAACTGCGGCACAGAGAAGTTAAGTGACTTGCCCAAGGTCACACAGCAGATAGGTGGCAGAGACGGGATTAGAACCCTAAACCTATGACTTCCAGGCCCATGCTACTTCCACTAAGCCATGCTGCTTACTGTGAGCAAAGCACTGTACTAAGTGCTTTGGAGAGTACAATACAACAACAAATAGACACATTTCCTGCCCACAGTGAGTCTCACAGTCTGGAGAGTGAATGAGTTCTCCAAGGGAGTGGGTGTAGATGGAGACTAGAAGGGGACCCAGAACTGAACCTTGAGGGACTCCCACAGTTAGAGGGTGGGAGGCAGAGGAGAAGCCTGCTAACGTGACTGAGAATGAGCAGAGAGATAGGAGGAGAACCAGGAGAGGACAGTGTCCCTGAAGCCAAGGTTGGATATTGTTTCCAGGAGAAGAGGGTGGTCAACAGTGTCAATGGCAGGTGAGAGGTCGAGGAGGATTAGGATGGAGTAGAGGCCATTGGATTTGGCAAGTAGGAGATAATAATAATAATAATGATAATTATAATGATGGCAAATTTGTTAAGTGCTTATTCTAAGCACAGGGGTAGATACAAGGTAATCAGGTTGTCTCACATAAGGCTCACAGTCTTAATCCCCATTTTACAGATGAGGTAACTGAGGCACAGAGAAGTTGAGTGACTTGCAAGAGGTCACACAGCAGACAAGGGGCGGAGCCAGGATTAGAACCCATGGCGTTCTCAGTCCTAGACCTGTGCTTGGGACCTTAGAGAGGGAGGTTTTTGTGAAGTGAAGGGGATGGAAGCCAGATTGGAGGGGTTCAAGGAGAAAATCAGAGGACAGGAATCAAGAGTGAAGTACCTGGAAAGTGGTTTAGGAGGAGAGGAGACATCAAGTTGGGGAACAGTGGAAGACGAGGGCAGAAAGGTACAGTAGAGCCAGATGGTGAGACCCTTGAAGCCACTGGGAAGAACTGTGTATAGATAGATACCTTATACAGACACACACATTCATATGCACTATGTCAGCTTCATTTAAAAGGAAGTTTTAGGATAAAATACTTACCACTGTAGTAGTATTCATTCAATAGCATTTATTGAGCGCTTACTATATGCAGAGCATTGTACTAAGCGATTGGAGTGTAGTATTCAATTCTATACTATACTTGCGTATACTATATTTGGATCATGTTTGTCCTGTGATATTTTAGGAAAAGAATGTTTCTTCCTGACTGATTTTTTTGCATTTAAATGTCAGTTGGCATTGCATAAAACACTGCTATTCACTTTAGGGACTAAAATCAAAGAATCAACATTTAAGGAAACAACTGAAAGAACCCCTAATTTTCACATTTTAGAATCTATGCCTATCAAAACATAAGTTTCAAGTAAATGTGATAATTTTCACTTAAAAAGCATATATGTACATATATATATATAATATGCATACTTTAAAATCACATTTTGTGATATCCTATAAGATTAGGAAGAGAATATTGCACCATTATCAACAACCAGGCCCTTTGTAAATGAAGATAGGTTGAAGTGAAATTATTTGGATAGTATCATATACCACAGAAAGCACAATGATTGAAAAACCTTAACTGTGGATAACAAATCAGGAATGGTTAAAGGATAAGTGATCCCCTCTAAGAAGAGAAAGAATCCCCAAACCAAATCTATGTAAAAAATGAGGTATTAGTTGAAAACTGAAAATACCACGGAAAATACCCAAACTTGTTTTGCTACTTAGTCTCCTTAGAAATCAAAGCTTTGTCTGTCTAGCCTGAATTTATGTTTAGTCTGGGTAAAGTAATCTCTCTTTTGATCTCAGTTTTGCCACACAACATAAATTGCTTTGTAAAGCTTTAACATAATTTAATTCATCAATTGTGGGTCATTTTGCAACAGAAAACAGCATAATTCAAAAATACCAATCGTAATATTTAGTGTACCTTGTGTATTGTATTTCTTTTATATGAAATATTTACCTCTTGTGAAATCTGCATTACTTGTTTCTTTTGATGTTCCAGGTCTTTTACAAGCAAAGAGTTTTGTTTTTCTAACTGAAGCAGTCTTCTTGCCAAGTGGACACTGTGCCAATTAAAGGAGAGAATGAATGCTTGCAAAGTGATCTCTCGGAAACATGCTAAATGCACTTCTAATACTTCTGAATTTTCTTATGCTTTGCTAATAGCCCTGAAATATTCACAGAATAAAGGACTTGCAAAATAATATTTACAGTTGCCTGAATGGAAAAACCAAGACCCAATAACCTTTAAGAATTTTGAAGTAATAACATTAAGCAACCCACAATAACACTACTGCGACATATTGATTAGCACAGTAATTGCTTCTGTCCTTTTCCATAAAAGTGAGATCTAAAGTAATCATATGAGAAAGCTTCAAATAACCACAAGACAGCTTTCCAGAGAGTTATTACTGAAAAGCCTTTCTTACACCTCTTAAACACAATTATACAATTAGATACTAATCGGGCTATTGTTTTGGAAAGACAAAAGGAACTGAAATATTGTAAATGATAATCTTCCCTGACTCTGGAAGAACACTAGATAATTGAGTTTGTTTTTGAAAAAGCAAGCCTTTTTCTTGTGACATCCAGAGGCTATTAACTACCTAAAGACTAGACTCGAGTAATTTGTGCCCTTTTGAAGGCAAGCAAAAATGTATGCAAATAAGAAGGTGAAATTTCTACAGGAAAATGGCCAGTTTTGGGTTGAAGGTCTTCAACAACGGCATTCAACCCCTCTGGCAGTCTGCATTATCGCCCTTTCTTTGCATTATTGACATCAATGTTCAAAATCAACTAGTGGTGTTGCTATTTTGTGTAATTCATTCCATGATATTTCATTAGTAGAATATTTTCATCTCTAAGGGTGTAAATCTTCTGACTCTTTTTCCTAATCTGATCTGAAATGAAATGTTCTTGCAATTGCTTATCAATCAGACAGTGGTATTTATTGAGTGCTTACAGTGTGCAGAACATTTAGGACAGAACAGAATAGAGTTGGTAGATACAATCCATACTTAAAGAGATTACAATCTACTGAACAGATGGACTCTAAAGCAGAATATATGGCTATGTACATAAGTGCTATGTGGCTGGAGATGGGATGAGTATTCAAGTGCTTAAGGCATACTGATTCAAGTGCATAAGCAAATGAAAAGGGTGAAGAACTGAGGTCATTCAGGAAGGATTTCTTGGAGGAAATATGATTTTAGTAGGATTTTGCAGATGGAGATAGTGGTAGTAATAAAAATAATAGTGGTAATAATGATATTTTTAAAATACTCACTCTGTCAAATACTGTTCTAAACTCTGGGTTAGATGCAAGATAATCAGGTCATACATAGTCCCTGTTCCACATGAAGCTCACAGGTTAAGGTGAAGGGAAAACATATATTAAATTCCCATTTTACAGATGAGGGAACTGAAGCAAAGAAGTGAAGTGACTCGCCCAAGGTCAAACAGCAAGCAAGTGGTGGAACTAGGATTAGATTCCAGTTTCCCTGACTCCCCAGACCTAGGCTCTTTTCACTAGGCCATGCTGGCAGTGTCTTGGCTATGAAGGGGAGTTCCACGTCAGAGGAGGATGTGAGCAAGGGGTCAACTGTGAGAGAGACAAGATACAGTATGTAGGTGGTGTTAGAAGAATGAAGTGTACATGTTGAGTTGTAATAGGAGACTGGTGAGGTAAAATACGAGCAGGAGAGTTTACCGAATGCCTTAAAGTGAGGGCAAAGAGTTTCTGTTTGATGTGGAGGTGGATGGGTAACTACTGGAGGTTTTTGAGGAGAGGAGGGACATTGACCAATTTTTTTTTTAAGAAAAATGATCCGGGCAGCAGAGTAAAGTGTGGACTAGAGAATAGAGAGACAGGTGGCAGTGAAGTCAGCGAGGAGGCTGATTCAGTAATCAAGGCAGTTTATGATGAGGGCTTGGATTAACGTGATAGCAGTATTGGTAAAAAACGAGATTGGATTCTAGAGATAGTGTGAAGGTAGAACTAACAGAATTTGGAGACAGACTGAATATGTGGCCTAAATGAGATAAATGGGTAGAGGATAACATAAGTAAACAGTGCTCCTGAAATTAAGGGTATGTGCTAAGACCCCAAAAGACCCCACAAAAGACCCACCCCAAATTCCAACAGCCAGTGTTCAATGCTTTCCATTTACTGTCGAGAACACTACATGAATTTTTTTTTACTTCAATTCACTTCACATTTTTTTAAACTTCCACAAAAGCTTTTGAGCATCTGTATTTTCTTTGAATACTAACAAAAATTTCAGAGACTATAAACTTTGATGGATATAATGTGACTTTTTTAAAACTTCAAAATTAAATTTTTTCTAAAACATCACACTCATTTTCATAAATATACAAAAGTCTGCATCGTAGAAACATCATTACTTCCAAGCTCCATAAGATCATATGATCAGATTCTGAATTAATCTATAAATCTTTATTCAAATTATTGTATGTTGGTTTTAGCTGCTCATCATTATACAAAGGTCTAGGATGTATCACTTCAGGATACCTATCACAATTTGTTCATGATTAAAATAGTAATCTATAGAGAGATCAAAAAAGGAAGTATAGTAATTAGCAATACGGGGCATCTGACATAGATCAAAGGTAGATAAGGAAATAACTTTGGAGAAAAGAGAGGAAAAACAAATCAAACAATCTATCAATAGTATTTACTGAATTTCTACTGTGTGCAAAGCACTGAATTAAATGATTAGGAGAGTACAATGGGGTAAAATTCATTCAATCTTATTTATTGAGCCCTTAAAAGACAGTAGACACTAAAACGTAGTTTCTGACCTCAAGGATTTTCCAATCCAGTGGGGGGAGAAAGACATTCAAATAAAATAAATGTTTCTCCCTCTAGGCCATAAGCTCCCTGTGGACAGGGAATTCTATTGTACTGTACTCTTCCAAGTGCTTATTACAGGGTTTTGTGCACAATAAGTATTCAATAAATACACTGATGGATTCCTTGATTACAAAAGAGAAATAAAATTAAAGGAAAGGAAAATTAAAGGATTAATATATTTCATTCATTCCTTCAATAGCATCTATTGAGCGCTTACTATGTGCAGAGCACTGTAGTAAGTGCTTGGAATGTACATTTCAGCAACAGATAGAGACAATCCCTGCCCAGTGACAGGCTCACAGTCTAATCGGGGGAGACAGACAGCAGAGCAAAACAGAACGAAACAAAAACAAGACAACATTATCATGATAGAATCAAGGAGATATACATCTCATTAACAAAATAAATAGGGTAATAAATAATATATACAAATGAGCACAGTGCTGAGGGGAGGGGCAGAAGGGAGGGAGAGGAGTAGAGGATGGGGTGGGGAGGGGAGGGAAGGGGGAGCAGAGGGAAAGGGGGCTTAGCTGAGGGAGGTGAAGGGGGAAGGGGGAAGAGCAGAGGGTGGAGGGGGAACAAAGGGAAAAAGGGGGAGCTCAGGCTGGGAAGGCCTCTTGGAGGAAGTGAGCTCTCAGTAGGGCTTTGAAGAGGGGAAGAGAGTTAGTTTGGTGGAGGTGAGGAGGGAGGGCATTCCAGGACTGCGGGAGGACGTGGGGCAGGGGTTGTCGGCGGGAGAGGCGTGAATGGGGGACAGTGAGGAGGTGAGTGGCAGAGGAGCGGAATGTACAGCGTGGGCAGTAGAAAGAGAGAAGGGAGTGAGGTTGGAGGGGGCGAGGTGATGAAGAGCTTTCAAGCCAAGCGTGAGGAGTTTTTGTTTTGTGTGGGGGTTGATAGGTATTTGAGCTCCTCGAGGGCAAGGAATATCTGTGTTTTCTATCCTCTAGACTGTTATGGATGGGGAACATGTCTGCTAATTCTGTTGTACTGTACTCCCAGAGGGTCACACCTGAAGAGTTTCCAGTACTCCCAGAGTCCACTAAGGGAGGTAGAGTCAAGCAGAGGCCTGTCCATTCCATTCCTAGCTTGGGCAGTGGCTAGCGAGTGGCAGGCAATCTGCTACAAGTCAAAACTCCCCTGTGCTGGGCAGCAGCCGCACGGGAGAGAGCCGAGGGTGGAGACTCGAGTTTACTGCGTGGAAGGAGGCAATGGTAAACCACTTCTGGATTTTTACCAAAAAAACTCTATGGATCCACTACTGGAACGATTGCTGATGGAGGTGGGGTGTTCTGGGAGAGATGTGTCCAAGGCGTCATTATGGGTCAGAGACGATGGCACAGGACAAGCTTATAGTATGGTGGTCCATATGTAATAAGCGCTCAATAAATATGATCGATCGATTGATTCTACTGGCTCCATCCACTTAGTATAATGTTTTGTGCTTAGAAGGCACTGAACAAATGCCACCAGCTGAGAGTAATACAGGACTGTCCCAATCTACTGTTTTGAAGTAGAAAAAAAAGTCTCAACAGAAATCTAATGGATGAGCAATACAGCATAATCCACAGAGCAGTCTAATCGACTTGTTTTTGGTATTGAAATCTTTGGATCCAACACTTGTCCCCAAGTGTCCAAAGATTACCGCTTGGCAGCCGAGATCCTTGCGACTGGACTACCTAATTCCAATGCTCATTTTTGCACCCCAGGAAAGGAGCAGGAGACCTACCCCTTCCACTCCCTCCCCACCCCCTGGTCTCCCCGCCCCCCAGACTGTAAACTCGCTGTGGCCAGAGAATGTTTATTGTTGTATTGTACTCTCCCCAGCACTTAGAACAGTGCTCCACACACAGTAAGCGCTCAATAAACATGAATGAATGAATAGTCAAACACGACTCCTATCCTTGGAACCTCTCCCTCTGTTGCAGTCTTCATTTTTCTGGGTAGCTGCCAGCAAATAGAAGCCAAATGGTACCTAAAACACTGTCTACTTGACTGGCGGATGAGTAAAGCAGAAAAGGGAAAGGGGAAAAGTGGATGCAGGGTAGCTGGAGGAGTGGGTGAAGTTTGACAATAAAGATACCCTAGGGAGAAGAAAGCTATTTTAAGGAGTCCCTTGAATGTCTCCACTACGTGCCTTAAAGCAACAATTATAAGCCTGATATAATAATGCAGCCTTCTCTTCTCTTCAGAAATTGGTGCTCCTACATGTATTTCACCATTCATTATGTGAATTGGACACACTTGAGATAAGAGGGTATAATGCTGTGCTTAAAGTCACTATTCCTCAACGATACGGTCATTGACACTAGACCACTTTGAACGAACTGCTGTTCGGAGACACACGCACACACACAAAAAAACCACTTTCAATCTAATGATACAATTAAGTGGGTGCCCAGCAGGCTATAAGATTGTAACTTAACAAAGGTTCTCTGTACAAGAGAGGACCTCCTCCTCCATGGAACTCTCCCCTCACATGCGTTAGACCACGGCTTCGATGCTCTCCTAACTCACCCCTGCCTCCTCTGGGAGGTGATACCCTGCTAAACTCCACCCTTCCGGATTTCTGCCAAACAGCTGCCCTGAGCAATTACGCATATCATCAAAAAATGCATTTATACTTATCGATCTATACATCCATCGATGCTTCAGTTCTCAGTAACTGTAATAATCACACAGTGAGCTCTCAGTAAATACAATAATAATAAGAAGAAGAAGCAAAAGGATTATCTTATAATACTAATAACTATGGTATTTGTTAAGCGCTTACTATGTGCGGGTACTGTTCTAAGCACTGGGATGGATAAAAGCGAAGAAGATTGGACATAGTCCCTGTCCCACATGGGGCTCACAGTCTCGACCCCCATTCTGCAGAGGAGGTCAGTCTCGCCCATTAGCACCTTGAGGTCCGGGGCTGTATTTCTTACTTAACCGACGATGACAGTGGTGATGTTGATGAGAAGCAGCGTAGCCTAGTGGAGAGAGCACGGGCTTGGGAGTCGGGGAATCTGGACTCTAATTCGGGATCCACCTCCTGCCTGCTGTGTGACTCTGAGAAAGTCATTGAACTTCCTTGTTTTGTAATAATAAGAATTATGGTATTTGTTAAGCGCTTACTATGTGTCAGGCACCGTTCTAAGTGCTGGGGTGGATACGAGCAAATCAGGTTATCAGGTTGCCCCACGTAGGGCTCACTGTCTTAATCCCCCATTTTACAGATGAGATAACTGAGGCACCAAGAGGTTTAGTGACTTTCCCAAAGTCACACAGCTGACAAGTGGTGGAGCCGGGATTCAGAACTGCAACCTCTGACTCCCAAGCCCGTGCTCTTTCCACTAAGTCAAGCTGTTTCTCACAGAAGTGAAATGACTTGCCTGAGGTCACATAGCAGACTCTCCCAAGTGCTTAGTACATTGCTCTGCACACAGTAAGTGCTCAATGAATATGATTGATCGATAGTGCCTTGGTTTCCTCATTTATAAAATGGATATTAAATACTTGTTCTCCCTTGCCCTTGGACTGTGAGCCCTTTGTGGGGTGGGAACTGTGTCCAATCTGCTTACACTGGAATAATAATTATGGTATTTCTTAAGTGCTTACTATGTACCAAGCACTATCTAAGCGTTGGGGTAGATATAAGGTAACTGAGTTGTTCCACGTGGGGCTCGCGGTCTTTATCTTCATTTTGCAGATGAGGTAACTGAGGCACAGAGAAGTTAAGTGGCTTATCGAAGGTCACACAGCAGACAAGCGGTGGAGCTGGGATTAGAACCCATATCCTCTGACTCTCTAATAATGATGGTATTTGTTCAGAACTTGCTATGTGCCAAGCACCCCAGCACTTAGCACAGAGAAGCAGCGTGGCTCAGTGGAAAGAGCCCAGGCTTGGGAGTCAGAGGTCATGAGTTCGAATCCCAGCTCTGCCACTTGTCAGCTATGTGACTGTGGGCAAGTCACTTCACTTCTCTGTGCCTCAGTTACCTCATCTGTAAAATGGGGATTAACTGTGAGCCTCACATGGGACATCCTGATTATCCTGTATCTACCCCAGTGCTTAGAACAGTGCTCGGCACATAGTAAGCACTTAACAAACAAATAGTTAGCATAGTGCTTGGCATAGATTAAGCACTTAAAAATCCTGCAGTTACGATGATGATCAATCAAGTCAAGGTACTTATTGGGTGCTTAATGGGTGCAGAGCACTGGACTAAGCCCTTAGATGCTGCTGATAGCGTTGTTTAGACAGGAGAAGAGAAAATTACGCTTGCCCCTAAAGAAGCTATGTGGTCTGCTCCTCACTTCCATCTTACCCCACGAGTCCAGATGAAAAGCGTGGATTATACAGAGAGGGAACCTTCCGTCTCCCCCGATTAGACTGTAAGCCCGTCAAACGGCAGGGACTGTCTCTATCTGTTGCCGACTTGTTCATTCCAAGTGCTTAGTACAGTGCTCTGCACATAGTAAGTGCTCAATAAATACTACTGAATGAATGAATGAACCTTGTGGAAATCACAGAAACAAACTACGCTTCATGCTGCCTTGATGAAATAGTTCCCCGGTGGGGGCATATGCCCTGCCACATATATGCCACACAACAATTATTGATGAGAGCCAAATTCTCCCCTCAACAGCCTAAACTCTTGAGGCTGTGGATTTTGTGGATTTGCAACAGACGGTTCTTCCCCTAAGTAGCAGAGAGAAACAATTTCAATAAGTGTGAATGACAGAGTGAGTGCGTTTTAAAGTAGCCTCTAAGCTGAAAATAGTCCGGAAGCCTGTAATCATTCGCAGTTCGATCGCCTGTATTTGAATGAGGTCTTATTCAGGGCCCTCATCAAATGCCATCCTTGATGGAAATCATCGAGGCCTAGTGAGAAACAGCATGGCCTAATGGATAGACGAATAGAGCTGGGAGAGCTCCACCACTTGTCTGCTGTGTGATCTTGGGTGAATCACTTAACATCTCTGTGCCTCAGTGACCTCATCTGGAAAATGGAGATTAATACTGTGAGCCCCATGTAGGACACGGACCTTGTCCAACCTGAATAGCTTGTACTTATCCCAGTGCTTAACAAATGCATTAAAATAATGGACAATATTTAAAAGGAATGTACTTTTGGCCTGAGGTGCCATCTTAACCCTATTTTGATCAAAATATTGCTAATCAGAACCGTTTCAAGGAAATGACAATGCCCAAGAGGGAGATCACTAAAGAAACTCTAATCTAAGGAAATGCTCAAAATCTACATTCTGGGACAAGACATTATGTGAAGAGAGTAAATCACCATGCAGGTGCTGACTTGTAGGAACAGTGCTACCTCTTCTCCTTCCCGTTTTCTTTCCTTTTTTTACACAGCTACCTACAGTATGAAAGCTTCAAGTTGACTCTCATTTTTTCAAAATTAATACGAAAATGAAAATAGCAGACCCAAAGTATGAAATAAAATACCCTATTTTAATAAGCTTTAAAAAAATCTTAAACGCTGCACATTCAGATCTTCACATTGTTTGGGTTTAGCCCATCTAGTATTAGAGGTCAAATAACGAAAACATACAACCAGAAAATCACGCTTATTATTTTCAAAACAGTCATGACCGAAATGAACACATTACTTCAGACTTTCAAGTTCAGTCAAGCCAGGTAGAACCAATTTTATTGGAATCCAGCTTAGTTATGTAAGTTCTTTACCTTTCCAAAGAGTGACGTGTGAAGAAAGTTTTCTAAAATAACAATCTGACCATTATACACGCCTTTTTAAAAATTGTGAATAACGTGAGTGATTGATCTGTTCTCACTTCATAGGCTTAGCTTATTTTAAACTAAAAATATTATTTACTTAGGGAACGCTTTAAAACCTCTTTGCTGCAGAACAATCATGCTTCGCTTTTGCATCTGTAACCTGGGAGACTTTTCTAAAATGTCCTTCCGCACATTCCTCCCTACTTCTCAAGTCACTTCAGTTCTCTGGGCCCTCATCTGTAAAATGGGGATTGAGGCTGTGAGCCCCACATGGGACAGAGACTGTGTCCAACTAAGATTCACTTATATCCGCCCTGGTGCTTAGTACCGTGCCTGCACATAGTAAGTGCTTAAGCACTTAATAAATACCATTACTACCATTCATTCATTCATTCATTCAATCATATTTATTGAAAGCTTACTGTGTGCAGAGCACTGTACTAAGTGCTTGGAAAGTACAATTCGGCAACAGAGACAATCCCTACCCAACAATGGGCTCACAGTCTAGAAGGGGGAGAGAGACAACTAAACAAAACGAGTAGACAGGTATCACTATTGATGGCATTTGTTAAGTGCTTACTAAGTGCCGGGCACTGTACTAAGTGCTGGGGTAGATACAAGATAATTGGGTTGGAAACAGCCCCTGTCCCACATAGGGCTCACAGTCTTCATCCCCATTTTACAGATGAGGGAACTGAGGCCCAGAGAAGTGACTTGCCTAAGGTCACACAGCAGACAAATGGTAGAGTTGGGATTAGAACCCAAGTCTTTCTGACTCCCAGCCCCACACGCTAACCACTAGACCACACTGCTTCTCTTCTATTGCCACAATTACTATGGCTGCTGTTGTTACTCCTGCTAGACTGTAAGCTCCTCTAAGGCAGGGCTCCTGTCTACAGTTTCTGGTGGGACGTGGAAGAGGAGCAGCTCAGGTTGCTGCCATTTATAAGAGTCCATCTCAAGCTGGTGCAGGGGCTGATGGAGGCCCAGTGACATGTAGTTTGGGCAGCTTCTTTCCCACTTGGTGGGGTCCACTGACTGTTGCTCCAAAATGGAAAATCCTCAATCGAACATCAACATCAGTGCCCTTAACTCAACCTCCGGGCCATCCCCTTGCCACCAGGGCCTACGGTTAATGTGGAAAGGGAGAGGTCTGATGGCATAGACTCCCTTCATTTCTTTCGATTCAGCTCTCATGTGGAGACACGCAGGGAGAATACTGTGAGGGACTAATGTCTTCCCTTGGGCTGGAAGGCACTTGACAAAGGGATTTGGGACACTAAGTGGTCCAACCACTGGGACTCCCACCTGTTCTCTTTCCTGCTTTGTGGCAAATGCCTGCACCATCCAATGAGATGGCAGGCAAGCACAATGGGGAATCAGATCTTTCCAAGCCAGGGGCCTGGGACCTGGGACCTTTTGGCCATTCACAAAGAATATTTAGAGAGTCAGTATCTGCCCAGGGTCTCTGATGACGCTTTCTATTTTTGGTTAGCCATGTCTCTCTGGCTCCATCAAAATGGCAAGGACAGAAGAAGTGGTGGCATGCCCTTTGGCCTCCCAGACCACTGACTGGCCGAACCGCCCGGACGGCAATCTGTGCCACCCCACGCCATGTCATCCCGGGGTCTCCTTCCAGTCTACCTATCTCTTTCTTGGCGGGAGACACAGAAGGAGTGGCGACAGCAGCATGTCAGCACCTCCATGGAATTCGTAGAATGTTGGGAAGGCCGCAGCCACCATGGCCTCTGAGCCACGAAAACCCCGAAACCCCGTTCATCTAACCACAGCGCCCGACACCTCTCATTTAATATTCATCACTGCCCTCGGCTTTTACGTTCATTTTGTGTTTTTATCATTTTATTTCTCCTTATGTGCCCTTCGCCTGTCTCCTTAACCTCCCAATTTTTAAATTGGGAACTCCTTGAGGGCCAGGAACCCTATGTAATGCTCACCCACGTATTTTTTCCCAGTGCCTAGAACAGCGCTTTGCACACAGCAAGTGCTTAATAAATACTACTACTTCTTTCTGGATCACTGTTGACCGTTGTTGAAGGTTGACTGTTGAGTTTTGGAAACTGTTCTACCCTACTCTGGGCCGGCTTAACTTAGGGGCTTTTGGGGTTGCACCCAAAGCCTCAGATAAAGAAACAGTGTGCCTTAGTGGAAAGAATACACGCCTGGGAGTCGGAGGACTTGGGTTCTAATTCCAGCTCTGCCACTTGACTCTTGTGTGACCATGGGCAAATCACTAACTTCTCTGTGTCTCAGTTTCCTCAGCTTTAAATTGAGAATTGAATCTTCCTCCAAAACAGGAGTTAAATCCTCCTCCAAAAATGGGAATTAAATCGTCCTCCCTTTAATTTAGACTGTGAGCTTTATGGACTGGGACTGTGTCTAACCTGATGCTCTTGTCTCTACCCCGGCATTTAGAACAGTGCTTGACACATAATAAGCACTTAACTAATTCCACTGGAAAAAAAATAAGGGAGGGTGCGTGAGAGCCCGCAAAAATAAATCCTTAAATATATACCACAGGGGTGTACTCTGGTCCTCTCATTCATTCATTCATTCATTCATTCATTCATTCATTCATTCAATCAATAGTATTTATTGAGTGCTTACTGTGTACAGAGCACTGTACTAAGTCCTTAGGAAAGTACAATAATAAAGAGAGATAATCCCTGTCCACAATGAGCTCACAGCCTAGAGGATGACACAACTGGTCCTACGACTGGACCAGCCAGGTTAGAGGCAAGGAGCTGAGCCACAGAAGGACATGAGGGAGGCCAAGCAGTTGATTCCAAGAGAAACAAAATGAAGGCAGCTGTGAGGGTCACCGCTCCCATTTTGCAACCTTCTAGCCCTTGCCCTCTCTACCTAGCCAGGCCTGCAGTCATCTCGCCCTGGCTTGAGGACATTGTTCTTCCTAGAAACTAGGCCACCATGAGGGAGGTGTGTGCCCTGGGTATAAAGGCGGGGAAATGTATCGAGTTGGATTAGACTATCCCCGCCGGACAACCTGGGAAGCTAGGGAGCTGTGGACTGGATACCTACACTGGCCTACTGTATTACTGATTGAGCCTGGGGCGTGTGGCTCCCCGCCTATGCTCCGCCCAGGCCGGGACTCTGTCTCTGACGATGGGGGCACCAGGGCTCTGGGAAGAACTGTGTGCTAGTTGTCCTCATGGACACCGACCATCACAGTTCGGGACAGGACATCCTACACCCTGGCTGTCCTGTCCACTCTCTTTGCTTTGACCTTTCCGGAATGGCATCCTAATTTTCCCCTCAATGTGTTTCCCGTTTCCCACAGTTTCCTAACTTTGACTCCTCTCTGGATTGGGACCTGTGTGACCGGCCTTCCACTGCTGCTTCCCCAGGCAGGCTGGACACAACGGGGAGGACTCAGGAATGGGACCACTTTGAATCCTCAGCCGTTTCCTCCGCTCATATCAGACGTGCTAGCGGCCTTTCTCTTAGCTTATTCCCTGACCAACTCCCCTCCCTGGGGCTGGGGAAGCCTAGGAGCTGATGGTTGGATGTGGTTTGTTATCTCGAATGAAGGATGGTGGGGGGTGAGCAGCTGGTGCTGGATTCATTCTCCTCTAGCCGGCTAGGAGTGAAACTGCTCAATTATCTGGCTTGCCAGAGGAGGATTTGGAAAAGGAAGTCCAGTCAGACAGTTGATCCAACCTCTATGCAGGATCCCCGATGATTTGCAACCCAGCAGACTGGGAGCTTGTCTATGGGGACGCCACAAAATCTAAAAGCCCTGGAGTCCACAGGAAAATCAATCTGGCCCTGCTCTTTCAGTGTACAGCGGCCTTCCCCTCCTTCTCATATTGGGCGTACCTGAATAGTCAGAGTCTGTTTCTTTTTCTCACCTCAATTATAAACTTCCAGGCATTTAGTAAATACAGTGGTTTGTGTGGAATAAGCATTTTATAAGTGCTCACTTGGATGACAAAGTCCTAGAACAGTTATACGAGAATTACTCTATGCAGATGACTGCCCTAGAGGTACAAAATCATGAAGATGTGCGAATGATGGTAAACTGCTTCACCACATCAGCCAGGAGCTACAGGCTGACAAGAAGTCTAAAGAAAACAAAGGTGATGCATCACTCAGCACCAGGGAAGATATAGATACGACCAAAAATTCATATTCACAACACAGAGCTGAAAGCTGTGATAGACGAGCATTAGCACTTATGTATTTATCTGTAATTTTATTTATTTAAATTGATGTCTGTCTTTCCCCCTCTAGACTGTGAGCTCGTTGTGGGCAGGGCATGTCACTGTTTGTTGTTGTACTCTAGTATTCCAAGTGCTTAGTACAGTGCTTTGCACACAGTAAGCGCTTTAAAAGCGCTTAATAAATACGATTGAATGAATGAATGACAAGAAAAATCACCTTGAGAACATTCTCTATGTTCAACACACCAGGCTGGATAGTTTTCCTAAATATTTAATCCTCTGTTTTTCTCATCTACAGCCAAATTCATTCATCTACTTAATTAAGGCCTTTAAAGCCATCAAGAAAGTTGCTTCCAACATTTCCTATTAAAAGCTCTGCTTCCATCTCTTCCACAGAGTTATGCATTCTGCTGATCCTAAAAGCCACAATGCAAAATTCTTCTTTAAAATGATCAAAGTAAGTTTAATTTTTCTCTCAGCATGAACTACCCCTAGGAAATTCTAAATCAACCATATCCTCCAGCAAAATGAAGCTAGGATGTTGCTTTCCTTTCCTATATACAAGATAGAGAGATAAACGATATAATGAACAATGAGATATAAAAACTTCTCCTCTCAAAAATTGGCTTTGGACCAGCTAATACTGTTTATAAACTATTCTTCCAACTACCTCACTAGCCCTGACCTCCTTCCTTTGCTGTAATCTTATACTTCCTCCTGCCTCCAGGCCACCTCCACATGGATATCCTGCTGATACATCAAGCTCAACCTGTCAAAAAGCAAATTCTTGATCTTTCCTCCCAAATCCTCTCCTTTACCTAACTTTCCCATCACTTTTGATAACAACACCTTCCTCCCTATCTTTCAAGCCCATAACCTTGAGGTTGTCTTTGACTCCTTCTTCTCTTTCAATCTCCATATTCAGTCTGTTGCAAAATCCCATTGATTCTTCCACACAATATTTCCAGAATCTGTTTCTTCCTTTTCGTCCCATTCGTCAACATGCCGTTCTGGGCACTGTCATACCCTGGCTTGATTACAGCATCAGTTTCCGATTTGAAACCTGCCTCCAGTTCTGCAGTCTGGATCATTTTTCTAAAATGCACACATCACCTCCTTCCTCCAAATCCTCCAATGGTTGTTTATTCATCTCCATATGAAGCAGAATCTCCAGGTCATTGCCATTTAACCACTCAATTAACTTGGTCTCTTCTACTTATCCATGCTCTTCCTGGGCTACATCCCAGGTCAGATGCTTCACTCTGCTTAAATGAAGCTACTCACTGTGTCTTCATCTTGCTGTCTCTTTTGCCACCGACTTCTAATTCAAGGCCCCCCTGCTGACTGGAAGTCCCTTCAATATCACATCTGACAGATCACTACTCTTCAAAGCCCTTGTGAAATCACATCTCTTCCAGGGGCCCTTCCCTGATTAATCTCTCATCCACTTGCTTTAGTATTCCCCCCACTGCAACTGTTAGCCTTTTCACACCACCTAAGCACTTAAGTACTTCTACAACCCCTGTAGCACTTACGTGTATATCAACCAATGATATTTATTCAGCCCTTACAGTGTACAGATGGGCAGTGAACATGTCTAACCACTCGTTATATTGTACACTGTATACTGTCATATTATAATGTATATTAATTCATTATTCAATCCTATTTATTGAGCACTTACTGTGTACAGAACACTGTACTAAACACTTGGAAAGTACAAGTTGGTAACAAATAGAGAAAAGCCCTTCCCAACATCAGGCTCACAGTTTAGAAGTGGGGAGACAGACATCAAAACAAGTAAATAGGCAGTAACAGCATCAATATAAACAGAATTATGGATACATACACATATTTAATGAAAAAATCGAATTATAAATATTTACATATATACACAAGTGCTGTGGGGAGGGGAAGGAGGTAGAGCAGAGGGAGGAAGTCAGGGTCAAGGGGAGGGGAGGAGGAGCAGAGGAAAAGGGAGGGTTAGTTTGGGAAGGTCTCCTGGAGGAGGTGAGATTTCAGTAGGGCTTTGAAGAGGGTAAGTGTGCTAGTTTGACGGATGTGAGGAGGGAGGACAGTCCAGGCCAGAGGTAGGGCGTGGGCCGGGGTCGACCGGGACAGGTGAGAATGAGGCACAGTGAGAAGGTTAGCACCAGAGGAATGTAGTGTGTGGGCTGGACTGTAGAAGGAGAGAAAGGAGGTGAGGTAGGAGAGGGCAAGGTGATGGAGAGGTTTGAAGGCAACAGTGAGGAGTTTTTCTGCATGAGACGGTTGATAGGCAACCACTGGAGGTTTTTGAGAAGGGGGGTGACATGCCCAGAGCTTTTCTGCAGAAAGATAATCCTGGCAGCAGAGTGAAGTATACACTGCAGCTGGGAGAGTAAGGAGGTTGGGAGATCAGAAAAGATCATGATGCAGTAATCCAGTTGGGATTATTGAATGGAGAGGAAAGGGCGGATCTTGGCGATGTTGTGTAGGTAAGACCGGCAGGTTTTGGTGATGGATTGGATATGTGGGGTGAGTGAGAAAGCGGAATCAGGGATGACCCCAGAGTTGCAGGCTTGTGAGACGGGAAGGATGATAGTGTCTTCCACAGTGACGGGAAAGTCAGGGAGAGAACAGGTTTTGGGAGGGAAGATAAGGAGCTCAGTCTTGGACATGTTGAGTTTTAGGTGGTGGGGGGACATCCAGGTGGAGATGTCCTGAAGGCAGGAGGAGATGCAGGTCTGGAGGGAGGGAGAGAGAACAGGGGAGGAGACGTAGATTTGGGTATCATCTGCACAGAGATGATAGTTGAAGCCAAGGGAGAGAATGAATTCATCAAGGGAGTGAGTACAGATGGAGAGTAGGAGACCAAGAACTGACCCTTGAGGGACCCCTACAATAGGGGAAGGAAAGGGGAGGAGGAGCCTGCATAGGAGACTGAGAATGAACGGCCAGAGAGATAAGAACCAGGAGAGGATGGAGTCAGTGAAGCCACGGTTGGATAACGTGTTGAGGAGAAGGGGATGGTCCACAGTGTCAGAGGAAAGTGAGAGGTCGAGAAGGGTTAGGATAGAGTAGAAGCCATTGGATTTGGCAAGAAAGAGGTTACTGGTGACCTTTCAGAGGGCAGTTTCAGTGCAGTGGAGGGGACGGAAGCTAGATTGGAGGGGTCCAGGAGAGAGTTGGAGTTGAGGAATTAGAGGGAGCGAGTGTAGATGACTTGCTCCAGGAGTTTGGAAAGGAAAGGTAGGAAGAAGAGGGGGTAATAACTAGAGGGGGCTGTGGGATCAAGGGAGGGCTGTGGGGTCAAGCGCTTATTACGGTCTTCTGCACCCAGTAAGCGCTCAATAAATACAACTGATTAATTGATTGACTGATAGTGATAGCCTGCAGAACACAGTACTAAAGTGCCTGGGAGAGTAATTACTCAATAGTATTTATTGAGTGCTTACTGTGTGTAAAGCACTCTACTAAGTGCTTGGGAGAGTACAAAACAGCAAAGCTGGTAGAAACATTCCCAACTCACAAAAAGCATATGGTCTACGGAAGGAGCTCATAGTGTGTACATATCTTAGAGACTCAATTACTTCTTTCAATCTTTTAATGTCTGTCTCTTTGTTGACTGTAAGCTCCAAATGTGAAGGGATTATGTCTCTCTACTCTACTGGCAGCGTGGCTCAGTGGAAAGAGCACAGGCTTTGGAGTCAGAGGTCATGGGTTCAAATCCCGGCTCGGCCGCTTGTCAGCTGTGTGACTTTGGGCAAGTCACTTAACTTCTCGGTGCCTCAGTTACCTCATCTGTAAAATGAGGATTAAGACTGTGAGCCCCACGTGGGACAACATGATTCCCCTGTGTCTACCCCAGCACTTAGAACAGTGCTCGGCACATAGTAAGTGCTTAACAAATACCAACATTATTATATTTACTGAGTACTTACTTTGTGCAGAGCATTGTACTAAGTGCTTGGGAGGGTACAGTACAACAATATAACAGACATAGTTTTCTCTTTATCAGATCTATAAAATAAACCTATTGCCATTATTCAATCTAAACTGAGAATCAGTAAATCAGCAACCGATTAAAAAAAAAAAACTTTGATGTCCATTATTCTGTTACTGTTGAAGAATCTGTGCTCTGCTATTGATCTTTCAAATCTGTGCTCTGCTACTGATCTCTCAAATTGCAGTATAAAAAGAATAAACTTTAAAGTAAAGGATATGTTTTTCCTGGTCTTGAAATTAAATCTAGAGGAACTTCAATTTAAGAATGTGTCAAATATTTGTGAATAAAATGAAATGGAGATAATTTTGCACTGGAGAAGGAGTGGCTGAGGGAAGTGCATATGAAGCTGGGAGTCAGAGACACTGGGTTCCAAATCTTACTCTGCATTATGCTTGTTATGTGACCTTAGGCAAATCACTTCATTTCTCTGTGCCTCAGTTGTCTCATCTGTAAAATGGAGAGTAAAACCTCATCTCTCCTTCTTAGACTGTGAGGCCCGTTTGTGACAGGAACTGTGTCCCAGCTTATTCATTCATTCAATCAATCAATTGTATTTATGAGCACTCACTAGGTGCACAGCACTGTACTAAGCACTTGGAATGCACAATTCAACAACAGATAGAGACAATCCCTGCCCAACAACGGGCTCACAGTCTAAACACCTAATTATCTTGTATCTACCCCAGTATTTAGAACAGTGCTTGGCACATATCAAGTGCTTAATGAGTACCATAATTATTAATTATTATTCTTGTAAGTGATGTCAATCTAACAGAATCATTAAGCACAGAGATTTAAGGGAAAAGAAACCCAACAATCTACTAAAGGTCACATTAATTGTGTTATGAAGAAAACAAAAAAAATGAAAAGAAAACCACCATAACAAACTGTCTCCATAATCTAGTAGTTTATGAAGTCCTACCCCTTTCATGAAACCATTATCAACCAGAGGAAACAATTTTCCTTTGATTTTACCTCTTCAGACAAGTATTTCCAAATTTCATAGAGCAAACCACTAAGTGCACTTACCCACTGCTTTCAAAAAATGTAATCCTTGCATGGATTCATTTTACTTATTTGCCAGTATATTCTTATAGTACAACCTTATCATACAATAACAGGCCACAGACATGATTCAATTATATAGAAACTCAGATATTTTGGAAAAAGATAATACGTGGCTGTTGGGTTATCCTCCAGATGCTTACAAACACTTACATTTACTGCTAATTTTACCTTCTAGCAATTTACCAGCTAAAACCTCAATGAAATTAAATGAAAGTAAAGACGGGAGGAAAGAAGATATCTGGGAGTGATGTGTTACAGGGATAATGTGTTAGGGCGTGGAGGAAGTGAGAAGAGAAGCTATTCAGTTCAGTCCATGATCTGGCATCCAAACGAACTGGTTGAGAGACAGAGAAAAAGTAACAGAAGGCACAGCAGCATGGATTTGTTTTCAGAGACCAGTTAGGGAAGAAAAAAGATGGAAAGATGCAAAGGGGATTGTGGGAAACAATGCTTTTCAGGATATGTGGTTAGAGTGTGTTATAAAGGCTAAAAATTGTTAAAATATCCCTAGCCCCGCCCTTTGAACTTTCAAGGGTACAGAAGCAGGAGGGTTGACTCTCCACCTAATCCCTTGACTGCCTCTTAAGCATCAAACAGACTTTCCCTTATTTATTCACTACCTGCTTAATGGCCTCTCCAAGCAAGAAATCGGCGAGATTCCTCCTGGAGGCACTGAGATGAAGAGGTATGTGCCTACTGTCCGTCCCAATGGCTCAATAAAGTGCTCTGCACTTAATAAGCACTCATTAAATACTATTGATTGACTGGAGGGTGATCAACATCTATTTGTGCTAATCGCTACCTTCAGGAGGTGGGCCGAATGAGAAGAAGGGGAGGGAAACTAAAACATCTAGGATTTTAGAGGGCACTCCTGGGGATATGCAGGCCCCTCTTTCTTGCTGCCATGTTTCTTAGAATTTAAAGGGTAGGTGCCCCTACCAGCATCAGATTTGGAGATACCAGCTAACTTCTGGTGGCTGTTTTGAGAAGAACACCATCTTTCTAGTTCCCAGACTGTGGTTATGATAATAACATCAAGAAGGGTGGTGATTTAGAGGTCGGACGAGGCATCCGGAAACCCGGAGCCTTGGTCTTAATAATAATAACTGTGGTATCGGTTAGGTGCCAGGCACTGTACTAAGCAATGGGGTAGGTACAAGCAAATCGGGTTGGATACAGCCCCTGTCCCACATGGGGCTCAAAGTCTTAATCCCCATTTTACAGATGAGGGAAATGAGGCACAGAGAAGTTAAGGGATTTGCCCAAGGTGATGGAATGGGGATTAGAACCCAGGTCCTTTGACTCCCAGGCCTGTGCTCTTTCCACTAGGCCACACTGCTAGTCCCTTGCTCTTCTCTATGGACTGTTACATTGTACTCTCCCAAGAGTTTATTTAATAAAGTCCTCTGCACACTGTAAGAACTTAATAAATACAATTGATTGACTGATTTCAGCCCCTGAATTAATCCAGCCCTGACATCAGAAGGAAGAGGGATTATGATTGTCTTGTACTTACTGCAATGTTTAGCACAGATTTTATCATATGGTAGGCATTTTTTAAAATAATAAAATCATCATTATATTATTTAAGGCTTTGTGAAATCCTAGGGAAAAATCATTGCTCACTGAAGCAATATTTACCTAGAAAAGCATCCATTTTTATAATTGTTTAGAAATGGGTAGACTGTTTATTGTTATCATTACTTCCATATTTAATAACTTTAGTTTATCAAATGAACAGTTTCTCAAAAGAACAATGCTATACTATCTCATTTAGCTTATTCTGATAGGAAAACAGAAGCAGCATGGTGTAGTGGATAGAGCACGGGCCTGGGAGTCAGAAGGTCATGGGTTCTAATCCCAGATCTGCCACTTCTCTACTGTGACCTTGGGCAAGTCACTTCACTCCTCTGTGCCTCAGTTACCTCGACTGTTAAATGGGGATTGAGACTGTGAGCCCCATGTGGGACAGAGACTGTTACCAACCCGATTTGCTTATATCCACCCAAGACTTAGTACAATGCCTAGCACAGAGTAAGCGCTTAACAAATACCACAATTATTATTATTATTATTGTTGTTAGTATTATTTTACCTGTGCTTTAGCCGTCTTTTGGCTGTAGTGGGTACATTAGCACCGTAGCCATAAGAGAAGAGAACTCTTTCCGCCTCAACTTCATTTTCCACTGTAAAGTAATAAAACATTTTTATACTGTCAGAATATCAGTTCTCAAAAAAAAGAAGAAATAGAGAAAATAGTCCATAATTCAGTCACAACCCCCCTCCCCCCATCCCGATATGATGAGGGTAAGTAGGTAATTCCAAACAGCCTTACTGTAAATAAGGCTTGCTCCTGTCAGTATGTTGCCCAATTTTGTTTTAAATGCCTTAGGCAATATCATCGCATGGTTTATCTACAATTAACCACAAATACTACATTGGTTGGGTTCTCCTGAATGATTTATTATCACAGACCTTTAGCACACAAATTAGGCAGTCAAATAGGATGGCCAAATAATGAAATGCAGTGATCATGTCATTGAAATATGAGAAATGAGTAATTTCCATTTCTAAAAATGAACACTTATGGTTTCTTCAGTAGGTCAGCATTGCTGGAACACGCTGTAGCATAATTATATGCTTTAAACAGAACACTAAATGAACAAAATGTACGGGGCAAAGTACTTACTGGCAGCAACCTCTCAAACCTTACTGACTAAAAGAAGAGGTCTGTACTCTATCCGTAAGGTTTGCTATTACTGGCGGAGAACGCCAGTCTGTATTTCCTTAACCATGTTGGGGTTTAAAGGTCATGTGGTCAAAAGCTTTATAAAAGTTGTCCCATTAAAATGTTAATAGGCTTGTTTCATTTCTGAAAAATAGATTTTAGGCGAATCGGTAGTTTATTTGGCTGGCACTGATGGTGACTCCAGGTTTTTCCCCAGTTTAATAACACCAACATTACCTTATCTAGATTAAATCCCAACCAGTTGACTTTCATCATGTTGCTGATAAACTGTGAAGCTAGAATTTTGATAAAATAATACCAAAAGATCAATCAAGATGCATCAATTTACTCTGATGGTGAGAGTGACAAATTGGAAAGCGCTAGCATGCCAACCTGATTTGTTCCTATAAAATGTATGGACTTTTGGCTGCATTTATATTTATCTGTAAAATAAAGATGGTTGCTCAATCCGGTCATAGCTGAGATTACGAAACAATACTAATTTTGTTCAGAGTGATGCACATAGCTGTTTTAATGTTTATACACGGAAATATGCTGAAATTAAAATATGGTATTTTAATTTTATTATTAAAAGTACTTACGTACATATCGGTAATTTTTTTACATTAATGTCTGTCTCCCCCTCTAGACTGTAAACTCACTGTGGGCAGGGACTGTGCCTACCAACTCTGTTATACTGTATTTTCCCAACAACTTAGTACAGTTCTCTGCACATGTAAGTGCTCAATAATCATGAATGATTGATTAGATACACTCATTTGTGAGATGGGGCCACCTTGCTTACAGATATACCTAGAAAGATGCACTAAAGACTTTCACTGGTCCAGTTATTCACTCAGAACAAAGGAACTCTGGCCAGACTCCTAAAGGGCCTGTGGTCTTTGAAGAACTGTAAAACTCTCACTGAACATGTTTGCTAACGGACGATATTTTAAACAGAGATACGACTGAAGAGAATGCCAAAAGGAAATTCAAATGGAGATTGAAAATCAAAACTAAAATCTACATTAGAAAACAGCCAAGTGATCACTAACGGCCTCTCCTTTGGCCTACCTTTCCACAGCTTTTTGGATGATAAGGTGACTTCTTATCGGGTGGAAACTGCTTCTGAGAGTCAAAAGAAGACACACTCCACTGAACCAGAGCCCAGAAACACAAGGAATTTTGTCTTCTACCCCGGGTCTTCCCTGCTGCCTATCCCCATCCAAGACACCTCTGGGTGCTTTTTTCATCCAGACCCAGTAATTTGCTGCTACAAAAGCCAGGCAGGCTCTTTACTTTCTAGGAAATAGCATTCATCCAAGACTGGCCATCATCCAGAACAGTCTAACACTTTGAAAATTCACTTTTCTATTCCGCACCATTTAAGTACTGAATACTTCTTAATTTCAGGGTCATTCTGGGTTTCAGAGTTAAGTAGTATTTCTAGTACTTCTATAATATGATGTAGCTTTATTGATGGAAGGTGCAGCATGGCGCAGTGGAAAGAGCCTGGTCTTGGGAGTCAGAGGTCATGGGTTCGACTCTCGGCTCTGCCACTTGTCAGCTGTGTGACTGTGGGCAAGTCACTTCACTTCTCTGGGCCTCAGTTACCTCATCTGTAAAATGGAGATTAACTGTGAGCCTCCCGTGGGACAACCTCATGACCCTGTATCTCCCCCAGCGCTTAGAACAGTGCTCTGCACATAGTAAGCGCTTAACAAATACCAACATTCTTCTTCTTTAATATCGCCAAGATCCGCCCTTTCCTCTCCACCCAAACGGCTACCTTACTGTTTCGGATTCTCGTTATATCCCGGCTAGACTACTGTGTCAGCCTTCTCTCTGACCTCCCTTCCTCCTCTCTCGCCCCGTTCCAGTCTATTCTTCACTCTGCTGCCCGGCTCATCTTCCCGCAGAAACGATCTGGGCATGTCACTCCCCTTCTTAAACAACTCCAGTGGTTGCCTATCAACCTCCACTCCAAACAAAAACTCCTCACTCTAGGCTTCAAGGCTCTCCATCACCTTGCCCCTTCCTACCTCTCCTCCCTTCTCTCTTTCTACCGCCCACCCCGCACGCTCCACTCCTCCGCCGCCCACCTCCTCACCGTCCCTCGGTTTCGCCTATCCCGCCGTGGACCCCTGGGCCACGTCCTCCCGCGGTCCTAGAACGCCCTCCCTCCTCACCTCCGCCAAACTGATTCTCTTCCCCTCTTCAAAACCGTACTTAAAACTCACCTCCTCCAAGAGGCCTTCCCAGACTGAGCTTCTCTTCTCCCTCTACTCCCTCTACCACCCCCCCTTCACCTCTCTGCAGCTAAACCCTCTTTTCCCCCTTTCCCTCTGCTCCTCCCCCTCTCCCTTCCCATCCCCTCAGCACTGTACTCGTCCGCTCAACTGTATATATTTCCATTACCCTATTTATTTTGTTAATTAATTGTACATTGCCTTGATTCTATTTAGTTGCCATTGTTTTTATGAGATGTTCTTCCCCTTGACTCTATTTATTGCCATTGTTCTTGTCTGTCCGTCTCACCCGATTAGACTGTAAGCCCGTCAAACGGCAGGGACTGTCTCTATCTGTTGCCGACTTGTTCATTCCAGGCGCTTAGTACAGTGCTCTGCACATAGTAAGCGCTCAATAAATACTATTGAATGAATGAATGAATGAATAGGGAGAATCTAGGCTTCTTTAACTGAGATGGTAATGCTCACACTTCTCTACCAAGGTTTGAGACACTGTAGGCCCTCATAGAGCTATAAAATGCTGCTCAATTGCTCAAAATGTAGGGTGTTTTTTTCCCCAACCGAATCTAGAAAGGTGTCTGCAATCTCGTTTTTCAGATGTAGATTTTGCCTTCCTCATCCCTATCTATAACCACGCAATATGTTTGATGAAACCTTATGCCTAGTCATATAAAAATTTCAGTTGGTGCAGAATATAGTCACTTAACTGCTAATGGAACTGAAAGAAGTACATTATAACAGTATAGTGGAAACTGTAGTGGTTACTTCTCTGCTTCCAAGTGCAATTTAAAGTGTTGACTTTAATATATAATGACCTAGATGGATTGCTTACTGGTTACTTTAAAGATTGCTTTTTTCTTTGTACACTCCCAGAGCAGGGAAGATTAGCTGGTACATTTTTGCTAATAATTCACAGATTTACACTGAGGAAAGGATGTTTTCTGTTCACATCTCTGGAATTTCCTGCAGGCCCCAGTTTATAACGTCCAACTCACACACACGGCCTTAACAAGATGGCTTACTGTTAAAGCTTCTGATGTTATAATGTTTTTTATTCTGGAGTTTTCTCACAGTAGCTGCTAATTATTTTAATTTGTTG